>NC_140572.1:28655203-29855203 GCF_057381845.1 Rhamphochromis longiceps
ATGGAGTAATAATTGTAAAGCAATAAACCAAATATCACCATGCCCTCATATTGAACTGCGTTATAAAACAGAAACACCTTTGCCTTCTCTGGAGTCGAGCTCATTGAAGAAGCATGGAAGCAAAGTGGAAACCTCTAATACATTAGAAATTAACATGATACTTGATTCTTACTCCCAGAACAGCTTATTTGCTCTCCGATATCGCAAAACTGACTTGTAATATTATCCAAATGTATTCAATAAATATATTCTAGAGCATATTACTAGTCATGCTGCAGTACTTAACTATGCAAATTACTGCAAAGCCCAACAAGAGAATTGTGTGTACTCTCTGTTCATGAAACAAAATCTCATAGTTTGAAGCTATTAATAGAGTCTGTTAACCCGCTAACAAGCAGTCAAATCACACTAACACAAATTTTATCACACATCTGTAACCAGATTTTACACCACTGCTTGATTAGAAGACAAAACAAGTCAATCCACCTAAAATTAAATTCACAAGGTCTTCACATGGCGGCAATATCTGTGTAACAAAAAAATGATAGGAAAGGCCCCTTGTGGTGGATCTATTTATCCACTGGAAGCCACATTGCTTAGACCAACAGCGTCCAGCAGCGGGAGCGACAGCTTTAATTTGGTAGCCAGCGGTCAACATGATTAGCGAGCTGCAGGAGGCTTTTACAAAGTGGACCAACTGCCTTTGCTATCCACAGTGTCAGAGGAAAGAAGCATGGGACAAGCAATGAGAAGATTGTTAAGGCAGATAAACCTGAGGCTCTGAAGATCAGGTGCAATGCTGCATTAAACAAGTATTATTTTTATGACCTCTTATAAATGAAGGTCTCTGTATGACTGTGTGTGTGTTGTTCTTTCTGTCAGTTCTCTCAACAACTCACACTTGGTGGGTCTATTGCTGGGAACCCAAGAGAGCTGTCCTCATATTTTGGCTGTAAGTTGTCTTCTGTTAGACTTTCTCAACAGTCAGACATGCAGCCTGTGAACAGGAAAGATAGGCAACTGCATGGGGCCCCAGGCCATTAGGGGACCCCTGAGAGCTGATAAACTTTCCTCCACAGCAGTTTCTCAAAATGTGGCAACCACAGTGACCACAGCCCCCTCCTTCTTAAACAACCAGTGCAGTATTTGCAATGACATCTCAGAAGGAAACCTCCTTAAAGGGGCCCCCTACTAGCTACAGCCTGTTCAGTAAGCTGCAGGCTGAGCCCATCTGTGTGTCTGAGTGTTCAGCAGCTCATTCACTGACTGTAGCTCATCCTAAACTCAAACTGTATGTAAACTTATCACTATTGAAGGAGAAGTTGTTTTGGATTCTATCTGTTGTAACTATTCAGCTGACGACATTACAGCGATGGTAATATGATTTATAAATGACTTGTTATTTTATCAACGGCTATGCTCCCGGGGCTCGTGTTTGGCATTTTTGTTTTGTTATAAGAGCAACACACACTCTATTCTGTGCATATATTCTTTTCGCAGTGCCAATTTGTTGTTTACTCCTCAGGTTTACTATTTATTATAGCACCATGCACACAGGACAAGCTTTGCAAAGTTAAATGTTAGCTGTCAATCAGGATAATGTCACATACCTGCAGTTCAAGCTCAACGTTATTCAGTTATTCATCAGAAACTGGATTAATCTGTGTATTTTACTGACAAACCCCATTCCTCCTGCCACAAATGACTTCAATTACTCACGCTGCAAGTCAGTCCATTCAGAACACGCACTGTATTAGTTTAAGTCAGAGGTTCCCAAAGTGTGCGGCAGAGCCATTGCAGGGGGGGGGGGCGTATGAAAAGAGAAAGAAAAAAAAAAAAGAACGCTTGGACACTGCTAGCATAATGGACAGGTTTTTTGACGGGGCTCCCATACAAACGCAAAGCAGGAGATGAAGCATCACCAAATATGTTTCCAAACCAACTTCATTCCAAGCCAAAGACTAGAAAATATGGTGAAGCATATCTGCCCTTTGGCTTCACCTGCACAAGTGCCAAGGTAGGTCTCTCCTGCAGAATTAGTTTCCCCTGCGTCGGGAGCATGCGCTGGGCTCTCCAAATCATGGGCAAACAGTATCCCACATTCTTGATTTTTAGTTCACAAACACTTGTAATGACTAACTACTCCTGACATTTTGGAGATGTTAGTTCTTTATACAGTAAAGTTACAGCGGGATACAAATAATATCAGGCTGATCCTGTCACAATTTGTTCCCCCTGTCCAAACCACGGACAAACAGTATCCCACAGCTGTTTATGTTTTTAACCCATTTTGCACAGAGAAGCATTTTTTGAAAAATGTATTGATAGCAATGTTGAATATTATTACAAAGGAAAAAAAACAACTACCTGTAAAATTATTACACCGTGACGCCTCTGCCTTTGTAAATGGAGGGACAGTAACTGCGTGTGTATGTAAGCGTGTAAAACCTGAAGATAGTAAGATTAACAGTATTTTGTCTCTATCTGCAATTCTGCAATTCATCTCATGTAAACAATAATGTGGCGCACAGCATGACGTGAAAAAAGGCACATACCTTTGACGTTGCGTGACGAACTCCACATGTAAACCCAGTTTTTAAAAATTCGAAACGCATAGAAACTGCGGCATTTTCAAAAATACCCGTGTAGGTGTGGACGTAGCGCAAAAGAGTTAGTAGTTTATTATATTACTACCTGTAATTTATTTCAGTTTACTTGTATTTGCTTAATTGTTTACTAGATGTTTGAGGTGTGAAATAAACCGCAATGGAGTTTGAAAACAAAATATGGGTGCTTGTGGTTGGAGGATGTGTTTGTGCGGGGTGTGTAAAACTAAGGGGGCGCCCAGCAAAAAAAGTTTGGGAACCACTGGTTTAAGTGAACTTAGTGGAGAAAGGTTTGTGGTTATGATTTAAGGCATGTTTGTGCATGTACAGATATACGGGGCGGTCGTGGCTCAAGAGTTGGGAGGTCGCCTTGTAATCGGAAGGTTGCCGGTTCGAGCCCCGGCTTGGACAGTCTCGGTCGTTGTGTCCTTGGGCAAGACACTTCACCCGTTGCCAGTGTCCGGCAGCCTCGCCTCTGTCAGTGCGCCCCAGGGTGGCTGTGGCTACAATGTAGCTTGCCATCACCAGTGTATGAATGTGTGCGTGAATGGGTGGATGACTGGACATGTAAAGCGCTTTGGGGTCCTTAGGGACTAGTAAAGCGCTATATAAATACAGGCCATTTACCATTTACATGCACAAACATGATACAGAATTCATTTAATACGGTGTACGGTATGTCAAGTACAAATGTACACACACACACACAAACCTCTTTTGTTTCATATGCAAGCAGAGGTTCAGCCACTGCTTCATTTTCCAGTTGGCAGGGAGTTGATGTGTTCAGATATGATTTATTGATCATGTTGAGCACATTAGTTTACCCACTGTGTTCAGTTAAAAAGCAATAACACATTTTACACCCTCTGTTCCATGCGAATGCAATAACACTAAACTAATTACGCAAACTGGGGACAACAGTGTGATTTGTAAAAGCCCGCGCTGTGCGCTGACTCTTCAGCAAGATGCTGAGAGTATTGGAAGTAATACAGTAAGATGTGATTAATTCATACACACCTTATCTCTTTCCATTCGTTTTATATGGAAAAAGAGCCACAGAGACAGTGACTGTGTCTACAGGCCAGGGCAACCTGTATAATAGCAAGAAGCGTGCCAATTTTAATTTTCTTGGCTAATTCTGATTTTTTTTCCAATTTTGGTTTTCTTTCTAAGAACTATAACTGATAGCATTTTTTTAAAAAAAACAGCTTTTCAATGCAAAAACTTTCACAATAAAATAAATTATTGAACATCTGCCAAATTTCCTGCAGTAAGTTACAGAAACAAAGTAGATGCAACAGATCCATCTAATAAAACAAATGTCAGGCACACTCACGTCATTATCTGGTATGTTTATAATTTCACCAGATGACATGACATCAAGTATCTCGGGGTCTTGTTCGCGAGTGATGGGAGAAGGGAGCCGGAGATCGTCAGACGGATTGGGGCTGCAGCTGCAGTAATGCAGACGCTGCACCGGTCCGTCGTGGTGAAGAGGGAGCTGAGTGTAAAAGCGAAGCTCTCAATTTACCGGTCGATCTACATCCCTACCCTCACCTATGGCCACGAGCTGTGGGTAGTGACCGAAAGAACGAGATTGCGGATACAAGCGGCAGAAATGAGCTTCCTCCGAAGGGTGGCTGGCCTCTCCCTTAGAGATAGGGTGAGAAGTTCGGCCATCCGGGAGGGGCTCAGAGTAGAGCAGCTGCTGCTCCACATCGAAAGGAGCCAGCTGAGGTGGTTCGGGCATCTGACAAGGATGCCCCCTGGGCGCCTCCTGGGTGAGGTGTTCCAGGCATGTCCCACCGGGAGGAGGCCCCGGGGCAGACCCAGAACACGCTGGAGAGATTATATCTCTCGGCTGGCCTGTGAATGCCTTGGTATTCCCCCGGATAAGCTGGAGGAGGTGGCTGGGGAGAGGGAGGTCTGGGCCTCTTTACTTAGGCTGCTGCCCCCGCGACCCGGCCTCGGATAAAGCGGATGAAGATGGATGGATGGATGGACATGACATCAACTCTTTTCTCTTTTTCACTCCTCTCATGATTCCTTTGCTTTGATCTAAGGGGGTTGGATCCATTCTTTGCTCTGAACTCTAGATAGCTTTACCTTTAGCTCTTTTGCTTTTGTTAGCTTCATTAAACTGTCCACATTCAGCTGATTGAGGACGGTTTACCTGTCTAATAAGTTTGTTGATATGAATATTTTCATAGTGCTCCCTCTGCGGTTTTTACCTACAGTGAGGAGCCTCCATGCTGACAACATGTAAGCATGTGGCTGGGAGTGTGCACATGACAATTTGCCTGTGTCATTTTACTCCTGTTGTGCATGTAATACCAGCTGACTGACAGGTCACTGGTCCGAGCTAAGAGCACTGGAAATTGGTTGGTTCTGGTCCCTGGGTGGCCTGGCCCTGATAATTTTTTACAATTATATTTAAAAATGTTATTCAATTATAACATTTTAAAGGCGACTGTCAACGATGAGAAAAAAGTAAGAATGAATAAGACACATTTGAGGCTATTTCAAATCAACTGTCTGTTAGCCAATTTCTATATATACAACTGTATAGGCATTCTACATTCACTTGTCTTTGGAGAGTTAGACATCATAAGTGATAGGCAGATCTGCATAGTAAGTGGAAATCTGTGATGTGTCAGTGTATTGTTCAGTATTGCAGTATGCTAGACAGCACAATGTTAACTGTAAACAGTTAGCAGGGTTGGATTTTCCTGCTACAGACTGGCAACCTGTCCGGGGTATACCCTGCCTCTTGGACCCCCCTGGCGACCTTGATAAGGATAAGTGGAAGAGAATGTATGGGTTAATTCCTGAAAATAGTCATAATTATTACCTGGAAAAGTCCAGGTATCTTTTGCTTTTTCATGACCCTAGTTTGAGTCCACTGAATAAATAAACAATATCAATGGTCTATAATTAAAAAAGGGATCAAGTTTTTTCATGTTTTGTGTAAATACACAGGATGTGAAAATAAAATCTTTCTTTTTCTTTTTTCGTTGCAGTAAGTATTTTGTAAAATGTTTATAGAACGTTTTGTATTGTTAATAACAAATAATAAATATGTATGTTTTTACCCAGTTCATTACACATTCTGTGGCCTTTCTACAATTTAATATGTCAGCACTTCTTATTGCACCACTTTGAAGTGCTGGTATATTTATTAGATGCAGGAAAGTAACAGCTCACCTAAGTTAAGTGAAACTGTGTTTTGTTACTAATAATCTGACCCGACTCTTACCTGTATGTGTTAGTCTGAGTATAATATTTTTAAACACACACACTCACACAGACACTCAAGTCTATGCACTTTTGAAGCAGCTGCATTTTTCCCACTGCTATGCCTCATATTGGGACAGTCGGTATTAATTTTTCCTCATCATATGCTGTTATTGGTCTTTAATTTAAAAAAAAAACATATTAACTCAAATGAAAAGAATAGCACAGGATTTGAGGAAATGTAGCATCCATCAGCGTTTTTTCCGTCTACACCATCAGTGGTAATTGATATTTGAGGCCTGGTTTTCTGCCCCAGCCTTCTTTTCTAGAAATGAGCTTTTGGAGCGGAGAGAAAACAGCTGAGGCGGTGGAAATGGAATTGGGTATGTGTCGCTGCATGAGAGAGTGGGATTATCCCAGCATAATGTCAGCCTTATTAAACACTATTACACTCTATAGATCAGGAATATGGAACCTGAGGAATCTGAAAAGGATATACTCCCAGTTCATTTGTGTGTTGAAGTGTGTGTGTGTAGGAGTGTTTGCAGTTGGGATTGTATGTCCATAAATGAGAGTTTTTAATTAAACTGAAGTATTATCCAGTGACTGTGGGTGACCTCTGATACCATGTTACATGGTTTATTATTATCAGCATTAATGCCATTATTATCATTACCGACAAGACAGGATAGGCACAGGGTTTGATCTGTAATTTGCAACATACAGAAAACCGAGTACAACTACATTTTTTTGTGATCTCCTTCCAGCACAGCGAATACATGGTGAGTCTATCATGGTAACAAGCAAAACACAGAGAGACTATTCAATGTACCATAAGGCTGACCATCCTGGGCTGCATATCAGTTTTGCTTTGATTTTCAAATTTATGTATGGCAGGGATTTTACTAGGCACAAACAAGCTTTGGTGTAAAAGTTACTTTAGTTATGATGAGTTGTTGCCTGCCAGCACTACATGCCATCACACTGCGCCAGATCAAAGTAGTTAAAGGCATGCTTCTGCTGCTTTTTTTGAGACTTTGCATGACAGACCAGCTGCTATTCCACTTGTATTGGATAGAGAGACAGTACTGGATGTTTATCAAAACACGACACATCCAAACAAGGAAGCTTGGGTTACAGTAAAACTGGTTTAGAGTTGCAGTCCTTCAAGAGCTATATATTTACATGAGATTGATTAGGAAAGCACGCACAGTTTAAGAAAAAACATAAACAGAACAAAAACATTAAATAACAACTTAAATTCACATATTTTATATTATCTTTCTCTCCCATGTTGGCATTGCATTAGATAAACACAAAATGTAGGTCTGACCACAAAGCCTTTTGCTGTAGTTTGCATTAACATATAGACATGGCACACAGTGATAAGAAGCACTAGAACAAATAAATAACACAGCTGTGAAACAGTGCAGACGACTGATGGGTTATCATTACACAATGGCACAAGTACTGTGCTGCCCACAGGTAACTTCTTTTTTTTTACCACTTGCAGTATTTAGAGGAATATTTATAGTGAATTATTCTCTAATACCATTTAGATGTTGGACTTAGTATTGTTGCAGTAATTAAGACACAACTCATACCAATGTTAGGTCAGAGGATGTCCATCACGAGGGATGACTTTTAAAAGGGACGTCCACGTGGAACACTAAAAAAAAGTACATTATCTGTTTTTTAACAGCTTTTTTATGGGGATTTCTGTAAATGTGAATGATTTAATTTAATTTTTAATTTAAGGTTTAAAAATATTGGAAACATCAATAAAAAATCATTTTCATTTTACATTGACACAAACTGTATACATTTATTACAATGTAGTGATATTCTTAAAAGGCAGATAACACGACAGAATTAACAACTATTAAGAAAAATTGAACATTTTGAGGTATCTTTTAAATATTCCCATAATGTTATAATAGCTGGGGTGAAATATACAAAAACCTAGTTTAATCTAATGCGATCTAATCTTTAATGTAACCCTGCTCACCCTGCTCAGACTAATAGCTGTGCATGATCCCGGAAAGCTCAGCAGAAAGACACCAGGTAGTACATCGTGTTACATACTCTAACCAGAGTATGTAACACAGCCATCAGCACTCTCAGTCTCAGAAGTCTCACCAGGGTATGGTGTTAATCATTTGAAAATTAAACTCAGCACAAGGGAGTTAGAGTTCAACAGCCATTTCATGTTTCATTGTATGAAAGTTAACTGAGCCTTAAAACATGTTCAGCTGTCAACATGAAACATTTCTAAACCAAACATAAATTGACAAAGACAAGCACACTCTGAAGCATGTAAGGTTATAAATCATATAATATTACTGGGGATAGTACACTATAACTTGTGTTCCCCATCTAAAAGAACTGTTTGAGTACAAATGAAAATGGTAGAGATATTCAGAAAATGGGTTTAAATTGATATTGATTTTTAGGCAGGTCTTTACTTCCAGGGCAAACATATGAATCCACCGACGCTGTTAAGAATAGGACAATTTGAAGGAACTCTGGTCTCCCTTATATAACTCTACTTCAAAGAAACAGGACTTTCTGGATAAATCGTGGATCAATTTTGCTAAAGGTCTTCACAAGACAGGATACATTTGCTTTTTTTAATCTGTCAGAAAACAAACCCTCACTACAAGCATGTGCCCAAAGCTGTTCAATCGCATATTTATTTCTGACTGTTTTGCATGCAGGCCCCCTATTTTCTGAGCTTGCATTCCCTCATTTACTGCAGATGGGAGGCAGTTAGAGGAAAAGTGGAATGATCCCCAAATCTGCCATGTAGCATAAAAGTCGAGACCAAGGCTGAAAGCCCTAAACATCTTTTGAGCTAAGCACACATTCACATTTTAACTTTGATATTTTTTAATATTAAAAAAATCTATTTATACCTGTTCATATCTTTGTCTTTCATAGAACACGCAATGTACTGCATGCTGTTTATCTTGAGTGCAAGGAAGGTGATACTGTGCAGCAGGGGGAGTAACACACACACACACACACACACACACACACACACACACACACACACACACACACACACACACACACACACACACACACACACACACACACTTCCTTAAAATGTTACTTAGTGAAAC
This sequence comes from Rhamphochromis longiceps, assembly GCF_057381845.1. NCBI lineage: Eukaryota > Metazoa > Chordata > Actinopteri > Cichliformes > Cichlidae > Rhamphochromis > Rhamphochromis longiceps. Next base: position 28,664,169 of record NC_140572.1, read on the forward strand.
TGGTTCTTACTACCAGCTAAACTATCCAATCTGTGACAAAGTTAAACAATTTTGGTGACATAAGTGAGTTTTAAAGTGTGTGTTTGTAAATTTCAGCCAGTATGTGGGGAGAGTGTGCTGTCCTCAGATCATTAACAAAAGAAGCTGGTGCCCCAATTGTGCTCATTCTTCCCTAATTACTGGCAAATGCTTCCCGCTAGTCCCATGAAGGCACACTCTGTCATCCCAGATGACTGCACTTGGAGTGCTTTTTGTCCTTTGCCAAGCGAGTCCTCTGAAGTTAAAAACTCCTACTGGACTAGAAAGGCTTAGAGTGTACTGAAGCATTTCAACCATGAAGCAAAGCAAGACCATAGTTTGTTTTGTTGGTTTACTTCATTACATTTACTTTCTGAAGAAAGCAGTTCATTATACCAAAACATTAGATTACTTTTGCGTTACTCTGCAACATTGCTTGAAATGTGTTGTCATATAATTACGAGTTAACAATACAAACCTCAGGCTTCAGATGCTTCTGCAGAGTTAGTCTTATGTTAGCAGGAAAATTCAGCTGTTTCAAAACTGGACACAGTTGCACTTTATCAACTTGGCCATGTCCATCCATGCAATAAAATAATAGGTTTGTATCCTAACGCCAAAAAAAACTGTAGACTGTTCCAACATTTCCCTCCTCTCAAAAACTAAAATTAGCTGATTTTAGCACAAATGCTAAAATATGTCTATCTGCCGATGACCTACAAGAGCATAATTAGGATCTTAAAGTGAATATCATAGTGATTAGTAAATGTGCTACATTACTGAGCTAACGTAATTTGGTTACACTAATATGTTACTTTGTAGCACCAACACTACTTGCAAAAGCTACCGTACATTTTGGTTAAAGTAGTGTTTGCTACTGCTTCCCCATCATTACAAACCTGTTAAGTACAGTAGTGGTTGGTCTTTTTTATGATCTCTCACACTTAAATAGTTCCTTCTAAAGAAAGACAATTCTAATAGTTATCATGTGTTATATTTAATACACATAGCATAAAAGACATGATTACCTTGTACTTGAATCCAATCCAACTGCTTCAGTCGTTTTAACTGTTGAAAGCAGAGCTTCCAACAAACGAGAATGTTGTAGAATTGTATTCAACAGTTGACTACAAAGCAAATATGTATCCTTATTTTACCACATAAATTTGTTGAATTAAGCACACATGTATTTGTATTCAAATCAGTTTCTTTTAGTTCAATTTTCAGCTTGTAAATGCACGTACAATACAACTGAAGAAATGAAATCCCCAATTTGCAGTTCACCTTGCTTGTTAAGTCACACTTCTTGTAGAGACTGAATATAAACTTCTTTGAGGTTCTTAAAGTAAAACATGCTATATGTTCATTCCAGCCTGGTGCATTAGCTAGTAATATTTATTATTTGAACCATCTTTACAATGAGCTGAAGTACAAAAGCGAGAGCAAGAAAGAAAGAGAGAGAGACTAACGCTGAATAAACTGTGCCTTTTTTCCTTTTTTTAAATGCCGTTAGACACAACATTAAGACAGCTGTTAAAATGAAATGTCTGCATGTTAAAACACAGTTTAGTTAGTAACCAGGGCTTTTTAAGGGGGAAGTTTAGATCAAAACCTTTAACTGCACCTCAGATTTCAGCGGCTCTCATCAGTTAAATGACATATGTTGTTTTTTGGATTAACACATGCTAGACTACTTCTTCCCCACTGCCATCAGACTCTTGAACAGCTGACCTATTTTTGAACAGTAATAATAATTGTTTTGCACATCAGGTCATCCTGCATATTAAGCCAGCATATTAAGCTATAGCCCTTTTGCACTCATCTCTGTTTCACACTTCAATATTTTGTCTTCTTTTCTGTCTTCATTTATTTATTTGTACTATTTGTATTTAGCTGTTCTGTTTCTATTGTATATATTAATCGGCATATGTGGGTGGACAGCAAAGAAAGAATTTCATTGCACAGAGAAATGTCTTTTTTTTTCTTGTGACACATGACAATAAACTCTGTGAATCTTGAATCTCAAAACCTTGTTGAACTGAGGCTCTTGGATCCCAGAGACTTAATGAGTTTTATTTAGTGTATTTTAAAGAGTTTCCAATAATCCGTTATCAAAAGTATTAGTTGCTGTCTTTCTGCATTCTCAATATAGTCCAATGACTGTTTTTTGTGTGCAGGTTTGTGCATATTAGCATTGTGTTTACCCTCTTTAAAGCCTGCTGCATAGCTAGAGAATAAGCGTACCACTGGGCTGTTCATTGGCCCTAACTCCTAACATAGTGTTACACGTTGCTGCTTATGCATGTCAGTCTAAAGTTGTACACTCAGCCAAAATAGTAACTTTTGAAAATATGTCTCACAGTCTCATAGACACATTACCATAATTGTTATGAACTGTAACTGCGGCTTTGCATAAAACCTGAAATAATTCTCTGAGTTCTCAAACATTAATTTCCACGACTAAATCCAAGTCTTCCCACGCCAGGATGCCAAAGAAAAAAATTCCTCTACCAGAGATAATTGTTAGACAGGCAATGCTTTTTCCCCACTTCTCTTTTTGTTTCGGCAATGCGAGAGTCATTTTGGAGAATGTAAATTTTGTTCATCATTACAAATGAACCCATAGCAAGACTGTCTACGCTGCATGTGGCAACATCAGTGCAGCTGTTTTAGAATTATAAAACCTTCTGCCAACACCTGCTTTCTGTTATGTCACTAACATTTAAGTATCTGGACAAAAACTTAAAAGGATGTTTTTCTTGTTATATTTTTTTTCTTAGTTTGTTAAGAAAAAAATTCTGTCAACAGCAGCTTCTCTTTAAGTGCCACATGTCCATAAAACAGCTCAAAAGCTCCATCACAGAGAGGGAAAAAGTGCAAGTGTGCATATGTTTATATTACACAGTACATGTAAAATATCCTGTGCACACACAATGGATCCTGTGAGTGAGGTTTTTAAAGGAAAGCTAAAAGCGATAGAAGGAGAGAGGGAGAGTAACCCCAAAGGCATTTAAATTGACTGATCCATTTTAATTTCGCTCCAGCTCCATTATGTTGTTGTTGATGTTACTAAAGGACTGCCATGTCATTATCTCCCTCTTTTGTTTGTGCTGTTTTTGAGAAGACATTGCTGTTGTTTATTTTCCACAAGAAGGCCTTTATGCTAATGCAACCTCTGCTAAAGAGGATTTGCTGTCGATTTAACAGCGTGTTAAAGCCACAATCAGCATCAATCATGCGGAAGGAAGGGAGCGAGGAAGTTTGGGGCTAAGTCATGCTAATCTTCATAACACCTTATAATAAATTCATTAGACCTCCACGCGTACTCACGTGACGCTCATTCTCTCTTTTTTTATGAAATTACAGGAATTAAGAGTGAAAACAGTGGTATGAAAATGAGGGCGTTAGAGGAAGTACCTGTAAATATTTCCAAAATGCAAGACCGTTTCTTTGTTTTGTAGGCAAAAATAATCAACTTTTGTTAATCAAATATTAATGTTGTTCAGTTGACTATCAGTTAACTGAACAACTATGATCTGCTGTCTGCTGTTTTTTTTCCTCTAGGTCAGCATGGTCGTACTTATTCTAATTCTTCCTGTGGATCAAAAGATTTATAATGCAAAACCTTCTCAATCATATGTGAATGTTAACTACAGTATTGTACATTTATAATTCTTAAGGCGCCCCTCGTTTTTTTTTATATGTTGGTAAATAGATGCACCAGTTTATTGAAACACGCAGATATAAACGGGTTTATTATATAAGGTGAAAACAATTGTACAAGTTTAAAAAGCCTGAAAGTCATTATTTGTTATGGCCACTTTTATTTTTTACTGGCTGCCTTTTGTTCCGTTCTTTGTCAAGATGATCCCACACTGCTTCAATAATGTTGAGGTCTGGGCTTTGGAGAGGCCAGTAGATGACTGATGATGTTCCATTGTGTGTTTTTCTATCCAAGTATGCTTTTACTGCATTGGCAGTGTGTTTAGGATCATTGTCATGCTGAAAAATGAAGCTGCTGCCAATCACATACTTTCCAGATGGTATTAAGTCTGATGGTACTTTTCTGCTTTCATGATTCCATCAGTTTTGATAAAACCCCACTTCTGGCTGAAATGCAGCCCCAAAACCCTGACAGAACCTCTACAGTGTTTTATGGGTTTGCGTGTACACCGTCACTCTTGTGCTTCTCTCCTGATTGCCTCTGTAGTTATTGACGATCATTTGAAAAAAAACGTTTTTTACAACTGATTTCCAGTCTAGTGTCTTTCAGGTCTTGTGTTGGATGTTATTCCTATTTCTTAAGGAAATGACCTTCAGACATATTACACATAGCACAAGAAATTGGTTACTTGTTAAATTCCCTGTTATGTGTAGACAAAAGACTAAGTTAAAGTTAACTTTAGAACTATTGATTAAGATCGCGTTTAAATAATACTGGATACCTGGGAGCAGAATATAAAGAAATCAGAGTTTTGCACCGTATCATAATAAGGTTATTGAATACTTTTACTGAAAAATAAGCAGGGACACAAATACAGGTTTTGGGGGTTTTTTGTTTTTTATTTGTGTCCTCTAAATATCATAATGCTGTAAGTCTGTTGGCCAGTAATAAAAGTTTACAGCTCTTCTGGGAATAATAATAACATGTCACATAAATCTGCTAACAAACTCACATTTTATTCTTGTCAAAGAGAATTTCAGGCCTGGCAAATAGGACTTTTCATTTTACAGAGAGCAAGAATATCGCAGACCCATCAAAAAAAAATCCCATTGTAAACCTTAAACATCTCATACTTGTTGAGCACTTGTTGTGCCCTCAGTGGTGTACACCCACTGGGAGGACAAAAAGCCCAGTAGAAGACTTACTGCTGTGATCATGCATTAGAGATATTCTAATACAAGTCACCGATGTGTCACTACAAGTCACAGCAGTGTCTCGGTTGTCCAATTAATGTTGTAAAAACAAGGCCCTAACGGTTCACCCCAAAGCCTCTTCCAGTCAGCATTTTGCCTCTAAGATACGATTTAGAGAGAAACCCTGCTCTCACTCAGCGTTAACGGATGTCTTTTGAAAGCTTTACTACTCTGTTAGTTCATTTGGCGCAACACTCTGTGCTGTCTGTGCTGCTATAAACATTGCTATAAAGGGATCAGTGAGGCTGACCTCTGTAAAGTTCATAAAAAGATCAGTGTCACTGATAACATCACAGATATATAAGGAATAGGAAGCCCAGAATGAGTCCATCCAGCACCGTCTGGCTGTTACTCCCTTGCCTTTTTGTGTTTGCTTCAACTCATTGTGGGGTTGATAATTAGCTTTTCTCCATCTCTAAGTGTTTCTTTATCTATCTTAGAAATGCACTTCAGCAATGCATTTTACTCAGCTGGATGTTGATAAAGGGTACATTATGACTTAATAAGAGTTTAGCAGCACGGTGGCATGGTGGTTTAAGCTTCCTCCCACAGTCCAAAAACATGCAATTAGTGGGCTTCGATTAATTGGTGATTCTAAATTGCCCACAGTTGTGAATCTGAATGACTGCCTGTTTCTCAGTGTACCTGCATCTTGCCTTTTGGTAGCTTGGATGCATTAGAAGCACTTGCAGTGAAGTGTGGGGTAAAGAGTTTTATAAAAGTGAGAACCTTGTATGAAATAAGTCTTGCTGATTCAAATCGTTGATATAGTTTCTAATATCTGCCAGTATATTTGTATCTACCTGTGTGCTGTCAGAGAAAGGGATAACTAGGTGCAATTATTCCTGCTAACTGTATTGCTTTTTTTCTGTCTTGTTGCCTTTATTACCTGATATTTAAAAAGGAAACTATCTCTATATTTTGTAATGAATTAAAGCCCATATATGTGCAAAATGTGACATTCACTCGTTATAGAGAATACATGAAAGAATACTGAATGATGCTTTTTGTGTGGGTGGGTGGAGAATGACTGACAACCGGCCTTTGCCTCATTGCAACAAAAAAAAAGAAGAAGCAGTGACAGCAGCTGGCCTAAAAACGAGAATTGGCTGAAATGGCATTTTGCAAACAGGTCATCATAATTTGAGCACTATGTTGAAATGTCACATAAATAGATAGAAATATAAACTCAGATCACGTGTACTTGACAAATGCATACTATATCCTGACACATATTTTTAGTACCTGGTCTGAGTGTTGCAGCTGCCAACCTATTGATGACAATAATAACTAATGATCATGATTATCGAAGAAAGGACTTTCAAATTTTATGTATGCAAAATACCTTTAGATTAAGAGGCTTTCTTTGTTCCTTTATTAAGGCCTTAGTCATCAGACAGTCCACACAGACGCCTAATGTCTGCCATGGAGACTTTACATTAAAACACATCAACACCCCAGTCATCAGATTTCAGAGAAGTTTAACGTATTATTACTGCGCCATGGTGTCTCCAGCTGTCTGTGTCCGAAACAGAGTATAATCAAGTGCTGTTTTCTCAGCACTTAAACGAAGGTGTGTTTGAGAGGCCTGCTAGTCCTCAACTACAAATCATGACACTCTCTGCTTCAGCTAATGAAGAGAGTGAGTAAGTCTGATGAATAAGAGAGACAGACTGAAACTGAGAAGAGGGCTTTTCATATTATAGTGTTTGAGAGTGTTGTTCTTGATTACATGTGAAACAATTAGACGTGGGTTTCAGAGTGCCACTGCTGCTGCTTTTTTAGGAGGTGTGACTTTTCGTCATCTGCAGTGTTAGTAGGCAATACATATTGTGTTAAAACTAGAAGTACTGTGAGAACACAAGCTGGAGTATGCTCACCCACAGACATGAAGTCTTGTATCATGGTACTGTATCATCTCTATATAACTCAGTATTACTGGCAGGCATTTTTGTTTTGTTTGGAAGTGAGCATGACTATCATATTGCATGACTGTAATTTTCTCCCGATGGAGTGGAATATGATTTGGTATGAAGAAGGAAAATGGGAAGCAGGCACTACTGTTCCACTAGTGTAGATATGTGTGGACAAAATGCATACTCTGTCAGCGCAGAGAATAAGCAATACGGCTTTTTTTTTTATATTATTATTATTGTTCCATAGTTTTGGCAGAAGAAACACTGAGGGGAGTAATATTTTTTTATGGGATGAAACTGAAAATAGAGCTCTCCTTCCATTTTTTTGCCCTCATATGCAATAAGTTATGAGCTGCATCTCACTTAACGCCATCATCTCTGCAATGATCTTTCATCCTTTGCATCGCCTCCTCACCACACTGCCTTTGATTTCAAGAGCTGAACTATTCTGCAACATTTGTTGATGTGGTTCTGCAAGTAAATGCTGCAGAATTGTGCTCCTCTTGGAATTGTTCTTCTTCGCTGATCATCGGGAGAGGAACCCACCACCATCGGCTGTACACTGCAAAGACTCACTGAGTTCCTCTAAACCTGACTTTAGTGTTGCAGCACTCAAATTGTCCTAAGATCTTCAACTAAATATTACCACATGCAGACTTTAAGTATAAATATTATTTTCACCTAAAATAAAATGAAATTTGATGAATTCAGCATAACTGAGTGAACGCTACATATAGCCTGCTAAAACAATATTGCATAGCCTATTTCTATTAACAAATAGATAAAATGTACATGAAAACTTGCATAAATAGCATTTTTCTTTAGTGTGGCAGTTGGGTGTAGTTAGATGCCGGCCTTCATATGAGCTAGGCAAAGGCAGACTCTTTCCATTTAACTATAGCCCACTTTTACACGTATACAATAAATTTTAACTACAATTATTGATAATAATTAAATAAGTACAGCAAATTTTGAGATCCTTGTTATTACAAAGTCACTCCATGTCCAAAAACTTACTTGATTACTTTTTATTTGTTGCTTTTATTCATTTAAGAAACACATGAGGAACTAGATCCGCTGAGTACAGGTTTCACTACAAGGTTCGACTACAGAAATCATAATTTAATGAATGACTTTAATGATTTGGCATAAGAGTTGTTTCCTTTCCAAATAATCGAAATGTCCAAATGACTGAATGTGTAACAGCTCCAAAAGTAAGGTCTTCTTTTTTTACAGAATTCAGATCTTACTGCTCATTGAACAACTACTGCATTGTTTCCTTTTTTAAATGAAATGAAGACAAGTGACTATGCAGGCAGTGTTCCATTTGTCCAGACAGCTATAGGGTTCATATTGATGTTTAATTAAAGGAGAACGGTTGTGGACACAAGTATTAAACAAGTAGCAGTGTACAAATCTATACTCTGAATTTCAAGGTCTGATGAAATACATGGTTTTATTTACTTTTCATTTATTTGTTTGTAATTCACTGCCATTTTTTTCTAAAAATCATTTCTTTTCTGAAACTCTTTCTACAACATCTTAAGCTATGAAATGTGCTATAAGGACAAGAAACGTTTGTGCCTATAGCAGGTGAATTATGTGAAAGGTATGTTTAGGATCACACAATAAAAACACTTGGGTAAGAGTAAATGGTCCAAAGCTTGGCCTTGGGACGGCCCTATATGTTTTACGTGCCCATGCTCACTGATGTAATTCAGGAGTACTGTACAGGGCTGTTCTCATGTTAAATAAGCCATCTATCAGAACGTGTCTTGTTCAGGAGTATTTTAGGTATCTCAATAAACAATAAATACATTTCCAACTACTTTAAAAAATACAAACTACTTAGAAAATGTGTTTTCTAACTAATGAAAGAAGCATGCTGAGCAGACATCCCAGCAATAAAGAGAGACAGCCAGGCAGATGCAGACAGACAGGCCTCCTCTTCAAATATGATCTGCCTGCCAGTTGCTCTGGTGTTGCTGAGGTCCAGTGAACTTACCGAACAATCTACTGCCTCTGTGTCTCAGGGCCCAGATTTGGAGCTCTGAGCCTTGGGCATGAAGATGTTGTGGATGGCTTCCAGATCTCATTAACCTTGGGCTGAAGGTCTAGAATTAGTTTGGAGACCCAAAGGGCAGTCGGTCAGCAGCATCCTATTCTCGCAACCCCCCCCCCCCCCCCCCCCCCCCCCCCCCCCGCGCTAAGCTATATTTACTTGCTTATGAAGTGTACTGTTTGGTCAAATGGAAGAAAATCTTAACACGTTTGTTTTTTTTCTTCTGAAGTATTTTGGGTGAAGATTTCCTGCTTAAGCATCAGCTTAAAAAGACATTAAAAGTAAAACATAATTCATAGATATAAGGCATGACACGTATAATTACATATTTTACAAGATTGGGAAATCCACTCCACTGGGTCTGAAAGATGGACATGTACTGAGATGGGTAGGACATGGACTTACATTTTTATGACAGAAAACAAAGTCAGCTCAACAAGCATGTGTGTTAAGGTAGGAAAATAGTAAACTTGTGTAATGTCTGCTAAGTTTCTCGTTTGTTAGATCTGAATGTGCTTTCTCTGAGATTTCAAATATATAGTTTATGTATTTAACATGGGCTTATATCACAGTATTTGCAATACACAATATTCAGATCCATACATACACAAGTATTGGACACTGTTTTAGCAAATATCAATAACTTATATGAAACCCCTATTTTACCGCAATGTAATGAGCAGATGTAAATTTTCATTATGTTCTCTCCTGAGACACTTTAGACAGGAGGTCGGGTTATTACGATTATAGGAGACGCATTGATAGTCTAAACGTAACTTTATTCTTTAGAAATGAGTTTTGAAAATCTATGATAATTTATTTTGTACTGATTTTTAACTGTACTTTTAATATTTGAAATGATAGCGACAACAATATTGCTATAAATCACCTGTATCATTATCAAAACATATAATTGCATTCTTACTGTGTAATATGCGCCTGTTATTCACAGATGTGCACGTGCATTTGTTAGTACAGTTAGTTGTGCTTCCCAGAAAGTAATACCCAGACTTTTATTCTTTTTTTCAGTGTGAAATAGTGGAATTTATACAACCTATGAAACATTTGTAAAAGGGATTCATTGTAGTAACGCACACAGAAACATTACACTCATGCACACTCAGTCTTGCTCGGCTGTCTACTTCCCCTGCTGCTATTTTGTCTTAGTTCTCCTACCTAGTTACCAGAAATTCAGCAGTCTAAAGTACTGACTATGTCAAAAGCCTTTTTTTTTTTTTTTTAAATCTGTGTGTTGCATGTCATGAGGGCAGTATGAGAGGTTTACTGTTTACTGCACTGGTGCTATCACATATACACTTTCATGCTTTTATATAAAGTGGAAATGGGCGTCCTTGACGGATGGATCAGCAGTGGCACTGGACATAATGCAGCTTTTCTTTCTCCGGCCAAAATGTTCACATGTTTTTCACATTTGACCAGCTGTCCAGTTGACTTCGACATGCTGCTCCTGCCACTTCAGCTGTTGCATGTGTTTATGTGTGTTCATCCCAACACATGAATGCTTACGTCCTGGCCACCGGGCATGTCCATCCTCGAGCGACACATGGTCAACCCCTGTACAGTGCCACTGTGGCCTTGGCAAAGAGCCTGGCTGCTCATACTGCAGCAGGAAACTGCGGGGTTCGAAAAGGAACATCCCCTCAGTTCAGCGAAGGTCATAGAGAGGCGTCATTAGGTTGACAGAGTCTAAAGCGGGGTCTTGCAGGGTGGGGGAGTTGACTGACGGTTTTTGACTCAAGGACATGTCAGTATCAGAGGTTAATGATAAAGGCAGCCTTGGTATGCCATAGGGGATGCCACTTATCATATTCATACAGATAGCTTCTGTGTGTTTATTTGCTGCATACGTGTGTGTGTGTGTGTGTGTGTGTGTGTGTGTGTGTGTGTGTGTGTGTGTGTGTGTCAACATTAAATAGAGTTTTGAAGACGAATAACAGTTTGAATAGCTCGACTAAAACAGCTTCAAACTAAATGTAAACCTTTTGTTCTTATTCTCTAAGAGGAATGATGATGAATAAAAAAAGAAAATGTTTCAAATGTAAGGAAGGATAAATTCGATTTAAAAAAATACTCCTTCATTGAACAAAAATGAGACTACGCTAAAAACATTACTATTAGCCCTGGCAGTGTGCGCTGTGTTCCCTGTGTGCGTGTTAACCTCTTTGTCCCTGTCCTAATTGTCCCCATTTGATCAGCACAGTTGTGGTTTCAGGCATTTCCTTGCCCTCCCTACAGCTCCATTTATCACAAGCAGCAATGGAGAGACACAGAGGCTCTCAGTGCTTCAAGGTGAATCCTTTCAAATGGCTCACGTTATGTTACCTTGTTAAATCAATGTGAAAACTAGCAGCAATGGAAGTCTCTCCAGACAAGAGTTTGTGTGCTTCTTTGACATGGAAGTGCTTTGAAGATTGGAAATACTACTATTAAAAGAAAGCTTTAGTGAATCCCTTAGGGCTAAGACTCTCATAAGCCTTTCTATTTCAGCTAGTTGCCTGTGATTTTAAATATTAAAGAAGGGAAGTAACTGTATTGTTTAATTTTTACTACTACATTTATTTAGACTTAAGGTCTTTGCTATCAATCTAACCTGTGCTGGTGGTTTCAAATCCTTCAATTTATTTTAGAAAATGTTTTTTGAAAATGAAAGATTCCGTTTTCTCGCTCCTGTAGCATGAAAATGAGAATTTTCTTGAGCTTCTGGAATAAGTCCAGCAGTTGGTGCTGGATTATAACTAGAGCAGACTCGTTTTACAACAACAACTGTATAGTTGGTATAGCAAATCGCTGCTTTAAGCCATGTCTGCACAGCACATGTCTGATCTAACAGATATGTTCCTTTTTTTATTAATCCATACATACATACCAAACTACTCCGCCCCTAAATGCAAGCCGTATTTTATTTATATCCTTCAAGTCTTTCCCTGAATTTTACAAGCATATCTACAAAATTTCAGCAAGTAGCTTAATTAACTCTAAGTGCTTCCAGAATAGCTTAATATAATGCAAAACAATGTAATTTTATTTTGAAAAGACCTCTGTTCGTTTCACTCCGTTGAGTTTTCCTGACAGACTTTGGTTCATTTCCCACCCCTGTGATTACGTGCTCCGCTCCGATTATTCTCACCTGAGTTCAATCATCCAATCAATCATCACTGTGAGTATGTACACCCCCCCTGCTTCTCTTTGTTCCTTAACAGATTGGCTTTTTACTCACAGCAGTTAAGCTTTCAAGTCATTCCTGTACCTCTTGTTTGGATGTTTTTTCATTAGTTTCCTCATGTGTCACTTCTTGCCTGTTTGTTGTATTTTTTACCTCCCTCATACCTGGAATGTTTGGCACACTCACTGACCTCCTGTGAATGACTCCTTGGCTCACAATAAAGCTTAGCTTTGGGAGGAAAGTTTGTTTGTTTTTTTTGTTTTTTTACATATCTCTAGTGTGCAGTTCTGTGTTGCATTTTAAAAAGTTTTTACTTGTTGGTGTAAATAAATGGCTTATAAAATATTAACACACATTTCATCTGCTCAGTTGCTGTTTATGATATTCTAAATATTTCTTTTTCACTGCATCAGACATTTTGAACTGTCATGGTAGGAAAAAACACTAATTTCACTGCCGACTTAGTTATGGCTCTTTTCTATTGAAAGTTCTGAGTAAGCCCTGACAATGTCAAAGTGAGTCAGCATTAAAAATAAGTCAAAAGGAAACAGCCAAATGGAATTCAGGTATTCAGTAATCACACTATTTAAACCCTGTAACAGTGGCATGTCAAAATGCCTTCTGTCAAAAAGACCTATTGGACATGATTTCTTATAATCGTCATAATTTTTTGAAAATTGTTCAAGGCAACGTTAAATGGAGTAAAAGATTTATCAGTAGATATGCTGCTTTGTAGTTTGTACTGCTTAGTCTGCTGTGATATAAGGAGCAGTATTTATTTGGAAATGGAAAAAAAATCCTTATGTCTTTCAGAAAAGCCTTAGAAAGTCAGATGAGTTAGAATAAAGACCAACAAAGCCCATATAGGGAGAAGGCTGTGATGGATGTGACTCAGGCGCTGGACTTTGACCTAGTGGACTGAGCTTCTTGAGCCACGTGAAACCAGAAGACAGAGCTGACCTGTCAATAGATGTAGTTTGTTCATTTTCACTTGTGTGTGTGTACATTTATTCATGTTTTAACAGATGCACTTACGTTTAAGAAGAGATTGTGGTTTGAAATAAAATAGGACAATTTTGCAAGACCCTAATTCACCAAAGACACCAGATGTTAAAACTGCAGAGATAAACTGCTCCCTTGTGTTCTGTCTTCACAAATTAAGCCAGTGCTTAACAAAACATATTAACAGTTGTTGTATTCTGTTGTTTCCATGTGTTTTTGGCGGCTAAATATTCAGAAAAGTTTTTGCGCAGCTATCACACATTTATTGGTTTTAGTACAACTGTGGTTCCTTTCTAACTTGAAGACATTTCTGTGTTTTGATTGAAGCCATTGGAAATTCAAAACTAGTTGTGTGACAGGTGATACAACTGACTATTTTCTTTTTTTTCTCTTTTTTTCTTTCTATTTTCTTTCTTTCTTTTGTTTCATCACCTTTCCCTAAGCTTGAACTATTTATTGGGAATTAAATGCGGGCAATAAAACTAACGTTGGTATTATGTTTTGATAATCAATACCCTCGGTTTTAATCCATTTTTGTTATTCCGAAAAGGAAACAAAAACGTGGGAATTTTTGTGTTACAAGTGTTGTCAGAGTTAGAGATGATTTCAATGTTTCTTTCTATCTTTGTTTTTGTGGAAAATAAAAAATCATACTTTTTAATACTTTGAGTAAATAATCCTAAACCCAAAGCAGATGGTCTCCCTGTTTCACTGTTTAAATAGAAAACATGAGTTTCATGAATCTATTTAAAGTCTGAATTTCTGATGGATTGCAGCATAAACTGTCTCCCTTCAGGGCCTCTTTCTTTGCATAATATTATCAAGCTATGTGATGTTTGCATGAAATATTTCTACCTGTACGTCTATATGAAGGTGTGGCTGTGCACTTACAGACTGCCACATTGTGTGTCTGTCATCCTCAGCATGTCGTCCAGGCTTCTACAAGGCATATGCTGGAAACATTAAATGTTCAAAGTGCCCTCCGCATAGTTTCAGCTATGGAGAAGCATCTGCTATCTGCCGCTGTGAGAAAGGCTTCTTCAGGGCTGAGAAAGATCCTCCAACTATGGCTTGTACACGTGAGTACACCAGGAAAAAAAAGGGTTTTAAGCACGATCGTCACACCGTGTGCTTTGACAATCAGATTAACACCTTCCGTCTTTAACTTCACAGGCAGATGGCACAAATGTTTATGAGTTAGAAATGAAAATATAAAATGCATTCCAGTGAATTTATTAACAGAACAATGATAACGTTAAAGACTTGAGCTCACTTTACTGCACAACACATTTTAGTCATTCATCTAGAAAGGTGGATGTGATGAAAATCAATCCACTATCTAAAAGATGTGACCAGAGAAATTTGGATGTGTGCAGGTGCACAAACTACATCATGTGACTGAAGGGCAGCCTGGTTTATAGACAATCTGATAATGGCAGGGTAATGTTACAATGACTAGTATATACATAATGCTACAGCAGTGTTTGACGTTCATACAGTATACTTAATTTGAAAAACTGGTAAAAAGAGTAATTTCCTCCCATTGCTAGGAGGTTGCCAGGCACGCGTGGTTCAGCTTTTTTGGGCATAAATTAGTTGTTATTGTTATAAAATTAAAATGATTGGTTGCTTTCATATTGTGTGGTAGGGGCATAAACTCTCGGTAGAAAGGTACAGGTAATTTGAGCTTGTTGCTAGGTGATTACCAGGCAGTATGATGGCATCATAATATATTATGCATAATCCAAGTTTTATATAATTAATCCTTTCTGAATATAAATGAGATATTAATTTTGTGAAATAAAAATAACATAATGATTTATGTTATGCTGTAAGTTCATAAAGGTTCATTTTAGTCCATTGTCAGGTGGGTGCTAGGAAACATGCTGACATCATAATTTCTGTTACAGATAAGAACCTTTGGCTGTACCTGTGTGCCATGTTTAGTTGCTCAAGTTCTGACGGTGTAGTGGGAGTTCTTGGATAAAGAAATAAACACACAGACAGAGCTTTTGTATGGTAAATTAAAAAAAAAAAAGAAGAAGAAGAAAGAGGTATTTTAAGGTATTGTGTTTGATTTGGCATTGATGCCCTTTCTGATACAACCCTCCCAGACTTGTGGCTAACACTACTGGGTTTGTAGCTTGTCCAGAATCAAACCCAGGATCTTTTGCATGTTGCTGGAATTGTGTTAACACTATAGCATGGATTCATTTCATATAGTATAATAAGATGACTAAAAAATTAAACTTTTCACAATTGTGAGCTGCTGAAAACATGCTGAAGATGTGCAAAAGCAAGCTGGCTAAAGGCATTACCTCCTACCTTGGACATGAGTCATTAGACATAATAGCCGCATGTATAACTGCAGTGATGTTAGTCAACCTTTTTGATGTGATCAGACTTATGGGAGAACTGACAGCTGTAATCACCATCATCATAAATAGAGAGAGAGAAATAGTCATGTTATCATTTTGTCTGATTAAACTTGAATCAATTCATTGTACATTCACATTAAATATTTCTATACTTGTCTATGCCAGACAGTCTGGTAAGTTATTACTTTGTCTATAGAGCTGGTGGATTACTCCAGTGTTCTCAGAGAATTTGCTGTGGCCGTAAATCCAGTCTCGTCTTTAGGACTTATCTGGTGTGAAACGGAACATTAGAGAGTCTCTGGATGAATTACATGGCTTTTGTTCAGCTGCCTCGTCTTCATTGATGATTCACTGACTGTCATTACGACTTCACATTTGCATTAAATTACAGTTTAACCGGACTAATTCTCCTTTAATTAAAAAGCCATTTAGCTGTCACTGAGATAGACGGGGGCCATGTCTGAGAGCTCTCCAGGGTGGAAGAGTGTATTTGTCTTTTACAGAAAGACAAAGCCAAGTCATTGTGGAGATGCTGTTAGTTTAGATTGTCCTGCAGGATGCAATATTTGCAGGGGAAATCCTCAAAAAGGCTTCAGCTCTTCCTTTGATGTTTTTTTGTCAAATTTTAGGCCCAGATGATTCAATATATACATTTAAACCTGAAAGCATTTCAGTCTGGGGTCTTTTATTTGTCTGACAACTACTTGAAAACTTATCTTACCTGCAGTTACCGACACTTTCCAAGTCCTAAAAGCATGAGCTAATCAAACAAGTGATGAGCTCTAGCTTCTTAAACTCCAAGATCTGAACAAATGACTCCGGTGGCATATTTGTATTTACAGCATTTATTGACTACATTGACAAGGTAAGTTTGATTTGCTCGAAAACAAAAAAGCATATTGTTAAATCTTTACTACTACACTTACTAAAGACAACTAGACACCTTCCTCAGTATACAACGTTGTAATTTAGTGCCTTGTTCAATGGTTTGTCAACTGTTGTTAATTTGTTTTTAACAGTATTTCCACTCCAAGTACAAACACAGCGTAAAAGGGCCTTGTGTGGGAGTGACAAACTTGCAACCTAAGAGGAGTAGGCTGGTGTACCACATCTACTTTTACAATCTGTGAGCTGTGTTTACTCACATAATGCATTTTAATCAGGGGCATGTAGGCCAAAACATAAACTGTTTGCTTGACGTTGAAGACAATAGAGATTAAAGACCGAGGGCCTTAGAGGAAGACAACGTTAGAGAGGAAGAAAGAGAAGATAGAACAGGAGGGGAAGATAAAGGAGAGGGAAAAGTGTAAAGGCTGGATGGAGTAGACAGTGAAGAGAGAAAGGAAGGAGGTGGTGATACCAATCTCCCCTTAGAATAGGAGTTGATTGATGGCAGTGGGGTTGCTCTGCAGGAGGGGAGGTGGGTGGATTCTCCTCGATGCAGAGAATAGAGAAGGTGAGATAATGGCCGATAGAGGCAGAGAGAGATAAAGGGAGAGAATGGACACACGCTGACAGAAGTGGAGGAGCAGTAGGAGGAGCTTTCCTGTCTGCTGAGATTTTAGCAACGGTGGGGAGAGAGGGATGGTGGAAGAGAGGGAAACATCCCATTGTCCTGGCAGACAGTGAGCTTGGCAGGACGGGAGTGTTCAAATCCCCCAGGCCTTTTAACTCCACCCTGTTGACAGCTGGCTGCCTGCTATTGCACAATGCTTACCCTGACACACAAACACGCGCATCCAGGGAGCACAAGACCTTAGCAAAGTGAAATGTGAGGGAGGTAGTTAGGCTGTTTACTGCACAGGTGAGGATTGCATTATAAGAGTCAGTACAGCAGGACTTTAAGATATGTGTGTGAAACATTTATGAAATAGAAAAACATTTAGTGTTAAGGTTTTAGACGAAACACTAGTTGACGCAAATGCAAAATACTCAGTTTAATACTCAGGTTTGTTTTATCTGCAGAGGTGGATCCTAGATCAGTAGAGTGGATTGACTACAGGAGGCTGACGCTGGAGGAGACGGTGGATAGTGGCAGGCAGGGTGTGTAGCTGGAGGTGGTTGGTAGCTGATGCTGGAGTTTCAGATGGAGAGTGGCGGGCAGAGTTAAAGCCGAGGATAGATTTTAAAAGATCGGGGTTAACTGGTTGCTGGTTGGCACAAACTGGAGGTTGGGAGAACAAAGACAACGTGTAATTAGTTAACTAGAGTTTCAACAAGGAGCCTGAATGCCATCTACTGCAGTAATTTATTTGACAGTCTGGCAAGGGGTGGATGACAAATATATATATACTGTAGGTGGTTGATTGAATAATGACACACGTGTATCATCTGTCTCGGTGGAGAGTCACGCCTCCAGGGATTCACAGGGAGACAAGACATACACAAACAGAGGGACAGAAAAAAAGGAAAGGGAGTGAGGGAAACACAAGGCAATAGAAAGCCAGTACTAAAAGCATGAGAGGACTATGACATTCAGAGCATTCTTTCACCTGCTTTTGACCTCAGATGGCAGTTTTGGGTGATGTTTCTTATACAGGTATAGGAAGACATTCTAACTCTGGTGTGCACAACTTACATTTGGTTCTTACTATCGAAATAGTACAATGCACAGCTTGGCTACTTGGAAGGACTGCATGATTGAATTAACTATTTCCAAATTCAGACACATAATAAGATTTAGGTGATTGCACCTGCAGCATCATTGTTAAACATAGCACCATATCAGGACTGGTGATAGAATGCAGTCTCTAGTGTCTAGACTGCAGCTGATGGAAACTCTGTTTGCCTGTATAACTTGGTTGGGTGGTGTGAAATTGTGTGACTATGGGTCTGAAACACAAAATGAAAGAATTGCAGATATATTAGCAACAGTTTGTCTAAAAGATATAATTAAAAGAAAGCACGCTCAAAAATTATTTGGCAGAAACAGTGATATTAGAATTGTGTATGTATGGACATAAACTAACTGCTGGGCACGTAAGCCCTTTATTTAATAAACCTGATTATTCTGCTGTAGACTAACAATGAATTTTGTTATTTAATTTAATCTTGATATAGTAAACTGTGAGATTTTATAATTAAACACAGCAAACATCAGCTAAACATATCTTGGTTGTGCTTTCTACTAATAATAATATGGAAAAATGTGGTAACAGTCATGTACTAATGGTGGAAACATGTCATTAATATGGAAATAGCAAGTTATTACCAGCTTAATATCAAAGTAATAACAAAGTATTATCTTACATATATATGATATAGGTATAATAATGAGGAACAAAAAACATATGCCTATGAGGCAGTACCAATTCATAATATTATAATATAGTATTAGAAGTCAAACAAACTGGATCAAAGTTGTATTTTACAACAGAATCAATGTAAATATGTAATATTTTATATAAAGTTTATATAAAGTGTGTGTGTGTGTGTGTGTGTGTGTGTGTGTGTGTGTGTGTGTGTGTGTGTGTGTATATATATTGTTATAAACACCTAGTAATATGATAGTAATATTTATGTATTTAAATTTTTATATACTGACTTGTGGTAGTATCCACTTGACAATAAGGTAATCTTAGCTGATGCTTTAATGCTATAATATAATGCTATAATTAATCCAACCCTATGCCTTCAGCATTCCTCTCTGTTAAACGGTAACAATATAAATCCTATTTTGATGCTGTGGATTATTAACTGTAAAAACCTGAAGAACTTTATTGTAGTCTAAGAAGTTTGGAAAGAAATTGACTAGACTTCTTTAAGTTGTCTTCTTTAAGAAGTCCAGTCACGTTTCTTTCCATGACCTGGATGAGTAGGAACCTACACAGATAACTTTCTTTGTAATAACCAGGAATCAGGCCTGCAAGGTGCAAAATCCCCTCTAACTCTAATTCCAAACTTTAAGTTATGTGAGGATCACCAGGAAACAACTGTGGTTAAATTCCTGCTTGTTTCCACATTATTATGCTACTCTTACAACACTATTACTGAGCTGTAACAGAAAGTGCTACCCATGTTTCATTTGAAATATAATTTTAAATTCTTTTATCAGTTTATCAGTTTTTGCTCTTTTGTAGGCCCTCCATCCCGTCCACGAAATCTGATGTTTAACCTGAACGACACCTGCCTGCTGCTGGAGTGGTCGCCCCCTAGCGACACAGGAGGTCGCAGGGACCTAACCTACAACGTCCAGTGTAAACGTTGCGGCCCAGAGCCCGACCACTGCCAGCTGTGTGAAGACGAGCTTCGCTTCTTGCCAGGACCGTTAGGCCTGACCAACGCCACTGTCACTGTCGTGGATTTTTCCGCACACGCCAACTACACCTTTGAGATCGAGTCGCTTAATGGTGTGTCAGACATGAGCTCGTTCCCTCGACAGGTGGCCATCATCACCGTCAGCACTGATCAGGGTGGTGAGTACTATTATTTTCATTGAGTGTGTTACTTAAGCACAAGTCCTATAAAATGTAGGATTCTGCTTTGCTGGTTAAAAAATACATAAAGATAACTAAGATAAATTTAATCTTTCCTAATATACCTAATCATATCAGCAGAAAAAGTTTATGATAACATGAAAACTTCTTGGTATTTTCACACTACCTTACACCTCAAGTTGTTCCCAAATACATTGTGCAGGACTCTGTGTATGCGTAAGATTATAAATGAAATCTGCAGTGATAATCTAATTAGCAACAAATTAATCACCTCCTCTGTGCGGCTTTATGTGGTTAGAAATGTATTGGTTCTCCCCAGTATCATGCTACATGTGTTAACTCAATAACTCAAAGATTAACCTGATTTTTGTGAAAATTTTCAGTAGTTAAACTATGAGTAAGTGAAAAACTCATTAGTTTTTGGCAGAAGTATAATCGCCGTAAGACAAGAATATTTCATGTTTGTTTTCATAACTTTTGACGCCCAGAGGATTTGTTCATTTAAAAGGTATTTATGGAACTGTGAGGAGATCATCCCCTGTTTTTAAAGGTACTCCGTGACCTCTACCAGCATTATAGCGCAATACTTGTATGACTGGTTTGCTGTTGATAAATCCACATGACTCTGTGCTAGTGGCTGCCAATGGCTTCTTGCCATCTTATCCTACTTAACGGTAGAAGTAATGTACCAAACATGTACCGATATGCCAGCAAAGGCAGGAAAGAACAAAATTAGCTCTGGAAATGTGTTTACGTTGTAATATAAACAGCTTTTTGTTTGTCTACTCGTCATGGCTCTTTTTTTTTCAACCCTAATGCAAATGTCACCGACAGTGTTTTTTCCAGGAAAGGATTTTCATTAGTTTAAGGTTATTCCTATTATAATTTGCAAATCTTCAATACTGAATACTGTATGTGATTGAACGTGAGTCGTATTTCAGAGAAACCTCCGCTCACAGTTTGATGGCATTTCATTAATAGAAGGTAAAATATTTTAACATGGGGCAAAATCATTGGTTACGACTGTTCCTCACAGAGTTTCTCACTCCATCTTTGAGCTTTGAGATTTTGCCACAGAACAAAATCTGAAAAATTATATATTCCAATATGCCAATCAGAATGATTATGTACTGTGGAGCTGTGATCAAGAAAGTTTGTTCTGAGTACACAGCTTTAGAACAGTCATTAGTTTATTGTGTTACTGGGGCCTTGTTAGAGATTTGTGAGAATGGCCTTGTGAAAGTTAATATTCAATACTTTGATCATTTGTTGCTTTTTGATGCAGTTAGTAAGGTGAGACAGGCCTGGCGTTATGACAGTAAGGTAATTGTCCTTCTAATATTTGTAGGTTTGCACCCTCAAACACTGCTGTAAATGATGGCAGAGGTCCAAGTTGTTATTGTATTTACCTGTTTTCCCCAAATAAAGGGGCTGAAAGGCCCATTATATCTTTGGGACATCCTCTGGTGTATAGCATGCTTATGCTTTTAATTTTTGATTTGCAAACACTGTGTTTTCTGTTTTCTGCCTCCTCCCTTGACTATTTTCCTCACCCTGTTTTCAGAATCAGAATCAGAAACTTTATTGTCATTGTCATGAGAACAACGAAATTAAGAATGGTCCCCGATCATTGCATCATCCCTAGCAATATCAAAATATAAATAAAACAATAAAATTCAATAAATAAAATAGATAGAATACTTAAAATACTAATAAGATATAACAGTAAAACATTCACATACATTCCCACACACATGCTTCAGACCGTGCATAGATTAACACAAGAGTGGCGTGATGGACATTTTTTTGTAGTATTCAGATGTGTTATTGCAGTTGGATAACAGCTGTGTTTGAGTCTATTAGTCCTTGCTCTGATTGCCCTGTACCGTCTGCCTAAGGGCAACAGTTCGAACAGGGAGTGGCCAGGATGTGAGGTGTCTTTTATGATGTTTTGGGCCTTTTTAAAACAGTGGGCGTTGTGTAGAACTTCCAGTGTGGGGAGAGGGCAGCCAGTGATCTTTTGGGCGGTGTTAATGATCCCTTGGAGTGCTTTCCTCTGAGCCCCTGTGCAGCTAGTGTACCAGATGCATATGCAGTAAGTTAGAACACTCTCAATGGTGGCTCTGTAGAAGGACACCAGCAGTCTCTGTGTGATGTTATTCCTCCTGAGAATTCTCAGGAAGTACAGTCTCTGTTGGGCCTTTTTCAGCAGCTCGGAGGTGTTCACACTCCAGGAAAGGTTCTCCTCTATATTGACTCCCAGGAAGCGGAAGCTTGCCACCCTTTCTACACAGTCCCCATTTATGAATAGTGGTTGGATCTCTGCCTTTTTCCTTCTGAAGTCTATTATGAGTTCTTTGGTTTTTGAAGTGTTGAGGAGGAGGTTATTGGCCTTGCACCATGACGTCAGCTGCTCCACCTCGTCTCTGTACGTAGACTCGTCTCCCTTGGAAATGAGCCCCACCACTGTGGTGTCATCTGCAAATTTCACAAAGATGTTGCTGTGGTGGCGAGGAGTGCAGTCGTGTGTGTAGAGAGAGTAGAGCAGTGGACTGAGCACACAGCCCTGGGGTGAGCCAGTGCTGAGACTCAGGGCTGAGGATGTGTGATGGCCAACTCTGACTCTCTGTCTACGGCCCGAGAGGAAGCTATTGATCCACATGCAGGTGCTGTATGGAAGCCCCAGGTCTTGTAGCTTGGCCACCAGTTTGTGTGGAAGGATGGTGTTAAAAGCTGAGCAGTAATCCACGAAGAGCATCCGCACATAGCTACCATGCTCTTCCAGGTGAGTTAATGCATCATGGAGTGCTGTGGCTACAGCGTCTTCCGTGGATCGGTTTGCTCTGTAGGCAAACTGGTGTGGATCCAGGCTGCGGGGCAGGGCTGCTGTGATGTGTCTGCGGACCAGCTTTTGTCTTGATGGTTGTTTCCTTCTCTCCCTCCGGTTTCCTATATTCAAGCATGCTTGTTTTTTGCTTCTTTGTTCTCTCCTCTTTCTTTCTCTCCTTCCCTCCTTTCTGCCGCTGCTAAGGGAGGCTGGGAGAAATACATTTTCTCATAGAGCCAAAACACATTAAATGCATTATTCTGTGTCACTGGGGACAACTCTATCCTTTACCGGCACCTCAATGTTACACGCAGCCTTTTTATTTCATTAAGATGCCCAGTTTAGCACATAGTTGTGGCAGGTCCCTGGGCTGTGCACAAGACCTATTTCAACACTAACGTACACAGCTGCAGCTATTTAAAATGCTCAAGGGAAAAGGTAGATTTATGGCCCTCGGCCACTGATAAGCAGAGTGATGATGTATTTTACCACTATCTCCTTGACAGAAACTAGAGTTTGGTCAGAGAGTCAATAGTCTGTGTCATTTATTTTAATGGTAAACATGGTTATTGATTACATTGGTAGTTGTAGTTTTAATACCACAGTGTCCCATCCAACCCACGGATGCAGCAGGTGTCATGTTATCAGTAACACCAAGTAATGAATGGACAAATCTTTCCAACTTTGTTTTTCGGATATAAGCTCATAAGCTCATATAAGCAGATCAGTACTACCGGATGAAAGTAATAAACCTCAGGTTTACTTGAGGCATATGACCAATGCTGGGGAATGGAGTAGTGTTTTCATAATGTTGGTTCTCCCTCTGTGCTTGCCACTGTTGGACAAGCCTGTTTAGACCCACTGGAAAAACGTGTACTCAACATCGTATGTACATAAACTGTTTCCCCAGATGCCAAAGAATACAACAGACTGCTCTGGGATTCAACAGGTTTGTTCTTGTATTAGTGTCACATACAGTGTTTGATTGTCTGATTCCTGGTTAAGTTTAGCCAAAATGATTGCTGTTTTGTTTTGCTTGGGTTTGTTTTTTTTTCTAATTATTAAAGACTGCTTTAAAGGTTTTAATTTTATGATCTTTATACTGTTTGTATGACTTTTAAGTATCTAGAACTGTGAGTAAAAGGAGAGTAGACATTTTCATCATTTTCATACTTGCATACCAGAAGGTGTAATATCTTCTTTTCACACCTCAGCAAGAATAGAAGTGATGCAAGATGATTCATGAGCACAATTGCACAAAGCAATAGCCCACACACTGCCTAAGATTATTCTTAGATTATTCTTGCATCGTTTTTTAATATTTTTAAAAAGAAAGTTTGAAATCTATATTTTACTGTAATGCTGAATAGGTTTAACCCTTTAAGACCTACCATAGAACCAAGTCCGCCAGAGTTATCTTTATATTTTTACATGCTATAGTGTCATTTTTGGGAGCATTTTAAGTTGCTATACATCAATATAACTGTTATAGCCCAAATTTTAATAATATGTATGCATCAAGTCTAATTACATAAATTGCAACAAAGTGCAATAAACTAAAAAAAAATTGAAAATCGTTTTTGTTTTTTTACATATATGTCTAGTTAGAGAAATTTAAGAGGTTTGTCCGTCAAAACTGTAAATACAAAAAAGTTGCACAAAATAGTTTCTAACAACAGGAAATTTATTTTGAGTGTCTTCATAGTTTTATTTTTGAGATACACCAATTTTTATGTCCTGAAGGAAAAACGAAAATAAATATTATAATGCAAATTTGCAAAAAAGACAGCATGTGCATCAAAATAAACTATTTCCAGCAGTGCAATTTGAGTTCTAAGCATCCCAGAAACTATTCAGAAAGGCATGAAGTCAAACATGACTTTTTAAAAACACCAGTACAGGCTTATAAGGCCCCAAAGGTAAAAAAATAAAATAAAATACATTTTCCGCGAAAATGACGTCACGTCCGGTTTCGGCCAGGTAATGGTGGACACACGATAGCTCGCACTGATGTCTATTCCAACATGTGCTTTTTATGCTGTTTTTGCAAAGCCATATGTGGAAGGAAACCGTGACCCAGGACAAGCTGATGGCATAAGATGTAAGTACAACTCCTCCGGTTTCATGTGCCAAAAAAAAAAAATCATTGTGCTAGCTTACCTGGTTCCGGTTCTACAGCGATTTAAAAATAGCTATGCAAAACGGAGCGTGCCCGTCCCGACCGGTTTTAAAGGGTTATGGATGTTAAATACATTTTTTGTTTGTTTTTGTTTTGTTTTTTAAAAATATCTTAGAAAATTGAAACCACTCATGCAAACAATATGTTTGACCAAATATTTAGATATATCATTGGTTCCAATTGCTAAATAAATGCCCTGGAAAAGTTATCTAAAATGATTTGGCCTAATCCTCAATTTAGTTTCTCAAACTGAATCCAAAAAAATGTGCATTTGTAGATACTCGCTGAAGCAAAGTAAGGGGATTTCTTACATTTAAAATACAATTTCCTTAAAGATAATGTGATGGTGGTGGAATAGTTGGTGGTTAGAATATTGAGAAGGGACTAGGTAATGTATCTATTCTTATACTTCCACACTATTGCTTCAATTTAGTGAAAAGGACAGTAATACTTGGTCTTTTTGTCATGTTTACATGAAGATTCCTTTCAAAATCTATCATCTAAATCATGTAAAACTGATATCTCTGCACTTGTAGTACAAGAATACTCAGTAATTACAAGAAATTCCTCAACTAAGGCGATGCACTGTGAAACCAAGTGTTACATTTGTGGAGCCTTTAAATAGAAGGGCCCTTAGTATTTGATTTCTTCTGCACATAAGTTATGCTGCTTTTTTTGAACCAAAGAACATGTGTCCAGTGTTTACCGTATGCCATACACAGAGAAGACCTACAATAGGACACCTGAAGAGAAATTGGGTTAATCTGCAAGGCACGTTGATTAAGACTGGCAATTATCTCAAAGTCAGCAATGGAAAAACTGCAGAGGCTTTTGACAAAGTTGAAAGAGTGCACACGGTCAGCGTATGCATTCAAGTTGAAAGATAACCATACCTTCTTAAGAATATGAAAAGTTGCAAGCGGCAGTGATATGCATACATGCTTTTGCACATATGCTTCCCCTGACTCATCCACCTAAACCTCAGTGTGATGGGCTTGTTTGGAAAGGTGCACAGAAAATTCCAACACCATTAGCATAGAGTTGCCATCAGCAGAACTGAGTGAGCCATGTAAATTTCTGTGTGTTGTGGGGAATATCAAGAGTCCGCTGTAATAATTTACTCTGGCCATAAATAGATTAGACTTTGTCATTAAAATGCTGATGGCCGTTTTGGTAAATGCCTTGTGCCAGTGAAGTTAGTGTATGATTTGTTGTGCTTATGAGGAGCTGCTTTGCGAAAACGCGCACACAGACTCACACATACACATGCACAATGGCATAAATACATTTAAATACTGTACACATGTGGGAGGGAAATGGAGAAACTATATAGGCCTATGATAATTTCCTGTCAGGCTTAGCCTTTTCAATATTTAGTAAATGATTTAGTGAAGCTAATCTGATATATGCACTCCCATAAGTCTTTGTAACTCACACACAGGCACTGGAGAATCTTGGAAAATTACAACTACCTTTCAAAAAAAACTCAGAGAAATGTATCAAATTTAAATAAAAGAAGAACACAATGATTTACAAATAATGTAAAGCTTTTCGTTTAAATACAAAAAGATAATTTAAAGGTTATTTTTCATTGAAAATGTTATGAAAAATAACAAAAAAATATGGATTTGTTTTTAATGAACACTTCTTTTAAATTTGGAACAACAATTTTGAAAAAGACTGGAAGGAAGGTTTTCCGTCCCAAAAGTTTTTCACTAGTAAATATGAGGCAGGAATTCTGTAAAAGACTGCTTGAACAAGGAGCCTAACCATTCACAGATAATGTTTCTCAATATAAAATGAGAAGGATTAGAATTTGGAAATTTCATCATGTATAGTACATTTATTATATTATATATATTATAGTACATAATAAATTTAAATGATTCACACACAAACTGATATTAAATTGCTATAATCTCAGCCAGCAGTCCCCAAAATAGTTTTTGCAGTGCATACTACTGTATGGGCCATTGTCAGTACTCACAGCTCAGTACAAGTTAAAAGTCTTTGAGTCACACAAACACAGACACACACAGAAGCAAATAATCACTGCCTTCTCTGTGCTTCTTTAAAGCATGATAAAGCATGAGCTTGTTAAAGATGAACTGAGGCAAGATGAAAAAGACTGTCAAGTGGTCTGATAAATTAAAAATTGAAATCATGAATGCTGCATTTGTTAGGCTAGAAAAAGTAGGGGAAGGCCAAACACATTTTAAAAATAGAAATACATGCATCATAAGTATTGAACAATATATATCAGTCTTTAAGTGTTCTGCCATCGAGAGAAAGTCTTTGGTCAGCAAGACCAAAACAACATTCTGTCTGTGTTACAGTGACAAAACGTTTAAAAAGTCATGGTGCTAAAGTCTGTGTCTGTCTAATTATCAAAAAAAATAAGACAAAGGAGTTTGAGCAGCTGAAAAGAAAAAAACTGCCTTAAAACTGCATAGTTCCCAACACTGTGCAGCAAATTGGTAAATGTGCCTCTTAAAGTGAGTGCAAAGTTCAAATTAAGTATATTAAAATACAAACAGACTACAAATCAGACTACAAACATTTGACATGCTCTCTACATTTGACATGTTGTAATACTTTCCTTTTCCTTCCATTTTTAGGGAGAGGTTGTAAAGCACATAAGGATTAAGAGCAGGAGAAGGACAAGGCCTGTCTGGAAAATAACAATCTGAAGTCTGAAGAAAATATAGGAACATTTATGGTTCTTTATGTCCACATGAGGACAATATTACAATATTGAAATCAGGCGCTAAGTCTGTGAGGTAAGTCTGAGAGAGGGGAAAAGGTGTTATGAATGTGGAAAGCAGGAAAAGAGTGGTTTGAAGACAAATGAAGTGACACATAATAGGAAGAGGATGAAAGAAGATGAAAATGAAAAGCAGGGTGTGAGAAGATGATTGAGTGAGGAGAGGATCGAAAGAGCAAAAAAGGGGGTGGCAAAATGAAGAAGAGGGTAAATTAGCTGACGAGAAATGTGGCCAGAGGATAAAGAAAGTGCAAGGAAGAGACTGAGACACAGACACACTCTAAGTGCACTTGTGTTTCTAGATGTGTTTTTTTAAAACCTATAAAAAAGAAAAGAAAAGAAAAAACACTTCAGTGGCCGTGGCAACCATTGCAATTTATTTGACAAGTTATTTTTGTGACAAATGCTTTCAATAAGGAATGTGGTAACTTCTATACGGCTTGGTCTGAAGCTCATTTGTGTAGATTTACTGAATACTGAGAATTTCTGTTTTAACTTGGACATAAAATCGAATTTGCCATAAAACCTAATGTGGCAGAAATAGGTGTTATGGGACATGTTGAAGATGGTTTTATTGAAGGAATCCAACTGTAGCTGATTTCTGACATTCAGTCATGTGGTTCATGAGTTACATTCACAAGCATACCAACTTGGACCTATTGGTAGCATTACAGTGTATTATGCTCTTCCTCTGTCTATGATTTCTCTCAACTTAAACACTCATAAAATCAGTTACAGTTACAAGATTCTGCTAATTTCATGGGGGTTTATATATTCCATTATGGAGTGGATTCTGCTTTTGCAGATGCACCATCAACTCATCCATTTTCTACCACTTATCTGGGTCTGGGTCAGGGGGCAGCAGTCTAAGCAGAGAAGCACAGAGCTCTCTCTTATTCCCAAGCTACCCGAGACACATAATATATCCAGTGTGTCCTGGGTCAGGCTCCGGGTTCTCCTCCCAGTATAAAATGAATGAAATACCTCAGCGAGGTGGAGTACCTTGAGCCACCTCAACTCATTCCTTTTGATGCAAGACACCTGTGTGTTACTCTTAGCACTTTCTTGGTGACTGAGTTCTTTTCCCAGCTCTAAGGCTAAGCTCAGACACCCTTCAGAGGAAGCTAATTGCCACCACTCAATCCTTGATCTTATTCTTGTAGTCACTAGTAGGGTAGGAATGAAGATTGACCAGTAATTATAAATCTTTGCCTTCACACCCATGCCTCTCTTCATTACAGCAGGTCAGTACAGTGGCTTTATCACTAAAGATGCTGGACCAATCTGTTTGCTAGTTCATCCACTACACCCCTCACTCCACTCATTAGCAATATATTAGCATTAGCTGATACTTGAAGTCCTCAAGCTGGAACAGTAACTCCTCCCATCCCCAAGCAGGGGAGACAATTCCATGCTGGATACGTATCTAACTCACGTATTTTAGTGATACTGGAAGTTACTACCATACATAACAACAAAAATTAAAATAAAGACCAATGTAAACAGTGTGAAGGCCACTTCAACCACTCAGGGTGAGCACTGAACCTGGTCTGAACGTGACTGCTAAAAAGCAGCACTGCTCAGAGAGTTTTATTAAAAATTGGAAGCTCAGTTCTGTGAGCTTCAATATCACTTAGCAAGTTACCTTGCAAGTTTAGTTATATTTATTACAAATGTGAATAAAGATTCCATTAATTATGAGCAGTTGAGGTGTTCAACATTGTTTAATTCCTGTTTCTGTGGAAATGTGGCTTTGCAAATATCATAGGTGTATTTGTAAACTATTGTGCTTTTGTCTGCACGGTAAATAGATGAGGGATTACAGAATTCATAGCTGATTTTTGTGATTTAAACCACGGAAGTGAGAGGGAGTGGACAGGTGGATGAATGCAAACAAAAGCAAAGGATGAAGAAGAGGACAAGAAGGAAATGGCCTAGAAACAGGAGAGTTTGTTTAATCACAGGAAGCAGCTGCGTAATTGTGTATGTCACCGAAAGCAATCAGAGACAGATCAGATTCTCAGTTGCGGTGACGCATCAGAGCTTTCTTACAGCAACTTGATAGAGTCTAATCAGGCAATCTTTTGTAGATGAAAAGCTGGTGGGCACAGCTAACAATTTCAGATCTGCATGGTGATATGCGATAACAGAAGAGCTTGGAAGAGGAGAGCTGTTCATTGACTTGGTACTGACTGAGTGTGTCCACATCATCGACATACTGTGCATCTGTGAAAACAAAGTTGACACAATGGTGTGTCTGACGGTGTAGAGATCCTAAATTGTCCATGACGTCAAGATTAATGTTCTATTTTATTTGATGTGATTATCATTTCAGAACTGAACGAATCCTGGGTTGTCCATCACTTGGATCTCTAGCTCAATTTCTATAGGCCTAGTTAATCACATGCTTATGCCAACACTGTGTACAACATGGGCCTGAATTTATATTACGATATGGTTAACATACAACTGTACTACATCATACACATATATGAATTCAAGATTGAGAGATCATTTGAAAGAACTGAACATGATTTATTGAGATAGAGAAATTAATGTATTTGGCGATTAGACTCCGATGACTCAACATGGAAGAACAGAATCCCACTGGTGACGGGGTTTAGGCAGGACCCGAAGTCTAGACACTGGTGGTGAAGATGGAGACTGAGGCTTGGATGTCGTTACGACTGAGGTGTCTGTGAGGTGGAGATGGGGATGAGGTGTTTTGCACCAATGAGAGTCCGTAAGAGAGAATGACAGAGAGCACAGATTTAAATTGCGCACGGTGAGGCTGATTGGCCCAAAGAAAGCAGGCAAGAAGATGATTAGACTAAAATACTGATGACAGTATTGAAACTGACAGCCTGGGAAAACAGTAGGAATGTAGAGAACAGAAAAGCAAAATAACATCCAGGAAAGCAGACAGATGACTGATTACAGATCTTCCTTATTTAACTTACACATAGGCTTCATTGAATGGTGTGCAGAATTGACTGTGGCCGTTAAATTTTAATAGAATTACGATTCCATGATCTATCTCTCATAAGTTATTTGAATCAGACACAATTTGCATTCTAGCTGCTGCAGATTCTCAATGAGTCGGTGAGTGTGTGGATGGTAAAACTGAATTACAGTAAGCCTCTTTGCTTTAGGCATGCAATACATTACCATTAAATACAGGAACTATGAAAACAGATGCAACTTTTTTAAAAAGTACAACTTAATTCCACAGGACTAAACTAAACTAAACTCTAAAGAAGCTGGTCTGTCAGATTTTGACTGTGTTAGAGCTTAAATTAATTGGACTGCTCCGATGGTGGATGCTTGGAGATGGAGAAAGGCTCAACCCTCATTTTAGAAAGACTTTTTCAACTCGTGGGCTTTTATGATGTCATATGGAGGCAATATCTTTAATATGGTCTTAGGTACACGATTCCAGCTTTGAGCACAGCAGTTTCACTCCCCTGCTGTTTGACCCTTCGGTTTGCACGGGGCAGCCAGTCTGAAGAAAGTTGGTTTAAAGGGCGGGCGGCTTTTAAGTGAGAGGAGCTAAAATGGCTAGTTTCAGACAGAGGGGCTGAACCAAGGCCTTATAATTAATAAGTAAGGATTAGTTAAAAATGTGAATAATGCAAATCTAGTACAGCCCTGGAATAAAAATATAAACACTGGAAAGGAGCTTAATGTACTCCATTTAAAATGTAAAAGGCTGGCCCTAAACCAAATCTTTCTATAATGGGCCAAAACCTCAGAGGGCCATTAAATGTACAAAATAATTTTAAGATAAATTCTGAATGCAGTAGAGAGTGAGAGTATGATGGATAACATTTGCTCTAATGAGTTTCAGGTTTGTTTCCCCTTACATTTGTTTCCTGCAATTACATGGACTCCATTAGAGAGCAGTACAAAAACTGTTACACATACTAACTTTTGATAGAGTCATAGCTTGTATGCCAATAATGTGATTTCTGTTATTTTGAAAACTGTCCACTGCTAATCCTTTTTTTTTTTTTTGGGGGGGGGGGGGATGAATAGTTCGCAGTCATGGGGCAGTACCTGAATCCCTGCACTACAGAACCTTTATTACCGTCCCTATTAATTTGTCATGATTTCTTTTATAAGCAGTGGGACTATAAACACATTCAAATGAGATCTTTTTGCAGATATACAATACCTCTGAGGCAAAATGATTAACTCGGTTATATGAGCAGCATTTCTTTTTTCACCCTCTCTCTTTGGGCTTAATGTGTTTTTTACTATAATGTCTGTAAACAGTGATTCAGCTGCATGTATAGCCTAATCTAAATACATTCTCCATTCTGATTTGCCTTGCCAATTGTTTTCCACTTTTCTTGTTCCCTTTAGCCTTGAGACAGTTTTGTACAGATATATACACAACCGTGTCTACACACAGACACATTTTAAGATGTGCTTAAAAGAAAAAAGTCAAACAAAACAGAAAACACTGAATCACATTGAAATTCTAAGCTTTTGCTCTCAAATACCCCCATAATCATAAAAATCTATTGTAATCATGTACACAGAAATGTCCACGTCAGGGCCTGCATGCCCTCTGTCATGCCCAGTCCAGCGTCAATGTCGTTATGCAGCTTTGGCTCAAAAGTCTGTGTTAAGCTCCTGGCCTTCTCAGCCACCGTACCCCTCCCAGGCAGCCCTCTTCTGGCATCGCGCCACACTAACTAACTATGACAAATTAGCCGCACACTTAATTACTAGCCTGGGAAAATCACAATGATGTTTATTAGGCGCGGCATCATAAAGCGGTGTGTCTGTGCCCCTAGACCAAAGCGCTATACCAGAGAAACACTAATAATAACAACAGCCATACAAATTGGCTGAGTGGAATGACCGGGGCCCTCGAGGCGGCTGCTGGGGTGGGGTGAGGAAGAAGGTGACTTTTCGCTGGATGAATCAATACTGTCCTCTACTGTGCTGCCATACTGAGGTCTAGCTACCACTCTAGCCTGACATCGCTGACATCGACTCTGTATGTGTGCGTGTCAGAGAGGTAGATTTAGCTGAGATCCTTTCTCCATTATGATTTAATAGGAAAAAGCATGACCTGATGAAAAATGCTGAATATATTGCATTACAGGAGAAGCTTTATATTCTCCCTTGACATCCAGGGGGCAGGGGTATGCTGGGGTCCTCTGCCTGAGGACCGTCTGAGTATGTGTGTAGGTGTGTGTGCATATGTGAATAGGGGTGTTTGTCAGCATGAGAGACCACATTTGGGCTAGTGACACTGGCCTTGTGGAGAAAGAGCAGTCGTAAATAGAAACTCTGCACTTGCCGGCTTATTAACAGTTGATTTATCTGCCTCTCTGCAAGAAATGCGCACCCTTGGCACCCGAGCCCAAGGGCCCCAATTACCTGATGTCGTGTGTATGTGATGGTGTTTCAAGGGAATGTTTAGTGGCGTCGTGTCACGGATGTCGTGCGTGTGCGTGTGCCCCTGTGTTGCTATATACGTCAGTGCCAGGGTCATCTTCATCATCACTCTTTCTTGTGGAGGCACTCACACATTCACACACAGTCTTTATGCCTCCTGTGGTGGGAGATACAAGAGGGAATAATGGGCTGGGATAAATTTATTCGACAGCTCTGTCTCCTCTGTGATTTATCAGAGTATTTACTCTGCTGATGTACCGTTATCATTCTCTTTTTGCTCTTCTTTTGCGCTCCCCCACATCTTTCTCACCCTCCCATAGTATCACTTGTGTATATTTAACTTGTGTGTTCATCACAATAAATACTGACATCACATGCTACTATAAGGCAGCTGTATGGCACTGATTTAATGCATGAATGCTGAAGTTTATTGTCCTTTTCATTTAGTCATAAAGTTTGTCTCTTTTGTTTCCTCTCAGAGATATGTTTCCTCTACAAACCTGTCAGACAAATGTCGCGCTGATCGAATTCGATTTTATTTTTATTTCCTTGTCTGGTTTTCTCTTTTTTTTCCTATAAGTTTGGGGAGTGTTCATCATCCAGTCATCATTACAGTATCCATACAGTTTCCATGATAGGCTCCTGTGGCTCAGGAGGTAGAGCGGGTTGTCTGCTAATCAGAAGGGCAATGTGTTGCTCTCCAGCTCATCGGCTCTGCTTGATGAAGTATCCTTGGGCAAGATGTTGAACCCTGAGTTGCCGCCGATACTTCCATATGAGTGTGCATGCAAATGTTATAGGGGGCACTTAGGTATAGAAAAAGGTGCCTGATTTAATGTGTGAGTCTTGTAGTAGAAAGCACTTTGCATGTTCTTTTAGGGTGTAGTCTGTGTACTTTAAATATCACAAAAATATTGGTTAAAATGCAGAAAAGATCCTTGCAAAAATGCATTTCTGCATTTTTTTTCTATAGCTGTTCATGTAACTAACTGGTTCTTTCACTACTCTTTAGTCCTTATAGTGCAGCTCAGCATCAGCAGAACGTTTGGATAATAAATGGATCAGATGCATGTACAGTCAGGTCCATAAATATTGGGACATCGACACAATTCTAACATTTTTGGCTCTATACACCACCACAATGGATCCCAAATGAAACAAATAAGACGTGCTTTAACTGCAGACTGTCAGCTTTTATTTGAGGGTATTTACATCCAAATCAGGTGAACGGTGTAGGAATTACAACAGTTTGCAAATGTGCCTCCCACTTCCCCAAGGGACCAAAAGTAATGGGACAGAATAAGAACCATAAATCAAACATTCATTTTTTAATACTTGGTTGCAAATCCTTTGCAGTCAATCACAGCCTGAAGTCTGGAACACTAAGGCATCACCAGAAGCCGGTTTCATCCCTGGTGATGCTCTGCCAGGCCTCTACTGCAACAGTTTTCAGTTCCTGCTTGTTCTTGGGGCATTTTCCCTTCAGTTTTGTCTTCAGCAAGTGAAATGCATGCTCAACTGGATTCAGGTCAGGTGATTTATTGCAAAACAGTCCACTTCTTCTCTTCAAAACCTCTTTGGTTGCTTTTGCAGTATGCTTTGTGTCGTTGTCCATCGGTTTTGAAGTTTTGAAGCATTTGTCTGAATATGAGCAGATAATATTGCCCCTAACACTTCAGAATTCATCGTGCTGCTTTTGCCAGCAGTCACATCATCAATAAATACAAGAGAACCAGCTCCACTGGCAGCCATACGTGCCCACGCCATGACACTTCCACCACAATGCTTCATTGATGAGGTGGTATGCTTAGGATCATGAGCAGTTCCTTTCCTTTTCCATACTCTTCTCTTCCCATCACTCTGCTACAAGTTGATCTTGGTCTCGTCTGTCCATAGGATGTTGTTCCAGAACTGTGACGGCTTTTTCAGATGTCGTTTGGCAAACTCTAATCTGGCCTTCCTGTTTTTGGGGCTCACCAAAGGTTAACATCTTGTGGTGAACCCTCTGTATTCACACTGGTGGAGTCTTCTCTTGATTGTTGACTTTGACACACATACACCTACCTCCTGGAGAGTGTTCTTGATCTGGCCAACTGTTGTGAAGGGTTTTTTCTTCACCAGGGAAAGGATTCTTCGGTCATCCACCACACTTGTTTTCCGTGGTCTCCCGGATCTTTTGGTGTTGCTGAGCTCACCGGTGCGTTCCTTCTTTTTGAGAATGTTCCAAACAGTTGTTTTGGCCACACCTGATGTTTTTGCTTTCTCTCTGATGGGTTTGTTTTGTTTTTTCAGCCTAATGATGGTTTGCTTCCTGGCAGTTGACATCAACAGGTTCCAAATGCAAAAAGCACACTTGAAATGAACTCTGGACCTTTTATTTGTTCATTGTAATTGGGGTAATGAGGGAATAACACACAACTGGCCATGGAACAGCTGAGAAGCCAATTGTCTCATTACTTTTGGTCCCTTAAGAAGTGGGAGGCACATATACAAACTATTGTAATTCCTACACTGTTCACCTGGTTTGGATGTAAATACCCTCAAATAAAAGCTGACAGTCTGCAGTTAAAGCATATCTTGTTCGTTTCATTTGGAATCCATTGTGGTGGTGTATAGAGCCAAAAATGTTAGAATTGTGTCGATGTCCCAATATTTATGGACCTGACTGTATTTCAAGAAGAACTACAGTTGATCAGATTGCAGTGTATCATCGTGTTACACTTACTGATGTATTAGCATACACTCTGCTCTGCGGTATAGTGCTCAGAGAATCAGAGAATTCACTTTAGCCATGAAAGTGTTTCTCATGGGAAAATGTGTATATCAACACTTAACATGGTGAAGAACCATGGCAGTTTATTTCCATGTAACACCAGATGGGTGTTACTTGAAGCTTTTGTTCTCATGAAATTCATCAAGCTTCTGTGAGGCTGGTTAACACTAAACCGTGAAAGGCTGTTATTTTGTCTATAACATACAAAAGTGACAAACTTATTTAAAAAGAGGATTAAAAAGTATCAGCCAGCATGTTAAGGTTGGAGAGTCATGTCTGTAATGGGATAATTGTAATTCATGCAGAGGATTGTATTTTCGAAAGGGGCTGTATAG
Organism: Rhamphochromis longiceps; assembly: GCF_057381845.1. Taxonomy (NCBI): domain Eukaryota; kingdom Metazoa; phylum Chordata; class Actinopteri; order Cichliformes; family Cichlidae; genus Rhamphochromis; species Rhamphochromis longiceps. Next base: position 28,700,372 of record NC_140572.1, read on the forward strand.
TTGGTGAGATTACACCTCTGTGTTCGTGTTGCTCCTCGGAGACATAATTATCATACTGAAACCTGCCCTTCCAACCAGGAGCTCCTCACCTCCCACTCAGTCAAGCTCTGTTCACGCTCATTCTGCCAACACCATCTTTATTTAAAAATGTATGAAAATGAAAAAATAATCATTGACATTTATTTGAATTCATTTCAATTCAGCTCATTTTAATTGGCTTAATTAAGATAAGATAAGATAAGATAAGATAAGATAAGATAGAACTTTATTAATCCCTCGGGTGGGTTCCTCTGGGAAATTCGACTTCCAAAAAAAGCACAGCAACGACCGAAGTTACAGTTACAGAATTGTTATATATATACACACACACACACACACACACACACACACACACACACACACACACACACACACACACACACACATATATAAATACAGAGACAAATATAAATAAAATATACAAAGGGGATAAATAGAATAAATAGGAATAAAAAATAAAAATACAAGTGAATTGCACATTTCAAGTATTGAGTCTATTGCACTGTTGACTATTTACAAAAAGTATTGCACAAGGTATTGTACAGTGAGGTGAAGAGGCACTACAGCTTAGTTAAACTTTACAGTAAGGACAATTATTATTCTGACAGAGAAACAACCATTTCAACTCTTCAGTATAAAACCTTGACTTTGTGCAAGCTCAGATTCAATTGTTTGTCTGTAACTTTATCCACTCTCTCTTTCCATAGAGGGTGGGAATCTGGGCCCCATAGCAAAGAGATATGAAATATTCATATTAATATAATTATTCACTATATTTTATGTTGGCATTTTTTATTGCATTAACACGTTTTGTTAATATATCTTAGAAAGGTGCTAGTAATCTATATTTGGAGGAAATATCAGGGTGTTCATGCCTGTTTCTAAGACTCCGTTGCTTTCTATATGCTGAATGTTATTGTGAATTGATAGAACTATACAAGTATGACCACAGTAAAGTAGCTGGCCATTAGCTAATATTCAGAAACCAGTTTAGTGTCCAAACTTAATAAGTCTTTGCATTATTTTGGTCATAGATGAACACAACAAGCTGAAAGAACTTTATATGTTCTGTGCAAGACATAACCGTTCAGTATAGTCTACAATTTATAATATATGATATGATATTTTATGATATCTCTATGGTCTTTTCTAGCCCTTTTCGGCTGCGTTTGAATGACCTCAACACCCAGGGGTGACTGATCCCATCAGACACCCACCAGCAGTTCCTTACACTGGCATCCTCACAGTCTTCAGCTTTCTATCCAGACTTCTTTTTCTCTCTCTGTCTATGTCTAGCCCCAGTATTGAACACCAAACAGAGCAGGCAGTAGTTTCATTACTGCAAATTATGAGAATTTTTCTGTTGTTTGCTTTGTTCTCATCTTGAGACAAATAGGAGGAACAGGGAGGATTTATTTCACTGTTGCTGACCTTGTTTGTGTATAATCTGTGTGCTGTTGATTGGTCTTCTTTTTGAAGCAATGATTAAAAGACTAATAACACAAGAAGCATGAGCTGTGTTTGATGTTGGAATGATGTGACTCTTTTGTTATAACGGTATACATGAGCAGCTTGGTGATTGTTTATGCATTTAAGCTTTGTGCATATGCTGTGTGCTTCTTGTAGCACAAACAATGCTAGAGATATACGTTATTAGTTATACAGCTGCTTACATGTGACATGAAAGCTTTAAAGTTACCCCTTTTAATACAAACAAGAAGAGATGAGCTTGTCAAACTTTAATTTCCTTTCATTTCCAAGGTCAAGACTGAACTTGACCTTGGAAATTAAAGTTTGACAAAATAATCCCATCTCACAGTTCACTAAGTATCTTTTGTGAGACTTTTATGTGAAATCACAGGGTGTTAATCAGTGGACTGACTGCTCACTTGTTTTTGCTATTTCAGTTGTTCTTTTAACTTCTGGAGCATGTTGGCATTTTAATCCCTACATTTCATTCTTGACCTTGAATGTAAAGGAGATAGGTATAAAACACACTGAAATTAATATATAGAAAAGCTGTAGTTGGTCCCTATGTAAATGACATGAGCTGCACTTAAACTGATTTGGGGGGGGGTTTGTTTTGTTTTGGGGTTTGTTTGTTTTTGAGAGGGGGGGGGGGGGGGTTCTTTTCCTTTTCATAAGGTAAAGGGAAGGTACACCCTGGACAGGTCACCCATCTATTGTAAGGCTCACAAAAAGTGATAATTAAAATCTGGTCATTAGCATTTTCAATATTGTGCACACAAGTCTGACCTTGTTGCCGGGTATGAATTTGTCTTGTCATAGTAATGTATGAGCCTGGTTTCATGCCAATTGAAGAAAATGTGTTACATTTTCTTAGTATTTTTACTCGGGTCATATTATTTTCTTAAACCCAATCGATTGACCCTGTGCACGAGAAAATGCTAACTTCCTGGTTTGAGACCGGATGTGGGGTTGTACATTTCCGGTAGCTTTACTTTGCGGTCAATCGCTACTGCGAAGATATACTCGAAAATCATGTCCAAAACTCGAAAACGGAAAGATCGCGTTAAGTTACAAAGACCAGAAGGTGGGAACACTCACCGCTGTTGTGTCATAAAAAATCTAATGATCAATTTTGAAATTTAAAGAGTTTAGATCGATCAGTTGTTTACATCACTCAACACAAGCAGAACTGCATTACTCCATGCAGAAGACACATCGTCCACATTCAGAAGCACATCTCTGTATAGTGACTGGTCTTATGATTTAAACAGGCAAATGTTCAGCATTCAAACTACAGGTGAAGAATAGTCAAACCAGATGTTTTCCCCATTATGTCAGATCAGCTAGTCAAGTACACACCTACACAGCATGTTAACAAACCGTGAAAAAAGCCACACAAAAAATGAATGATTGCTAGTAACGGTTTCCATACGTTAGTATGTACGAAGGGTATGTTGTGACTTACCTTAAAAATTACAGCGGTCCCTCGCTATAACGCGGTTCACCTTTCACCTCGCTGTTTCGCAGATTTTTTAGTGCAAGTTTGCATGCTTTTTTTACGTCACCCTGTGTCCTGCGTCCTGATTGCTGCAGACGATCTCCTCCGTGCCGTCTCTCCTGTACAGTACAGAATCGCTGCATCGATCGCTACTGACTGAAGTGCAGTACTGTATGTCCACGATGTCCACGAAACGTTTTGTACCGTCAAAAAATAAAATTGGCTACTTGATTTCACCTATCGCTGGTTGTTTTTAGAACATAACACCCGCGATAAATGAGGGACCGCTGAGAAATATAACATTTGAATCCATTTTCTCTGTTGCCCTGAGGCGTGGGGAAAAAATATCGACAAGTCGATGAACATCATTTACAGATATATTGGGTAAATGCCCAACACATCTATAGAAATGTAAATCGCGAATAGGATACCGGAAACAAAGCTCCCAACAGGAGTTTCCGCACCGGAAGTAGCATATGCTAACGTGCAGATACTCAATTGGTGTTGCCAAAAGCCAGCCAAACTAAACAAGGTAAAGACGAAGTATTAAAGCAAGTAAAAATAAATAATTAACGTTGTGACTATTTCACGAACTGTTTTATGACTGCATGTAAAATGATTCATTTGGACATGTAGATTGATCATTATGTATCTTCATTCACGCTGAGCCATGTAGCACTACTTGAGTGCTCCTTCTGCCTGCCCATTCAATTTAGTTACTTCTTCCTGAAAAGTAAACCTAAGTATCTCCTTTTGTCCAACAGGCTGCAGGAAAGACTTTGCTAACCCCCCTCTTCCATTTCCTACAGAATATCAGCCCAAAATCACATCTTCACCAAAGGCTTCCCACACTTAAACTAACCTAAATGGCACTAAGTACTAAACGGATTCATCTCTGCACAAATATCTGCACAAGTAGCCTAGATGTCTTTACACACACAGTAGGTAATCACATCATCCATTCACCTCAAAACATCCCTATCTCCAAAATGTATTTATTATTCATGTTTAAATTCATCATTCTCATGACATGTACTGCATATAGTGCATGCACACGGGATGCCGCTATGAATTTACATACAGTATCCATCATACTGTTGCACAGTTGACTTTTCCTGGATAACTTTCAGTGCTTCTTGATTTATATGTTATTAGAAACCAGACTCATACATGTGACAGCCAAGCCACATATTGTACCCACTTGTCATGTTTAAAGACAGAGAAAATAGGAATATATTTAATAAAGCATTAAATATAGCAGCTGTAGGACAAAAGGTCAAATATCAAGAAATTCAAATCTAGGGTAAAATAGGTTTCCATGTTGCTTATCCTTGCATGACAGTGTCATGACTAAAATCATTTTCATTTCTTTGTAGATTTTCTGCACTTGGGTGTAAATGGACCAGCTGAATGTACAGCATATGTTTAGCTTTACCTAATAATGCTGCTTGAATTACGAGCCATAGACTAAACTTCCATAAACTGGAACAGAAACAGACGTGACTCATTGTCACTTACTACCTGCCAGCAACCCAAAGGAGTTTCATGCTTTTCTTTTCTTGAAAAAAAGAATCCTTTGAATGTGTTCACACCCGATTCCCAGCTAGATAGTTGATATATAAAATCCCATATTACATTCTTTTCATGCTTTTGACGTCATTGCCCATTGTTTGCTAATTATTTTCTGCTGCAGTATGTGGCCATAGCAACAATAGCACTGTTAACTTTGGAGAACGTTTCACCCTGCACATAATACACCAAATGTATTGCCAAAGCTGCTGTCTGCTGTTGCATTCAAGTGCTTGGTCTCCACAGGAAGACTGAATTCTAGTATAATTTCAATCTCTTTATAGTCATTCTGTGCTGTGAAGCTCCTCTCATCTTTATTGAGCAGATAAGATGGTCTCAGCGGTAAATATATGTTTTCTTTTACACAGTTTATAAAGCAGACCAACTTTCAAGTTCACCTATCACTTTGAGTGCTTTGGGGTAACAGGGGGTTCTTGTGTGTGTATGTGTGTGTGACAGAAAGTTCTTTGAGTGTGTGCATAATGCTGTTTGTTCTCTTCTGACACTCCTGACTTTTAATAGAGTGCAATCCTCAAGGAAAGCAAGTCCACACACACACACACACACACACACACACACACACACACACACACACACACACACACACACACACACACACACATACATACAAAATGGATTCGCTTTCTTCACTTCTCTTCAAGTGGCATTATTAATCTTTACATTTTAAAAAAAAGGGTCTGTCCATGAACTATTCTACTCAGTTTAAAACCGCACTGAGTTTTTATTTAATTTTGAATTTAAAGTTTTTAAAAAATATGGTCTGAGGCATCAATGTGCTGTTGTGTTTCCCCCCAAAGTTTTAATAATAAATCAGGATTTTAAAAAGCTGAAGACAGACAAGCAAGCCAAAAGGTGAAACAGTAAATGGCGACAGCGGCGCTTGACCTTATAACCACACATTTTAATCCAACTTGCCATTTAAATCTTTCATAGCCTCTTTAATTTTTTTCTGATCTCTTTTTCTTTAAAGTTTTAATGCATTGCTGTGAATATATATTATTACAGTGTCTGCTTTGTGACAACAGCACCTCTCACCTTTTGTGAGTCTCACATTCTACAGCTGTCTCTGTAGACGTCTGTATTTGTACTTTTTATTTCCTTAATAATGTTTTAGCTACAGAGTGCTGTTAGTTTATTAAATTATTTGAGGTAATATAGAAATTAGATGTAAAAGATGTACAACTGTGGCATAACTGTGATTAGAATTTAGTGGGAAAGGAAAAAGCATATTAGAAATCTGGGCACGCTACAAACAAGGCTAGACTGGTTACATTGTTGCATATTGTTGTTCTCAAGTTATCAACTTGAAAGTTAGAAATGCTCTGGTAACTTCTTGTCCTTTCACAAAAGCTTATTGAGGTAAACTCCCAGTTTTGTCTGCAATGGTTGAATAATGCTGTATTTGTAAAAAATTTGCATGATTGAGTGCACTTGTCAGTAAAGACCGTCGTATGTAGTCGAAGAGGGGAGTGCTGTGTTTGCAATTGTGCAAATAGCGTTGTACACACAAACACACACGTGCAGACATGTGCATTACAACCGCGCAACAGAACGCAGGGTGTGTGAAAAAAATCCTGCACCTGTAATGGAGAGATAATGCTGAGTAAGACAGACACACACACACACACACGCAGGCGCACACACATATATATGTTACACACTTTCACACACACACACGCAAACACAAAGACATAATGACTATAGCGCCATTTAACTGGTGTTGCTGTAGAGTCATGACCTAAATGCGTTGGGATTGCAGCATCATTGGTGATTACCACAGAAAGCCCTGTGATCTATGGCACCTATAAACACACGACAGGGAAACAAATTCACCCTAGCACATTGTCTGAGACAAATTCTGATTATCTATCATTATTAGACACGTCTGCATACTGTGTACACAAATTAGTATATCTCTCAGATCTGTATCGGTTGAGTTGACCTCTCTATCGCCCTCTCTATCTCGATTATAGGCTTTCTAAAGGCATTTAATTTTGCACATCTTGGTCCAGACAGATGATTTGGTATTTGGGAATAAAGTTAATTGTGCCATACTGCCTTATATATTAAAAAAATATTGGCATGAGCATAATAATGAGCCTTGGATGACTCTACAAGGGATTTCGGTTTTTTCTACAATTACTGTAAGGAAACAGTGCTATTACAAAACCCTGTAGAAAATATCCAGCCTAGTATGCAAGGAATAATGCAAAGGAGGAGTTCTACACTCGATTTTAGCTTAATTCCATAGCATATTATCTATAAGTATGACCTATACAAGTTAATAATTTGTGTGTCTGTTTCTCCTGATGGCCTCTTCATACCCTGCATCCTGTAAATAAAACTGTTAAAAATGTGTTCTAGACAAAAATGAGCTACAACACAACTCCCAGTGTAAGACAATCTGACCTTCAGAATAAAAGTGTATTATTTTAATAAGAAATTCCATTATAGGTTTTAGCTGTAACATTGATAGTAACATTGTAAAACTGTTCAGTCAGCAGTCGGATGCAATGGAGGCCAGTGCTGAAGGACTTTGAAAACTTAAGTAGAAAAGGTTAGAATGAAAAAAATAAGCAAAAGAAAATTATTGGAGCAGCATTACAGCATGTTGGATCTATAATCACTTTCAGATTTATATATGAAGTTTATGGTTTATGGGACATAAAATAGTTTAATTGATTAAAAAAACACAAGTTGCTTTTTGTTTTGTTCTTGTCTTCATTTAAACTTCAGTAAATAGCAATAAAGCTACTTGATATAGTTGGTCATTTAAGAGCATCCCTCCTTTTTGCGATATATGTAGCATAATTGCTTCAAAGAGGCCTTTGGGAAAGGTCTTGCATGTCCTACAAAAAATGCCAAATACAATTTGAATATCTCAGTTTCTCAAATATAATGTTTAAAGTATAACAACATAATTGTTATATAGATTTAGTTAAACCCCAATATGGTTCTGGTAATGCTTTTAACAAAAAAATAGAAAAAGATAAATTCTACAAATAAAAGTCAATCTTTGGTTGTCCATCTTAGTTAATTGTTATTGTTAAGTGACCTGTAGACATGTGTGGGGCTGCACAGATTTTTCCCCTGTGTGTCCGTGTCACCTTATGCATTATTGATTGAGTCTGCTGATGGCTGGTTGTCTGAATATATTTCTCTAAGTGTCACAAAAAAGTCACATCTATTAGTTCTTGTACGTGTGTGTGGACATGAAATGCCCGTCTTATTGCTTATTCACCATTGTGTGTGTGTGTGTGTGTCTGTTTGTATGTTGGTGTGTTCGTACCACAGATGGATAACACACATAACTCACGCACACATTCTTCGCTGGCAGTAAATCCCCACAGACCACACAGTCCTGTTAACAGAAGGTTTTCCTGTCAAAGTGTCCTTGAGTAAGACAGTCAAGCCCTGCCTGGTCACTCATCATAAGTCAAATAAAAACCTCTGCAAGATGAATAAAATATTGTGTGAATGTTCTTCTCTCGAAGAAGCAGACAGAAAGATCCTCATCAAGTTTCAATGGGACGGACAGCAATTTTCTCCGTGTTTGAGCTGGTTATTCTCCATTAAACCAAACAGACTGCAAGTCTAATTAGTCATCACATCACTCACAGAAATATTAATGGTTGTTTATTGCCTGCAATGCTCAGCCTTTTTATTGATAGTGTATTAATAGTGTATCTTTTTTGTCATCACTTACCATCGTCACACAAAATAATTATTTTTTAATATCCATGGATGGAGACTTTGATGTGCCAAATCTTGGCTCAACAGTTTTCAGAAACACTCAGGACACTTTTTTTTACCAAAACCAACCAGACAGAGAAATGTGTTCATGGGGGTGGCATGGGAAAAAAAAAAGCTGACATTTGAGAGACAGAAGTGAGTAAAGGACACAGTGAGAATGACTGCCTCTTGTGTAATTAGAGCCCAGAGAGAAATGGATTTGAGACAAAGGAGAATCGTTGACTACAGAGAACAAAACTGGCCTTCTAGCTACTTTTTAAGGTGCTCGTGTCCTTTCTTCGGTGTTGTTTTAAGTGCATACAGACCTTGTAGAAGAAATTGTCTTTAATCTTTATTCCAGTGTATTCTCTATTATTCTATTGCTATCAGCCACAGTTCTCATATTATATTGCTAAAATAATGAAGCTTAAATCTTAAACTAATGATAATTTTGAAGATCACACAACGTACAGAGTAATAAGAAAAGTAATGATGACATCTGCTGTTAAACAAAATCAAAGCATTAGTCCAGGAAATTAAACCAACATGGACACAGAGCTAGGGTGACAACAAGAATAAAGTGCTTGCTTGCTATATTTGTGATTGCAGACATGACTTTTTAACAACTCAGTTTTCACAAGGAATTAAATAAAGTTTTATGCTACAACATTAAGATTTTGGGGGATGTTAGGAATATAGTTTGGGGGGCACGAGAGAGGGCAAAGGATAGAGATAGTGATTTGGATCCAGTCGTGCAAAGCTGGGTGCAAACCCATGTTGTCACTGACAGGAAGTGAAGGGTACATGCCTTCCTCCTGCCACCCTTTATCTCTCTGACCTCATGGAGCGCAGGCAGTGTGCGTATGCCTGTGTCCATGCATATGTGTTAGAGAGTTGGATAGACTGTGGTTTTGTAGTCTCCCTGTGTTTCTCCCTCTTGGCCAGAAAGAACGGGCTCTCCCAGTTGTTTGGTTTCACCCCAGTGAGCACACACACTGAGCTACAGGCAAAGCTTTGGGATAGTTTCAGTTTACAGCTACATACAGTACATGATGCTTTCCTCGAGCTTCCCATTTCTTAAGGGAGCAAAGAAAAGAAATGGTTTTGTTTGAGTGCTCATATTAGTTTAAATTAAAAAAAGAAAAAAACGAATATTACCAGATTAAACCCGTCACAAAACTGGGCAAAATGTTTAATAAAATGACAAAACTATTATTATTGGTATTATTAACACCAGCGTGAGTGAAAAGAAATTCTTCAACTCATCTAAGCATTACAAAGGGAAATAATCATGTAAAGAGTTGGATATATAAAAGTGTTCTTCTACTTAACAAGCATGCCTTCCAATGTGAGAACAGGACACGGCAGAAGAAGGACCAGAGTGAAAAACTTGGGCTGTGCCAGACCAAAAACAAAAACCTCAGCAGAAAGGTGGTAATGTGGTTGCCAGCAACAATCAATTCTTGTGAGCTGGAATTGAATAGATGTGGAGCAATGTAGGTGTTCAGAATATGGTACAGATGCATTGAGTAGTGGGCACAAGGGAGTTTATGTTAATAAAGACCCATCAAAGTCAGTAATGCAGCTCATGGATTCACTGGGGGGGGGAAACAGCAATGCAGTTTTGCTTTTTAACACGAAATTTCAAAGTATAGTAAAGTAAAGTAAAGTAATAGTCATATTTTGACCAGAAAATCATAGTACTTAAAATGACTGCTAAATTGACCATCATTTAGTAATCCTTGTTGCTCTTGCTCGTCCCCCGTGCCATTATACAAGGAAGTGGGCAGAAGCTATCTATCAAAGAGGAAAAGCACACCCACTTAAAGCTCTTTGTGTGCATATATTTTTACCACTGTGTGATTTTAAATACTAGCTTTTGCTCTCTTGTCACTTTCCCAGAAAACATTGAATCTGTCTTTTGGCATAGGCAATATATTACTAAAACCCAGAAGACTTTTTTTACCTCTTTATTCTGTTTCAAAGTGAAGAACGAGGTTCTTAAGCATCGTGGAGCATTTGCTGTTTTTGTCATTTTAATCATTCATCGAAACCTGTAGCATGAGGCATCTACCAGAATACCATAGCTGTGCTTATTTTATATCTCTACATGGTTTTTGAATTTTGCTACTCATGGCTCACAGGGCAAAATCATCATTCAGAGCATCACTCTTTGTTATCTACTGAGAAACCAGATGACATATAAAAGGTTCCTTTTTTTAAAGACACTGTGGTTCTGACAAAAGTGGAGATGAACAGCATGAGCAGTCCATCGTCTTAGTCTCCTTCAAACTGCGACATCTGTGTTGTAGTTGGTGTGTGTATGCAATCCAGTCAAAGGTCTTTTCACATGCATACATCATATTATTAGAGATAATATATTTCTAATGTTTCTACTGGAGTCAGCATTATCTAATGTTCATGAAGAGGGTCTCCAGTTTATTTAAAAAGCTGCCAAAATAAAATTGACTAATTTCATGAATTGTTATTACTTGCTGATTATGAACATGTCAATTTCTTGGTGGACAAATGTTTTGTCATCATAGCCTAAACATGAAAATTACATGGCTTCCTTTAGCCTGCAGAAGAATCGCCATGCAGTTTGGAAAAGAGTAATATAGGTTGTTTATGAAGTTATTTGGTATGGAATAGATAGCTGCCTTGCAGGTATCCCATGCAGCTGCTGGGAGGCCTGGGGCTCTTTGGTTTCCTCTTCCTCCTTCATTTATCCCCAGATATGCTTGATAATATTTATATCGGGAGACTATGCTGGCCAGGCCTGGAGGACTTCAATCTTCTTCACTTTTAGAAACTTTATAGTGGAACCTAATGTGTGGTTAGGATCTCCATCTTCCTGAAGAATTTCAACATGCTCACAGTCGTGAATGTACTCTGCACTTGCAATGTTTCCATTCTCCTTACAGATCCCCTTGGCACCCCCTTACTGGGTTTAACCACATATATGACCCAAAAATGTGATGGTTCTCTAAGTAAGCCAAGAGTCAAGACTTGGGAGCATAGACAGAGCTTAATTGATGATTTTCCTGGAAAAATAATCTCCAGTTTTCTCCTGTGAGAGCCATCTTTCTTTTGTACTGGTTTCTTGACAGCAATATTGTAGTAGGGACCAGAAAACAGTTCTTCTTTAAATTAGATTTTGCTGGCATTCCGTTTTCCTCAGGCTAGCCATCATTTGACCAATACCTGGCCTTAACGTGTTGACTCATCCAGTTGTCCTCTCAAGCATTTGTCTTATGTGGCCTACCTGACCTGTGTTTGTCATGAACATCCCCAGTCTTTGTGAAGAGTTTTCAAATTCTCTCCATTTCCCTTTTAGATGCATTGAAGACATCTGTAACTGCAGCAGGAGGCTTCAGATGATCACATCAGAGAACTTTGGTCTCTGGTCTGATCCCAGACATGTTTTTAGAACAGCTCTTGCACTTGAACTAAGACCGTGTAAATCTGATTTCTCTTTATCAATATTAAAAGCACAACATTAAAGTCATTTTGGCCTAAAAATAAGAACTATTTCAATGCAAAATCTTTGTCCAGGCCAGATTGCTATGTTGAATTTTCCCAGATGTCTTTTACAAACAGCTAATAATCTTTATTTCCTTGGGATTCATTTGCACTATTCCTGACTCTTTTTAATTAACCATGAGTCAAAATATTACCGTAATTGTCGGGCTATAAGCCGCTACTTTTTGCACAAGCTTTGAACCCTGCGGCTTTTAGTCAGGTGCGGCTTTTCTATGGATTGTCCATGAGCGGATTTGTTTTGTTTGTTCCGCTGTTGTACGGCACTACGTTGCCTGGCGGAAGGATCGGAGTTCAAGAGTGGTATGTTAGTCACATGTCCATCCGCCAGGCAACGTAGTGCCGTACGAAGTAGCGCGAAAAACAAACTTCAAAGTAGCACTACGCGTTCAGCTGGAGGCGTGGATGATGAGCGGCGATAAACTTGCAAAAAGCAAGTTATGCCCAACTCCACCACTGGATTCTGACAGCGTGGGAAAGTGTGAAAACATCCACGATCACCAACGGATTTCGAAGGGCTGGACTGCTGCCTGATGGAGAGGAGGCTCTTCAGAAGGTGTTCGACTCTGACACTGAGGATTTCTTTGGTTTTGAAAGTGACAACGAAAGAAAGGAGCTGAGAGTGGATGATGAAGCCACCCTGAGCCTGTTCGTTTCCGACACTGGAGGAGAGGACTTTGGTGGTTTTAGTGCGCAGGAAGAAGAGAAAGATGGTGGTGAATGACTGACTTTTCTTCTTGTTAAAGCCGTGTCACTGCACCTGAGCCTAAAAGGTAGTCTGAATCTATTTTTCTGGTGTGCTGTAGGTTATTGTTATGTACTACATTTGTTACTCATTTATGAAGCACAGTACATGTTTTGTACTTGTAATTACCACTACTTGTACACATACCCTAAAAGGTTATGCAAATATGTACCCATAACTTGTTTTTCAAAATATTAATAAAAGTGGTGTGTCTCCAAACAGCCATCTCTTTCCTGACAATTCGATTTGTGCATGTTCTCTTACATATGATAAGTCAACATTGAAACACCTGCGGCTTTTAGTCAGGTGCGGCTAATGTATGTACAAAACAGGATTTTCCCCTGCTTTTAGCTTGTGCGGCTAATATTCAGGTGCGCTCTGTAGTCCGGGAAATACGGTAATTACATTCGATATAATATATCTGATCCGGGCTGCAGACTCTACATCACTTGCTATACATGCTTAGCGCATAAACATCACATCACAGCACTGTGCAGCACTATGCTTGCACATTATGCTGTCTTTCAGTTGCCATCAAAAACCTAATGCCCCAAATCTCAATTTGTATCAGTTATCAACAAAAAACTTCCATCTTCATTTCGTTGTCATAAAGGTCAGTATGATAGAATCAGAAAAAAAGAGACTTGTTTTGTGTATTGCGGCAAATATTACATCAATTCAATTTAGTTTCACTCCATAACTTCCCCTTATCCACCACTCCCCCCCCCCCCCCCCCCCCCCCCCCCCTTCATTGACTTTATGGCTCACAAGTTGAGAAGCACTGAACTTCAACCAGCAAATATCTTATGTAAAACAGATGCATCGATAGTAGCTGAATAACAAAAGTGGGAAATTATACCTTCATTCAAAATGGTTTCATGGGTGCTGGATAACACTGGAAATATTTAAAAGGAAACTGAGACCTCACATGGTGTACATGTTTGCATTGCCCTGGTTTTAATGCATTTTTAGACTGCTTCTGTTATGCATACATCAAAGCAATACCTGTACAGTTCATTTTGATAGACACCAAGGAAAGCACAAACTAGTAGAAGTAATATTTATCCATATACAACTTCACATATATAGGACAAGGACACAGGAAATAGGACATACAGTGGGTTAGAGTCTGATGCAACATGCTGAACAATGCAGAAAGCAAACCCAAAGCATCAGAAGCAGGATTTTGAAATTGGGATTTAAAATGCGAGTGGCCTATGCAGACTGTACTTAAATAATCATTATAAATATAGATGGCCAGTTGTGAGAATAGAGAACGTACAAAATGTACACACAGATTTGGGTTCTGTCTTTTGTGTAGCTCGTGTACGTGTGTTTATGTATGAGTTATTGTATTTTTTATGAACAGCACCTGGCTGGGTGTGTTGAGTAATTACATTTTCTATTCTCATATTGTTATCCATGCTAGAAGGCAAATCCAACCTCCACTGTTACCTGTGAGTATATGGGGATTTAGCTATGATATTGTGCCTTGAAGATTAGCTTTTCTTCTGTGGATGTATAAATATGAGAATTAAAGCTGAGCTTATTGATCTGGGAGTTTGGGCTGGAGTGTTTATGGCTTTACTGCTTGCATTCACTTGTACTTTCAGACTATCTCTAGTAAGGTGTTGCAGGGCTATGATGCAGCCTTGCATCATATCCTAAAATATATTGATGCAGGTGTTATTATCGTATATGTATGCACATATATAGCCAAAAGAATTCAGAGGTGCATGCAAGATGAATGACACTTTATTTTATATAGACAGCTTGAAGGGAGCAAATGCCCTCCTTTCCTCTTTGTTGTTTAATCATTGCAATCTTACCACACAAACACACATATGTAATAATGCTCTCACATTCCTAGAAAACTTTTGTGCTCAGAATAAAAGCAATGATGTGAATTCAGGAAAATAGGATACAGTTACAGAGTATGACGGCCCTTAGAGCAGCACTTCTAAGCCAGCTGATTCTCTCCCTTCTGAGATCCTCAGTGAGGATTATAAAACCAATCAGCAGACGGTGATTGCTGCAGCCAGCCTGTGATTGGATCGCAACCGAGGTGCCGCCATTAGCTCTGCAAAGAGAAAGAATGAGAGAAGAGAAGAACGAGACGCCGGGAAAGAAAGAGATGAGAAAAGAGAGCCGTTACAGAGAGGGTGGTAGTGGGTGGAAGAGAAACAGAAGATGAGATCTAGAGAACGTAAGATCAAGATCTTCAGAGTTTCCCAACAGCTTAGGCTCTTCACGTACTTACGGCCACTATCACAAAAATTTGTCCTAAGTGTTCCCTGAATTGGTTACCCATCATCTAACCCATTCAGACCACTTCCAGCCCCCCTGCTCTTTTCAGCTAGAAAAATTGTGTACTCTAGTAGTTTACTCTCCCACCTAACCCACCTCTGTGCATAGTTTCTACAACATATTTTCTTTTATGCATGTTTAACATTCTCTTTTATGAATGTAGACATTTGTATACAACAAATTTACAGAAGTTATTTCAAAATGGGCACAACTATTAAATGTCAATAGAACAAGGAAGTTATCCTAAATGACAACATAATCTTTTCGAAAAACATAGGAAGCATACACTGGTCATAAAGAAAAGATGTAGCCGCAGCAACACCATCCGATGAGTCGTGATTGTATGCATGCAGCGTGCGATATAGACACCCTTTAAGCACTAAATAACATGGAAATAAAATGTAAAACAGCATGTCATTATACTTGTCAGATAATTATATAAAAATGCTCCCAAAGGCACTATCGCTAAAAACACAGCCAAGAGTTCCAGTTCAGGAATTCAAACTACTACAAGTGAAGCCTTGCAGCCAGTGACCAGGTACAGCTGTCTGTGTCAGCATCCAGGTGTCAACCAAAGCATCCATACCGACAACATTTAAGCCATAACGAATCTTCAGTGGGAGATCTAGAAAAAAAAGAAAATTCATAGTCACAACTGTTGGCACTTCAATTTAGACTAACTCAAGTGGGAATTCATAGAACTTCATTTTTTAAACACAAAATAATCTGTAGTTGGTGTTTTGATTTCTTTGCTCGATGCTACTTGACCAGTCTGGTATCTTAAATATTGGATCGTTTAAGCAACTAAACATTTTTTGTAGATTACTGAAACCTGTGACAACACATGCCACATGCATGAGCCATCACGTCAATACTGCACTGATGCATAAAGTTATTTTATTTTAAACTGAATTGAATTGTAAACATAAAAACAAGCCAAAAACATTTCAATGGCACAAGCAGCATGGGTTAAAAAAAAATGAAGAGCTACTACATCAATACAAAAGACAGATGCATGCGATATGTCTGCAACTCATCTGAGAAAAAAAGAAGTGGGGGGGAAGACGCAGTGACACACTGCCAGTCAAACTGGCCGGAGTCTATAGTTGAGTCAAATTTCTCAGCAGAGAACCACAGACAAAGCCTTAGGGAGTATGGCAGCTCTTTTAGAGACACATTCATCCCATCTTTTGCAACAAGCCACATCACCAGCTGCTGCATGACAGCTATCATGGCTCCTGTTCCTTAACTGAACTGGGTAACATGTCTTAATGATTAAAGACCTAAAACACTGATTCTTCTGTGATGAAGTGCTTTGACAAACTGGCAGTGGACATCCAGGGAATTGTATCAATCACACTAACCAGCTAGTGGTTTGCTTATCAAGCCAACAGATCAACAAAGACGTGTTCTGAGTGCAATCCAAATAGCTGTGTTTCACAGAGGGAAGGAAACAGATAATTTCATATACTATTTGTTGATGACAGTTCTGCATTTAATACAACCATCTTCTCCAAACACTTGGTCCCGCCCCCATTCTGCAGCTGTTTTAATGTAAAGGAATGCAAAGATGGCTGGTTTACTTTAACCATGTTAATCAGTAAGTCTGGGAAGCACATGCTCATTATTATTCACTCATGATACCTCTGTCATATGCATTCACTGGTGAGAATGAGAGAGCCCACAGAGAGAAGGCGCCAGATGACTTGGCATGGTGTTAGCACAACAGCCTATTATTGAATATAATCAAGAAAGAGCAGATGATAAATGTGGCACGTTATTCATTTGTCGCCACCTAAACATGGCTGAGAAAATGATTTGGTTGTACTGAGGCATAACTTCAGGAGGCAGGGATATCTAGTGATTTCATGAAAAGACTTACTTTTGGAATTATTTTACTTTTTAGTTTTTCTTTGTTTCATTATATTTAGCTTTTGGCATCGTAAACCTACACAGGTTTTTATGTTCTTCTGTGTTAAGCACAGTTTGCTTGTAATGAAATGTGCTACATGAATAAAATTGCCATGGTCATTATAGGAAAATTAAGGTTTAACTGACAAAGTGATTCTTTTTATTCATATCTGTTTTCCTGTTTAAAGCTGATTTGAATGAAGAGATGATATATTAGTTCAGTGCTTTGGGATTCTGCCTCTCAGCAACAAGGTATTAGGATTTAATCTCAGCCCTCACCCCTTCTGCTCTTTCTGTGTTTGTGTAGCTCTCTTCAGGGGGCCTAGTTTGCAGTAGCCCAAAAATTAACAGATCAGGTGAAAGAAGCCCCCCTAGTGCAAATTTGGCCATGCAGGTGCATCTTTATTTGTATCTGTGTCAATCCTGAAATGGACTGTAGACTGTTTTGGTTTATTTTCCTGCTTTTCCTGATTCATGCTGGGATGTGCCCTCCCACAGTGGAAGTAAATTAGGAAGGGATGACCTCATAGTGTTCCAGGAAAGAGAGCATAACGTACCGACATGGATGGCTTCATGTATCAAAAACTTGCTATATTATTAAGCTGTGACACTATAGCATTGTAATTTCAACCTCCAGAGAGAAAGAGGCTAACCTACAATATGAAGTGAACTAAAGCATGTTTTATCCTATGTGGCGATGGTGATTTTTAGCTCACGGGGTCAAGAGAGAGGTTCAACAGTGTTAACAATCTGCAAAACACGGTGGAGGCTCTGTCATGGTTCGGGTCTGTGTTTCAGCCAGTGGTGATGGAGATCGTGTCCATCACCACTGACTGTGCTAGCAGTCACACCATGCAAAAAGCATCTGATTGAAAGCAGCTTGATTTCTTAGCATGACAATGATCTCAAACACACTGCCAATGCAGAAAAAGCATGGATCAGCCTCCCCAGATGCCAGACCTCAACACTTTTGAAGCAGTGTGGGATCACTTTGATAGAGAGGAGAACAAAAGCCAGCCTGCATCTAAAGAAGAGTTTTGAATGTCCTTGAAGAAGCTGGGAGAACTATTCCTGAGGACTGCTTAAAGAAACGACAATGGTCTATGAGAGATGTGTTGAAGAATAAAGGTGGCCAAAGGTTGTTGTACAAACTTTTGCTTTATGTATTGCATTTCAATGTATGTTGTACATTTTAATAAGTCACTGTAGCTCTTTACATTTTCCTAGCAAAATATAAAGAAATGGAGGGCTTTTCTTTGGTTTTCTGCTTTTTGCATTTATTGGCGTTCAACAAACATCAGACCTCCAGCACGTCCATAATATCCACAACACTGTGCTTTGCTTTTAACCGTAACCTTGGACTAATCTAGAAAATGTTTTATTAAATTGGCTAAATGGAGCAGCACGGTGGTGCAGTGTTGCCTCGCAGTAAGAAGGTCCTGAGTTGGACTGTGTGAAGTTTGCATGTTCTCCCCATGTTTGCGTGGGTTTTCCCTGGGTTCTCCTGCTTCCTTCCATGGTAGTTAGTGGGGTTTGGTTAACTCATAATTCTAAGTTGCCCAAAGGCCCATAGGTGAATGGTTGTCTGTCTCTCTGTGTTAGCCCTGCGACAGACTGGCAGCCTGTCCAGGGTGTACCCCGCCTCTTGCCCTGATAGCTGGAATAGGCTCCTGTGTGTGTGTGTGTGTGTGTGTGTGTGTGTGTGTGTGTGTGTGTGTGTGTGTGTGTGTGTGTGTGTAATGAATAACTTTGTGCATCTGTGATACAGTGTTAGCAGGTGTTCACCCAGTGAGTTTGTCGGCAGATTTATTTAGCCTGATTCCCACAGGGCTTCATGTGACCTGGGGCATCTGTTGCCCCCTGCCCATTTTCTGCCCTTCAGCACCCTCTTATGTCAATGTCCATGACCTGCTGCTACCACACGCACGCGCACACACACGGAAAAAAAAACCTTGACTAGTTTAGTTGGAGCTGTGGAGAAAAACAACAGATGTTGAGCTAAACAATGAGAATGCTAGAGGTGATTGTCATGTTTTACCCATACCATAAACAATAAATGTCTGATCTTTGCCCTATCCTAATTGTGCAGTTTGGGGGAAAAGAGAGCAGGAGATAGTGATATTTTATTCGAGAATTAATACATCTATCTTCATTTGATTTTGTTATACTTTTGAGCAGGAAGACAAAGGCTAGAAAATGCAAAGAGCAGGTGAGAAAGGCCAAATTATCACACCTGGGCTCAGTAGGGAGATCTGCACCAATAGAATGGCCTTGTATATGTTTATTGATATTCAGGTTACAGCATACAAATACTCACCTGCTTAATATGGGTAACAACAGATAGTTGGGCTAGAGACAAAGTCATAGAGTGAAGTCAAACTTTAGATGCATATATAAGGAAATGAACGTGAATATTTGGGAGACCAGTATGATTTAAAATTAATTAATTTCCTTTTGTGCATTTTAAAATAACCCCACTGCTCATCTTTTGACATAGTGGTTCTTCCACAGCGAAAACAAAAATGAACCAGTGAAAAAAGGATTTGTTTGAGGGACTTGCTACAAAAACTGTTTGTTTTTCTTGAACATTAAAAACTGTTTAATGAAAAACTTTAACAGTTTTTATTTCTTTTATAAAGGACTGCAAACTTCATAGTACATACACATTTAGATGACTGAGGTGCACACACTCCATAATCACTACTTGTGTCTAGGTTGAATTGCAACAGATTGAAGTGTCAGCAACATCCTGGATGGTGTCCTGGGGGATCTCCTCCCAGATCTGGATCAGGGCATCAGTGACCTTTTAGGCAGTCTGTAGTGCCATTTGGCAGCATTGGATACACCAATACATAATACATAATGTTCCAGACATTTTCAATTGGATTCAGGTCTGGCAAACCTGAGGGTTAGTGGTTGGCATCGAGGCCTACATCATCAGGAACTGCATACACAATCTTTCTGGTGTTCTCTACAAAATGCCAGTCTTGCTCCATCAGTCATCCTCATGCTTTGTGGAGTGGTTTTCCAAGAAACATGCACAAGTTGAGGTCATTTTGCAGCGCTTCCTGTTCCTTGTCACAAAAAGGAGCAGATACTGGTCCTGCTGCTGTGTTGACTCGATTTTAAGGCCCTATCCAGCTTTCCTACTGTTATTTTCTCCACCTGCTTCAGACAAACTGTCCTGTGGTGACACATAGTATAGGCTGTCTTGGAGGAGCAGAACTATTTGCAACCTTACTAGGCTACAGATATTCTCCCATGCTACTAGCAGTAACAAGAACACTAGTAAAAAGCAAAACTGGTGGGATGAGGGGAGAACAATGGCCTGCAGCCACCACCTGTAAAACACTTTTTCGGTAGTTGGTGAGTTTTTGCCTCTCTAGTGCACCTGCTGTCACTTTAATTCACACCAAAAGCAGGTAAAATTGATTTATAATTTCTAACTGGACAGACTGATATCCCTGATGTTTAACTCACTTTGTGTAATACAGTGATGATCAAGTGTTCCCTTCATCTTTTTTGAGCAGCTGCTGCTTCAATGAGCGCATGTAAACCAAAGAAATATGAAGCAACATCAGTCACTTCATTAATTATAATTATTACTCTTATTGGTAATTATGAGTCTTATCCTTTACTTACTGCAGCTGTCATGCACAGAGTCACAGTTTATTACCTGCTCTGTTTTAAATGTCAACTGAGTCCATCCATTGCAGCTGGCTGAACATGTATGCTTAATTGTTGTTGTTGTTGTTTTTTTAAATCACATATAATTAATATACTAGGAACATTTTTGTGTCATAAAAATATTTTTTTGTGCTAGTTAAAGTGACTATATTGACATATAAGCTTGTGGTGCAGTCGCAGTGCGCTGTTTTTCTAAAACATCTGTTGGGGCTTGGTGTATGTGCCAACTGGTGCAAGAAAATATTGTATTGTTTGAAGATTTGTATAAGCAGAAGAGGATTGGAAGCATGAAAAATATTCGAGCAACGTGTCTTGAAAATTTTTTGACAACATTATAAAAATTACTGAAGCAATTTATGCTTTTCTGAAGTTTCCTCATGAACACACAAATCTACTAGATAATCTTCAGGATCTGCCTGGAAAATACCTTAATGCCAGTTTTGCTTTAAGTTGTTCAGACCATCACTGAGCTGACCACATGCTCTGCAGTGTTGTGTGTGGCCATATAGAATACCCCCAGTCAGCTCCTGTGGGCAGTCCAGAAGAGCTGTAAGTCACCTATTCGCAGCCACTGTTAAGAATAGCTATTCCCAAGGATCGCTATTCAGCAGTGCTAAGAGCAGGTGGAGAATTTGAAGGAAAAGAGATTTGCTATTTCTCTTGCACAAAATGATTTATGCCCAGACTTTTATCAGGAAGCTTTTCCCCTCCTGCAAAGATCATTTCCCCTGACTTCACCTCACAACGGGAACTATTTTAAGCATTGGCTCATTAATACAGAGTGATTGGATTCATTGTTCTGCAATCCTGATGGATGTTCTCTGAAGTTTTCTCTCTCTGAACTCCCACCTCAATCCCCTCTTCAATCTTCGGGCTGAATTTCCTCCAAAGAATGCAGCGCCATTGTCTTCTGAAAGTTGGATAAATCAGTTGTCAATGCCTTTTGTCGGTTCAGTTCATTTAAATGAAATTATAGTAACCTCACTCCATCAAACCATTCATAATGACAGCAGTTCTAACTTAAATCTCCACAGACCTTTATACATTTTAACAACCACTGGAGACGTATTCAGCTTGAGGTCTTAAAGTTTGTACTACACTTTCACACTGTATTCAATTGTATTCACAGTGAGACATCAAATACAATGACAAGCCTTCTATTGTCATACACAAGACGTACGCACTGTATTATCCCTTTGAACCGCCACCTACTTTAATACCTAAACAGAAAATCAGTGGATTAACTAATAGAAACAGTTTGAACTACCTTTGTCCCAGATATTTGGAAGTATTTACCAGTAAAAGTTGGCGTGTGTTCGGTCAGAGTAAAGCAGCACAATTGCAGAAGAAGTTGATTAACAGAAAGTGGAAACATTCCCTCCAAAATGGCATTTTCTTTGTTCCACAGAAAACATCAAACTGTGACCTTTTGCACATTTATTTGAAGCACTGTGTGATCGGCCCAGACAGGGATTGCATTATTCTTTACCACATTTACCATCACCTTGCACATTACGAGTGCTATCAAAGTGCATGCTTCTAGATTCAAACAATTCTTCATGGCCCATTCATGCAACACTGTATCAACTGTGTGCTCTATTTTAACTCCAGGATAGCTGACTTTGACAGCAGGCTTGTGTATAGATGGCTCTGCTGGAAATTTGCTCTATAGGAAACTGTGCTGCTGCAGTGAGTCTACTGTGGGTGCTACAGCAGGGTCGACTGCTATTTATACTGTACCTCCTCTGCAGTGGCACTTCACTGCTCTCCCTGTGTACTTCTGTTCAGCGAGAGGATGAGAGGGGATTTTGAAGCAACAAAAAGTTTAGATTCTGTTTGATTTTCACTGATGTTTGTATTTATGTAACGAGCCACGATACTTTTTCCACCACGATTTTGATTCTTCTCTAAATTGGAAGCCACAGACAGCACTGAAATTACATATTGATTTCCCTTTAGAAAGCCATAATCACAGTCATCAAAACTATCACTGTTACTGCCATTATTATCACCATAAAATCTTAGTGAAATGTCCTGTTAAACGCAAGTAAGATGGAGGCTTAGGCGAGCAGTATGGTTGAACAATCTAGCCCTTTAAACCCTAACCTAATTTACCCTTTAAACCAGGGGTGGGCAACTCCAGGCCCCAAGGGCCGGGGTCCTGCAGGGTTTAGATGTATCCTTGATCCAACACAGCTGATTTACATTGGCTATATTACATCCTCAACATGTCTTAAAGTTCTCCGGAGGCCTGGTAATGAACTAATCATTTGATTCAGGTGTGTTGACCCAGGGTGATATCTAAAACCTGCAGGACACCAGCCCTTGAGGCCTGGAGTTGCCCACGCCTGCTTTAAACAATAACCTGTCGCTGGCGACGGGTTAGGCTAACGAAATGAAGTCTAGATGAAGCAGATAGTTTTTTTGTGTTTGTTTATTTTGTTTTTTTCTGAGCAATTAGATAAGTCTGTTCATATTACATGAGAAAATGTTGAAATATAAGAGCAAGATATCCATCCATCCATTTTCTTCTGGTTCAGAATAAAAATGACTAGAATGTAGTAAACACATAATGTACAACACAGAGTAAAAGCATGACTAAAAATACAAGACATAAATAAATATGAGTAAAACAATAAAATCAGAATAAACCAAGCAGGATTAGGTGGGTCTTAAGAGCAGTAACAAACTCCACTATTCGGAAGACTCAACAGCATAAAAGCCCAAAAGCCAGCCAGTGGGACTCAAACCCAAGGTCTCCACCACACCACTTTAACTACTTTATTTATACAAATTATATTAACTATATTAACTCAATGATTTAAAATTCAAGATGTGAGCAGGTGAATACATGTCCATTTGATCTAACTACCCAAAAGATATGTGTATAGCACCTCTCCAGTTACCTTTTTACTTTCTCACATGTTTGAACATGATGCACATTGACGTTTGTGTCGGCCTATATCTGTGTCACTTTCCAATGCTGAATGCTTGGTTTCAACCATAATGAAGCTTTTAAGTAGAAGCATGAGGAATGGACAGGGTGTTAAGGACAGGGACCGGCAGGGAAATCAACTGTCAGCGGCCAGATACTTCCGTTCTTCTCATTAATTACTTTTGGGGAAAGAGAGGTGGAGGTCAAATGAGTATTGATTGTGGTGGGCCAGTATAGGGCTGGTTTCACTGGCCTTTCCCACACGTCATTGCTTCTCCACATCCCCATTAAGTGGGAACAAGAGGGATCAGTGGCGAGCTGGGACCTTATTAAAGACGGGACCTCAGAGTGTCAGACAGGCTAGCTAGCACACAAACCTTCTCTATGTGACAGTGTGCAACGCTCCTTTTCACTTTGTATCTGTCTGTCTTTTCATCCCCCTTTCACTACTTTAGCGCAGATTGTCAATAAGAGAACAAAGGTTTAAATGTTGTTCGTTGTTTGCAAGTTAGACGCCATCCAATGTCAAAGCTTATCACTCGAGATTTTGTTGATTTATTTCTTTGTTTTCCTTTTTCCTTTTCCTTTCTTCCCTTTCTCTTACTATACCTCCAAATCACTGCAAGAACATAAAAATGGCACAAAACTTACAGAAACGTCCCTTTCCTTTTTCCTTTTTTCATTGCCATCTTTTTAGTCCATTCTTTTGTTGCGTGACTGATGATTTTAATTACCTGTTAACTCCCTGTACTCAGCAGATACACATGATAAATTGTCCGGGTGGCCGTTATAGCCACCATCTGGATGGGGCAAAGGAGTCTAAGGAGCTTTTCTATGCTGTCATACTAAAGACAGCCACCACAGCGGGAGGGGGGGATTGCAGGTGTGCCGAGGGAGAACAAGAAACTGGCCCAGTTTAGATTCGGTTGACAGCTATTTAGTGTCGTAAGGGTCACTTCCATTTTTCCTTCCCAAGACTACAGGAAGTGACAGTATGCCTCTAGAAAAGGAAGCTGATATCGTCACAGTAGGAAGAGAGACTGTTTTAGGCGATTGGCTAGGAAATTGCAGGACTTTCTATTGAGACTGAAATGCAGGAGATGGAAGAAGAAATGTGAAGTTTCAGTGGATTCAAATGAGGCATTATGTATTCATAGACAGGGCCTATGTAATGTTCAACATCATCTTAAACACAAGTACTCAAATATCTGAAGAAATGCAGCTAGAAAAAAGTTGCTTGGTGAAATGGATAGAAACCCTACACCCAACCAAGGAAATTGCTCAGAAAAGTTGTTTTTCACACTTAATGCAACAACTGCTTATGTTATCCAGGAAACTACAACAACTTTATCTTGCTGAGGGATAGTGCCATCTGCTAAAGTTGGGGTTTTTTCTAATAACAGTGCCTTAAAGCGACTCTAGTTTGACTTGAATATTTGATGAACAAGATTTTCTAGTTATATATTTTTCCTTTCTTTTTCCTCTCCTTTTTTGGAGGTACATATGTATACAAGTGCTTAGGGAAAGTGGAGGTAATGATGAATATGGTGAATCAATAGAGTGTTGAGCATGGAGTAGGGATTAATTATGTACATGCTTCTTCTTACTCAGTTTTGGAGTTGACAATGATGTCGAAGTTTTCAAGCAAGCATGAATGTAGCATCCTGAGACTTTGGCACATACCTCCACTTTTGCACATGTGCGAACACTGGTTTAAGTGATGTTGGATAGCTTTGAGTAAAGTTAATGTTGTTTCTTGTATACAGTTCTTCTAAATACATCCAAGGTAGACCCTCAAAACACTAATTACCTCCTGTATTTATCCTCATACATAAGACATAGGAGATAAGCTTCTTATCTCGTTTCAGTAAGAAAGTTGAAAAGGTAAACTTAAACATATACCACATACTGACAAATTGCTGGGAGATTGGACGCTCAGATGGAGTTCATTGCCAATTAGGCAGCAATTTTGACATATCACGCTTGCCTAGGCTGTCACTTATTTGAGTTGGATTTTATAGCAACTCTCAATAATTAGGTTTAAGCCAGTTTATGTGGGTGTTGTCATATCTGTGTGATTTCTGTGTTTATGCTTGGAGTTCAGAACACTGTACAGATGACCTACAGTGCATTGACAAGGACCCTCAGCATTAAAGCAGCATAATAATGACACAAAACAAAACGCTACTTTAGTATTTTCTCGTCGTTTGTAAAAGCAGCACATATAAAACCACAGAACTTAGACATTCCCCAAATGTGACACTCCCTCTTTTGATTACTCAAAGTAACAGGAGACAGCTTCAATTCTTTCATTCATTCAATCCCTGAGTTCTGGAAAGCGTCTGTGGGGTGCTTCGGAGGCACTCAAAACATTTGACATTGGCAGCCAGTGTTGGGAATTAAGCTAGATGGTATTGAATTGAGCAAATTTAAATTCAAGTGGAATTCAGGCATATTGAATATTTGTTTTTCTAAAGTATGTGTACACATGAATGTGGTCGTGTAAATCTTTTCCCTCTATTTTCCCATGAAGATGTGCAGTGAAAAACCAATTTGGATGCAGCATGAGACAAACACATTCAGACGCCTAGAAAAGCGATGTATCAAAAGAACGGCTGTAAACAACAGCACCCATATGTGTTTCTCTCGTGCAGTCTATCTCTCTATCAGGATTGAATCAGTGAAGTGTTAGGACATCGTTTAAGCTCTCGCTCAGCATCAATACTGGCACTATTGATTTTTTTTAAACAGTTAATGGAAGCCTTTAGGGCAGGAAAGCTAATTAAAATCATATGCAGGTCAAGCTCATTTAAAGACTCCCCATTAGTTTATGTTGAGCTTAACCACGCTTAACTGCAAAATCCATCCATCGGGCGTCGTAATTGACTGGTGTTTCTAATGGCTTTCCAGTGCTTCTTCATCTCAAAAAAGGATAGTGAGTTCCTCTGGCACATTTCATGCCGCCGGTGTAATAATCCACATACAAAATCATTAAAGACAATTGATGTGTGCCCTGTGTCCTCAAAGTATCTTGTCAGCACCGGGAGACATTGTTGTGTTTCAAAGGCAGCAGGCCTTTAGAGTAACGCATCTGCTGTTTACAGAAAAGCAAATATAATGTGCAAGTGAAATCTGGTGGCTGTGGAGGCCAAATTTAGTACAGCGAACTCAGTGTAATATTGAAGAAAACCAGTTTCAGATTATTTGAACCTTGCAACATAAACAATGGGTACACTGTTGTCATAGAGGTATGGACATGGTCAGCAACAACACTCAAGTAGGCTGCAGCACTTCAACAATCCCGATTTGGTTGCAAGGCAGGATGGGTTCGTTCTTTCGAGTGTTCTTTCTGCCAGATATTGACCCTACAATTTAAACCTTGTAGCAGAAATCAAAGCTCATCAGACCAGGCAATGTTTTTCCTACTGTCTGTTGTTTGGTTAGCCTGTGTGAACTGTAGCCTCATTTTCCTACTCTTAGCTGACAGGAGTGGAAGCTGATGTGATCTTCTGCCTCTGTAGCTCATCTAATTCAAGGTTTGACACTTTGTGCTCTTCTGTAAATCTTTCTTGTATTTGTTACAGCTAAGCAAAAGTAATTTATTTCTGCCTTCCTTTCAGCTTGAAGCAGTTTGGCCATTGTCCTCAGAAATCTGGTATCAACAAGGCATTTTCTCCCAGAAAACTCCTGGTCATTCAATATTTTCTCTTTTTCAGATCAATCCCAGTAGATCAGCAGTTTCTAAAGACCAGCCTGTCTTGCACCTATGACCAAAGTCACTTAAATCACCTTTCTTCCCCATTTTAGTTCGTGGTTTGAACCTCAGCATAAAAATGCAATATTATACTGTTAACAAGCTAGATAGCTAATGCTTGTTTAATCAGTTACCACTGCCTTTGAGAGCTGGTGCTCCATGCATGCTCAATGTAAAACACTAAAAAGGTTAACATAGTACTAGATTGATGTTTTCAGGGCAGTCAGTTACCTTCCTAAGGCTCCCCTTTTGATCTGCTAATTTTGTGGTTAATAAAAGGACTACATAATGGCATTTCATCAGAACTCAACAACTACCTCAAAAACTCACAAAACTTTATCATGAAATTCCTCTTTTTTTATTCAACTTTTTTTCTGAAAGATCTGTAAGTTGTGGAACTTGTTTAAACAATATGTTTCCACATCTTGGCACATCAAAGAGTCCTTAGACATACATTCTCGACTACAGCAGCCTAGTACTGCATTGTTTTGTTTTTTTACACAAACAAAGGAAAAATTGACTTAACAAGCTTGAAGTAGACATGTGTTTCACAAAGTTGATAAAGTTTGCTTAAAAACACTATACTCAGCATTTTTTAAGTTTGTCTAGTACTTTCATAATTCATTTTTGGTGGAATGATCCCCAGCTATGGAATAGGGGTGTCATGGTCCTGGGCCATGTGGGCCCAGTATTCTTAGTTCCTTGTATTTTTGTATTTCGTTCCTTATTTTGGCCATGTTTCCTGAGTTGCCCTGTTGTGTTGTTCCCTAAGTGTTTTCCCTTCGTGACTCTTACCCCCTGTGTGCCCCTCTGTGTATTTATGAGCCCTCGTCTCTCTTTGTGTTTTATTCTATGTTTTCCCCAGCCCGTTATGTCTGCGTTCTCCCCGTGCTCTCTCTCCTCCTGTTTGAACCTCTGTGTACTTCCTGTTTTACTTTGCCCATCTCCCATCAGTGTTGCGTTCACTCCTGCCGTGTCTTGTTATGATTATCAGTGTCACCTGTGTTCCCCGTGTGCATCCACTTACCCTGATCATCCCTCATGTGTATTTAGTCTCTGTGTTTCATGCAGTCTGTGTCGCGTCGTCTGTGTTACCACCCCCTGTGTTCCGTATCTCCAGCCATAGCTTTTTCTTAGTTTATGTCCAGTTTAGGTTTTCTGTTTGAACTATTACCCTTATACTGCCCTCGCTCTGGTTTGTTCTGTTATCAGCCATAATAAAAGGCTCGCTTTTGTTTAATCCACTCCTGCATCTTCGCTTGTGTTCGCGTCTGGGTCCAACACACACATTCCCACACGGTCTATCTCCACGGACCGTGACAAGGGGTCTCTCTCTGTCCCTGTCTTTTTCACTCACTGTGGCTTTCTAGTATTTAATGAACATGGGTGCTATTTGTATTATTCACTTTCCAGATTGCAAGAACATTTTTTGCCAAATTCTAATAGTAGCTTGCCACAAAACATAGTTTTGTTTTCCTGATAAAGCACATCATAGCTTTAACTTTTCATTCTCTTAGCCATTTTTTCCACTTCAGGGTAGCTGACAGGTTGTGTGTGTGCATGTGCGTCTGTGTGTGTCTTTTCTTTATTCACTAATCACACACTTTTTCAGTTTGATTAAATAGGTAATTAATCTATTATTAAATAGAAACAGGCAGTTTTGCATTTTGCAGCTCTGTTTCCTGCTCATTAGACAGAAACTACCACAGGTAATTGAGGGGTAATAATTACCATATTATTATGTTCTGTTTCTTTCTTGTTACCCTACTATTACCATTTTATTACGGAGCTGTATTTCCTGTATTTTCCAATTACATAAATTTCAGCATAATATTACTCAACTGTAACCACTGTTGCTTCCATGATTTACTTGCATATTGAGTGGTTGTTACTTTGGTAATTGCTGGTAATAACTTAAAAATGACCACATTATTACATTCTTGTTTTTGGCTTATTACCTTACTATTACTCCTTTATTACCAAGCTGTAATAGAAAGTACTACCAAAAATCTGTGTGTGAATATATATTTGTTTGTGTATAGATAGATGGATGGATGGATGGATGAAATAATGCTCAGGGCCCTTGTTGTACAAATCCAAGCATAGCGAAAGGGAAAATCTGATGCAAGCAGGCAATTATTTTAAGCCAGATGGACAATGCCCTTGCTTCTGTGCTAAACATATTGTTCAGCTCTTCTGAGCACTTCATGTTCATGAGCTTCCATGAGTCAGAGGGGATTGTATTTACCCTGTGTTTATTGTTCCCTATCAGCGGCCAAAATGTTAACGTCAGATTCCCACAATCTCGTGTCTGAGTTTAATGCGTCTACAACATAGCTGTGGCTGCAAACCACATTGGCCTGCCACTACTGTTGTACCCGGCTGGCATGAGAAGCAGAAGAAACCCTGCAACATCACAGCCTCAACAGAGTGGTTCATTACACATAGTTAGATCAGATAAAGTCCTCCTGAGATGAATTTTATCTGCCACCAAGGACAGACACGGAAAAGGATATGAGCACGCTCTGAGTAAAATGGTCATATGAGAGGTAATATAATGATAACACCTAATAAGATGTCAGCAGCTTCAGCTTATTGAAAAGCAAGGGTTTATTTTCTACTCCGGCTCCTTCATGCTTTCTTTTTAAGACAAAATGTGCATAGACGTACTTACACACATATTTATGCATATACACCCCTGCCCTTTGAGCTTTCTTGATTATGCTAATATTATTGGCTGTTTTCAGTCATGCATGACATTAGGTTGTTCTGGTTTGACTACCATTTCAAACTACCTACCAAATTTTACATGCCTATTAAATCTCCGGTTATTAAGAAGAAGCCAAGCATTAAAAAGCATTTAATGTAAAAGTGGCTGTTGCACGGCATTAAATGTTGTTCAGTATACATCACCCCTTATTTCATCAGTTTTGATTCTGTTAAAATTATTGATAGGAGTGTTTAGCTATTTTGTGTTTTAATCATTCGTATGGCATCATGTCAAGTCAACATCAGCTACTTTTTTTGTTTTGTGAGGCTGTTTGCATTTTATTTACCATTTACAAACAAATGCAAGAATTGCTTGTATTTCAATATGCAGTACAATCACAATGCCACCTGTAATGAGTTAGATATCATTTCCAACAAGAGCCATAACACTTTATGAGAAGTCCTTCTATAAGCACTCATATGGTGATGTGCAAAAAGTCTAGAACCACCTCTTATTTCTTTGTTTTCTAATTAAGGATTCAGGTATTTTTTTTGTAAAGCAGCATTGAGCAATAGTTCTCCAGGCTTTCTGAAACTCTTTCAGTTTTTCTTTAGACATTGCCTACCATCTTTACTCATTTTTAGTGCAGTCCTTGTATCTGAGCATTTTCAGAAGAATGGTCTTGTTGTTTTTTAAAATACTTGATGAGTCAACCATAGAAAAAGGCATATAACTAACAAAAGACCCGACAAGTGTTGCGTCTACACATAACAATTTAGGAAAGAACATGGAGCTTATCCCAGCTGCTACAGGGCGAAAGGCAAGGTGTACCCTGAACAGGTCGCTGCAAGTGATGGACGGATGAATGGACAGATGGTGAGATGGACTTTGTTGCTAGCATTGACAAAAACAAATAACTTATTCCTAATTCTTCATATGCCTCTATAAAAAATCTGGAAAAAACACAGATTGGTGACTCTTGACTTGGCTGAAAAATAGGCATAACTCAGCATGTTATTCCTCAAAGAAACTGGGACTTGGGTACTTACGAATCAAGATTTGAAATTTCTGGTTCAAATTCATGTACAGGAGGTCAGCAGAGTGAAAGCAGTGAGTGTCCAAAGCCATCTGTAAAACGCGGTCATGGTTTGAGGTTGCATTTCAGTCAGTGGCTTGTCAAAATTGATTAAAATTATGAAGGCAGAAATGTAACCTCATGATTTACCATACAATACCATCTGAACCGCAATAAAGAGAAGCAACAATAGAGGGCATGTGCTGTCAGACAGCTTTGGATAAGATCCAAAAACAGTCGAGGTAGGACTGTGAGCTGCACCTAAAGAGTTACACTAAATTAGTCATTGTTTAAGTTACACATATGCACACACCTACATAAACACACATCACAATATGGCGATAATAACTCAAGAAAGTCACAATGTTGCATTTCTCTCATACCACACTGTTTCTTTTATTCATTGATCCTTAATACTAATAATTTTGCATTGCAGCATAAGATGGAGTACAATACATATAAAACAGACTTTTACTTATTCTATTTTTTTCTGTAGGATTACACGACTTTGTAAATATAAAAGTACTTCTTTCATGTTTGAAAACACTAAAGCAATCTGTTTCCTATTCCCTTTCAAATAACTTTAGAAAATTCTCATCTGTGGGTTCCTGCTCTCTAATATACTAGTAACCAGTTCCTTCCCATGTTGAATAAAGAAGGAAATTTAAAGATCATAAAAGGTAGAATTGGTGGGCAAAGAGTAGTGGTGACAACAACAGAGGTGTTCGCTTTCATTTTCTTCTAATAAAACAATGACAGTATGGTTTCCCAGCTCCTGGCTAACAAGCTCAAACCCCTACAGCCCAAAACTTTCATCTTATCTAACAGCCAACCCCTAACCCCAACATCCGCCTTCAGGATCTCTCGTCTGTTCCCTTAACCCAGTGCTTCCATCCGCTAATACCGCGCTTCTGTCAATGTGAGAACTGCAAACACCTTCCCCAGGCATAGTTTTGTAGAATAATTGATTTAAAAAAAAAAAACATATTGGTGGCATCATTTCACTTTGAACCCACATTAGAAAAGCAGGCCTACATTTTATAATCATATAATGAGTCAGCTCTGTAACATTAGATGATAATGTATAATAATGAATCTCAGGGCAGTTACATCTGCTGACCTCTCTTGGGAGCTCAGCACAATTATTTACACAGCAGAAATTCATAGACCAAAGTTAATGTAATTCAGTCTGAGAAAGGAAGATGTAGCTTATTCACTTATTTCCAATTAAAACTTGTGGGAAGGAGAAACAGCTATGTGGATTTGTTTTTTTTTAACAACTTGAAAGAACTAGGACGTGTTTTGAAAAGTAACCACTGAATGTGTGAGTGTGGCAATTACAGTACAAGCGACAAGATGGGCAGGTGTGATCACTGTCAGCCAGTGAAGTGCCTGTAGTAATATATAGAGTAGTAGTTGCTAAGATCCCCAAAGACTCCTCTTAGCTTAGCAGTCTCTCCACAGATTGTGTATATATATAAAAAAAGATGATTACTTTTAAAAATGACTATTTAAAAGCTTCAAGATTGTGAGGTTTGTTTTTCTTCAAACAAGCACGGTCACATTTGGACAGCTTTATGATTTTATGGGCACATTGCACACACACAGATGTTAGAATAACATTTCACTTATTTGACTTATTTTAAAAAATTGAGTACAGACAAATGTGGGGGAGGTCACTGAGGCAGTCCTTGGTGGCAGAGCCCCTGGGGTGGGTGAGGTTCCTGAAGGCTCTGGATGTTGTAGGGCTGTCCTGATTGATACGCCTCTACAATGTTGCATGGAGATCAGAGGGGCATTCCTCTGGACTGGCAGAACAGGGTGGTGGTCTGGAGCTGCACTGGCCTGTTAAGCTGGAGGAGGTGGGGAGAGGGAGGCCTGGGCTTCAGTGCCCCTGCAACGCGGCCCCGCAGTACAGACTTGTCGGATGGTCATTTTGTATAATTAATCACACAGTAATATATTATTATTGTCAGATAACGTGATTTCAAAATTCAGGAAAGCTGCAAAACCAAAAACAAACTCAAATGTCTGAATTCATTTTATTTGATTTAGCTGATGTTATCTGAGAGGACTGCAGGAACCAGGAATCACTTAACCATGCATCTTTCATGAATAACATTAAGCCTTACTACAATATAAAGGGATAGTTATAGAATCTTTTACACCAGTAGGGGTTGTCACCAGGGCTGGACTGGCCATCGGGCATACTGGGCATTTGCCCGGTGGGCTGCTCATGATTCTTCATTTTTATGGGCCGATGGGGTTTCATTTCTTTACTTTTTTTTTTAAAGCTATAAATGAATAGTGGTGAATTGGCCAGTTGGTCATGATCGACTCTGGACTGGACCAATTACAGCCGAGGAGGTGAAACTCTAAAGTTGAGGTGAAAAAAGGAACGTGATTTGTCCCGTACGACTTCAGCTAGAAAGTTGCTTATTCAATCATGAAACTGATCAGTGATCAGCTGATCGGCTTTTCTCTCTGCGCCAGAAAGAGGAAACTGATGGAGCAACAGCACATTTAAGCTTGATCAGCTGATCCTTTTTTTTACGTAGCTGACAGCTGGGTCTAGCAAACTTTTGCCAGGGGAGCAGGTAGGGCATTAACAGGGAAAGGGGGACACAAAGAAATACTTTTCTTTTTTATTCTCATTTGAAATTTCTGACTTAATAAATAATTATCTGAATCTTACAACCAAAGTTTTCATCTGATGTAAAATGTATAGAAATCCATTATTGTATTCAGTAAATATTAAGTCTAGTGTATACCCTAGTAAGTTATAGTATTCTTTCCTTTGGGAAGGTACCACCTGTGCAGTCTGCAATTCTGTTGAAGAAAGATGTTGAATCTATTTAATTACTGGAGAAAAATCATAGATTTCTGTGCATTTGTTTTATACATGCATTAAATTAAAATCGGTTTTGTCAATTAACCCTTTAAGACCTACCATAGAACCAAGTCCGCCAGAGCTTACTTTAAATGGCCTGCATTTGTATAGCGCTTTACTCAGTCCCTAAGGACCCCAAAGCACTTTACACTACATTCTTTCATTCACCCATTCACACACACATTCACACACTGGCAATGGCAAGCTACATTGTAGCCACAGCTGCCCCGGGGCGCACTGACAGAGGCGAGGCTGCCGAACACTGGCGCCACCGGGCCCTATGACCACCACCAGTAGGCAAATATGGGGTTAGTATCTTGCCCAAGGATATTTGGCATGCAGCCAGGAGGCAGCCTGGGATCGAACCACCGACCTTCTGATTAGTGGCTGACCTGCTCTGCCACCTGAGCTACAGCCACCCCAAAAACTGTAAACTTTACTTTATATTTTTACATGCCATTTGTGGGAGCATTTCAAGTTGCTACACATCAATACAACTGATATAGCCCAAATTTTAATAATATGTAATGTATGCATTAAGTCTATAGTAACTACATAAATTGCAAAAAAGTGCAATAAACTACAAAAAAATTGAAAATCGTTTTTGTTTTTTTACATATATTTCTACTTAGAGAAATTTAAGAGGTTTATCCCTCAAAACTTTAAATACAAAAAAGTTGCAAAAGTATTTTACAAGAACAGGAAGTTTATCTTGAGTGTCTAGTTTTATTTTTGAGATACACCAATTTTTATATACTGCAGAAAAAACCAAAATAAATCCTATAATGCAAATTTGCAAAGAAAACAGCATTTGCATCAAAATAAACTTTCTAAAGCAGTGCAATTTGAGTTCTAAGCATCCCAGAAACTATTCAGAAAAGCATGAAGTCAAACATGACTTTTAAAAACACCAGGATAGGTTTATAAAGCCCCAAAAGTAAAAACCTACAGTTTCTGCGAAATGACGTCACCTCCGGTTTTGGGCAAGTAATGGCAGTCATGCGATAGTTCGCGCTGACGTCAATGTAGGAAGTGTTATGAACAGCTGCAAAGCTTGTTTCTGGATTATTATGTTTTTGTTGCTGCAAGTGCTTTTTATGCAATTTTTGCAAAGCTATATGTGGAAGGAAACCGTGACCTAGGACAAGCTGATGGCATAAAATGTAAGTTCAACTCCTCCAGTTTCATTTGCAAAATACAAATTATGCTAACTTACATGGTTCCGGTGACCGGTTCTACAGGGATTTTACCTCCTAGGACCTGGTCCACATATGTGTACATGGCATTTTGGGTTATTTAGACCAAAATACTCAATTTTGCTCTATAAGGGCCTGATATCCACTTACGAGGACATTATACTGCTATTTTTTTGTATTGAAATTTTATATGAATATCCTCATATCTGGCTCTCATTTTTCTTAGAAACAAAAATGAGGTGGGGAAAAAAAATCTGGTAATTCTTTGTGTTTACATTCATCAGGTCCCAATATGCCCAAATATCAAAGAGAGATTAAAAATGCATGCCATGAAATTTCTTTTCTCTTTTTGCTGGGAGTTGTCAACCCTATTAGTTAGGTATATGCAGTGTTGGGAAGGTTACTTTTAAAATGTATTCCATTACAGATTACAGAATACATGCCCCAAAATGTATTCTGTAACGTATTCCGTTACGTTACTCAATGAGAGTAAGGTATTCTGAATACTTTGGATTACTTAATATATTATCATGCTTTTTACAACTACGTGAATGTACTATTGCTATGATTTATTACTATTACTGAAGGTCCGCGGCTCCGAACCATAGTAAAGGGACCTTTGGCTAATATGTCGGGTTCCGTGTGGGCCCATAGCCGAAAAATAGCTTTACTTTGTTGTGTGGGTCAACTTTGCTTGCAAGAGACAGAGAGAGGCGTTAAAAGGCTGCTCCAACGGAACTTATTGTTTCGGAGGAAAACACGAACACAGCGTACAGTCCAGTCTTAATAGCTCACTTACAACTGGGTTCCTCAGGCACTCTTCTTGCCTGCAGTGGTTATTATTATATTTACATACTTCCAGCTCCCGTTTCTGCTCGATGATAACTCATACTTTTCCACTCGCCTTTTTCTCCCTCCTGGCGCTCACAGACACATAACGTGTATGGCAGTCCATTCTCCCTGCAACACGGACTACACTTCCCATCAGGCTACATTCTTTAGAGCTATGCCTGTAGCATTCTGCCTATTAGCTTAGCACAACAACAACAAAAAGGCGCTCTCTCACCCAGGAAACACGCAGAGAGAGAGCGTCACCCTGTAACCATGGCAACCGTAACGCTGCCACCAGGAACAACAGAACATAGCTGTCAAACAAAACCCAAACAGTCCTGACCCGCTACAATATGAAACAGGAAAGTACCGCAGTGTAATCCATTTATTTCAACAAAGTAACTGTATTCTAAATACCACCTTTTTAAACGGTAACTGTAACGGAATACAGGGAGTGCAGAATTATTAGGCAAATGAGTATTTTGTCCACATCATCCTCTTCATGCATGTTGTCTTACTCCAAGCTGTATAGGCTCGAAAGCCTACTACCAATTAAGCATATTAGGTGATGTGCATCTCTGTAATGAGAAGGGGTGTGGTCTAATGACATCAACACCCTATATCAGGTGTGCATAATTATTAGGCAACTTCCTTTCCTTTGGCAAAATGGGTCAAAAGAAGGACTTGACAGGCTCAGAAAAGTCAAAAATAGTAAGATATCTTGCAGAGGGATGCAGCAGTCTCAAAATTGCAAAGCTCCTGAAGCGTGATCATCGAACAATCAAGCGTTTCATTCAAAATAGTCAACAGTGTTGCAAGAAGCGTGTGGAAAAACCAAGGCGCAAAATAACTGCCCATGAATTGACAAAAGTCAAGCGTGCAGCTGCCAAGATGCCACTTGCCACCAGTTTGGCCATATTTCAGAGCTGCAACATCACTGGAGTGCCCAAAAGCACAAGGTGTGCAATACTCAGAGACATGGCCAAGGTAAGAAAGGCTGAAAGACGACCACCACTGAACAAGACACACAAGCTGAAACGTCAAGACTGGGCCAAGAAATATCTCAAGACTGGTTTTTCTAAGGTTCTATGGACTGATGAAATGAGAGTGAGTCTTGATGGGCCAGATGGATTGGCCCGTGGCTGGATTGGTAAAGGGCAGAGAGCTCCAGTCCGACTCAGACGCCAGCAAGGTGGAGGTGGAGTACTGGTTTGGGCTGGTATCATCAAAGATGAGCTTGTGGGGCCTTTTCGGGTTGAGGATGGAGTCAAGCTCAACTCCCAGTCCTACTGCCAGTTTCTGGAAGACACCTTCTTCAAGCAGTGGTACAGGAAGAAGTCTGCATCCTTCAAGAAAAACATGATTTTCATGCAGGACAATGCTCCATCACACGCGTCCAAGTACTCCACAGCGTGGCTGGCAAGAAAGGGTATAAAAGAAGAAAAACTAATGACATGGCCACCTTGTTCACCTGATCTGAACCCCATTGAGAACCTGTGGTCCATCATCAAATGTGAGATTTACAAGGAGGGAAAACAGTACACCTCTCTGAACAGTGTCTGGGAGGCTGTGGTTGCTGCTGCACGCAATGTTGATGGTGAACAGATCAAAACACTGACAGAATCCATGGATGGCAGGCTTTTGAGTGTCCTTGCAAAGAAAGGTGGCTATATTGGTCGCTGATTTGTTTTTTTGTTTTTGAATGTCAGAAATGTATATTTGTGAATGTGGAGATGTTATATTGGTTTCACTGGTAAAAATAAATAATTGAAATGGGTATATATTTGTTTTTTGTTAAGTTGCCTAATAATTATGCACAGTAATAGTCACCTGCACACACAGATATCCCCCTAAAATAGCTAAAACTAAAAACAAACTAAAAACTACTTCCACAAACATTCAGCTTTGATATTAATGAGTTTGGGTTCATTGAGAACATGGTTGTTGTTCAATAATAAAATTATTCCTCAAAAATACAACTTGCCTAATAATTCTGCACTCCCTGTACAGTTACTCATATTTTGTATTTTAAATACGTAACGGCGGTACATGTATTCCGTTACTCCCCAACACTGGGTATATGTAATTATAAATTAGGTTGTTTTATATTTTTGCTAAGTACTATTTAGAATACCAGAATAGGGAATGTGGTGTAGGTTTAAGTTTATTATAAAGGCTTTATGCCTTTTCCTATAATACCATGGTGGGCTGGTGACTAGTTGTTGGTTGTTTTTTTTTGTTTGTTTTTTTTTTTGGGGGGGGGGTTGGTGCCAGCCCATAAACGTTTATTTCTGCTCTCTCAGTGTTATGAGATGGGAGCAGACCCTTGGAGTCAGCCTTTGGTGGCCATTCAAGGAACTGTAGTGTTTATCACCTCTGATGGTTGCTGAGTCTGTGAGTGTGGCTGTATCCCAATTCAGGGTCTGCAGCCTTAAAGTACGCAGCCTCAACGATCCTCAAGGGCCGCATACTCAAAGACCGCTAAGGCCGGAAGTGCGAGGCTTGTGAAATGGAACGGTCTAGCCTCCGTTGCGCTGTCCAGGTTGCCTAGCAACCATAATACTAACAACTGGAAACGTGTCATACAGCTTTGATTGACAGAAATGAAGGAGAAAATCTTTTGTTCATTTGTTTGTTTGTTTCTACATGAGCTTTGATCATTCTCTGATTAAGCTCAGCTATTGAACGGCGTATATTTTAAAGTAAAGGCTTTAAAACCAAGTTAGTACAAACGTCACTAATGTCACATAACTTTGCCGACATGTGGCCAACAGTAATGTTTAATGTTCTTCGTTATTAAACATTTGCACATAAATAAGTGACATTATATTCAGTACTTACTTAAAGTTTACTCTTCGGGCGCCCCTCATCCGCCGTTTTTTTTCCGGCAAAATTATCCACACCCACCGCTGCGCTATGCATTCTGGGATATGTTGGGCCACGAAGTCTACACTGCCACAAGCTTAAAAATTCAGGGAAATGAAGGACGCATTTCAGGGCCGCATTTCGAGCAGCCTTTGAATTGGGACAGCCTTCGGCGCGCCGCTGTGACGTAAAGGGGATACAGCCTGTGTTTTGTTCTCGTCCTTGCCTTAGGTACTGCCCTGTTCAGCTGACTCCATTCAGTAATTAGGCCTAGGAGTAGTTAAGGTCAGGATGGGAGCACCTGAGTATCAGAGTGTTACTCTCTTTACTGTCTGAGCTGTGTGCTTGTGATTGTTTACTGCTCAGTGGAGCAGAGAGTGTTTTGATCATTTAACATTTTTGACCTATTATTCTTTTGACTAACTTCTAGGTTTTTGTAGTATTTCTTCCTTTAAGGCAGCTAAAGTGCCTTATACACTTAATTATTAATTAAAGAAATTAAGCTCTTTTTCAGTTTTTGCCTTGTTTACTTTTTCACTCCGGATGTGTTCACTGTTACTTCCCCAGTTCCCCAAGATTTTCTAGGGAATGTGACAGTTCTTTGATGTTTCAGCGAGATTCTTGTTTACTGGAATAAACTACAGCTGTTGCTGATGTGAATCAGTACTTTTAAAAGTATGGGCTCCCGAAAAACAAAACTTTTGTGTACTTACTCTGTGCATTACTTACTTATTTCTGGTGTAGTCCATTATGATTTCAGTCATTAGTTCGGTGTATGAATAAACAATCCAGGTGAGAACAAAAACACAGTAAAGACATCAAGAATACCTCAATGGTCTGCTTAATTCTATTGTTTGTTTAGCTGATTCTTTAATTCTTTAATGTGATTTTATGGCTATAGATAATACAGTCTATAAAATCGTATGTAATTCTGGCTAAATAGCTCTCAAATATACCACACAAAGAGACCGCACAGAAAACAAAATTCTAGATTGGACTGTTAGAAATACAGACTTATTGGAGGGGAATGGTGATTCATGTGAAAGAGTAAGCTTGCTAATTAAATTATTTTCTGCTGCTGAGTCTTGGCACATTGCACTTCATAGTTACACACTCTTTGTGCACTTTGTGTACAATAGCATGTAGTGTCTTCAGCAGCAGTTTCTCAACAATGCCAAGAGGGTAAACATACTGAAAATGATACCTGTCTGTGTGTTTGCAAACCAGGTCCGTCTCTGGTCGGGGCTTTAAAGAAGGACTGGGCTTCTCCAAACAGCATTGCACTCTCCTGGCAGCAACCTGAACAGACAGCACTCCCGATCATTGATTACGAGGTCAAATATTATGAGAAGGTACTAAAATACTCAGCATATGATTCAAAGGGCAGATATATCACTTCTCAAGAG
The DNA here is from genome assembly GCF_057381845.1 of Rhamphochromis longiceps. NCBI lineage: Eukaryota > Metazoa > Chordata > Actinopteri > Cichliformes > Cichlidae > Rhamphochromis > Rhamphochromis longiceps. Next base: position 28,740,553 of record NC_140572.1, read on the forward strand.
GAATATGTCATGTTTCCGGTGAATTATTAAGCTCACAACATTAATTTAACAAGAAAAGGCAACTTTGTAGAACATCTCAGCAGTACAAATGTGTCATACGAATGATTTACTGCCTGTAATATTTGTTCCTAAAAGTGATCAAAAGAGCTTACAAGCTCTCCATCACTACAATGTGGCTGGAAGGTAGTATTTGTCACTGCTTGAAAAAATATCAATGACAAATGTATCTTTTAAAACTTGGTCAAAATATTCTCCGCAATGCTGAGACTTTTGATCATCCCTCTGTTCTGCCCCACAGGAACACGAGCTGCTGAGCTACTCATCGACACGCACCAAAGCCCCCAGTGTGATTGTCTCGGGTTTAAAACCAGCAACTTGGTACGTCTTCAGCGTGCGCACCCGAACAGCTGCCGGATACAGCTCCTACTCTCCTAAATATGAATACGAAACTACAGGAGACTGTAAGTACCTCAGACAATCTACAGTACTTATTTGTTGTACTGCAGTAAGGCCAAAAAATAGGGTTTTTTCATGACAATAATAATTTGTCATTCAGTCTGAGAAAATCAGGTTTAATATTGAAAAATATATTTTCAACTCTAAATAATGTGTTGTTTTTGCTCATCTTCAAGACGGTAAGTCGGCGATTCAAGATGCTAGTTGCAACCAGCAGCTCAGGTTCAAGTGTAGTTCATGTAGCCTCAAGCAGCACCTAAGGCACCCTACATCAGAGGCGCCACAGCAAATAATAAACCTGGATGTGAGACCACCTTCAAGTTTCCACACATAACACCACCACTTTCATATCTCACAGCTACTAATTAGAAGTCGCCTGGTTCCCAATTAGGCACAGTTATATGTATCGGAAATGTTGGTGTCAGAAGTACAGTTTTTATTTGTCAGTTCAGTACAACAACATGAGCATTTTTTGTTGTTGCTTTATAAATATATTATATTCTTTTCCCCTCCAATCAGCCTGTAGTTACAGTTATTATAGTTCCAGGTCAAGTTTGATTTTTGTGTTTAAACGTGGAATAACAGCAGCAAAATCTCTTTACAATACTCGATCTTTAAATGCCTTCTTATTTCCTATGTATATACAGTGCGGTGCAAAAGTCTTGAGTCTTGAGAGGTGTTTCCCTAAGAGCTACTAGCTAAAAACTTGGCATATCTCAGCATGCTGTGCAACATCTCCTTGATCCATCTATTGATCACTAAAGCCTCATCAAAAATGGTCTCAGTAAAAGGCTGGCTCTCAAGAAGCCAGTCTTAAGAAAAAGAAACTGAGGAGACTAGCTAAGGTATGCTAACTTACACAAGAAGGGGACTGAAAATCATCATCATTATGCACAGAGGAGGTCATCAGAGAGATAACAGTGAATGTCTACAGCCATCTATAAAACACAGAGAAGGCTCTGTCGTGATTTTGTTAAATTGTTCAAATTGATGAAATAATAAGCACAGAAAAATAAAGTGAATCAAATTTTGATCCACCGTGGAATACCATCTGGAAACCATCTGATTGGCAGTGGCTTCATTTTTCAAAATGACAGTGATCCCAAACACAGGGCCACTACACCTGGATAGAAAACACACGATGGAGTAGACATGGATTTAACTACAATGTGAACATTTGGCATCTCTGCAGTGTGAATTTCATATAGGTTGAAACCACAACCCCTGAATGCCTAAAAGGTCAGAATGTCACTTGCAACGGCGATCGAAAAACTGAATACAATCAACAGGGGAGTCTGACAAAACAGCCTTGATGTTTGGTGTACTCTGAATCAATGTTTTCTCCCAGTGTGTATGTGTGAGTAGGTGCTTTATTGCAAGTCTACTCATAAAATACAAAGGTCCAGATGCCCTTTTATGTTGGGTCAGGTATTGTTGAGGGGTGATTTGGCTTCATAGTGGCCCTCTCCCTTCCAAAGCTGCAGAGCTTTGCTTTATCTGTGGATCAGAGAGTGCTTGGCCAAGCCTTTGTACTGCCTGGCCTTTTATCTGAAAGAAAAAAAAAAGCAGTTTTGGCCCCTGTCGCTTTCTCCTTCTGTGTCAGTCTGTCTGTCTGCCTGTCAGTTACTGTCACCGCAATAGGTTTTCCATCCGTCTGTGTATCTGTCTGTCACTTCTGTCATCCCTTTCCTCACCTTGCATTTTTCATCCCCTCCTCTGCCACCCCTCTCTCCCTGTGCACACCTCATTACAGCAGCATCAGTCCAACACATCTGTTTAGTTAGTGATGTGAAGCTTAGGACTAGGAAAATTGCCTTGTGTCATGTGACCACTTTCACTCTACCATCCCCTAAATAGACTGTAATTATTTTTATCAACCAAAACACACATATTCTCGACAACCTCCGTTCACATATGTGCTCTTGGCTCTATTCACACACACGCACTTAATGTATTAACCCACATGAGGCTCGCTCTTTGGGCTAGCGACCACGCACCCAGATCTCCAATTCATATTCATTAAGCATGAAATATTATAGAAATAAGTTTGGTAATAGCAATCATCTTTCAATTATCTGGGATTCGTTAGCCTTGTGACAAGACACAGAAAAGGGAAAATCATGAATATCAAATGGGTCCAATTTAACCAAATGTTCATGGACTAAATCACAATTTCATGAATGAATAATATTAATTAAACAGCAGCAGGCAAATGAATCATTCCCGTGTGAAAGTTAACTGAGGGTTTTCTTCCATTATGAAGAGCAGATCAAACATGTCTCCTAATATCTACCTATCAAGAGAGCTTACATGGTCTATGCATACTACACTGATGATAAGAAATAATGAAGATGATGTTGAATGATTGTTTTGCTGAAATCCTCTCACTTCCCTCTGATTTGTCCATGTTTATTTTTATCTTTTTTAAGTGCTCTTACTCCGCTTTCCATGTTTCTAACATGATGATGTTATTTTACTCTTCCCCACATAATGTCTCTGCCCAGCTACATATTTTCCTTCTCATCTCATTTTCTTTCCTACTATTTCTTTTACCTTCAGCCTCCAACATGGCTTCTGATCAAGGCCAGGTGTTAGTGATCGTCACAGCAGCGGTTGGTGGTTTTACTCTTCTTGTCATCCTCACTCTCTTCCTCCTCATCACTGGAAGGTAAGATGGATATACTTATCCTGGTTTTACTCAGAGTGAATATTTCACTGCATGGTTAGTTTCAACTGACATCCACTCTTGTCTGTGCATTAAGTGGAAATATCACTTTAGTTGGGTGGTGTTGTCTGTGCTTCAAAGGTAGATATGGTAATCACATAATTCATTCTTCCTATTGGTTAGATTATTTGGTTTCATTGTGCAGATATCAGTGCAGTGTAGAAGCCCCAAAAGACGTTCGTGTAAAGTTTTGCAGCAACAATGTCCACGGTGGCAAGTGGGGAGTTTTGATAAGTGCGCTGACCAAAGTCATGGTTTGTGCCCTATTTATCCGTCATATATATTTAATAGACTACAATTTGTTCATGTAAATAGAGAGTCCTCTTTACACACTAAGGTTAATTATGGAGTTCCACAGGGTTCTGTGCTAGGACCAATTCTGTTTGTCTAATATTCAAATTTGTTTAATGATTTGAAACATTTAGGTGCAAAAACATTTTCACATCTTTGATATTTTTATATGTTGATGCGCAGAGCCCTAAGTGATCTGAACATTTACAAAATGTCATCTCAGGCTTCAGGCTACAGGATTCAGCCTACAAATAGTTAAGGAGGAGGAATATTTCACTTGTTACCGTTAGTGAAGTATGTCGAAAGGTAACCAGGCGTCTTTAATAGCAGACAATTTGGCTTGTCATGACAGGAAAAGTACAAGTGCAGCTAATACTGTTAGGGACGGCTCTGATCCATTTAAGTATGACTGTAATGATCCATTTAAGTATAACTGTAAGCTTCAAAATTCCTTACAGTAATGTATGTGCTCAATATTTCCACAGGGCATTGGCACAGCCTTTCACTACATTTGCTTCAGCAATTACCTTTGGACACAGAATACCACTAAAACCCAGGGAAGGGAAGGACATATCAACGAATTATAGGGTTATATATCGTTTGTGCGCACTTATTTTAAGAACAAAATGTGAATTTGTGTAGAAGGTTTTGCCTTTATAGTGATTTAAATAATTAAGCAATTTTTAGTTTCAATTATGTATTAAATTGATAATGAGGAGTTTTTGAACAAACTAAATTTCTAATCAGTTTTGCCAATTTATCACATTACATTAGGTAACCTAATAATTCAATCAAAGCACCAAATATATTTGAGGAAAAAGAAACACAGACAGACACACATGCAAAGGAAGAAGGAAAAAAGGTAAATCATTAGTCTGCCCTAACGTTAAAGATGCACATTCAAGTATACTATGTGGGCAGATGCACAGGTGTGTAACTCTGCAAGACAGAAAAGAAAAGCAACAACACTTTCAAGACTCTATTTCAGAAGCTAGATTTGGAAGCTAAATAATTTTCAGTTTCACTATGAAGATACTGATCAAAAAAAATAAGTAGAATTGCTCACAAAAAGTGAAATATTCAACATCACAAATTAATCTTCTGTTTGCAATATATTTAATATTGATGTTGATTTCGCAAACATTTATGGAAACCATTTTTAAAAAGGAGTTTTGCGTCTTTTGATAATATTTATAGTAATCCAACAATACGAACCTGTGGTTCCATTCACATGCAAATGACAACAATATAATAGCTCCTGGTAGTAAAACAATGGATTGATCTCCATTGATACAAATTAATTAAATCAAATAAAGAACAGATCAAGACAGCTATTATTTTTCTAAGAAATAATCTTTGGTAACACACAGAGTCTGGATAATTTACAACACCCACAGAGTTCTAAAGACAAATACCAAAATTTGAATTTGGATTTAAAACATCTACAACATTGATGACCTGTTTTGTCCAAAATAGGAGGTGGAAATGAAGCAAGCTAAGCAAGAGTGCATTATTAAGATTCTGACACCTTGACAGCAAAATAACTGTTTAAAAAATGTATTTTTGTATTTTAGTTTTAAAGATGGTGAAGATTTTCTCAGTCACATTTGCTGGTAGCAGTGATATAGGCTCCCAGATTGAATTATTAAGACACGCTGTCCGATCAGATTGGAAATCAAAAGTGTTCACAGTCAGACTGAATTGAAGTAAAAGGCGGACTGTCATAGAGGGAGGAAGATGAGATATCATTTAAAATATGCCGAACAACACACATCGTCAGAATATCTCTGCAGAGAGACATTGATACTGTTCCAGTGGGTTATCTGTGTGAAAAATCACAGGTATAAAGAGAAGTACAATGTTTCTATGGCTGCAAATCTCATCTTTTGCACCTTGTTTTTTTATGCATTTGTCACCAATTGCCTGATAAACTGATTATCTTTCACACAATTACACAGTTTTTAATATGTAAAGATGCATTTGACTGTTTCTCTTAAGTAGACTGATACTTTTTATATAACACCTTTCTACTCTAGCTAAATAAACAAAGTACTTCTAACTAAAAGTCTCATTCACAAGTGCTGTATTCAATGCCTTAAGCACTTCCCTACTATGACAGGCACAAAGTGGATGCAATATCTTGGCCAATGATCCTTCATTACATAAACTAGAAAACCCGAGGATCAAACCACCAACATTTCCATTTGTAGACAACCAACCGGCTTGGTGGGCTGTGGTTCACAACTCAGACACTCCTGAGCCAAAGCACCCCAAGCCTACAGGGACTGGTATTAATGGGCACTTTTCCATTCAAGTAATATAACATGAGCCACACCTATACTTAGCTTTCTAGATCAGCAGAGATCTGGTGTGCGGAGGGTGTGAGCCATAACACCCTGAGCATATGTAGTGTAAATGTATACTACAATATACCTCTCACATTACTGCAACTGACTAGTGTCCCACCAAGAAGGCATTTGACATTAGGAAGGATTTGGGTTCAGTGGACAAAAATGTCTGTTCCATATAAAGTGTTTGATGTCTTTGGACGCGAGCTCAATCAAAATACTCCAAGTTAATGATTTTCATCAAAGATTTCCTGCAATTCCTTTTAATGGGGCTGACAATGAATTAGATACCTGGCGTTATTGGTCTCCGGATATCCAAGTGATTTATTTATTTTTGAAAAATAAATGACACGTGTGGGTATAGCGGTGGTGTGCAGGGTCTTTATGTTTGAGATTAAGTAACCCCTCAGGACCCAATAGTATGTGACCCAATAGTTTATGAAGATTTAACAAAGTGCAAAGACAAAACAAAACACACACCATAATTGCTTAAATTCACTCAGCACTGACTCAGAAGTCAATGTGAGCGGATTTAACATGCAGGTGGTGTTTTTAGTTTCCTTAACATTATTGTCCTTAGCTTCTACCCAGCTTTAGAAGCACATGCTTTAAATGCCTTTAAAGCCTCTGGATGGAATGTGTGGACCCAGGACGTTTTTATTATCTAAACCTGACCTTTGACCTGATATTTTCTAATGCATTTCTCAATCTCTTACACTCATAGTTTCATCAGAAAGCTTTAATTCAGATCAAAGACATGGACGTGTTTCCGCTGTGCTTCAAATTCATTTTGACTGGGAAAAATTATTGGAACTTTTAGAAACTGCAACTTGTACTTGAACTCTTCATCCCGGTTGCCAGAGGACTGCAACCATGAACTTCACAGATATTATTTTACATTTTCTTTTTTTTATGTTAGATGTGCAGTGAATACCTTTATTGTTGGTTTCATTTAAATGCAAAAGTCCGCAAAGTCCAAGTTTAACAGCTGACATTTAAAGCATATTTTGGATTTTGGTAGTTCTATGTGATCTATGTTTGTAGGAGGGTACTTTGTTTAAGATGGCACGCACAAACTAGGTGCAAGAGTTTTTGAATTGTAGTACAAGAAGACTTTTTTTACCTGAATTTGTCTAATAGCAGTCACAACAGCAGTTGGAGTGTTTTTTGACTCCATCACAAGCTATCATATCTGCAGTCCCGCTGCCCTGTGTAGGAGGAACTTTCACTCTCTTTCAGTTTCAAAAAAGCTCCAAATGTACTTCAGCTGCCTGGAAAAGATGGGAGCTTTCAGTCATACGCCTCTCATAGATGTAAGGTTGTAGAGGACTTGCTGTATGATGACTGTTTAACACCTGGCTGGCCTAAAAGCTTACTAAATTTACATCTATGTTTGCTTTCTGCTTATGCTAGATTTGAAGAGTGGGAGCTTCTATGAGAATGAAGGTGTCATGATTACACAGATGTAGCCTAGTTGAAGAGTTTTGCACTACACTGCTGCAATGTTTTTTAATCATTTTCTTCATATTTTCTTTAATCCATCCTTCCTTTTGTGCCCTTTGTAGCCTCTTCAGCAGAGCGGTGCACTGCAGTGAGGTGACTGTGAGGGATGTTAGGGTAAGAGAGGAGTGGTTTGAATTACACTGATGCTTTGATTAGGGCTCTAAGCAAGGTTGTTTTACTGAGGTGTGTGGGTGGGTAAAGTGCTTTTGAATATGCGTGTGTGAATATGTACTCTAACAATGTTCGACAGGGCAGAGAACAGTGGAAGAAGCCAAGGTCTTTGTGTGTGATAGCCGGTATTGTGTGTGTGTGTGTGGCCTCCTTACAACATGAAAGCCGGTGAGACAGAAGGATAGGCGGATAAAGGGGATCAGAGGACAGGACTGGAAAAGACTGATAAAGGCACATGCCACGATTTCTTTAATGAACAGCTTGACCTCATCAGCAGAGGTCAACAGTAGCTTTCCAAATCCCCTTCTTGTCCTCTCTGCCACTGTTACAGTTATCTGCTCTGTCTATCAGTGTCCAGGATCCCACAGACTTCACTTAGCCGAAACCCAGTCTGGCAACCGGTGGCTCACAGCCCTCTGACACCTGCTCTAATCTGGCAACCCGGATTATGTTAAGTCTTCAAAGAGAAGAAGGCTCATATGTGATCACATGAACCCACACACACTTGCGGAAGCAAGCGCCAACACTTTCTCCTCTACTGCACTGTCTGCGTTTTCACCCCAAACTTATTCAGTCACAGCCTGCATTATCCTTTCAGTTAGCCTGGCCTCTCTGTCATTCTGGGGAGGTTGTTTTTGTTGATTAGAATAGTTACTGAGGCAGCACCTCTACCTCACATCACATTTCATACAGAAAAAATGTATTATTAAAAAAAGAAGAAGAAGAAGAAGTCTCCTGCATAATTCATGTGGCTGCTGATCCAGCTGAAGCTGTGGAGAAAAAAAAAAAGCCAGCCATGAGGAAGACATCAACTTCTCCTGTTTCTTAAAACTGCAATAATCAATAATGTTATTCAAACAATTTATCATGTCTGTCTGCTACAAATTGGTGTCACGTGGAATCAACATAGGCCTACAGAATATCTGACTGCAGCTCCTGTCTGCTAGCCAAATAAAGTTTTTTTTGTTCTTGATGTTTCCTCAGTTCAATACGTAGCAGTGTGAACTTGATTTGTATTTCATATGGCTGTATATACATACAGTAATACTGGATAGGAGCAAGTATAGGATAAGTGTGACCACCTCTGTTAAAGCAGTCGATTTGACAGTTTGCAGGTCTGGAGCATTCAGGTGTGTAGTAACACAATGCCCCAGTCTTCCCAAGAGTTGACATCTCAGCACATTCAACCCAAGGTCAGATCAGACCGTGTAATGCTCAAAGTAACTGCAAAAAAGCTAAGAGCTACATCTGTCAGATTGCAGAAATATTTGACAGTACAATTAGAAAAAGACTGAATAAGTTTGACGTGGTTGGAAGCGTCGCTAGGAGAAAGCTTTCTTTAAATTGAGCGTGGTGGCACTGCAGCTTAGGTTTAAAAAGTTGCATCTGAACAAGCCCATATGGAAAAGATATATATATAAATCTTATAAAGTTTGTATCTGTCTTGTGTGAAACTTGTATGAAAAGCATATAAGTGTGAAAACAGATATAAGATCCCTTGAAAAATTCTATAATGAAACTTGTATGTTTTGGATACTTACTAAAACAATGTATGAAAGTAATGCGAAAGTGGCCACTTTCATGAGTAAATCATGTAAGCCTTATATGATTTACTCATGAAAGTGGCCACTTTCATGAGTAATCACATATAAGTTTTTACTATTTCTTTTCCGTATGGGAGTACAGATGAGACCAAAGTGGAAATGTCTGCCATCCAGTGCCACAACTGGTGGAAACACATCATGTAAGGACAAACGTTTCATACCAGTTATTAAGCACGGTGTTGGAGAGGTGATGGTTTGGGCTTGTTTTGCAGCCACAGTATATGAGCACCTTGCAGTCAACCATGAACTTTCACTCTGTACCAAATATTCTAGAGCCAAATATGACATAATCTCTTCAACAGTTAAAGCAAATCTACAACAGCGTGGCTGAGGAAAAAATCATTTACAGTGTTGCAAAGTTGAAATGCTGTGGTGGAGCTGTGCATCCACAAATGGGCCCACAAACCTTAATGAAGTGATGCAACTAAATAAGAGTGGGTCAAAATTCCATCGCAATGATGTGTGAGACTGATAAAATCATACACAAAACCCTTACATACGTTATTCCTGCTAAAGGTGGTTGGTTCTACAAACCATTGAATCATGGAGTGTACTTATTTTTTTTATTTTTTTGTAGCATAAAATCTTGTGAAAACATCAAAGACAGCTACCATATACTGTATATACCAAAATGTTTCTGGTCAACTGAAAGATATCAGATATTATTTTTATTTATTTAGTTATTAATTTATTTTGTAGCTTTTACTGGCCCCTGCAAAAATGTATTGGTAGTTTGATTCTATAGCACGTGATTTTTGCATTCAGTATGAATGTTATTCTTAAAGATTTATCAGGACAACAAGGATAGTATATATAAAGTCAAACAAATGAGCCAAAAGAGGATTAAAGCTGTAGAGACAGTAAAGAAATTCCTTAGAGGTGATCTTTTAAAGAAGTTCATCTGATTTAATGTTGCAGGTTTAAATGTTAGTCGTTTTTTACAGCCTTAATAGACTTTCGCAAATTTCTAGCGATAACTAATTTTTTTTTCCCCCTGAGTTTTACCTCTGTATTTTTGGCAATTATTTTTATTATTCATTATTCTATATAAGCGTTTGTTTAATTGATCTGTGTCACTTAAAATTCCTAAAAGCAGGATTTACTTTGTTCTCATTCCTGATGAATTTAAGTAATCAAGAAGTATTGTATATTTGTAATTTATCACTAGTCAATTTAGACAAGAAATATAGTATACTGTTGAGGACTGGGGCATGAATATCCAATGTGGCTCACCTTGGAAGGCTAAAACATACAAAGATACATTAAATATAGTAGCCTTTACTCAACATAGGCCTATGTTTTAAATTCTTTGCTTTTATTTTGGTCCATTTTTACTCAGGCAAAATTACCCAGTACTCCTTCCATCTCTCCCTTGATGTCTGTGTGGAACTAAATGGCTGCAGCTGTTTGTAATTACTGTCTTTCTATGACTTATTTATCAAACTCTTTGGTATATTAAGACTTTTGCCGCCTTTTGTTGTCTTGGGCATAATGGGGAAGTGATGACTATACTGCATAATAATAAGAATAGTACACAAACTTGAAGGAAAACCAGCTTATGAATCTGTTTATTCTTGTTATGTTAATAGTAGCGTGTGATTTTAGTTGTGTTGTATATATTTAAGCTCGAACAAGTCCCAGAGCAGTGGAAAAAAACCAAAAACATGCAGTTCCATCACGTCCCGCTGGAATCAGGACAAGCTGCAGACCTCTGTCACTCACCACCACCAACTTCATCCCTCGTGGACCACAGTGGTGTGGAGGAGCAGGGCTGAGAGAGGCAGACAAGTCTACAGCAGTGACAGTGAAGCAAGGACTCTCCTCCGAAGTGACAGTGTGACTGTGAGAGCTCTCTGTTCCTGCTTCTGTTCTGTCTCTGTTGGGGGTTTGGGTCAAGTCTCTGGGCTCTGCTCTTCTACTTTGCTGCTTCTCATTTAAAGGATAACTATGGTGAATTTTCTGCCTCGCTCCGCAGAGGTATTTTTGCAGCACTGTTTGTCGCTTTGTTTGCTTTTCAGCGAGCTTTTGCAAAAGCTACCAGGATAAATTTACTGGAAGAAAAAAAGGATGAAAGTTGCATTTTGATAGTGATTTGAATTAGTATTAAAAAGAAGCAAAGAAAAAGGCAGAAAAATAAGGAAGATGAGCTTTCACAGTAGCCTTTTAGATTTGTAGATTTTTCTTATTGCTAGCAAATCCTTTGAAAAGACCAAACCCAACAATGAACTGATCTAACTAGCAAATGTCTTTGTAACAAAAGCCTGATGAAGCTCATTCATCATTTTCTTCATTTCAAAAATATACGGGGAAATATAAAAAATAAACAAATTCAGCTTTTCAAACATGCTCTTTGCTAATAAATATAACATCTGAATAAACACCAACCTTTTAATAAGCATGAGACTCTAGTTTTGTCACTTTTATTCTTCTTGCATGCTGCGTGACTGTAAGAAACAGGCAATAGAGTTCTATATTCTAATAAATGATGAAATATGAGAAAATTTATTAGGGGATACACCAGCGGGACCAAGAGCCCCTCATGCACATGGCTATTAATTAAGCCCTCTACTGCAAGAGGTGTTTTAAAATTCATCAGTGATACATCCTCTGAGAGAACTCCAAGCACCTTTTAATTTTTTATATAACTATTTTTTACCTCACTGCTCCCCTCACACTGTGCCACCTCTCACGCAACCACGTGCTTCACAGGTAGCAGTGCCATGTTTAAATGAATCCATTACTCCGTTTTTAAATAACAGTGAGCCGTTTTAATGGCCGACGGTGCTTCGGCATAAGATGCTTCAGAAAAGGGATGATTTTACCCAAATTATTATATTCTCCCTTGGATATTTTTAAATTATAACTTTACAGATAGTTTTATGTAACTATTTAAATGTTAAAAAGTCAGTACTTCGACAGTTTGGATGCTGTTTTAATGGCTGTTACTGCAGCCAACTTCAGTTGCTGCTTGTTTGTAGGTCTCTCTCCCTTCAGTTTTGTCTCGAGTGATTAAAAAGGATTCACTGTTTTACTGGGATGAAGTGACTGACTTGCCCGTTGAACGTGTTCTCCTCCATGCCATGCCTCCACTGTGAAATCCTGTCCAACCAGTTGAATCTGCCGTTAGTTGAATCTGAGCAGAGAGTATAGCCATGTACCCTTCAGATTTCATCCTGCTATTTCTATAAGCACTCAAATTATCAGTAACCACTAGGAACCTGGTTACATTGGTAGCCATGGACATGCCCATGGCATAGCATTGATGTTTTAATCTAATCTTGACTGTAACCAGCTCTTTGTATCTTGTTCTAAACCCTCTGTATTTCCATTCATGAAGGTACCGCTTGACTGCGGACTAGTCATCTTATGTGGTCTTTCAGGGCCTTTGGTTTTCAGTGCATTTGGTTTTCAGTGCATTCTTTCTGAGAACGTTTCTGATGGTTCAGCACTAACTTCAGATCTTTTATCTGCCATGAAATGTAAGTAAATGGGCCTCATCTGGCCATCAAACTGAGCTACTAACTGAGGGCTGTGTATTAAAATTATTTCCTAAAAAGTTAATGCAGTTGTTTTATTACCCCACATTGAAATTCTGCCCTGCAATCATCTCTTGATTGTATGATTTCGAATCTGCTTTGGTGGTTTAAAGAGGCGAAAAATATTAAAAATCATGTCATTGTGCAAAGTCTTACAGAACTAACTCTAACCCCTTAATGACATTTTCATGCATTACATTGTTTTACTGGCAAGCCAAAGACATAACTCCCTCAGCAGCCATCTTTCAGTGCACCACAAAACTATTTTCTCTCAAGCATAGCTTTATAGCAAACCTTCTTTGTTACCAATTCATCATTTCACTCTCAGTGCCTCAATACCATGCAGTTTTTTCAAACCTGTCCATATGCAGCACTTTGCCATAAATATAACTCGGAAAAAGTTCCTTTGTGGTTTTTTTTGGATTTTTGATTTCAGAGTAACATCCAAGTATCTATTTGGATAAAGTCATCTGTGGTCTTTTGCAGATGCTGTCATCTAATCTCTCAGCTTTTCAGACTTTCTTGGCAGCAGCTCTTTATCTGTTGTTGGCTGTCTCTCAGTCTGTCAGTGCTCAGATAAACTCTCCCACAAACACACTCACACACACAGGAGGACGAGAGAGATTTTACGTAGTTTTTTATTTCCAACAGTCGAATGTAGAGAAAACTTTAAATTTTCTTTGTTCCTTTTGGTTAATGGTCATTGCGTGTAGTTCTCACTGAACAGATGTCACTTTTCTTTGCATTTTCTCACAAATTGTGAATTGCATGTGTGTCTCTTGCATTATATTTTTTAGCTGCAGAGCCAGTCCCCTGAATGAGATGAAACCACCTCCATCTTTATTTTATCAGCAGACAATCTAACCTAACTCAGAGCCAGACTACGTATGTCGCTGAACATTTATTTCAAATGATAAGCTGCAATGATGAAGCAATCTGGTGCTGTGGGGTTATTTTAGTTGGCAGCTGTATAAGCTAGAATTTTGCCTCATTGTGCTGGTGTTTGACCCCGCTCACTGCAGTGTTTTTAAACAGAAATGTTGAGGAGAGAGTCTAAAACTGATCATCTTTCAATCTCCGCATATGTTTGAGTATGTAGAGAGACAGGAACGATCATTTTAAGTTGTCAGTAATTGTTTGGGAATTTTTTGTTGTTTTTCGCTGCTTGAAAAAGTTGCACATAAGAACTCAAAACACCAACATTACGCACGGCGCTCCGTGACTTGTGTTGTTTATATCAAGCTGTTTTTGCAGACGCTTAACTGTGTATAAGGGCCAGACTGTGCAGCACATAACTTTATGGTGATTGTGACAAGTAGATAGGGATGTGTAATTCAGCATGATCCAGAGAGCACTATAAAATGATAACAATACCACAATCTATTTTGGGAGTAGCCTAAAGACATGAGAATTGGTTAGAGCAAGATTATGTAACAGCTGAAAGAAGCAAGCATCCCTTACTTAAACAAATGAAAAGTAATTGTGTTAGAGTAGCATGATCCTTTATCATCCTCGGAGAAGCATTTTAATGGTTTTATCAAAAAAGTAACACAAAACACAAATCCACACTTTTTGGTTTTCTACTTGTTGTCCAGTCATGATTTGTCAGGAACCCCATCTGATTAGATGTAATGTAATGCAAGGGATACCTCTTTGGCTTTATTTTCCCCACACAATGATAGCCTTATAACTTGGATTCCCAACATGAAGATATAAAAGGCCTACAAACAAAAGGGAGCAACTCATCTTGTTGTTTCCTTTTATTCTCGTTTATTTTTACTTTATTTTTTTTGATGCCATCTCTTCTGTTGCTGTTTACTTCTTAATATTCTTTAAATCAAACGATTGGTTAAAGCGTTAAGCCCAAAATCACGGTTTAGGTTCACATACAAGCTTTCAGTACGTAAGGCACGTTTAAAATGCAAATTTCTCTCCGTGGTTACCACGGTTACGAGTCATTGGTTATCAGGGTCAACCAATTGTGATGACACCAGCAGAGCGCTTTGTCAGGCTTTGAGGGAAAATTAAGGCAAAGAGGTACTCAAGCGTTACAGTGTAAAGATGCCATCGGTATGTGATAACATGGGAGAGAGAGATGGCCGCCAGTAGTTCCACTGACTAGTGTATTTACAAAGCACTCTGCAGCCATCTTGAAATGCATTCTGGGTATTTATCCAGGCTTCTTTTTTTTATTTTTTACTTTCATTTCAATGATCACCAGAACATGAAGACTGCATGTACAAATAAAACCTTTTTACCCTGAAGGCTAGACATCTGCCTTCATCTTTATTTTTGTGGAATTCACCCATAGGGATCAATTCAGGATTTATTTAATGACATGCCTCAAATGTCTCTGTAGTTAGTCCCAATACCCCCCACTATCCCAATAAAAGTCACATTATTGCTCATCTGATAAAGTTTTTACTCAATCAGTCATTCTCTGTGTTTTCCAGGTGTCAGTGGTACTTCAAGGCCAAGATGACCTCGGAGGATAAAAGAAGGGCGAATTATCAGAATGGGCACGGTAAATCAATCAAGCTGCCTCTCTCCTTTTCCTTTGTTTTCTATGCCTATTGCCTGACTTTGCAATATCTGCTAAATAAGTTCTAAGTAAGGAACAAACTCTTTTTGAAGCTGGTTTTAACACTACTTGTGTCTGAATCACCAAATATTTGTCTAGAAAGTGACATGTTTAATTTAACGTGGTGCCAGTAAACAAGGAATAAATCTGAAGTGAGTCTGAGAGCCATAGTAGGGAGCTAAGAGCCACCTCTCTTCACTTTGCATTCAACATGCACCACGTACTTCTGTATGGATCATTTCCCATTTGTTCTTGTTCCTTTGCATATTGAATTTTGCACCGACTTCACCATGAGCTTTTACAGAATACAAAAATGCCTACCCGCTTTTGTCACGTGTATTTATTTAATAGAGCCACTAGCATGCTCTTTCATCTGTCTGTTTCTTCTTCTTTCCTTCATCTGTTGTCTTCCTTCTTATGTCCACTTAAGTTTCAATTAATATGAGCATGAGCTTTATGAGCTTTTTTATTATTTCATATTATTTTTTTCTTAATCTGGTTACACATGACAACTGCATCTCTGAGCTGTCAGCTTTTGCACTCCAGTACTTTTCTGTTGCTTTATATCTTTTATGCCCAACTTTTCATTCCTGACATGAAAATCACAAATTGAATTGAGAGCTGTGAAGTGAAAACTGGAGAGAGAGAGAGAGAGATTTGAAAGGGAGTTGAGCAGTAAAATGAAGACGATGGTGACAAGGTGAGGGAAATTTGCTAGAGGATAAACAAAAAAGGGAGACTCAAATGAAGATGAGGGTTGAAAGGTACAGAAAGAGAAGAGAAGACAAAGAGAAATGAGGACTGTTCAAAGAGGACGGTTGGATCGAGGCCACAGAGCTACAATCGGCTGTGAAATACAGTGCATATCTCCTGTGTCCTGTTTCAGCGGCACAGTGTGAGATGCTGAGCAGAAGCTGTGAAAGGGGAACCGGGTCCTTGGCATTTTGCTTGTGTCGATTCGTGCCTCTAAGACAACTCGTTGTTGTTTTTTTGTTTTGTGATACTCTATCGATCCCTGAAGGAGAAGCACAGCTTCTGTCTGGGAGCTCTCCGCTGGGAGGCGAGGGTCAGCGCCAGACCAGCAGCAGCTTGTTAAAGACTCGCTGACTTGCTCAAGGACACTTCGGCAGGGTGAAGGGTCGCTTTAAATAATGGCTAAAAGCCTGCCACGGTTAAAGGAGGGTTCGGTGCTCAGTGTGCTGCCCTGCGGGGATTTAGCCAAAGATTTGTGCTCGTTGTCTCATAGCTCGTAATAAATGGAAGTGGGAGGATGTGTTTGAAGCCATTTGTCTCGAGAGAGAGTTGAATTTGTTTATATAACATCCTATGATCCAGTGCTGATGGAATAATATAAAAAATAAAAACAATTTAGAGCTTTCTCCTATCGATTTATCTAAGATAGGTAGACTGTGTGAATGTGGGTTTGTCTGCTTTTTTACTATGTTTTTGTCAGCAGCTGGATATTTCAATCATTTCTTTCATTTTCTCTTTAGCGTATCTGTGTGTTTGCAAACTGTTTTCCATGCTTTCAGCGATAACACAAGGATGTTGGGTCCTGTGCAGTCAGCTTATTATAGCGGTTGGTTTTTGCCACACTTAACTAAAGATCAGTAATCCCATGAGTGTGTTTATTTTCATCCTTTCCACATTCCCTCAGTGAATGTAAAACTACCTCGTGGGGTACAAGTACCACTGATTGTGTAGTATTTGAAGCATGCATAATGAAGTTGCAGCCGTACCATCAGTAAACTCCACAAAAAACAAACTGCATGTACGCCACTTCACTGTATTGATTACTCGCTGTGTTTGTCCACAGTCCCTTTCCCAGGAATAAAGACTTATGTGGATCCTGATACATACGAAGATCCCACGCAGGCTGTCCACGAATTCACCAAGGAGATCGACCCCTCCAGGATCCGCATTGAGAGGGTGATCGGAGCCGGTATGCTCACGCAGACGTGCACACACTCTTATACGCTTGCTCACTGACACAATGTTCTCCTGTGATCACAAGAGTATCATTTCATGTTGTTTTGGATAACAATAGTTTTAAATGTGTATATAAGATTATCAGTTTTTACCACTCTAAACGCCTCTCTCTTTCTCCTTTGTATATACTAAAGAGGATGCCTTTTTCATCTGCCAGCTTCTCCCTGTCATTTTCTTGACACACGCTGTTGGAATATTAAAACTTTAACAGGTTTAGAGAACAAAAGGAAATGTAAGAATAGACTTGAGGCTTTTTTTAGAAGGTGAAAGAGAGAATGTTATGAAGTTAACCTAATCAGAGCAAAGCTAATAAGGCTGAAGTTTAAATGGGAACTCCAACACTGCCCCCAGGTGGTATGCTGCATTACCTGCTGATGCCGCGACACTTTCTGATATACATCGTATCGTGTTTATGTGTGTGTCTATGCGTATTTATATACTCATATGGCATTAAAAAAGTAAGTCTGCATTGCATAAATCATTAAATCTGGATAGACTTCATTTAAAGTTAGGTTTAGGCAAGTAGTCAGGAAGTGAAGATGCAAGTGAGTTTATTGAGCTCCGTGTGTGTGTGTGTGTGTGTGTGTGTTCGTTCTCCAGGTGAATTTGGAGAAGTGTGCAGCGGCCGTCTGAGAACACCAGGGAAGAAGGAGATTGCCGTGGCGATAAAGACACTAAAGGGAGGCTATGTTGAGCGTCAGAGGTGGGACTTCCTGCGTGAGGCATCTATCATGGGCCAGTTTGACCACCCTAACATCATCAGGCTGGAGGGCGTGGTCACAAAAAGTAAGGAGGATTGTGAGAGAGGTTGCTTACTTGAGGCAAATTCAAATCGCTCCAATGTACATGCAGTGTCACCTCTTCAGTACGTTCTTCTAATATAGTCTGAAACATAGTTGGCAGTGATTTATGGAGGAGCCTGTACACAACTGATGCCGCTGATGAAAAACTGTATTTTTAAGCTACGACATAAATCTTTTCTTCATAACTCGCGTCGCTCCCCCATACTGCTGCTGCTTTGCTGTATTCACTGCCAACACACAAACTCAAACCCAGTCTACTGCTTCTTCTGCACATTCGAGCCTAATGAGTTTGGCGTTTTTCCATGTAGAATTAAAGAAAAGAACATTGCATCATATAAACATTTGAAACTCTGCTGCTATATTTTTATCAAAAAGAAAGAAGACCCCTCCCCCCCAACAGTTTGGCTGTCTGTTGTAGTCTGCGCAAAATCCTGAATTAACATTAAGCATTTTGCTTATAAAGCAATAAAGTTCCACCTTTGGGTTTTTGGTTGTTTTTTTCTTTGTTTGTTTTTTTGTATGGTTGCTCTAAAAACAATCTTTAGGGCTGGAACAGACTTTTTCATACTGAGTAATTAGTCACCATGTGAAATGACTTTGCTCTGTTTATACGTGGCTCAATGTCATTATTTCTGCTTACTTATTGTGTAAATTTGTGTATATGTGTGCATTTTGTTTGCAAGTGGCCGGGGCTGCATGGCTGTGTAAGTCTCCTGTTTTTGTGAAGAAACACATTTTACCTACAAAACTCGTGTGCGTGAGTGTTTGAGTGTGGACTTGTTAACGAGCTCTGTTTTACTGGGCTCACCCTGTGCAACATATGGTTGTTTTTACAGGGGTTGTATAAACTGAGACATCGCTGTGAATATAAATGTGTCCCCTGAAGACTTTCAATCCCTCTGTGAATGCAAATAGAGGACACTCCTCAGCTCTGACCCCCAAGTGATAAAAACCCAGGCGATAAGGGTTTTTTGTTTGTTTGTTTCTGAGCCAATACTGTCATTATTACATTTAAGGCAATGATGGCTGGTTTTTGCAGCCACGTATTTAAGCGTTTTCATGCACTAACATCTCTGAAGAGAGTGAGTGGAAAAAAGTCCTCCCAACAGCACAGAGCTGACTTGTGCGGTAAGACTCTAAAAACATTTTCAGTGACTGTGACTGAGAAACCTTTCATCACATCAGAGGTCAACAACTGTGTCTGCCTGCGCTGAATAGACATCTTTTATCAATAGCACCTCTTTCAAAGCCATTGAGATCACTCTCTAGTCATAATATTGCATCTGGTCCATTTGTACGTTTCATATTTTCTTAAGGTTTTAAATAATCTCAACTTTTAAATTTGATATATAAGTATATATCTTATATCTGAATAAACCTGTTTCCATGACTGCGAATTCAAAAGTGAACATATGCATACAGCACCCTATACATTAAAAGTCATTTGTGTTTGCAGTGGGGCATCAGACTGTATGTAGAGGCTGTATGTATCCTATCTGTGTTCACCTGTCTGTCTTTGTCTTTTCTCTCACTCTCTCCATCTTTCACTCCTTCCATCTGTTGTTGTTCTTCGGAGACTAATTATGGAGAGTATTGTGCTGTGACTGACTGCTATACCTGCTCTGAAATAACAGGTGACACATTAGATTCTGGCAAGCAGGTGCGTTTGTTTTTGTTCAGGCGCTGCACTGCATAACTATATATTGTTTCCAGACCTTGCTAATTAGCTCGGGAAAGCCAAGCTTGATCAAATAATTTCTTGTCTATCCCTGCTGGATTTGTGTAAGGAGGGATGATATTTAAAAGTGATAGGCTTTTGCAGATTTAAACAAAAACATGTGCTCATTTGGTCTCAGGTGATAGAGTTCAGCAAAAACAAGGCTTTACTTATCTAGCCATATGCCTGTGTATATATATATATACTCCATGTCTTCCATTTTTGTGACTGGATTATACATTATGAAGCTCAACACATATTATTCCTGAATGTGTGTTTATTTTAAGTTGTTTGGCTTGCCGATTTGAATACCACAGTAGACTTTCAGAGATTATTTCATCACACAACACCATTGACAACAGGTGCTCGGTCTTCCAGTGGAAATGCTCCAAGCACATTCTGTTTAACAGAAATGTTCTAAGCCTGCAGCGTTTGCAATTTCTGTTTAAACCAAAGTGGAAGATGCTTCATTAGCAATCCATAGGAACAATGAAATGCTGGTGCTCAAGTGACCATAACTCGCACCATCTGTTATTTTTATAATTATCTCATACTTCAGACAGTTTTGCATACTTCTTTTGGAAAAGTTGCTGTTCAAAGCCGTTATAAAAGTTAACCCAGCATTCATTCACCAAATCAACCTGTCATTTAGCATCTTTAATCTTTTCTTTTGTAAAAAGTGCAAAAGCAATTTACGTTTACAGTCACGTCCTATGGAAAACTAAGTACACCCTTACAGCTCCCGTGGGAATTAGGAGGATAAGTAGATAAGTAGTAGCCATATACTGCTAATCAAATATTGACCACCATCAAATTCAACTAGATCTATAAAAGCAGATGTTTGGGCAGTTTGCTGGTCTGGAGCATTCAGGTGAGTATTAATACAACGGCATCTTCCCAGTCCTTGAGAGATTATCCCAAGGTCGGATCATGCAATGCTCAGACAAACTTTAAAAAACTCAAGAGCCACATCTCAGAATCTGCGGGCCTCAGTTACCATTTTAAATGTTCATGATTGCTCATGATTGTGCAATAAGAAAAATATTAAAAGTTGGGAAGCTCACAAAAAAAACATCCATAGTTCAAATTTACAAAGCTGCATCTGAGCAAACCACTGCTGGAACAGTGTCTTTTAGCTCGACTAGACCAAAGTGGAGATGTTTGGCCATAATGCACAACATCAAGTTTGGCCAAAGTCAAACAGAGCACATCAGCATGAACTACCAACCACAGTAGTGGAGGAGTGATGGTTTGGACTGGTTCTGCAGTCACATGACCTTGGCCTCTTGCAGTCAATGAGTCCATCATGAACTGTTCAACTAAAGCAACTGAGACTCATATGTACCATCGGCCCGACTGCTAAAGATTGACTGAAGCTGGGTCATGCAACAGGACAATGATCCCAAGTATATTAGAAAATCTACACCATAATGGCTGAAAAAGAAAAGAATCAAGTTGTTGCAAAGTCAAAGTCCAGGACTCAACTTAACTGAGGTGCTAAGGGGAAACCTTAAAAGAGCTATCCATGAATTCATGTTTGCCAACCGCAGTAAACTGAATTAGTTTTGTAAAAAAAAAAAAAAAAAAGAGTGGGCCAGGCCAAAATTCCTCCGCAGTGATGTGAGGGACTGTTAATGCAATAAAGGAATTATTACAAGCTATTGAATCATGCGGAGTAGTTTTTTCAAAGGACTGCAGAGTCCTGTGAAAACTTTCTGTTTTGACTGAATGATTTTTTCATTTGAAGGAATGATGGTCTAATTACCAGAGGTGTGGACTCGAGTCACATGACTTGGACTCGAGTCAGACTCGAGTCATTAATTTTATGACTTTAGACTTGACTTGAAAAAATGTTTTAAGACTTGTGACTTGACTTGGACTTTTACACCAATGACTTGGGACTTGAATTGGACTTGAACCGGTTTACTTGAAAAGACTTGATATTTTACCCCAAATATAAAATTTAACACGCATATTATATAGAGATTGAAAATGTGACGTCATTCACGGGTAGAACCGCAAAGGATTCTGGGAACTCGTGGCAAGCGGTACTAGCGCACGCAGGCTTTCAATTGAAATCAGTTATACAGCGATAAAAAGAAACACAAAAATGTCAAGAAGCCGTTGTATTATTAACTGCAATAGCCGGTCGCATGACAGCCACGAGAAGCCGACGGGTAAAGAGATCGGTTGTTATCGGATTACGTCGTTGAAGAGAAATTGTTCGAGCCATGTTTCCGAAGTAACAAAGACGCGACGGATGGCCTGGATCGCAGCCATTCAAAGATCAAATATAACGTCCTAGAACCCTCCAGCTCACAGGTTAGTCTGCTCCAAGCATTTACACGATGGTCAGTGTTTTTTAGTAGTTAATGCGTCATTTTCATAAAATAATTGGTGATATAGGTTACAAGCAAGTCTGGCGCTGAACAGAAATTGTCGCGCTATGCTCCTTTGTTTATTGTGCATAAATAGTGAATTGTCCTGACACAATATTGCGTTTCGCTTCTGTTATTATGGTACATTGACAAAAACATATACTTTTATTCACAGGATAAAACAGGTTTTTTTGTATCACTAATTGTCCAGTACGATTACAGCATACAGTATTATTGTCACTGCTACATTTCTGTGATGGGTACCAGAAATTATTTCCACTACTAATTAATTACCGTTGAGCTCAAAGGTCCTATTAATAAACGGTTAAGGAATGTGTATTTATGACGACAATTTGTGAGACTGGTAAACTTATGATACGTACGATGGCCTTTACTTTCTACACGGTGCATTTCAAGGTCCTGCACCCATCCGTCGGTAAACTGTACCTGGACTTGTTGCAGTGACCTGAAGTTACTAAACTTCATGAGTGTGTGCACTCACTCCAAGAACCGTATAATTATAAATATGCATATAAATATGCTACGATGAGATAGCTGACTTCATCTAACTAGCAAATGTTGTCCAGGCTACGTTGGTGATACAGTTTTTTTTAATGTGTATGATATTTTTGTCATGCGATTTTAAAGCCGGTCCTACAACCGCATCCAAGAATAACATGCAGCTTATCTCAGAACTGTCGGTGAAAATTATTCTTGGAGCTAGGTTTAATTGAGCTGCATTTTAAAGAGGTGCAATTTCACAATTTGTGTACATTTTCTAAGTTCACTATTTTGTCATGTGTTGAGAAAAACACAGATTTTAAAATTACATGGTCTAATATTTACATTTAGCATAACTGCAACATTATTTTTTCTTTTTTTTTTTAAAGACTCGAAAGGACTTGAAATTCAAAGTTTCAGACTTGTGACTTGACTCGGACTTTTACACCAGTGACTTGAGACTCGACTCTGACTTGCCTGACATTACTTGAGACTTGACTTGAGGATAAAGACTTGAGACTTACTTGAGACTTGCAAAACAATGACTTGGTCCCACCTCTGCTAATTACTCCTCTAAACTTTTCACTTTCAGCAGCTGCACATGATACAATACAAGAAACGTGTCTTGGCTCAGTATGCCTTACTAATAATATGTTGTAGTCACTCAAACAATAACAAATATTGTCATTGAGATTATAGCCCAAAGCTGGCAGACTTCCTTATGCTGCCTGTCTTTTTTTTTTTAACAATTTAGCTTTTTTCTGTCAAAATCCAGCACAGTTGCACTATCCAGATGCACAAAAACTCAATTATGTCAGTGCCTGTAAACACGCTGCTATATTGTCCAAATTATAGTCCAACTTGTAAATGAGAAGTCATTTAAATTCAAATTAGATTTGACATTTAAATAGGTTTAAGTCACATTATTGTGTCAACCTAATCAAACTATTACTGTCTCTACTGAGCTAAAACACTGACCCCAAAACTGAAGTTTTAGGTTTGTCCTTCAGCTTGTTACGCACTATTATTCATCAGTTCAGATGAAAAAATACATAACAATGTGCATCATTTTGTAAGCATTTCAAGTATTATATGCATATATCAGAAGTGTCCAAACCTTGTGGTTTGTTCATATATTGCTGTCTCCCTTCTCGTAAAAAAAGATCTATAAATATCCTTGAAACAGAAAAAAAAATGTGGAAAATTAGGAATATTGGATAGACATTAAAAGTAAGACGGCAGTCGTCTGTTGAATTATGAAACGGCAAATACTCACCTGAAACTGTGTTGAGAGACCCCATTATATAAATGTCTGTAAAATATTCCATCTTCCGTCATGTCATTTTCATATTCCTGTGTGAGTTTTAAAAATTACATGAACTGAAAGTGTAATAACATGGTGTCTCTTCACCAATCAAATACTTGTCTTTCTCTTCCAGCAGTTCAGGAGGGTTTACAGCTCACCAGAAAACAGGCCTTAGACAGTTGGTTTCTAGCTGTAAACCAGTCAATCAGTAACTCTGTAGGGATCCTCGGTGGGGAAACAAAAACATTTGGAAAGAGAAACTGGGCTTACATTTTTTCTAACTAATGTTTCGTGTCATACATGGACTGAATACGGTCCCAACTGACCGGCTGGGTATTTTGAAACGGACAGATTTTATCAATTGAGCAGCTTGACTTGATGCATCAATAAACTGCTCATGTTCTGTGAGGTTGTTTTTTTCAAGTTGTTTTCCCTCCTGGATTTCCTGAAATAGTAACTAAATTTAAAATAATTGAAATACTTTGTAATTTTGTCAGCCGCTCTTTATAAGCATAATGCGTTTTCTACATTAATTCAATTATAATGTTTTAGATGATCAGTGGATCATGTAGGATGGCATGAGAGATAGCATGCAATATTCTTCTTTTATCAGAAAATTCATAATTAATCTGTTTAATCTAATTCTTTAACTGCTTTAGACTACTAGCTGTCTTCTCCATAAATAAAAGATCATTCTCATTGTATGTTTAATGCACGCTTCACTTTGAAGTCTGCTTTACAGTCTGGCCGAGTTTAGATGGTTGTTTCAGAACCAAACATAATCAAATTTTATTTCAAAAACATGCAAACTGAACTAATACTACAGACTGAATATACAATTAGTATTTACTGCAAAGAAGGCCGTGTTTACCTTATGAATAGCAAGTAGCTATGGTAGGAGCAAGCAGCATACTCAGTTTCTCAGGCAGGACTCCTTCACTTCACTTCTTCGACTTAAGAGGCCAACTGGTGACATTTGGGTGGCTAGATCCAGCCTTTATAAACAGCATGTGCTTTGGACCACAGACATTGTGAGTCTCACTCCATTTCTGCCAAGCTCCTTCGATCTTATCCTCCACCCTACACTGTAAACGGGCCACAATGCCACAGAAATATTCTGAAATAAACACGGTGTATGTGCTGTCTTTGTGTGTTTTTGCAGGCAGGCCTGTTATGATCGTGGTGGAGTACATGGAAAATGGATCACTGGACTCATTTTTGAGAGTAAGTGTTGGAGTGTCGCAGAACTCAGGCATGATTATTTCCTCAGTCTCAAAATCTCTGCTGTACATATTTTTACTGCCTCTGCATGCCTTTGCACTTAAGGCTTTGCGAGATCACTTCTAGTAACATTTGTGACTCATCACTTATATGAATTATGTAATGTATTTACTGTAGCAGACTCTCCTCTCAGTTTGCTGCTCAGCTTAATTCTGAACAAACTAGTTTCTTCTTCTTTTTTGTCAGTAAATTTTCTTTGTCTTGCTCTCTTTATCCATCCTTACCCTCCTTTTTCTGCCTTCTCTTTCTCTGACCCCATACTTTCCTCAATATCCTATTCTTCCTGTTAGCAACATGATGGTCACTTCACCGTCATCCAGTTGGTTGGCATGCTGCGTGGCATCGCTTCGGGCATGAAGTATCTGTCAGATATGGGCTACGTTCACCGAGACCTGGCAGCTCGAAACATTCTGGTCAACAGCAATCTGGTGTGTAAAGTGTCAGACTTCGGCTTGTCCCGAGTCTTGGAGGACGACCCGGAGGCAGCTTACACCACAACGGTACACCTGACACCCTCCAATAACTCAGCCCTCATAAACCAAGCAGCTGCTGCTAATTTATTACAGCTTTTCACAAAGCTGAAATCATTTTGTTCTATGTCACAACTGGGAAAAATGTTACTGTTAGGACCTGCACTGAGGTTGCATCGATCCATTATTTTCCTGGGATTTTAATGTTGAACCATTTTAGGAAACTAAGGCTGTAATGCGTAAAAAGCTTCTGTTTTTTTAAGTTGTTTCTCCATCGTTGCATTTTATTGCCTCAAAAATTGCTAGATGTGAAATATTGACAGGTAAAGCCAAGAGAAATCTAAACAAAAGATGAAAAACAAGGAGCAAATTCAGAGGGGATATCACTGAAACATGAAGAGATGAGCAGGCAAAGAAAGTAAGCAGGAAGTGTAATCGATTGCAGAACAGACAGACTGACGACTAACAAGGGAGACGCTGAACAATATATACACATGAGGAGCGAATAGGGATCAGGCACGGGTGGACAATAAGTGCAAAGCAGACAATCATAGAGGCAGGAAAACAAAGGAAACAAAACCAAAGAGGCACATAGAAAGTGATTACCAAAATAAAACAGAGACACTGAAAACACAAAGAGAGACAAAGGAAACACAGGGGATAGTGAGGAAAGGTAATGAGAAGTTAGTGAGGAGATCTGAGCCTCGACAATAGCTACAGCAGCACAGTAATATCCATGATAAAAGTTTACCCTCACTCCAGTCTTATTCACAGCCAGCTGGTGTAAATCTGGCTTTGGTAGCGAATCTCATTAGAAGCAGAGACTGAAAGTTTTAAACCGCAAAAGGCACGGAAGTCCAACCTAGCAGCTGTTCCCTAGCTGTTAGGTTGGACTAGTATGGCAGTATCAAAAAAGAAAAACGGATTTCCAAAGTAGCTTCTACACGTACTCTGAAAACTTTGCATCTCCAGAAACCTAGTATTCAAAAACACATCAATACTGAAGCGAGGAGACGAGAGTCTTGTGGATCTTTTTTCTTTCAGCACCTGTTGCTTCTTATCATTGTTTCACTCAAACAAATCCCCAGATGTCAGTGTGGAAAAGTAAAATGAAAATCAAAAATGAAATATGACACTAAAAGTTTTGAATTTTCAATTAAACGGTTCTATTTACCGTGTATGCTGATGCTATCTGTATAAGAAACCCGATGCATTGCTCCAACTAGATTAGGCTGATTTAATTTAGATTTTCCTGCTTTACCGGCCGAGACAAGCAAAAGATGGACTAGCCTTAAATTGCAAAAGTGAAACTTTCAGCGCTCATGTGCTAAATCTGTCTGAGCCCACAGTGACCTCCATTTCCTTGTTTGTATTGAGGTTTTTGTGTGAGGGAAATGCTGTGTTTACGGCTCCAAGTTGAACTTTCTGCCTCACAACACTGTGGTTGAAATCCAAAAAAGGGAAGTGAAAGGTGAGGTGAGCTGAAAGGAGAAAGGGGAGAAAAGAGGCAAAAAAACCAGAATATTTAGCACAGTGACAGCAGCATTATTGAAGACTACTTTCTGTTGTTATATCATACAGGATGAGAGAGTCCAGGCATATTTACCCTACCTATTTGGACAATTGCACATTAAGCACATTCAGTTTGAAATTATGACTCGAATGCAAAAATGTGCAGAGCTAAAAAATCCAGATCTTTAATCTGAAAACAGGAAATGGTCGTACACTTGGAGGCAGTCAGTGAGGGCAAAAAGAACAAGCAGACAAAAGACAAGATCCCAAAACTGCAAAAGGTCATAAATGGAAGAATAACAATGAACACTAAGAAAAAAAACACCCAAAACAAAAGCTAGAAGCACTGAAACCTTTACTGCAAATAATACAAGAGGACTTGGCACTTAGGCACCATATGCCCTGCACTCCCTAATTTATTAATTAGGCGGTGCAATTGATAATTATTCACTTATTAAATTTAAATAAACTCCACCTTGGAAAGTCAGAGCACCCACACCGACCCTGATTCTGCAATCCAAAAGGCAGCAGCACATGTAAACAGCAGTAAAACTGTAGAATTTGTAATCTGTACTGTCACCGCTGTGCATTTGTGAATTACTACATAAGCCATACACAAAGCACCGACCAGGCTATATCTGTGAACGTCCTGCTGTGGCGTTTAAGCACATAAAAGAGGTATGGCATTGTACCTCAGATGTTACCAACCTTAAACCTTTATATTATCGGCTGAACGTCTCCACGCTGCCCGTTTCTGTGATTACTACTGCTCAAATGTGACGTTGCTCTTTTACTCTGACATCAGACTTTCGAGATGAAAGGAACACAGCATATCTCACAAAAAGGGTGTGAAACAGAGAGGACAGATGTACTGGATGCTACAATAAAGTACATCTTACTTTATATTTGTACAAGGAGTCCAAGTTGCATCAAACGCAGTAGAAAAACCTCAGTGGAAGGTACAGCCTGTTTTACACATTATAACTGAAGTTTAGTGACTTTCCAAGTATTTTTAGTCTGAACTAAATGGTTTCAACAGTGGATGTAACTTTGGGGACTTTAATAAACTTGAGGGATGCATTTACTATATGCTGGCATTTTGCTCATATGTGTGCTTGCATTATTTATGTGTGGCTTTGTTTTACCTTTTATTTTTCATGAGCAGGGTGGTAAGATCCCAATTCGATGGACAGCTCCTGAGGCCATCTCATACAGAAAATTCTCCTCGGCCAGTGATGCATGGAGCTACGGCATTGTCATGTGGGAAGTGATGTCTTATGGAGAACGACCATACTGGGAGATGTCCAATCAGGATGTGAGTATTCCTGTCATATGAGGAGAAAAACTATTAAAACTAGCAGGACTTCATGATAAAAATATAGAGCTTGTCTTTTTAATATAATGTACTTCAAGATACATGATGTAAGATTTTCTGAAATTGGGTTTTGATGCTGTGAAGCAAATAAACACCTATTCCAGCATGTGGTATTACAGGTCATGGTTACCTGAACTGGAATTGTAGCTGGAGGCTACTTGCAGAATAAAGATATCTCTACTCTTAAAAATTATATTTTGTGAGGAGTGGAGAGGCCAGACAGTTTTTAAGTAAGTGGTCAGGCCAAAACTGTTATTTTGGGGGTTGTTTCGTTTTGTAATGTTTGTTTCTGTATTTAATCAGTGTTTTCGAGATCGCTGTTGTTTGCTTTTGGAGCAGATGTCACTGTGTACACCATCAGGATTCATATAAAATAATCTTTTTTATACTTTTCAGTTAAATTAAAAATAAAATTTGGAAATACTGCTTGATTTATTGATTTTAATTGTTGCTACATACAGTAGTAATTTGTTGACATAGCTCATAAGTTGGATGCACCATTAAAATGTGTCCATGTGGGACCAACAGCTACTGACTGAATGGATAACCTGACCTAACAGGTTTCATCATTTGTTGTGAGTGGCAAGAAGCCAAAAGTTGGTCTTGTTTTGTCTCCAACATGATTTTGCACAGCAATAGTAGCAACACACTGTGGTAGCAACTAGAGGATACTTTGCTGCTATTTTCGTCTTTATGGCTGGTGGCAACCAGTGTTAACATGCAATACCACCTGTTTTATTGAAAAAACTTCTAGGTAATTGCTTTCATTTTTAAATGTTCTCATCAATGCAGTATGTCAAGCATATAAAACACCTGTAGAGTGTGATTGCTCTGTACTATTTGCTTTTGAATCACTGTTTCCTTCATGTGTTCTGCTCAGAGTTATATTGATGAGACGTTTTTCTCTCACAAACCTCTCCTTTAACCTCAATCCACAATAATATTGACTTTACAGATCCTCCGTTCCTGCTTCACTGTGTAAATTTTAAGTTTGTTTTCCATTATATCTCTTAAAGTCGATGCCCTTTCACCTGCTCTATGACTATTTGCTCACATCAAAAACCTACCTCTGAGAGAATCGAGGTTAGGAACAAAGATACTGGTGATATCCACCCAAAGGATAAAAAAGATGAGTAAGAGGGAATGGAAAGAGCAGTAAAGGTCAGAGGTTCAGAGGACTGCGGGCCAATCAAGGGAGAGTTTATAGCTGTGGATTCAGTGCAGCTGAGCAACCCGCTGATCCCTGGGCTGTGGTCAGGGATTGGAAGGACCTTGGTGGAAGCATATCCATCCCTCTCTCCGCTGAGTGTGAAAGCTCGACTGTAATCCCCTCAACCCTTTACAGACAGACTCACACACATACATACACAGATGACCCGGCACACACATTCACTAAGGTCCCCAGGTTTGGGGAGGATTTGTGCTGTTTGGGAATTGCTTAGAAGTGCTTTCTAAGTCAAAAGGCCAGCCAAGCCACAAAAATCTGCCAAAGACTGTCTCATCCTGGTCAGCCACTTACCACTGCTCGCTACAAAGATACTTGTAGATACGCCGCTTTCCTTGAGGGGATCTGAGGAGATAACGTATGGATGTTAAGACACACTGTCAGCTGAACTCATGATAATTTGAAGAACAAGTGAAAAGTGACTGATAATGTGGCATAAATACAATAATAACATAACAAAACTCTAAAC
This sequence comes from Rhamphochromis longiceps, assembly GCF_057381845.1. NCBI lineage: Eukaryota > Metazoa > Chordata > Actinopteri > Cichliformes > Cichlidae > Rhamphochromis > Rhamphochromis longiceps. The sequence continues at coordinate 28,770,794 of NC_140572.1, forward strand.
CAGTATGTGAAAGGAAACAAAACAGAGATCACACTGAAGGTTTAGCCTAAATGTGGCCCAAATCTGCATTTTTTTTTTTTGTTTTATGTGCCGCATTTGGCTTTGACTGATGGTGTTGAAGGAGAATGAGTCTGGCTGCCTCTATTCTGCCACAGCTCCACCTTTTATGAGCCAGATGTCAGGTGTGTTCTGGCATTTGTGCCACCTCTAGCCACAAAACACTTGGCGTAATCCATGTCAAGCCAAGCTAATGACTTTTGTGCAACATCTGGCGCACACAGCATTTGCCAGTGTTCTAATTGAGCTGCTGTAAGTAGCCAAGAGGCCAAAACTGGTCTGCTATCTTGGAACGTTGTCATGTGTATAACTGATATAAATCACAAAGAAATCTCTAACTTTTAACCAGACTGGTTTAATGGCAGTCTTCAGCCAGATTTAGACCATTTACCACGTCCAACTCTTTCTCCAGGTGATTCTGTCCATCGAAGAGGGCTATCGGCTCCCTGCACCAATGGGCTGCCCAGTAGCCCTGCACCAGCTAATGCTGCACTGTTGGCAGAAGGAGAGGAATCATCGACCAAAGTTTACAGATATAGTTTCTTTCTTGGATAAACTAATCCGTAACCCAAGCAGCCTGCTGCCGCTGGTAGAGGACATTCAGAGGTACAGTACTGAAAAACTTTTTGTGCCATGAAATGAATTAAAGGAAATGCACTCTGGCTAAAAATGACCAGTGAACCAGTGAATGTGTTTTTCTGTGGGAGTATTCTTACTCCAGGACAGAGTATGAGTTATTTTCCTTGAACACTGACAAACGTTTTCACTCCTACACCTAAAATAAGTGACACACTAAGAACTTTTTGATGCTTTCACTAGTTTTTCAATTTTGAGATGACTGAATATGGACATACTATGACATTAACCTTTATTTCTTTTCTTTTTTCTTTTTGCATTAGTCTACCAGAATCTCCGGGGGAGGAAATGGACTACCCAATGTTCATCTCTGTCGGCGACTGGCTGGACTCCATCAAGATGAGTCAGTACAAGAGCAATTTCATGGCAGCAGGCTACAACACATTGGATTCAGTGGCGAGGATGAGTATTGAGTGAGTAGAACAGCTCAAATATAACCGTTTTTTTAAATGTCACGAAAGCATGTCAAGTTTGCATGTTACAAGAAGTGCAGTTCAGTCTGTGAAGCTGTTCTATAGCTCCCAGAGAAAACTTTGTATAGATAGGTAGAAATCACAAGGATAGGCAATGATGTAAAGTAAGATAATTCTATAGTAATGTAATGTTTTAATGTTACGCTACTTTTCACATTTATTTCACTATATTCTAGACAAATATTGCCTTTTTTTATTCGTCTGTATAAAATATAGGGCAGCGCAGTGGTTAGCACGGTTGCCGCACAGCAAGTAGGTCCCGAGTTCAATTCCACCATCAGGCCAGGGTCTTTCTGTGTGGAGTTTGCATGTTCTCCCTGTGTTTGCGTGGGTTCCCTCCGGGTACTCTGGCTTCCTCCTCCTTAACATCAGAATAAAATCTGTGCACCGGAAGCTATATGGCATCAGTTTCCATGTCTGAGCAATTTCTGTAGTTTAATGTCTCTGCATCATGGTAGTTTTGCCCAAAAATTGAAGCTGTATCCAAATTTCACTGCAGTGTTTCTCTACAGACTGTGGTGGTCTTACTCAGCATGACTACAATTTACTCATTTTCCTTGAAGGTCTTGCAGGTCTTGCTATTAATATCAAGTCAATCTGATATTAATCTAGCACAGTAACATACACTGACAGCACCCATTTTGTTGTATCATGAATACTTTTATACTTCAGGTTCATTTTGCTAAGTTTTGTGAGTTTTTGAGACCCCTAAATCATTAGTATGACTTAGAGTGGGGTCACATATTCAAACTTATAATCAATTATTTTTTTTAATTATCAGGAAATATATTCATCTCAGTGACTGCAAATGTTGGTCGTTCTTTTGTCTAGTTGTATAATTTAAGATTAAAGCACATCTAATTGGTGACACGTGATCAAATAATTACCTTCAATGAGAAGTCCTAACACAGTTAAAGTGTTTTCTGCATGTGTCCTTGTGTGCTTGTGTTTCCCCTCTCGGCCTAGAGATGTGAGGCGTATTGGTGTGGAGCTGATCGGCCACCAGAGGCGAATCATCAGCAGCATACAGACCCTTCACCTTCAGCTACTGCACGAACACGAGAAGGGTTTCCATGTATAAGGACGCCCTTTATTATAACCTGGGATGGACAGATAGATGGACCAGATGGAAGTGAGGTCTAGACCATGTGACAGACAGTCTACAGCCTGTGCCTGGGTCTTAACCCCTCATACAGGAGGTCATTGGACAGACTACTCCAGCAGACTCTCCCCTGGTCTCATTCACGTTCTACAGTAACAAACTTTTTTTACTATACACCCCTTACACAGTATGCCTGGTTCTTCCAGACTATTTCAGCCTGATAGACTGTTCAGGCTCTCCCAGGCCTTCACTTAGGGGAATGTAATGCCTTGTTGCAACAACAGTACTTTGTGTGTGGCGCAACAATATCTAGAGGTGTAGATTTGCAAATGTAATCTACTGATTCTTTTTCTTTGTATGTTCTTTTTTTTTCTTTCTGCTCTGAGTTATGTGCTCATGTAGCTGCTATCGGGTGTGCAATGGAAACATTTTGTCCTTTGAAAAAAAAAAAATATATATATCCTCAATATTTTTTATTTTGGAGTTTGATATTTTATCATAAAGGTTTATTTGGATTGCTTTAGTTACCCTCTCTCCAGAGAATCTGGTACACTAATACTTGAAGAAAGAAGCGGGAAGTTTATGAATGTTTAAAAGTGTATAGACAAGTAATAATAATTATTATAACCTAATATGAATATATGTGCAGTCCTGTATGTGAAAGCCCTAGTAAATCTGGATCTTATTTAGATATTTGATTTTACAGAAAATTGGTTTGTTTGTTTGTTTTTTAATCAAAAACAGCAATACAGTATTATGCAGTCACCTCAGTATCTCAGAGAAAGATGAAGAATTGTGCAATGAGAGAACTCTTGTTGACATACAAACATGAGGCTCACATAACACCATCCGTCAGTTTTAGTGTCATACCCAAAGCTTGCAAAACTGGATCTGTTGCTTTTAGATGAACCAGTGCGATCAGCCTGTTTTGTTTTGGATTCTTTATTTATTTACTTGGATTGTGAATGTCATACATTGCCTGAAAGTACACGAATCTCCACTGTCTTAATATATGAATGTTCACAGAGCTTAGCTATAGAGGAGAGACGTTTGGTTGGAAACTTAACAGGGACTTATATGATGAAATTCTTCCATGCCGTTATTGTTTTTTTTTTCTTGCACACACTCACACAGACAGTACTGACAGAGGTTTGCACTTCAGAGACAAAGCTGATCCATGATGTCAGAGAATAGCTCATCTGGGGCGCAAGATCACCAGATGGAGTAATTGTGATGGTGTAAAGATTGTGATATGGGAAAACTGTGTACATAAACATAGCCTAATTTCAAACTGGCAGTAGATGTCATGTTGTTGGATGTTTGCCATTGAGATGAACATTTTCTTCATACTCTTAAGTCAGCTGAGAATATGCAGTGGTGAAGAATAAAAGTACTTAGAGCTGGAGGCAGCAGAAGTAGCTAAAAGCTGGTTAATGGAAATCGGTGTGAAAAACGTCAGTAGTCTTAGTTACGTGAGGTTAGGACAGATGTGTTCGCCAGAGATGGAGAACCAACATAAACAGCAGCATCATAACTCATCATGTGTCATTGTAACATCGACAGTAACAAACACAAATGCTCAAAAACACACAAACAGACACAGAATGCCTTACAGTCTGCGGACCATGCAAGCCGTTTATAAGTTTCAGTGCAGTCACAGGACCTAGCCATTAGTCTGAATTGTATGAGAATAACCTCCCATCTACAGCTGTGGGTTTTAATAAGAATTGGAGCTCAATGATTAATGTCAAGGGCAAACTGGATACAAAGATCTGTGCCTTTCGGTCACGGCGCAGTCATGCATCCAGGCCTTCAGGAGCAGGAAAGGTGCACGCACAGCACACATTCAAACGCGCACACACACACACACACGCTCGCAGTCACCGCCGCTCTACAGAATATGGGGAATATCAGATGCTGTTTGTTTAGCATGTTCTACTGCTGAGCAATGTTAGAACGTTCTTTTGTACAAAGTACAAGTATACTTATAATTCTTGTATTTTATTTTTCTATGATTTCCAAAGAGATGTTGTAGATCTTGCACACTGTAAGAGGCAGTTACAGCGAATATTTATTTGCAAATAAACATGAACAGTTCTGGTGGTTGACTGCTCATTTCATTTGGTTCGTTTTCATTCACTATCACTTGAATGAGACGCAGAGCGGCTCGAGGAAAGGAAAATGTCTCTTCGGTCAGACAGGACAGGCTGTCCTCTCAGTGAAGATAACGTGATTTAACAAAGCTCAAGGACTAAGCTCCATCTCTCTAATCTGCATTTAAGTTATTGTCAAATGTATGTGACTTTTCTCTTTAAACTAGGCAATTATCCTGACATTTTACAAGGTACTGATAACCAAAAGATGGAGCTGTTGGACCACTCAGCAGCTTCAAAACTGTTATATGAGAAGATTAAAATATTAACTACTTAGATAATAATAAAAAATAAAGACTACGTGCATAATTTTCAGATTGGGTACGCTATATACTTTCTGCTGAGAGGAGTGCTCATTTCTGAATTGTTCCATTGAATGTTAAATTAATTAAAATTTACATTTCAGGTCTTAGAATATGCTTCTATATGAGATTAATGTGGCCAAATAATGTGAAATTTTAGATATCCTATTTTCTGTATTTTTTTCAACTACAGTATTCTCTAACAGATGACAGAGTTTGGCTGCCGTCATTAAGTGAGCAGAGGATGCTGATGATAAACTGCTGTTGTTTGCATGTGTTTTTGCACCTTCAAGGGGGGCCCAGATCTGAGGCGGGTGGGGGCCTCCAGAGCGTTTGAGTAATAAATCAAATGCATCAGGCCGGGGGGCCTGGGAAGCTCCATACTCCTCATGATCAGGTCGCCGGGTGGTTCACCGAGCTTAATTCGTCCTAATAGGATTACCTTGCACAAGCTGGGATGCCCAGGGAGCATCTCAGCTTGCGGCTCTATTCATGGCATGTACTAGGAACATTCACGGCTATGTTTATCATTATTTTTTGCTAGTCTGAACACATTTAATTCCCAGTAATCAGACCATCTATGGGGTGATGTGTTGAAAAATTTATTGGCATAGCATCAGCTGAGTGTAATGGGGCTGTTGGATAAACTGACGGGTTGGCTCGGCCTGAAGAAGAAAGAGGTCAACGTTTTGTGTCTTGGACTGGACAACAGCGGCAAAACTACCATCATCAACCAGCTCAAACCACCTAATGTAAGTTCATAACTGAGCTTCAAGAGTGAGGTATTTTGATATCTTTTTTTAAAGTGGAACTGAGAGGCATTTGTGTTTATGGTCCTGTAGGTAGAGAGGCTTTTAAGACGTGTAAATCTTTTCTAAACACCTGCTAATTTGGTAAACACGCTGTACGAAGGCCTGTCACAATCTATATTTCGCTGCAGTCCTTCACTGGTTGCTTGTTTTCAGCATTCGAATCATTTAGGCCCATTGTCAGAAGAGTGGAAACATGTTAGTCAGGTAAAGCCCGTATTACACTTTAATTATGCTATTTTGTTGTTGACATACTTTTGCCGTTACTTGTCTGTTTTTGTGTGTTTGTGCTCGGGGATGAATGCAGACACAGGCACAAGAAATCGTCCCAACAATTGGTTTCAACATCGAAAAGTTCAAGAGTTCAAGGTAGAATGTAATTCCGCAATTTTACAGCATATTTAAAATGACTAATCCAGCAGTTTTTTATGATGTTAAGCTGTCTTTTTCCTCCTTCCTCTCTCCTCCTTTCTGCACGCAGCCTGTCCTTCACAGTCTTTGATATGTCTGGGCAGAGCAGATACAGGAACCTGTGGGAGCATTATTACAAGTAGGGCACACAAACATGAACAACAAGCCTTTTGCTGGTCAGATATTCAAACTTTCAAAACTGACACTGTACATCTCCTTCTCCTATCTTCTGTAGAGAGAGCCATGCCATCATATTTGTCATTGACAGCAGTGACAAGCTGAGAATGGTTGTTGCTAAAGAGGAGCTAGACACTCTTCTCAACCATGAAGGTACACAATCTTTGTTTTTAGACACATTTTCTACACAATTTAGTTTGTCTGGGTATAAAAACCAAAAGAAACAGTATATAACTGATGCAGATTGTGTGTATAACTTGTTTAAAATGCCTGAATTATGAGGCCAGTTATCTAAACCCTAGTTAAGTAATATTTGCACCATTCATTATAAGCTTGAACTGATACATTTTAGTGGCTTTAATCTAGGTAGCATCAAGTAGAGTGATCATATTTGAAGATATCCTGTCCAACATCTAACACTATCTGTAGTGTAATAAAAACCAAAAAATCCCTCCTAAAAGCTTTTTTTCCCTCTGGCTCTTAGATCACGATAAACTGGTCTTGACATTTTTTCTTCTATGCAGATATCCACAGCAAAAGGATACCAGTATTATTTTTTGCTAACAAGATAGATCTGCAGGATGCAATGTCTTCTGTCAAGGTCTCACAGATGTTGTGTTTGGAGAACATCAAAGACAAGCCCTGGCACATCTGGTAATTTATCTGCCACCCTGAGTTCACCATGCTGAGAAGTAGCACACAATAAAAACACCTCCAGAGACACTGTTGAGTAATTTGTTACCAAAGTCATTTAGGTGTTTGTAGTCTTCGAGGAAGTGCCCTTACTGAACAGAGCCAAGTCTCGTCACACCCCTATCTACTCCATTTTATTCTCCCCAAGTTTACAGCTTGAAATCTTAAATAAAGATAACGTGTACCGTTTGCTCCCCGGCCACTTCCTGTTTATTTGATTTGTCTATGGTTCATGGGTTAAACATTACCGAGGGGCACGGCAACATGCCATCAGTGCGTATGTGTGTGTTCCACCTGGTTACTCATTAGACAGATGGTAGAGTGATGGATTAAAAGCTTGACAGCTTTAAATGTCCAGGATCCAAGAAAAGTCATGAGAAAGTGAATGTGTGTCACAAGCAGATTAACTCCTGGACATCTTATTTTTCAGTGCCAGCAATGCTATCAAAGGAGAGGGCCTTCAGGAAGGGCTGGACTGGCTACAAGGTAAACTTAATGATGTCATACTGGGCTGAAAGAGAAAGAGGGTCGGAAAATTTAAATGTCAATACTTTCTGCATCTTGTATTAAGTGCTGTTGTTTTGTTCATACCCTTAGATCAAATTGCACAGTACGTATAATTATGCTTTATTGTTGTGACGGTGTTATAAAACTGTGATTGTGATTGTAGAATGTATTTCTAATGTATTTAAAACACTCTCTGGGAAGTAAATCCTGTCTAAATCAGACCTTTCCTCGACTATGTGTTGTATTCTATGTCCTGTTTCCATCCATAGTCCTCTGTAAATACCACAATTAGCTGATTTTCTGTTTAATAAAAGTTACTTTTTGTTTCCACACCCCTAGACAAAAAAGCCCAATCACAATTCTGTTTTCCTTTTGTCAGATCACTTGAAAACAATGAACACATGAATGACTGAAATGGCCGTGACTACGGACAAAGGGGACATGGTAACTGGATCTCATTCATCATCTGGAGTATTCATTACACTTGATGTTGTAGGCCTTAAACTTACATGTTAAATAACCTACAAATTCCTGAGCACGCAATAACTCTAAGATCTACTTACCTTTGGGGAAAAAAAGAAAAATATCAAATATATTCTGATTATTTAAAGCACTCCCTGATAGATTTCCTTGTTATATACCATTATGAGTACACTCTGTAAACTAAAAATAATCATTTATACTGTTTCTGTATACAGTACATTTTTTATTTATTGAAGCTGCTTTTTTTATTGACACAATGCTTTCTTAATTACATCCTTTTTTGAAAACGTTGTCAATGCTGAATATTGCACTGTCTAATAAAAGCTTATTTGCTGAGTGTATGCTGTGTTTGTAGCAGACGTGATACATGCCGGAGAAACTGAGACAAAATCAAAGTAAAAATTTCACTTTAATAAATTAGAAGCACAACGAACCACTTAGTGAGTACCACACTTACATGTTGTGCGAATAAATAAACTGTCAAATAAATAGTCTAAATAGTTAAAGTTAAATAACCCTACTGTAATGAATAAATATTAAATAGTATAATAAAAGTCAACTTCAAAGCTGTCTTAAGAACAAGATTATAAAACTTTGATACAAATATTTGTATAAATAGTGATACGATTTGAACAGCTATTCAAACAGATGTGTGTTCAATCTACAGGTGAAGGTTCAAATCGACCCCCAGCTTTCTGAGCGCCATGGCAACATCCTTTTGTTCAAGTCTGTCTAAATCTGAACTGATTTTACAAAATCCCGTCACTCTCTATCATTCAGTTCATTCATTAAGCCCTTTCATTATTGACATTTATCTCTTCCCATTTCTTCCCTCGCTCCTCTGCATCTTGTCACTTTTAATATGCATGATTCCTATCTGAGGAACATGTGAAGAAATTTAGTGTGGAAGTGAGCACAGGAGTCCAGAAGGATACACAGGGTCTGGAAAGTCTCTCTGTCATCAAAGTGGTTCCCTGGAAAGAGATAAAAGCATTACTGACTTTCTATATCAGTCTAAATATGCTTCAGAGGTTCCTCTGTGGGGTCGTAAAGTGGCTGCGTTAAAAATAAATAATGTGGGAAGGGAACTACTGGTGTAAGGGATACAATTATATTAAATACACGTTCAGTATGCTGCTGAGTCTAGAAATGTCACTCTACGGCCTTTATTTAAAGCTACTGCCCGATCTTTTCAGTCCAGTCCATTCATTTCATAGCAGGGATTAATCCACACTTTCGTAGAGTAACAAGCGGGTTCCTCCAGATGTATTAGAAGCCATTAACACTGGTGGAGCAGAATTTAAAGGTTCACACAAGGATTTGCTGTAGGAGGGGAAAAAAGGAGGTGGAAACACATCCATCCCAATGTTTTCACTAAAATAAGGAAAATAATAAGTTCCCTGTAAATGCCATCTGTCTGAGCTGTCACAAGTACACAGTCACACACACACACTTTCAAAACAAGCTGCTCCACCTGCAGACAAAATCATTTTCTCATCTACACCTTAACCATGCTTACACACACCCTTACTGCAAATGTGTTTCCTCTTTTTATGTGAATATATTAACTTTCTTGTTGTACATCTGAACATTTTTAAATGAGCACATTAACTTCCCAGTCTATTTGAACACAGCATGGGTGGTACAGGGTTCATGGATGCTTGTTACCGTAGTTTTCCCAGTGCTGCAGTTTTCTGCTGTTCCTTCATTCGATAAGGTTAAAATGACCACATAACATCATGGAAATGTTTTTAATTTTTTCTTGAGAGATTAAAATAATAAGGCAACTGAACTTTAGGTCACCTCTCATCCAAAAGGCTGCTTCTGTACTAAAATCAAATGGTGAAGAGCCCCACAAAGTATTTAAAGTGAGGATTTTCCCCTTTTCAGGTGGTCCTGAGGGTTGTTGACCCACTATTGATCGTGTGAGTCGTCAAATGAGCCGAGGTGTGGAAGAAATGTGTGAATTATTACCATCACTGGGAAGCCATTGTCAGACTTTGCCCGACCCCATCATGTGATCTACTGAGGTAACCTGAGGCAAGGTGTGAATGGGGGTTGAGACGCCTGAAAATGGATCTTAAGGCTGCATTGTTGCTGGCTTATAGCTGGTGTCCTAAACCACCACCTCTGTTCAATTACAGTCATTCACAGTGGGCATGGTCTCCTTTACTCCTTTCCAAAACCATCTGTCTTCTGATGTTCAAAATGTAAACATTAGCATCTTCGAAAGTCTCCTTTGTCCTTTAAGTGCAGGTGTACTGCTGAGTCCTTTGTCCGGTTGAGGTGGGAAGCCTATGTCTGTGGAGCGTGTTTGGGAGTTTTATCCTTGGAACAAACCCGTGGGGTTTTTTTAACTTGGAGAATATAAAGTCTTTAGTTCACTATAGTTGTGAACTGCCACTAAATAAATAAAATAAATAGAAATGGAACCTCGCATGACCACAAGCCTTCACTGTGGGATCTATGGTTTTTGTCTACCCATTAAGGTTTCCTTCAATCCATCCATTTCTTCTGCTTAACAGAAATGTGGTCATCCTAAGCGGACATCCTTTTCCTCTGCAATGTTTAGTGATTCTTGCTGGAGAGCCAGAGACATATAAAGGCATATATAATGTCTCCAACAAGTTCAGAGTCAACCCTTGGGCCTCTTCCTAGTGGAGTTTACCCAGAACACCTCCAACATTAAGAAACTGTATTGCAACGGGCTATAGAAACAAAAAATAGTTTGCATGCAAAATTACAAAAGGATCAGGGCGACAGCTGGAGCGATGCTGTCCGCCGTGGTGGTCAGAAAGCTAAGCTACGCAACCTCACCTGCTACAGAAAACTCAAAGAATTCCCGGGTGACTTCTGAAAATGTGTTTTCCAGTTGCTGGATGAAGTAGAACTTTTCCGGGGGCGTATTGAAGACCTTGCAGATCTCCTGCACCAGCTTCACCGCCCAACTCATGTGATAGCCGTCCTTTTCACACACCTAATGTGAAGGCACAAGAAGAACACATTGAGCCAGTCTTGAATGATATAATGTTTCTGCTCTTCCTGTAATGATAAGTCAAAATAAGCAAAGGTAAGATATTTTCAGTGCTGGGAATAAAACATAAAATTCAATTGGGACACTGTTAATAGGGACAACACTAATGAGCTCAAACACATATATATTAAAGTTGCTACTATTCCCCTACGGGGAAGATACAAAATAGCCAATCAATATTAGGACCATGGACAGAGCAAGTGATTCCTTTTGCTGTTTTTTTTTTTTTTTCAAGAAAGAAAAGAAAATAATACATAAGAATATTGTCTTTATATATTTTCTGTTTTTACATTTTGGGTGAACTTGGAGACAATTTTTAATTAAATTACATGGAGGGAAAATGATCAGGGAGTGGAGATCACTAACTCACCACCCCAAAGCAGAAAGGTCTTACATTTGAACCTCGGCTCTTGTTATTTTTACACACAGATTTCCTTCTAATGTGGCTTTTGCAAAAATGGCAAGCTCGTCCAAAACTCACTATACCTTTAGTCTTACACATGCTGGTTCTGGCTCAAGCAACTGCTCATTCTCAGTTACAAGGCAATAGTTTTCTAATATACCAAACTTAACTATAAACGAAGTATAAATACCTTAGGATAAAAGCAGGAAATTATTTCTCTCACCAGTATGATGTAGACGATGATTCTTGAGATCTCAAGGAGTCGTCCATTGAGAGCCTTGCTGGCCAGAACAGTGTAGCAGAGATTGCTGCCACAAAGCACCAAAAGACGAGCTACATTCTCCACATGCCACGGATGAGGAATGACTGGAGACAGCAAGGAAACAAATAGCCAGCATCTACAATCACTTGAGGGAGTCTATATGAGATTTTTCTACTTACAATCATTAAACTGAAATGTTTTACATAGATTTGAAACAGATCCTTTATTCATCTTATTGCTTGGGAATCTGTAACTCACGGTGTGCATCTCTCTCTTATTCATCAAACGTACCAATGAGCTCCTCCATGATTGTGATCATCGAGTCAGTGCTCCAGCCTTTGACTTGTAGGTTGCCAAAGAGCAAGAGGATGGCCTTGGCTAAGTGCCACAGAGCGGTGTGAGGAAGCCCCCTCTCCACCAGATCTTGCCAGCCGAGTGTACCTGCATGAAGAAGTACACCTCAGTTATTTATCATTAAATGCTGCACACTACTTTATAGTGGTGCAACGGGTCACGGTTGATCCGTAATCCGAACCGATCCCACTCCACGGTTCGGCACGCACGTGATCCGAAGATTCGAAAAAGAAGAAAAAAAAGTATGTGTATGGTGCACGTGGTGGGTCTGTCAAGCGATAGTTATGGCCAGCGCTAACGGTCCAAGTGGAGGAGCAGAGGAAATTGCGGTATTTAAGCAGCCCTTTGCTGCCCAGTCCGACCGGGCTAAAGCTATTACAAAAGCTATTGCAGTGTTTAGCTGCAGATGGGTATTCTGTTGTGCAAAACAAGGGGTTTAAACTATGATGAACGTGCTTGAGCCACGCTATGATATCCCGTTGCACGTCCACTTTAGTGGCAAGATCGTTCCAAGCATGTATGAGCAGGAAAAGTTTAAAGTTATGGCTGAACTGTCCCAGGCATCTTCTGTTGCCCTAACTACTACAAATGGGTGGACCTCCAGGGCAACGGAAAGCTACGTGACCGTGACAGCTCATTATATCACAGCGGAGTGCGATATAATGAGCGGTATTATTGTAGGGTCTACCTTCCAATATAAAGCGCCTTGAGGCGACTGTTTTTGTGATTTGGCGCTTTATAAATAAAATTGAATTGAATTGAGTGGTAGATACAAAGACCTATACGGCCCTATATTGAACCATAATTTTTTTTTTAATAATTGCGTGGAATGAGTCTTGAGTTGAATGTTTTTAACAGGCAAAAAAGACTTCGATAAGTGAATAAGTAAATGTTAATTTTTTGTCTTTTTTCTTTTTTTGCTGATCCGAAAATTGATCCAATCCGTGACTTAAAACTGTGATCCGATCTGAACCGTGAGATTTTTGATCCGTTGCACCACTACTACTTTAACAAACAAAAATGATTATGTTAAATGTCAAAAATTGTACTACACCAGCATAACCTACTCAGGTCTCCTGTGCCACCTCACAACACTGAAAGTGGTTTTCTGGTTCTCTAATTTTTATGCTTTGTTTAAAAAAATCATTGCTGACACTTTCTCTGGAGCAATAAGCCCTTTTTCAGGTTAAAACATGCTAGAATTTACAAAGCTGCACTGAAAATAACAGGATGTAGTTATGACTTTAATATGTTTCCATAATGTCGATACTATCCATCTGCATTAATATTTCAGTAATACGTTATCTCACCCTCAGGCAGCAGAGGACCATAGAGGATGAACAGTAAGTGGGCCTGGCTGACCAAGGGCCAAGGCTTCAGGAGTTGCATCAGCCAGAAATGACACTCCGGCTGGTTCGGCCACGGGTCCAAAAGAACCTGACGGCAAAATAGCCGCAGCTGCAGCTCCTGATACCACTTCACACCTGGTAATGGACATACAAATTTATCCATAACTCCCGAAGACCATCACAAAAGACACAGGCTCAGCAAGAGGCTGTAACTGAAGCTTTAGCCATGGATTGTTCTCAGCATCATATTTCTGCTTTGTTCTCTGGATAACTCTGGAACACACACACCTGGTTTTGCAGTGATGACTCCTTCAGTTTTTTGCTGCAGGTTTGTTAGATCACAGAGGAAGTTGAATACTCTATGGCACTCCAGCTCATCCCACCCTGCAATCAGAGTCTGTAAAAGAATCAATAAAACACCCCTCAATATTTCTATTTCTTTTTTACAGATATTTTTTTAACACCAAGCTGAAAAACTAAAGACAAAAATTAATCACACCAAGCTAAAGATTTCCTTACGTAAAGTACTGTGTTTTTCTCTTACTGTTTATGCTATTATTACTACCTGAGCAAGACCGCCTATTGTACAGTAACTTTAGGGTGAGATCTCTGTAACATATTTATAGTCTTTGTTGCTAAAAAGTTTATCTTTTGCATGTTATCACATTTTGGGGCTCTGGTTGGTTATTTCCTTTTATTAGATTCAGGTTTCATAAACATGAGAGTCGTTACATGAGGGTCTTCACCTGGAGGAAGACTCCAAAGCTGGTGAAAGCAAAGCAGTCTGGTGCTACACATTTCTCCAACAGGAAGCAGGGAATCTGAAACATATCAAGACAACAATAAGAGAGGCCTTTTTTCCAACGATATAAAGTGGGATTGCAAATATTCAGTTCTTGCAATAGCAACATTTCATATATGTTTAATACATGTAGACAAATTAGGACCATCATGCTAAATTATATGTAATATTTAATTGCCTGACATCGTACATATAATTATTATTAATAAACCTGTTAAAATGCCACCATATTGTGCTGCATAAAACAGCAATGCAATCAAAGTTTAATTTTTTTAAAACTTTTGCAACACATTACAAAAACCAGATGTATTGTTGCCTTCACTCATGAAAATTAAAAATAAATGTAACTCATTTAAAAAGTTACAGTATTCTGTTCTAGCCTGACATCTCACCTGCCCCTTTCTTACCTGTGAAATCTTGCTAAAGATAAACTTTAACCTGTCCTTTGTGGGTAGCAACAGGGTACACCTCTTGAACAACACACCTAAGACATCAAACACGAGGTCACATTACCATTCGATGGTATGTTAAAATAGTAGCTGAGGCTGTCAGAAATACATGTGGTACCTTAAAAAGCAGCAAGAAGAGCTATACTAAACAAAACACTGAAATACCGAGGTCTCTGTAGTGTCCAATGGTGGATTTCTGTTCAATGCAGCTGGAGTGGTGAAAGCTTTGGAGGATCATTTTATTCTTCCAGGCCACAGTGGAGATGTAGTCTGCAATATATCTAGTAATTTCCTTTGATACCATGCTGAACACACTGATCTCCAGCACTGTAAAAAACACAAACACATTTTCATCCATCAAAAATGCAATTACATCAGGACATTCCAGAATGGAGCTATTATTGCAGAAAGTGTTGTAAAAGTAGTGCTTAAAATTACACATAGTTACACATGTATGTTGGTAATAGCTTTTGCACCTCATATAAGTTATACAAACAAAAGGTCTGAGCTGTACCCAAAAGCCCCTTACAAAATAACAGAGCTCCTATTATATATGAATTGGGGAACAGTGTTACAGGTACAAAATAATAGGTGAAACTCACCAGACAGTTTGTCTAGGATCATGTCAAACACCTCTGCAGGGATCCTGCTGAAGAAGCTGGTGCAGCTAGTGGAGCACTGGCTGCGGGTCATAATGGTCCTAGAAGGTGTGGGCCCATTACGGTTCTTCTTGTAAGGCGTATGTGTCTGTGAATACTTACCACCATTTCTCAATGGCTTCCCTCTGACCATTGTCATCGCTGGCTAAGTGACTGTCAAAAAGATAAGCAAATATGACTGGGAAACACTCGGCTAACACAAAGTCAGCTAACATAGTTAGGTAAAAGTAACTCATAAAACTACATTTTCATCAACTTTGAGCCTCACAAGAGTCACAAATTCAGACACAGAGTTAACAGGGCTACAAGCTGGCATTACAAAATCTTACCTGTGCAAATAAAACCGTGAATAGCAAATCCTGGAAGTAAAGGTATTGGGAGCTAACCTAGCTGCTTTCTTTAATGACACATTAGCAGACAACGGCGCGAAACTGCCCCCTCTCTCTCTTTCCTTTCATCTGTGCGGTAGGGATGGGAAAATATTTATATCCTTAAGTTACAACACCTTTATATATATGTTACTAAATTAAGGCTAAAAAGAAAGCAAATGTCAGCACAGACTGTAAGTAAATCAAACGAAAAAAGAAAAAAATAATAAAATTGCTCATTGAAAAACAGTAGCAGATAGCTAGTTGTAGCTAATAGCTGGGTTAGCTGTTAGCTGTTATCCCAGAAAGCCATAGAGACTTTTCCTCTATGGTATTATTAAATAATGAAATAAGGTATTATTAATGTTTAATACATAATAGTAAGATAGTTGTTAAATGATACAGTCAGTTCTTTTATATAGCCTTTAAATAGCCTACATTCAGTTCCAGATTTTATGTATGTTGTGTGGCATTGTTCCATTACCCGATTATCAAGCCAATAGACCCTGGGTGTCAAAACGTAATTTGTGATGTCTCTATGTGTTTTGTTTTGTTTTGTTTTGCTTTTTGTCTTTGTTTTTTTGGTGGTGGTGGGGGGGTAGTATGTTTACTTGTATTAGTAAATTGACTTTCGAAGACTAAATATATACATATATATAATAAATACATTATCTCACTATATACTAGTGAGTTTTTCAAAATGCGTCCAAGGTAAAAATGAAAATAAAAAAATGCTGATTTGCATTTTCTGTTAATTAACAGAAACAGTTTGGGATACCAGTACTGTTTCTGTAATTTTACACATTTCTAAAAATTTAAGCCCAACAAGTCATGGTGACAAATTAAATTTTTTCTCATATTAAGATATCTCAAGGATTACATATGTAGATAAACCTCTTTGCACTGACAGAAGGGTGAGTTTCACTGGTCCATCACACTTAAGATCAAAGTGGGAGGTATGTGGGCCACAATGTAAAATAGGTTAATATCCCTGATATAGACCATATTCACAACAGACATTTTGACATGTCAGGAAAGCAAAGTGGTTTTATGTTAGTTTAGGTGTGGCCCAGTGCTAAATGGAGTTATCATTTTCGTGATAACTAATTGTAATGCTTTGAGAAGCCACAATGTGTGCAGTAAATACAGATTTGTGACCTGAAAGACCCTGTATGACATCCACACCAGTGCTTTTTTCCCATTATGGTTTGCTGATAGAATTTATTGACCTCACTTAACTCCCATTATTGGTCCAACCAACCTCAACCCCCATATCAGAGGTCTAATCAGCCAAATGGCCAAAACACCTGTGTCTATGTGTGTGTTTTGTGCGTAAGCAGGGGCTTTTAGATATGTGACTTTGTAGGCTGTTTCGTCGTTAATCCACATAAAGTGTGTTGACAAAATATGTGTGGCACAGGCAAGACCAGTTTAAAAAGAATGCCCTGTACTACACACATTACCCTCTAGCACTTTGTCCAACAAACCACCCGTGCTCAGCTGCTAATCACAGGATTATTCTGCTTAACTAAGATTATTAAGTGTTCCACATTCAAATGGCGTCTCCCACAGGCAGACCTTGGAGAGGATCATCTCTTCACTATAGAGCTGTCACAGAGAGTTGTATGAAGGGCCCAGGGGACAGACTGGGAAAATGCTCTTGTATACCAAGAGGATGTCACGCCAGGTTAAACTTGGGACACAGAATGAGGAAAAGCACGGAGAGAGAAGCTCAAACTTCAATGAATTCACCAGCATTTCCTGGATTGCCCTACAGTATGTACAAGTGGAGTTATTGTCCACTAGTTTCATTATTATTCATGTTTTGTTTTCAGGTGAGTTTTTTTTCTTTGTTTGTTTCAGACAAAGTTAAATCTTCATTACTTTCTATTATTAGTTTTATATAGGCTGCAATACACAGATTTATATAAGTCAAAGCCTTCTCATGCTGGTAGTGTTGACTAAATCTAAATACATTTGCTGTATTTTTTTGTTTATTTAAGGTAGCTAAATTACATCTACACATCGTTTTAATTTTAGTTAACTAAAATTACCTAATGTGCAAGTCACGTAGTTAAAAACAGTCTTAATTGACTGCAGCTTTGTTTTGTCTCTTTAAATTGCTTATAATAGCAGTTAATAAACATTAACCATTCCTCCACAAGTTTGTTGTTGGATTTAATTCTGTGTTCATTTATTCTTGTTTTTATTATTATTATCAACAGATCTGTAGGTGCAGAACTGATTTACTGAGACAAAAACAGCACAGCCAGCGAAGACAATGTCTGTTTTGTCTGCCTCAGCTTAGCAGCGCTGCCCTGCCTCCAGGTCCACATTTGACATTGGCCCTGTTTATCTGTTAGGAGCAAGAAGCCAGCAGCGGGACTGTCTCTCATGTCATCTCTGACATGATGCTGCCGACACTGACAGGGATAATGCCGATGATGATGATGATGAAGATGATATCTAAAACAGGCCAGTCACGCAGCTGACAGTCCTGCAGCGCACAAACACACATCCACAGATTGTTTGTCCAGACAAGAGCAGAGACAGAAGGAGCTGGTCAATGTGGAGTCAAAGGCCCTGTTTATCTGGAAGTACATCTCTGCATCTCAGGACGAGTATACCATCTGGACACCTGTGATGATGGTCCTGTAGTCCTCTTATTGGTGAGTATTTAAATGTGGAGTCTGTTAAGTAAATGTTAGAAGTACAGGTAAGGCTACGCAGCAGTCATTGAGTTTTATATTGTAAGTATTGCAGTGTGGTTTGCAGAGTAGTCAAAGACTAAACTGGACTAATTTCAGGGCAAGCAAATTTTAAACAAGACACTTGTCACAGCTTTGCCTTTGTTCGTATTGCTTAATTGTTATGCCTTCAGCATAGTCAATCATTAAATAAGGACAAGGAAGCTTGTGTGTATGTGATATTTTAAGAGGCTCCGGCAGTGCCAGGTCTAACACTGCACAATAATCAGGCTTCATAAACAGCTTCTGTTCTCTGAGGAATTCAAAACAATGGGTCTGTATAAGCACAGTTTGGTCTTTGGTGTGAAACTTAAAGTCAGTTTTATTCATGCGGGAGCAAAAAGGCACCCTTAATTAATAGTATTGTTGGTCCGTTTATTTACCACATTGTATTATTCAGAGACATAAAGTCTAGGGAACAAAAGTAAATGATTAAGCATGGATGTTTTTTACCTTTTCACACTTTTCACGTAGGGGATCTGTAGTTGTAGCCTACAGCTGAATGTTATGGTGTTTTTAGGGCTCAGCATGCATTTGCAAATGTAAAACTAAATGCCAAAGGATGTCAGGTCAGAAATTTTCATTGAAAAATAACATAATTTGGCCAATTAGTACAACAGCAGTCACTGCTATCCTCTCTTGTCACAGTTTGGGGCCCAGCGGCTGGAGGCTCTGTCAGCAAGTCGTTCAGTCCTTCGCTTTCAAATACCCTGCAGAGCTGTGAAAAATTTCAAAGTTAGTGGCTTATAGCGGTGCTTCTCAGGTTGGGTGGTTTCTGTAAATGTTTAATTTCCTCTCTCTCTGCCTTCTTGAGGGGCGGCGAAGAGCTTAACAAATAGACTTCTGTGGTTTGCCCTCCAGAGGAGAGCGTTAAACAGGTGAAGCTGAACACCGCACTCATTAGTTACACATGCAGTCACCTGCCACTCACCAGAGACGGATGCCAGAATACTGAAAGTTTCCACAGCTATTTGTGCCCACACTCGGGAGAGACACTTGAGGAATGACTCAGACTCTGTGACTGGATGTGAGCTCAGTGGAATTACTGTACTGCTGGGAACCGTTGCGATAAGAGGAGTAATCCAGCCACATTTCAGCCTGCGGGACAGTCAGTAGTTTTGTTCTGAAAGTTTTCTTTTTAAGTGGCATGTATTTAAATTGGTTTATGTTTGCTGATTTTTATGAAACATCTGAATCCAATGTAGTCGTCATCGTGTTTTAAGGGACATTGAAATGCTGCTAACTGCCTTTTACTAGAGTTTATATATTTTTACTGACGGTAATTTCATACTTTGCCGTTTCAGGATCTCTCTGAAAGGAGCCGATCATGGCCAGCATGGCGCTTCAGCTCCTTGGCTTCTTCTTAGGATTGCTGGGGTTTACAGGAACTATAGTTGCAACCCTGCTCCCTCACTGGCGCAGCAGAGCTCATGTGGATGGTAATATTATCACAGCCACCGGGTACATGAAGGGCCTGTGGATGGAGTGTGTCTGGCGCAGCACTGGTATTTACCAGTGCGAGCTGTACAGGTCTCTGCTGGCGTTGCCACCCGACCTGCAGGTACTACACGAACACCAACATGTAGAGAAATGAGAAGAGCAGAAATCTCAAAACACATATAGGGTGGTTATTTTATTTTATTTTATGTTTTTTTCATAATAAGTTATCTGAAAACTTGCTGAAAACCTTATTAGTTTAGTCGATCATTATGAAGTAAGCATCTTTTTAAAAATCCTTTTTGGAATTCTGACATCTCATAAACAAAACCAGTTACTAACCTGTCATATAATAATATAAAATTATTAACTTAAATTCATTTGATAGCAACCGTGCATGTTAACATAACTCTGTAACTCCAATACACAGTTTCAATTAGCATGCTGCACAGAAACTTTATAGCTATATGGTTATTTTCCACCTTTACACCCAGTTAGGCGTTTATGTGCACAATGAACAATTTAAATATGAAGTTTTCAGTTTTCATTAATTATCAGATTAAATACTAATGAAAATAATACTTATAGCCCAACTCATTAGTACATATTCACTTTTAGAATAAAGTTTTAAGATGGGCAGGTAGGTGGAAGGTCAAGAAGCCTGTTCTTTTAAGGACTCTTGAATATTAAATTTATGTTGCTTTAATCACTTTACACTCCTGGATTTTATTAATATAATAAATAGATTATACTACCTATCTATCTATCTATCTATCTATCTATCTATCTATCTATCTATCTATCTATCTATCTATCTATCTATCTATCTATCTATCTATCTATCTATCTATCTATCTATCTATCTATCTATCTATAGATATCTAATATTATTATATATTAATATCTATGAATATATTTTCTTATGTGAGTTTTTAGTCATCCTGCTGTTATTATTAAACTCAACAGACTCACTATTCAGAAAAACATACATAGTCTCAATTTAGTGTAACGTGTTGGATATTTATTAATAGGGACGGACAATAACTCTTAATATAGGCTAGAATATGAGTGTTTGCACTTATTAAAAAGCAGTATATTAATTGACAGGTTCATTGCCCAGACCTGTTAAAGTAAGAGTTCGTTTATAGTCCAAAGTTTAATAGTCGTCTACTGTTTCCCTCTCCACATCAGGCTGCCCGGGCGCTCATGGTAATCTCCTGTCTCACCTCAGTCCTGGCATCTCTGGTCTCTGTAACTGGGATGAAATGTACCCGCTTTGCCCGGGGTTCGTTGATTAAATCTCCCCTGGTCCTGAGCGGTGGGATTTGTTTTCTTTGTGCTGGGCTTCTTTGCCTGGTCACCGTGTCCTGGACCACCAACGAGGTCATCGAGAATTTCTACAACCCATTAATTCACAGTGGAATGAAGTATGAGATCGGACTGGCTGTGTATCTCGGATACGCCTCGGCCTGTCTCAGTCTGGCCGGGGGAATGGTGCTTTGTTGGAGCAGCAGTGGCGACAGGTCACGGCAGAGTCCCCCCCATATGCAGAGGGGTCAGTCATCACATCTTCCCCCTGTCTTCAACAACTTACATCCGCCTGCTCCACCCTACAGGCCCCCCGAGGCCCTGAAAGGCAACCATGCTCCCTCGCTTTGCTCCGCTTCCAGCAGTGGCTATAGGCTCAATAACTATGTCTAAGACTAAGAGGAATACTGAAACAATAACTGTGAGACGACATGGATCCTTTTTTGTCCTGCATACCCATAAGAGGATATCAGCTGGAAAAGAGAAGGCCCCCATAATGCAAAACACCAAAGTCAGATTTGAACAGATATTTGCCTCTGTCTTTCCTCTAACATAAACAACCAAGAGCCTTGGCTAGTCTTATGAAGCTTTAACCTTGTAAGGCTTTTCCTATGAAGGACCAGAAGGTGGCAGTGTTTTATAGGAAATCATCACAGAAAAGACGATATAAATGATATTCCATGTTCTTTGCTGTGACTCTCATGTTATTGGATCATTTATCTGGCCTTCTGCCTAGATGGGATTTAACTCTTTCTGAAAGGCAGTTCCCTTTAAAGAAAAAGATTTTATGTCAGTACTCAGTGTTTTAAATGATTTTCATGACACTGAAAATAAAACCTGACACTATAAGTATTATTACTAGTGTAAGCATCCTCTGATGAAAGGGGCTGGAAAAGGCCGTTGCAAATTTATGATCACAAGTGACATTTATACCTTAAAACCATGTTTGTAAAATAATAGATTGTTAGACGTTTAACACCCAGAAAAACTTTTTTGTATGTGTTAATGTCTGTGAAGCTCCATTAAAATATAATTTCAATGTTTTTTTGCCAACTTATTCTCAGATTTGCGTAAATCTTGACGAAGCCACTGGATGGCGACAAAGGTCTTTTGAAAAGGCATCCCAAACCATTTTTGAAGAGCTGCTTGTATTTATTTAGTCTGCCTTGTTTGGTGTACTGCATAGGACACCAGTTGCATCGCTACATCTGAGCACCTTTTTTTTTTGTTTGAATGGCTCTGACATATTGTGAGTCATTAGCCATATATGTGGAATTATTACCACCTTGCGGAGCTTTTCTGGCTGTCTGCCTACTGACATGTAACACTGTGGACATCTTTCTGAGGCTTATTAGTTGGAAAACCCTCCAATTAGAGCTGCCCTCTTTCTGGCAGGCTGTCAGACCAATGACTGTATAAAAGAGCCACACAGGCACTAAATGAGAGGACATGTCACGATTCAAGGAAGTGACTTATCTTATTTCAGCAAGTCGTTGTCATCATTTACATCAATTAGATAAATTACATTATGAGTTAACGGAAAAAATCTATTTAATGCCATAAAACTATAAGATTATTTACATTAAACCTTGTTGAACTGCTCCAGAAGAAGGGATAAATCGTATATCTATAGGAATTATTTGCTTTGAAATCACAGGTTAAAACATGGACTGTACATTGAGTTGGGCCAAAGATTTGTTGCCAAAGATTTCAATGAGCTAAACTGTATGGTAATATTAGGATCCTGGGCATGTGCAAGATATATAAAAACTCTGTTTTGAATTTATATCAGATCAAACTTATTTTATTTTGTTAAACAGGTAACTTTATTTCCTCCCTCATTAAAAAATTACAAATTTAAAGCACTTCTTGCATCAGTGAAAGCCTTTCTTGATGGATGTGCAATACAGGCTTTCCCTGCTGTACTGCTGCTTTCACGTGCACATGTTGAGCTCAGCTTCAACAACATCATTTTTTGAAATTAAACATCTCAGAGAAGTACTCACCAAAGCAAATACTTTTTTTTAAAGGGGGCGGTTTAAATATGATTTAAACCACCTAGAAATACGAAATGTTAGTTCAGCACCATGAACAGCGGAACTGGGTTCCTTCATAGATCTTTAAATGGTAAATGGCCTGTATTTATATAGCGCTTTACTAGTCCCTAAGGACCCCAAAGCGCTTTACATATCCAGTCATCCACCCATTCACACACACATTCACGGCAAGCTACATTGTAGCCACAGCCACCCTGGGGCGCACTGACAGAGGCGAGGCTGCCGGACACTGGCGCCACCGGGCCCTCTGACCACCACCAGTAGGGAACGGGTGAAGTGTCTTGCCCAAGGACACAACGACCGAGACTATCCAAGCCGGGGCTCGAACCGGCAACCTTCCGATTACAAGGCGAACTCCCAACTCTTGAGCCACGATCGCCCCATTTAACAGTAATAGATAGTAGTGCAGGAAGGCGATATAATAAAATACTGTAACTGTGCTGCTTCCAAATGTCTAAAAGTTTACTTCAACATCATATTGATCAAACGCACGAACTTGCGAGTAGATTGATGTTTTTGGACGAAAAGGCGTCAGAGTTGAATGTGTAATGCGGACTTATAAAGTGGAAATTAATCCTGTGTGCGTGGCTCACATTCTCAACATCACCGCCATACAGCAAGCCTTTGCAGTAATGGCGCCTTGCCTTAATCATCAGCGAGCGAGGACCTGCGCAAG
The DNA here is from genome assembly GCF_057381845.1 of Rhamphochromis longiceps. Classification (NCBI taxonomy): domain Eukaryota; kingdom Metazoa; phylum Chordata; class Actinopteri; order Cichliformes; family Cichlidae; genus Rhamphochromis; species Rhamphochromis longiceps. The sequence continues at coordinate 28,794,502 of NC_140572.1, forward strand.
ATCATAAATCAGGCCTGAAATGTAACCTGGCAAAGTAAAGGTTTCATCTATTGCCAATATGATATTATGATATTGGAAAGCTTTTCCACAGAGGTTGTGCGTCATGCCATTCTCTATTAGGTGCTATTTTCGTCCTGCCCTGGAAGACATTTATCCACCATCTACCCACCCTGACAGCACCCAATAAACCCACCACTCCCATTCATCTCCACCCCTCCACCCACCTCCAGCCTCTCTCCCTCCCTCGCTCGGTCCGTCTCCCTCTCTGCTGCCGACCAGCATTTGTGATTTAAAAAACAACATAGTTGAATGGTGTTTGGTCGTCCAGGAGGATTACAGACTGGCAGCGCAATATATCACAAATATAATTTGTCTCTTACACTTTTTGAATCTACTTTTGGAGTCCCAGCTGTTGTGATCTATTTAGACCCGTTTTTCCAAAGCAAAGGTAAGAAAATTATATTTTGTAATGACTTTACTAAAATGATAAGTGGTTGCCGAATGTAATTGCATTTTACTGCATTGACAATCGATTTAAAGAGAGCTCAATAATTCAACACCGGCCTCTTGGCGCCATGGTTTCAGCGCAACGGGGAACCTCAGGTTTGAGTTTGAGCACGAACCTCATCAATGCAGCTGTTTTTATGAATCTGTTGGAAAACGGACCGGATTTTTTTCCCAATGCATCGCCATTACAAAGGAGTGCCCGACTTTTGCGCACAATAGAGTTACCAGAAACATGCAAATGTGGGTGCAAATCTTTGAAAGCGTAAAGTTGTAAATACGTTGTTTTTTCTACTTACTTAAGTCAAGTGACCGAAAGGAATATCTGTAAATGAGGGCGGATAACGCGTTTAAAACACGTTCAGCTGTTGTAAAGAACTAACTAAAGTAACACTAATAATGTGCGCACTCTTGGACTGATACCACTGGATCGAGTTTGCGTCGTTTCTGATTCCGATCTGTTGATTTAGTGAAACAAGCTGAAGTCCCTGCTGGATACGGTAAGATTCATGGTCGCAGTATTTCCGAGCAGGAATTTGCAAATCGGTCATTTTATCTAAAATATAGTTTAACCCGAGGAGTTTAAACTATAATTGGCGAGTATATATAAATGTATTACTTGTTACACTTTCACGTTTACTAATTTTAACTTTGACATTTGGTTAAAAAAATATATATATATATATATATATATATATATATATATATATATATATATATATATATATATATATATATATATAATTATTATTATTATTGGGGAAAATAATTAGTTGTTCAGGCCAATATAACTTCGGTTAACAAGGAGCATTAAAACTGTAACAGCTGAATATTTGCAGTAAGCGTGCATGTGCGCAGAAAACCTGAAAAAGAAATTTGAAATACTTTGTAATTTCTAACGGCGTTGGAAGCGCCTGGCATCACTTGGACTTAGCCAGTATTACATCCGACACACTGGTGATAAAATGCTTCTGTTTCGTTTCTTTTAAGAAATGTATTTGTCACACATTATTGTTTTCAGGTTGATTAAATTGATAGCTTTTGAAATGAAGTTCCATGTAGTTGCAGTTACAGTTTGTCTGCACTCCTTAAAATGTGTTTCTGCGGGTTGGGATTGTGTGTTTTTATTATTTCTGACAAACCACAAATGTATCATTAAAGGGTTTTTTCCTTTGTTTCTTCCAAGTTTTCTCCATGAGTATCCAGTCCGCGCGCAGCAGCACTTGATCTCGGCGGGGAAGCGGAGAAAAGGAAGATGACCATTCACGTCGAGGGTCTCGTGGCTATCGTGCTCTTCTATGTCCTGATTCTGTTTGTGGGGATCTGGGCTGCGTGGAAGAATAAGAACTCTGGAGTTGGCGATGGCTTAGATCGGAGCGAGAATATCATGGTTGGGGGAAGGGACATCGGCTTGTTCGTTGGTGGATTTACGATGACCGGTGAGTCTTTAAATCTGTATTTCTTGGTGTCTGTTCGACGGCAGCCACGTGCGCATTTTGTCCAATTTTCATACCATGTAAGGTCCAAAAGGACAAAAAAATAAATAAACTTTCCATTGACTAGGGTCTTCCGCTCCGTCTTTTACGCACAGATTGCGCAGCGGGCAGAAGTAGAAATTCCCATCACAGTTTACACCATTATACTCATGCAGTTCGGAAAACTTGAAATGTATATTTTCTTTTGATTTGTTAATTTACAAATAAGTTTTCTTCTTCTTTTTCAGCCACTTGGGTGGGAGGGGGCTACATTAATGGAACAGCAGAATATGTCTACCTCCCAGGCTTCGGCCTGGCCTGGGCACAGGCACCCTTTGGTTATGCTCTCAGCCTTGTACTAGGTAGGAAACCTAGAAAAACTTGGATAAATATATCTGCTTATAGCGAGATTAAAAAGGGAAAGAGTTGCATCACCTAATGTAGGTAATGTAATGTAGTTTTAATGTAGTAATGTACTTTTTGCCTATAAATTAATATGCTTTCCTACTTTTAAGACAGAAATTCCTTTACATTAAATTCATATTGATATGATATTTAGGTGTAGGAAGACTGATCTTTGTGCTATTAGACTGATATTAAAGTAAATGTAAATTTAAGCTGTGTTGCTGAAGCATATAGAATTTGGTCTATTCATTAAGGTTATTATACAGCATCAGCACACTTTACGTTAAGTTAGTAGTACTGTACAACTTTCTAAAATGCTTCTCTCGTGCTTTTTGTCTGCATTACCTCAACATCTGACATCACTCAGGGGGGCTTTTCTTTGCCAAACCCATGCGATCACGTGGATATGTGACCATGCTAGATCCCTTCCAGCAGCTATATGGAAAAAGGATGGGTGGTCTGCTGTTCATCCCTGCACTCATGGGAGAAATCTTCTGGTCTGCAGCCATTTTGTCCGCTTTGGGTAGGCATCCCAATGGATGAGATCATGAATCTCACCACTTTAAATCTAATCTATGCTTTACAGTATACTGCATTGTATGCCCAAACTCATTGTGAGTGAAACATCAGGTTACCCAGATTTTAGTGAATATTTTTTTTCTTCTTCACACTGGTTATATTTCCATGCAGGTGCGACTCTCAGTGTGATAGTGGATATAAATATCAACATGTCTGTGGTGATCTCAGCACTGATAGCCATCTTCTACACACTTGTTGGAGGACTTTACTCTGTTGCATACACAGATGTGGTCCAGCTCTTCTGTATCTTTCTGGGTTTGGTGAGTTTGGGAGCTACTCAACCAGCAGCTCTAACGATTTTAGCCAATATTTAAACCAAATCTTCTATCAGTTCTAGAAGATTTTTAAGTAACTTTTTAAGTAACATAACTTTAAAAAAAGATCTAAATTTATACACACAGAATCATATCAAAACATGAAATTGATAAAAACATCTTTTGTATCAACAACACAGGGTAGAGTAGAACTTGATTTCAACAGCCAGATTTTGAAATGGTATAAAAATACAATAATTCCATATTTACGTTTTATTGTATCAATGTTGCATTATGATTTTCTTCTCCTTTCAGTGGATCAGTGTGCCTTTTGCTCTGTCCAATCCTGCCGTGTCAGACATCGGTGTTACAGCCAAGAAAACAATCTATCAATCTCCTTGGCTCGGGAAGATTGAGCCTGAAGACAATTGGCTCTGGGCGGACAACTTCTTTTTGCTTGTAAGCCATAACTTTTATCTGAAGTTTCACCGAGAGACAGTATACAACTCTAAAGTCAATTGCAGACACACTTTCACTGAAGTCAAAATGAAAGCATCATGTTTAAGAGACCCATTTGTGGCACATAGCATTTAACGGTTTCTTAGTACTGAAATGGATATCTTTACTAGAAACAAAGAGATTCACAGTATTCTTTTCAGACTGCTGATTGTAATGCATTGGTTTGGTGTTTCTGTTTCTAGATGTTGGGGGGGATTCCCTGGCAGGTCTATTTTCAACGGGTTCTTTCTGCTTCTTCAGCTACCTACGCCCAGGTCCTTTCATTCCTTGCTGCCTTCGGTTGCTTGGTCATGGCTGTCCCCTCTGTCCTCATAGGAGCTATAGGGGCTTCCACTGGTAATAATACACACAGAGACACAAACACAAATATGCACCCACAGGTGCATCAGACATTATTATTCTTAAAGCTAAAATGGGGTCCCATAATATTTTAATAAACTGAATTAGATGAGTGTGCAGAAACAGTTCTTTTTAAACAGTGTACCCAAGCGTAGTATATATAATCCTTTCTTTAAGCAGTAATGGAGCTAGCTGTCATTTGCATCCAGATTTACAAGGACAACAAAGACAGGTAGAAGTATGAATCACTACACAGTGCCACTGGTGCTTTATATGCACACACGCTGTTATGTCTGGATTGCAGCTGTTAAATCAGACTTTTTAGGCAAACACACGCTAATCAGAGACTAATCCAAGACGGATGTGCACACGCACAGACATGCACAGTGATTAAGCAGTAAATGAAACATCACAAGACAATCGAAACATCCAAGAACCACATCCTTTATTCAAACGGGAAAGTGTGATCAAAGAGAGCACCCTGGCTTCATGGGGTTGTTTACACCCCAGCAGCCCTTTTCTTTTTTCAGATGTGTAAATGCAGATGTATACAGTGTCTGGAGGGTAAACAGCAGACGGATGCTGTCACGACGTGCAGAGGAGAGAGAGCCATCAGACCATGGCAATTTAGTGAATATTACATCTGAAGAGGAGCTAATTAATCTGGTCCATCTGAAGCCGTTACTTGTAGAACTGGCACTAATCAACCACTGCCTATGAATATCTGGGGATGGGTAGAGAAAGACATATATATATAAACCATAGTCGTCTGAATGTTGGCTTAACAAAGATGAGGGTATCAGTACAGCCAGCGTCCATGCATACTTTTGTATCTAATAAGTTCAACATAGCCTGTCAGAACTAATGGCTCCCTTATGATGTTAACCATTATCAATGATTAATCGACAACAGTTAAATGCAGTTAATCTACATAATGTCCATAATTATTTAATACTGACTCATATGCTTCCACGGATCATTAACAAACCAGTATATTACCCTCATCTATGTTGAACTGGGGTCTAGTTTTCAGTCAGTATCCAGTTTAATTCGTACTATTATTACTGTGGCTTGGTTTATTGTGTTTTGACCAACAGCAGATTGAATCTGTGCTGCTATTAAGGCACCTGGGCACATTAAGGCCTTTTGTTTCTCAGCTTTAAAGCATGTGTATCCACTGAGAGCATTAACTTTTTTTGTCTGAAAAGCTAAGGGATCAAAAATTGTAATAAAGAAATCCGTACACTTAATTTTCTGCAGGGTGGCTGGAAAAGTAATGCTACTAATCTTAAAATGCGAATGTGGGCCAGGTACAGTTTGTTCAGCTTTAGTTACGTTGTGTTACTACCTCATGCAAGGCACTTTCTTTCTGTTTTTTGTTCTAACCAATAATTAAGACAAATGCTAATGACTGTTTTTCTAATTTAACACATAGATAATCTTGACAGTTGAGTGCAAAGATTGACTGGTTGGCTAAATGTTTCATAAGAGCCGTAATAATAAGCTGTGAAATTTGCATTGTTTACAATTATCAGTTTTTATCTGTTTCTCATGTCCTGATTCAGACTGGAACCAAACTACATATGGTTCCCTCCCTCCAAAGGATAAGGATGAGTCTGACATGATCCTTCCTATAGTGCTTCAGCACCTCTGCCCACCGTACATCTCCTTCTTTGGTCTGGGGGCTGTGTCAGCTGCGGTCATGTCATCAGCAGACTCATCCATACTCTCAGCCAGCTCCATGTTTGCCAGGAACATTTATCAGCTGGCGTTTCGGCAGTCGGTAAGAGCAATATTCCTAGCATACACGTACGTCTGCACAATTTCAGCAAGTGGTTCCAAACATCAGTCAGCCTATCAATAAATCAACTTTATTTTCATACGAAAAATACAACCAAACAAGAGCCTACAGCAGAAATTAAATGTGCACTTTATCGAATTTGCTTAATACCCGAAACCTCGAGATGGAAATCTTTGTAAGTTGTTTGTGTTATAATTATTTGTTAGATAATGTTAGATGGTTAGACAATCTGCCAAATTGGTCCCACTGAGATTTCCTGCTATTCATTCCCATCACATTTGTAACAGACATTAATTTTCAGAATTGTGAAAATTACTGTGCATGCTAATACTGTGCAAAAGTCTTAAGTCAACCTGCTTTTCTTTATATTCTGGTAGGAAAAAATATATTTAGCCATCCTTTTATTGCACTAACTGTGTATTTGGGAGCATTGTCATTCTAAAAAATGAAAAATGAAACAATTGCAAATCATATGCTTGCTTTTTTTCCAAGATCCCCCACACCACTGGTTGAAATGCAAACCCTAACCTCGGTTGTGTTGTAAAAGTGGCTGCAGACACATATTTATACCTCTCTTCTGGTTTCCATAATTAATATGTTCCTTTGAACATATTAATTATGATTGGAGGGAAAAAAATGAATACAATTGGATTAATCACTCGATAAGACCTGTTTTTTTTTAAGACCAAATAGTGCCCTACAGTGTTGTTCTGTTGTACCACTGAGCTCACCTTTTCTCAACATCCAGTTTCCCTGAATAATAAGAGTATGGAGAAGAAAACGAGTGAATAATTTCAAACAGAACCTACATCTCCAAGCGCTTTCGTATCTAAGTGCAACCTCACACAGACACTACTTTAGCTGTAGGCTCTAATCTTTTATCTGAACTGACTTTCATTTAAGTTAACACCCTATTCCCCTCCAGTTGTTATGTTTCTGTCTTTACTCTTTTATCCCTTTCATCTCCCTTACAGGCCTCAGATCGGGAGATTGTTTGGGTGATGCGCCTCACCATCTTTGTGTTCGGAGCTCTGGCCACTGCCATGGCATTGTTAACAGGATCAGTATACGGCCTGTGGTACCTGAGCTCTGATCTGGTCTATGTCATCATATTCCCCCAACTTCTCAGTGTACTGTTCGTTAAGGGCACCAACACCTATGGTTCTGTGGCTGGTTATATCTTTGGTCTTCTGCTGCGCATTGGTGGAGGGGAGCCCTACCTCAAACTACCTCCATTCATCTATTACCCCGGCTGGGTGACCCAGGAGAAGGTCCATCACCTCACTGGAGATGTAGAGCACTTTGTCCAGCAGAGGTTCCCCTTCAAGTCTGTGTCCATGGCGGCATCCTTCTTGGCCAATGTGTTTTTTTCTTACCTGACAAAGTATCTATTTGAAAGTGGTATGCTGTCACATAAGTACGACTTCCTGGATGCTGTTGTTTCCAAGCACAGCAAGGAGATAATGGACAAGGCAACACTGGTAAGCAACCATGATAACATAATTCTTTCAGAGATGGCTCCTGTCAGGCAGGTCTTGGGTGCCTCACTTGCTGGGACCTTTACCAACACGGAGGTCCTCAGTGATGATGGGGCATCTAGTCCAGAGGCTTTTCACAATGAAGATTAGACATTTAAGGCACAAAGTAAACTAGAACCAAGGAATGTAAAGAAGAAGGAACAGTCAAAAGAGGCATCAATATTCTTCAGGAAAATTACTACTGCCACACTAGGAGCCAAATCAACAAAGCATCTGCTGTGGCTTTCAAGTGACTCCAAAAGTTTCTGACGGCAATATGGTGCCTCCTTCTTTTTGAGATTCCTTGCCTAGAAACAGCAAATGGACTCAATCATCTGTGCGAATCATGCCACACTCATTCTTGTGTTTTCTTATCACGACTCTGTGAAACTTCAACCATTTTCATTTAAGTGCTGCTATAGTGATCGGAGGAACTTTGGATGGATGTACAGCAGGCCTATATGAGCAAGTCTACAAGGATTTGTTGTGGATCATGAAAATAGTGCAATATCTAACCAAGAAACTGTGTCCACATCTACAAGTCATTATTTAAAGCATAATATACGTAAGTTCGTTTACATGCACCTGACAACTAAGCTTTTATCATACTTTGAGTTTCATGTAGAACAACGTTATTGATAGAGCAATAATATTTTTAGGACCCACGTTGTACAGCTAGATACATTTTACTAAATTTCATTTTTACCATGTCTTGTTTAAACCTGAAGACCAGTAGATGTTTGCAAGTTTTATGTTCTGTTTTCAGCTCGATTTAATCTTCTTGCTGAAGTCCATAATTATATAACCAAACCCTGACTTTACCAAATAGAAGATACTGACTAAATCAGCAAAATCCCAAACAGCGTTCCATAAAAACATTTTTTTCATTCACTGCCAACACTTAGCAAGCTAACTACCATCTTTGTTGTATTGACAAGATTACACTAAACAAAAGAGATCAATGAGTGACAGCATAAGAAGAATTCATTGTGGGGGTGTTTTATAGATACAGGGCAAAATTATCATTCATTTGAAATGCAATGGGTGGCTCAGTGGTGTTGTGGTTAACACGCTCGCCTTACACCCGAAAGATCACCAGTTCATAACTGGGAGGAGACACAAAGCCAGCCTCAGGAGGTCACAAGCTAGTGTACTCCCACTATTTTGACCCAAGTCCCTACCCGGATAAATGGCAGGGTGTCGTCAGGAAGGGTGTCCACTGTAAAAATCCATGCCAAATAAAATATGCGGATACATCCTCTGTGGTGGAACTAAGGGAGCCACCGAAAGTACCTATCCATGAGATTAATGAAGCTTCTGCTCAGCTCTGTTTTGATCTTTGCTATTCTTGTCAGTACTGACGAGTCCCTAAAGTTACAACTTTGTTGTAATTTAACCCAATCTCTTTAATGTGAGCTGATGAGATGGTGATAGTGAAATCAGAAAACTAAAACAGTGAGTAAAACGACAACAATAGTCTGGAGCACAAAAGAGTGGTTCTGAGCTCGGTGATGTAGTCATTTGATCCAGTATTTATTCTAAAATAAAGTTTGATGGTCACAGGGAGACATAAAGAATGATCATAAGCTTCCTGCTACTGACACTAAAGTTCTGCACTGAACCTAAATTGTGTGCTGCTGAATCATCATGAATCAGAGTAATTAGACAGGAGCTCTGACTTTATTACACGCCACCCCGTGACCTTTCTTTCCCTTTGTACTTTCCAGGCAGCCATTGTCTTCCCTTCATTTCAATGCATTATGAAAATCAATTTGCTATTGTTGTTTTTGTCAAACATACAATGGGAATACATCTTTAAACTACCATTCATTTACAGCTGGAATGGTAACACTGACACCAGTAAAAGCACATGATGTTCATTTTGCAAACAGATTTTATAAATGACTGGAACCTAATAGCAGCCTGGAAATAAATCTCAATGCAAGACGCGACAGTGAACTTTGAAAGTAATCAAGAACACTTCAGTGATTTTTATTTTTAACATGAACTCACAGAAGCCATTTTGAAATATGTGTGTGTGTGTGTGTGTGTGTGTGTGTGTGTGTGTGTGTGTGTGTGTGTGTGTGTGTGTGTGTGCGCGCGCGCGCCTATGATAGTTTGTTTTCTCATCCTAAAGCTGTATTGACTGGCCAGCCACAGCAGGTTAGTGGGGACAGGAAATGATTGTTCCTCCAGGATGGTGTTAGTAGCACCAGTCATCATCGATCCGGCCCCAAGTCGATCAGCCCTCAGGACATTTGATTAATGCTGCACAGAGGTTCAAAAATTATGGTTTGTAAGGAGTGTGTTACAGTGCGATATTAGCAGTGATGAACGTTGAAGTGTTACTTGATTGAGCACCCTCATACATTGTTCAGTTTAAGTCCTTACATTGTCATGGGCCTGGCAGTTTTAAACTACCAGACACACTGCTGCCCTGTGTGGAAAAAAGAACAAAAGAAACAAAAAAATCTGTCAAGTTAAGAAGATTTTTGGCATTGTTATGTGTTACTGTTGTCCAGTTGACTTCACTGTGTTTATCTCCTCTTAGCATCGTTGTGGTTCGTTGGTGTCTTTTTGAATCTTATGGACTTGCCTTAATTCAAACGTCAGTGGTAAAAAATGAGTGATTTAGGAACATGTTGAAAAGGTGACATGTGTGAAATATTTTTCCATTGAAGGATAAGGCTGGTAAAATTCTAGATGTTTTTGTCAACAATTATTACCAAGTGAGACCGAAATCAACAATGTGTTAGTCGGTCTTTTGGTCCTCTCTGACCTCAAAAAGTTCAGCGAGCTATACCTGGTTTACATTTTTCCCTCAAGATCACCTTCTCAGATAGCTTCTTGTGCTGCTGCTATTTTTGCATTGCTTTCTGATAGTCCTGCTATGACCACTTGCTCTGTGAGATTTTATCACAGACCTCAAAATTGTGCACAAACCTCAACATCTGCTTCAAACTGATCGAGGTTTGTAGGTTCAAACCATGAAGGAGCAACATCAGCTCATGAGTACGACAAGAAGGGTGAGACTACCATTGTGGAGTCCTACTGCTCTACTGGCATCTGAAAAAACATGACCTCAAACGATGTGAGCACTTGCCAAAAATATAAATGGAGTTGAAGCTTTACTGTGTTGGCAAACCGGAGGAGATCAAGCATAACTGGCAGAGGTACAAGTGAATGTGACTGCTACTGAGTGACAAAAAATAGCAGATGTGCTGGAAGCTGTCTGGACTTGCACCAGTAGGTGATCTTGAACAGGCGTTTTAATCTGGAAAGTTTAAGGATTTTAACTGGCTGTTTCCCAAATTTTTTCAACCTTTTACATAATCCTTATTGATCCCAGAAGTATGGTGTTTTGTTTTGGGGGTAGGAAAGCTAAGGTTTCGTCTTCAGTGGCAAAACTTGTTACAATCATATTATTTATGATTTTTGCCTTTTTAGGCAATTAGGTCGCAATGTAAAAGATCTAGAATAACACCAGCCTTCATCCTTTAAGATGTCAGAATGGCCTTGAAGTTAGTCTACAGAGAGCAAAGGGGACTTGATCCCCTTGTGCAGCCATATCAGCTGAGGTATAGTAGGACCTACTAGATCCTGATCTGACCTGAACCAGTTTTGGGATCGATGATAAATCAGCTTCAGCTTCAAACAGGGCGGTCTGGTCTGATGCTATGCAAAGTGTCAGGCAATCTCATTGGACTTAAATGTGAATGTAAATGTTCTCCTCAACAGATGAGTGTGTAGTTTCCAGGGTTCATCCACAAACCGGAACGCACACGCAGAAAAGAATCAACGTCAGCTGGTGGACTGACACGTTTTTGGCTCTATGTCGTAAATAACAATGACGCTGTATTTTTGTGTGATAAATGTATATACCAGGGGAAAAAAAAGAAAAAAGCATAGGAACAAATTAGTTTACCTTTAAATGCAGCACTGAAAATGATGTTTGTTGACAGTGAAATTACAGCTATTTATTTATTTATTTATTCATGCAGTGTCTATAAAAGTATAGTTGTAATTGTGAGGTCACTTGAATAAATTATATTCATTTAGCAAAGTACTGAGTTGGTCTTCTTTCATCTATACGTACCCACACGTTTGTTCGATAGTGTATTAAATGTAGAGATGAGACAGTAACGGCAGAACGGCATTACGGTAAGACAGTGAATGATAGTTATGGCTTACAGTATGCCTCCAAATAATAAATGTGAGTCGACTGTGTGTGTGTGTGTGTGTGTGTGTGTGTGTGTGTGTGTGTGTGTGTGTGTGTGTGTTGTCTACTAGAGGTTTTAATCTACAGGCTGCCACCCACATGGAATCATCAATCAAAATGCTCACCTCCGAATCTTATAACTGCCAAAACTGTCAAGGCTGTCAATCAGTCTAACGCACACGCGCGCGCACACACACACACACACACACACAAATAAACAGTCTGGACCCCAGCATGACCCCTGGCTGGTGGAAGACATCTTCAAATTGCATTGTTTCCTCCTCACAGTATTACGTTCAGTAAAAGGTGAGTCATGTCCAATATTGCACCAGATTTGTTATACAGGGTGGGCCATTTATATGGATACACCGAAATAACATGGGAATGGGTGGTGATATTAAAGTCCTGTTTGTGGCACATTAGTATATGTGAGGGGGCAAACTCCTCAAGATGGGTGGTGACCATGGTGGCCATTTAGAAGTCGGCCATCTTGGACACAACTTTTGTTTTTTCAATAGGAAGAGGGCCATGTGAAACATCAAACTTATTGGTAATGTCACAAGAAAAACAATGGTGTGCTTGGTTTCAACGTAACTTTATTGTTTCATGAGTTATTTACTTTTTTTTTTTTTTTTTTTTTTTTTTTTGGCCTGTCCCGTTTGGCTCTTTTGCCATCAGAATTGTTGTCTAAAGGCAAAGAAAGATGCCCAACGGATTTACTTTACCAAACTGAGTTATTTACAAGTTTCTCTTTGTTCACAGCCATTGACATGTCGAAGAGGTTAACACGTGAGGAGCGGATCGAAATTGTGTTGATATCTGGTGAACGCAGTAACCGGGTCATTGCAGCAGATTTCAATGCAAGACACCCTACGAGACCACCCGTCTCCCATGCTACAGTTAGCAAACTGCTTGCTAAGTTTCGTGAAACTGGTTCAGTGTTGGATTTGCCAAAATGTGGATGCATGAAAACTGTCACTAATGAAGAAACATCAGTGGCTGTCCTAGCTTCATTCAGCAAGAGCCCACAGCGTAGCACTCGCTGCATGTCACTGGAGAGTGGCATTAGTCGAACATCCCTTCGGCGGATATTAGCTACTCACAAATGGCACCCTTACAAACTCCAGCTACTGCAGCATCTCAACGAGGATGACCCAGATCGGCGCACAGAATTTGCTAAATGGGCAAAAACAAAAATTGGAACAGGACCCTCAGTTCACGCAGAAGATTTTGTTCAGTGATGAGGCAAACTTTTATGTGAATGGTGAAGTTAACAAACAAAACCACCGCTATTGGTCTGACGCTAACCCACATTGGATGGATCCCTCCAAGACTGTTGGAACAACAAAAGTGATGGTTTGGTGTGGTATATGGGGTACAACGATAGTGGGTCCATTCTTCATCAATGGAAACCTCATGGCCACTGGATATTTGAAATTGCTACATGATGATGTGTTTCCCTCTTTATGCACTGAAGCTGGCACGTTCCCTGAGTTTTTCCACCAAGAAAAACCTCTTCGACATGTCAATGGCTGTGAACAAAGAGAAACTCATGAAAGAATAAAGTTACGTTGAAACCAAGCACACCATTGTTTTTCTTGTGACATTACCAATAAGTTTGATGTGTCACATGGCCCTCTTCCTATTGAAGAAACAAAAGTTGTATCCAAGATGGCCGACTTCTAAATGGCCACCATGGTCACCACCCATCTTGAGGAGTTTGCCCCCTCACATATACTAATGTGCCACAAACAGGACTTTAATATCACCAACCATTCCCATTTTATTACAGTGTATCCATATAAATGGCCCACCCTGTAGATTATGGCCACTAGGCATGGCTTTAGTATGCTGGAATACTGTAGATAGTGAAAAAATGGTGGAAATGAGGAAGACCTCAGAGAGGATTCATGGATGTATAGAAGAAGGAGAGGGTAGATGAAAAGCTGGAAAGTGTAACAAGTAATGTAGATGTTTTCTTCCTTAGCAGAGCCCTTTGTCTTCCACGTGCAACCCTGTGATGTTCATCGTGTGTTTATCATCATAAACCTCTGACTGAACTCCCAGCTGATGTCTTTGTGTCTCCATGCATCCATATATGTACTCCCTTTTAACCCTGCAGGCTAGCCTCAGGCATCATAATGCAAACTTTGTCCTCACTGAAGCTTTCTCTGTGTTTAACACAACAAAGAATTCCCTGAACATTCCCTGAACTAGCATGCACTTCACACACATATTTCAGCCCTGCAGCACAACTCATGACTTATTCTCTCTAAAATGACAAAAAGTCAGGAAAGCCAGCTGAAAATGCTGATGAAGAAACAACAAATTATAGACTTGGACTCATATATTTTATTTATTGATTATTTTACATTTTAAATGCTTTTGAGACAGAGTTTAATAAGTGATTGGCTCAGTGCTTAAGTGCAGCTGTTTTTGTGCTTCCAGACACACTGACAGAACTTCAAGTAGCTCAGGGGTGTCAAACTCAAATGCACAGTGGGCCAAAATTCAAAACTGGAACAAAGTCGCGGGCTAACGTTAATATTTCTTGAAATATATTTATTCCTCCAGATATAAGAATGAATCTTTTCTTATGGACTCAAACATGTTTTGCTAAAAAACTGAATATGGAACAAGCAAAGCTTAATACTAAACAATATATATATTAGCTGTATAATACCAGTAGGCCAGCTCTAATAGTAATTTGGTATGGCTTCGCGGGCCAAATGTAATTAGGCTGCGGGCCATACTTGGCCCGCGGGCCAGAGTTTGACACCTATGAAGTAGCTCTTCCTTTAGAAATCATATTTTGTAAAAAGTATCTGCTGCTTAATTAAATGAATAACAATCCTGCCATGCCATTACTTTATACCCACGTGTCCAGGAAAGGCCCTGGTATGACTTAAAGAGGTTGCCAGCGAATCACAAGCCTCCGATAGCCAATCCTCCTCCTCTTAATGGGGCTAAATAAGATTTCTAATACAAGCTCCCTCTTGGGACTTCTCAAATTTAGTGTTTCCGGGTTCTTAACTCAACCATGAAACATGGAGTCCTCAATTAGAGGTCAGAGAAGGCCTGTCTGGCTCTTTTCTGTCATCCTTTTGCAGCCTCTAGCAAACAAAAGCTCCCAATAGGAGACACTTATCCCTTGGGGGTTGCATCATTAATGATGTTGGGTGTAAAAATCTGTCAAATCAAAAATATGTGGAGCTACCTGCTGTGGTGACCCCTTATTAATAAGAGAGTAGCCAAAAAGTAGCACTTTTACAATATTGAGCTGGACTTGTCAAACAAGACAAGCTCTGCATGGCGTCTGATCTAAAGGCTGTCTGTTTCTGAACGGACTGCTGAATGGTCTGTTTCTGAATGGTGGAGGAGGTTTTACTTTTAATCTGCATCCCAGGCAAAAAAAAGCTATCCATAATTCTTTATGAGACAGTGTGAGCCAAGACTAGATAGCCGCATACATTTTGAACTAATAGGTTAATAGGAATAAGTCAATCAATCAATCAATCAATCTTTATTTATAAAGCACTTTTCATACAGAAAAAATGTAGCACAAAGTGCTTTACATAGTTAAAAGCAGCCCACCCCACCCTCCAACTCACTCCCCACACTCTCAATACACATATATCCCCCCACCCCCACCCACACACACATACACACACGCGCACACTTAAAGAGTAAAAATTGGGCTGGGCTCGCATGAGCCAAGTGAGGAAACATTATAACAGAGAGCCGTCTGCACCGGGAGCCGGTCACAGACCGCAGCCTCCAGGCTGGGCACACAGCCGGAGGGAGGCAAAGGAGCCCCCCAACCAGGCTGAGAGGACCCCAGAGACCCAGCAGCCACGGTCAATAACAGCCCCGGTGCAGAGAGCGCCCTCCGAGGAAACACTGGAGATATGACGCAATACGATGTATACAGGGTAAAATGATAAAATAAATAAGAACAGGATACAATATAAATATAAATATAAATAGAGTAAGAAGATTAAAAAATGAATAAGAATAAAATCAAGAAATATTAGGTAAATCCTAAATTAAAAATAGAATAACAGGATAGAATAAATAAGCATAAAAAATAAATAAACGCTAAGTAAAAGCTAAATTAAAAAGGTGGGTCTTGAGCCTGTTCTTAAAAACATGTACGTTCTCTGCGGCCCTGAGCTCCTCCGGCAAAGTGGTAAAATGCATGAACAGCTCAGAGCCAAGTAGCCTACTGGAAAGAGAGTGAAAGGTGTGGAAGAAAAAGGACTTACTTTGATTCTGGCTACAAGCTAAGTTATCCTTAATGAATAAAAGACACTGTGCAAAATGATCATGAGCAATCAGTTAAATCAGTTAAGCAAACAGTTAAGCAATCAGCCTAAGTTAGGAAGCAAACGGAAAAATGAAAACAGTAGCAGATAAAATGCAATAACAGACATGAAGGCATAAAAGAAAAAACTAGAATGCTAAAGAAAGATGTGAGCTGGATGAAGAAAAAAGAGAGCGAGAGAGATGATGTCGTTTATAGAAGTAAATCTTGGCCCATTTAGTGCTTTCTCAATAAGGGCAGTGGATGAGGGCCAGTCTGGAAAACAGTCATCGTCATTATTCACATTAGACTAAGTGCTCCACTTCTCTGGACAGGGGAGGGGAAAAGAAGGAGAGCGAAATAAATGGGAAGGCCAGACATTTACTGTGGCACCCTTAGCTCATATGAGAGATTGCCTGGACTGAGAGTCTCCGCCTACCAGTTATGTCCTTGCTTCTGTCCTTCACCACTTAAGAGCAGATCTTATGGGGAAAAAGTGGATAAAACCAGAGGGTTTTATTTATTTATTTATTTTGATATCTCCTTACTAGTTTAAAATGAAATGAACCACATTTCGGAATAAAGGAGAAATGTCTTTATTCACACTAACAAGAGAAAATGCAGAACGTTTGCGAAAACCTTACAAACACTCAAATTTGTTGGTTCTTTATATTTTCAGAGCAATCCTGTGAATCCTAGAATATCACTGATTATGTAATGTTCTCATTCCTGTGTGGCACTGACACCATTGCTAATTAAACTGGATAATTTATTAGGTACACCTTGCTCTTATGAAGTTTGACCCCTTTTTGCCTTCAGAACTGCTTTCAATAAGGTGCTGGGAACTCTTCTCGGGGATTTCTGTCCATTTTAACATAATAGCATCACACAGCTGCTGCAGAGTTTTTGGATGCTCATTAATGAAGTAAATCTCCTGTTTCACCACATTCCCAAGGTGCTCTATTTGATTGAGATCTGGTGAGTATGGAGGCCATGTCCAAGAAACCAGTTTGAGATAATCAGAGCTTTGTGACTTTATGTGTTATCCTGCTGGAAGTAGCCATCAGAAGATGGAACCACTGTGGTCATAACGCAACATGGTCAGTCCCAAGAACATGTTTCCCAAACCATTACACCACCAGTATGAGCCTGAACCAAAAGAAAAATCGGAATCAGCTTTCTGGGAACAAAGTAACAAATTAAAATTAAAGGTGCAATATGTAGGATATCTTCTGTGCTACTTTTTGATCCTGTAGCTGCAATAATAACATACAATCTATACTTTAGTGACATTTCATTGAAATTAATTGAATTTCTCAGAGGTTTTTCTTTAGAAATATAAACACTTTCCACTTAAACAGATTTTGGACATTGATGTAGCTGTTGATATTAAAAGGAAATATATTTACTTTATAAAAATAAAGCTTTTTCCTCACAAACTGTCAGTTGTTTTTAAATAATAAAGTACTGTATCTGAGTCACTCATGTAAGCACGGTCATTCAATATCGTAGCTGATAATGTCTAATATACCTCTGCCCAAAGCAGGCTTTTAATGAGTGCAATTAAATTATATGTGTGGTCTGGATATACTCTGGACAATACCTTTGGATAGGTACGGTATCAGGATGGATAATAAGCCATGGTGAATATCATGTCTACAGTAACAGTGTTAAGGTTCAGTGTAATCTATTATAGTCCCCTTTGATTTGTTTGAGATACAGAATCAGTTTGGTCACAAATAGCAAACAGCTGCAGCAAAATATAATTTAATACTTGCTACCATCATGGCATATTTTGGGCGGGGGGGGAGGCACTACACATGCTTTTGATCTTTTCCCATTTTGGTAAAGATTAAGCTTTTAGTTGCCACACCCTTTTCTCTTCCCCCTCTTCTTCTTTAACTCACTGACAAAACGTTTTTCTTGATAGCTTTAAATAGTAGTACATTACAAAAAAGTATAGTTAATGGTTTCTTGTTTTGTTTTGTTTTTTTTGTTTTTTGTTTGTTTGTTGTGGGGCGGGGAGGCATTGCTTATATCTTATCCTGAATCATTCTGGTCATGGAAACTAGCAACTGGGGCCATAAACCCATTAGTTAAGTGTGTACTGAGGTCATGGAGGACAGGTTTTATGGACTATTTTCCACAGACATTAGTTTCATAGCAGTTTGTGAAACAGTCGTGATTTTTTACAGAGGAAGAGCATTATTATATATATATAGTATATACATTGGGTGAATGTGCAGTAGTAGCAGCAAGCAGGTGAATTCTGTACATTAATATGAATAGACATCTGACTATTTTACAGAATAGACGATATAGACATATTTAAAATTAAAGGAATTGAAATGTACATTGTGCCTTGGTTTAGAGTGTCTGGAAGAGAGTCCTGTCTCAGTCAATTATAGATGATGTGAGAGGGTGGGTGTGTGTGTTTAGGGCACAGATGGCTTGGGGATAGAAGCTCCTCTTGAGTCTCTCTGTCCTTGCCCGGATAATGCGGAACCTTCTACCAGATTGCAGAAGTTGGAACAGTTTGTTGCCAGGATGGGACGGGTCCTTCAGTATCTGCGCTGCTCTAGTCCGGCATCTCCTGGTGTAGGTGTCCTGAAGCGGGGGGAGAGCAATCCTGCAGCAGCGTTCTGCTGTACGGATCACTCTCTGGAGAGCTTTTTGGTCCTTCACACAGCTGTTCCCAAACCACGATGTCATGTTCTGTGTGAGGATGCTCTCCACAGCGCCTGTATAGAAAATCCTGAGGATCTTTGGAGAGACCCTGAACTTCCTCATTTGTCGTAGGTGATACAGGCGCTGCCTAGCCTTTTTGGTCTGGACCTGAATGTGGGCAGCCCATGTCAGGTCTGAGGAGATGTGGACACCAAGATACTTGAAGGACTGCACCCTCTCCACTGGAGCTCCATTGATGATAATGGGCTTGTAGTCTCTGTGCTGATTCCTTCTGAAGTCCACCACCAGCTCCTTGGTCTTGCCGACGTTCAGCTGGAGGTGGTTGTCCTGGCACCATCATGCCAGATTCTTCACTTCATCCATGTAGGCCGCCTCATTGTTGGAGATGGCACCCAACACCACTGTGTCGTCAGCAAACTTCACAATGGTGTTGGAGCCATGGGTGGCCACACAGTCTGAAGTGTAGAGGGAGTAGAGCAGTGGCGAGAGGACGCATCCCTGAGGTGCTCCTGTGTTGATGGTGATGCTGTTGGAGACGCATCTACCCACCCTCACCACCTGAGTTCTGCCGGTGAGGAAGTCCAACACCCATGCACACAGACGGCTGTTAAGTCCCAGATCCCCGAGCTTTGTGAACAGTCTGCAGGGCACTATGGTGTTAAACGCTGAACTGTAATCAACAAACAGCATTCGCACATAGTTACCTTGTTTCTTGTCCACGTGGCTGAGGGTGGTGTGCAGGACGTGGGCGATGGCGTCCTCTGTGGATCTGTTGGGTCGGTAGGCGAACTGCAGCGGATCTGTGGTGTCTGGGATGGAGGAGGAGATGATGTTCTTCAGCAGCCTCTCTGTGTGTGCGTGCGTGTATTTGTGTGTGTGCGTGTGTTTGTGTGTGTGTGTGTGTCCTACATGGTATACATTTCACAAATGAAAACCTCATACTCACTTGCTCTCTTTCTTTATCATGCTTTTAATGCACTTCAATACACATCAAGTTGAATGTGATTTAACCTTGTTCGAGTGTTTTTCGTTCACTCATGGAATTCATATGACCCATCCACGTTACAGGGTATAATTTAGCTACACTAAATTGCCATTTCGCACAAGTGCCTCTGCCTTTTGACAGATTCTGTAGCCTTTCTTATTACCGCAGCACTAACTGATTGCTGCGGTGGCTGCCTGTGTATTGAACTGCGGTAAGTAATGAAAATGGTGTGTATCCGCTGCCGGTCCTCCCATTGATCCCATCAGTGGTAAGTCGCTTGGCTCCAATTAGGCCTTAATCGGCATGGGAGAAAAGGAGAAGATGAAGTGCACGAAATGTGAAGCAAAGGGTTACCTGTAAGAAAGAATAATTACCTATATTTCTGTAAACAAGCTCAAGAAAAGTCTATTTTTCCACTCACAATAACTGAGCATCAATACACAGTAACCCCATAAGGGACAATAGAGTATTTGTCCTACAATTTATATGTAATGTTAGTCACAGAGGAAAGCCTACTTCCTCGTTTTTGTTGTTGTTGTTTTTTCAATTTACACCATCCAGCTCGCTCCTCCTCCTTCCTGAAGAGCTGACAGGCGCTGACTCTTGTCACAGCAATGCTAACGTAATCAGCTGAACCCACACAACCTTCGATGCACAAATTATATTACAGTGTCGTTTTGGAGGGTGGGGCTTTACAGTGATTTTGTTAATGCCTGGACTCTCCATGAATGTTGAGTGGGGGAAGGCACTGCAGCCTTGACTTGCATATTAGACACATGCAGTAGCTGCAGACAAGGCTGTGCATATGTGTGTTAGAGTTAGGGCTTCCTCTGTGAGCGTGTATTTATGTGTCCACATGTAAATGTGGTTTCTGCTTCACTGCTGCTGCACATCTGGTTTCCTCAAGCAGGTACCAAACAAGTTAGGATTCGTGCTCAGTTTGAGACAAAGCAAAGAAAAACAAAAACATCCAACAGTTGGATAAGAACAATGATGAAAGCTGACGGGTGAAAAGATGCACATACATTAATTTGGAAAAAACAAAGTTGTTTTTTTTCCAAAACGAGGCTGTCAGTTTTCCTTTAATAACACGATCACTTGGCAAAAAATGAAAAGATCAGTTATTCAAGCGTCATTCTGTTTTGGACAGCTGAACAGTGAAGTAAATAATTTATCCCATTTGAAATTATAATTCAGAAGGTTTATATAAAAAAAAATTTGGTTGTGCCATCTTTGAAGAAAAGATAATTAAGCCCCTATTTCCCCCACATCAACCAGTTTTAGTCACTCTTTGCAGGAGGAATGGAAACAAACTCTGCTATAAAAAAATCATCAATATTCAGTGATAACAAATCCATTATACATAAAACTGAATGAAATCTGAAAGAAACCCAATTGTGATAACTTGGACCTTAATCAGGCACGACTGACTACAGAGATCAAGGGAAATCACCAAAATCCAGTAACTAGGAAAAATCAACAGACACCGATGGAGATTGAGCAAAATCTTGGGTGAGTGATGATCCTTAAGGTAGAGGATGAATCAAACATCAACCAGTTCTTACTGATCAGTGAACGGTGAATCAAAAAAAGTCCTGAAACTCAAGGGACTACAGCACACAACCTACCTGAAACCGAACAGCGTCATTGACCCATCAGTACAAAATGCTGTTATACCAGGCTTCTCTAGATGTTTAGATCACACTAGCATCACATGGCATCAAATCCGTTCTGTATAAAAGCAAAGACCAGAGCTACATCTTGCATTTCTAGACCTAGCCAATGCTTTTTAGATCCATTTCATCCGGACAGCTTTCAGCTTTTTTGGGGTCCCCAAAAATAACAATGGACAGAAACCACTTCCAGAATTTGCAATTTTGCGTCACAACTTCATGGCAATGAAAGTGATCATCTGAGCTTCCAGCTGGGTTTTAGAAGGACAGCGTCTACAGGCTGGACAGTACATGGCTCCTATTCATGTCTACATGGATGACCACCCTGACCTCAATCATCCCATTCATTAACTGACTGTTACCAGAGTTTATCTTTGACACCAGAGAATCTACATTGATGAAATGTCTTCAGCAATGGTAAAGCTGGTACAGTTGAGAAGCTGGAGAGAACAATCAGTTCACACATTAAAAAGTGAATGAACTCCCTTCCTGCCTGAGCAGTGTCAGCTTTCATGGGTATGGGACTCTGCTTACCTTTAGTGTCGCTTTAGAGTAAAAATGCCCAAAAATGAGCTGAGCATGAGTCCAACTTAGTCTAGTGGATAAATTCTGGGTCATTTTCAAAATTGCTTTTTCATCCTCCCCTGGCTCATGTGCACCTGTTGCAGCAGGCAGGATGTGTTCCTGATTAGAAGTAAATGGTAAATGGCCTGTATTTATATAGCGCTTTACTAGTCCCTAAGAACCCCAAAGCGCTTTACATATCCAGTCATCCACCCATTCACACACACATTCACACACTGGTGATGGCAAGCTACATTGTAGCCACAGCCACCCTGGGGCGCACTGACAGAGGCGAGGCTGCCGGACACTGGCGCCACCGGGCCCTCTGACCACCACCAGTAGGCAACGGGTGAAGTGTCTTGCCCAAGGACACAACGACCAAGGCTGTCCAAGCCGGGGCTCGAACCGGCAACCTTCCGATTACAAGGCGAACTCCCAACTCTTGAGCCACAATCGCCCCTGATACCAGCTGCTGGCTAACAGGCTAACAGGGAGATACATTTATCTGGCTAACAGAGCCCTGACAGGGCTTCTCTCCTCCACTCTGCTCTCCGTAATGCTTTACGACACTGTCATTTAAAAATGACATATGATACAAGCGGGATTCAGCTCGCCAACATCCCCCATCGTCACACAAACACACACACACAGCTGCTGAGGAGGCAACCCGGGACGGAAAGAGAGGCAGAGATTAATAAGCGGCTGCTCTGTGGTGTGTGTGTATGTGTGTGTTTGTTGGCCAGTATAGTCTCAGTTATTTATTTGGTTTTTATTTCCAGTTTTACGTCTTCCATGAATCAGGAGCAATGGTTGTGTGTGACTCTGGGTATTGGCTGTTTATTCTGTTATGTGTGTTTATGCTGACGCTTGTGCTTGCATGTTTGTGCTTTAGATGTGCCTGAGACACAAACTAGCACATGGCTAAAACTCAAACACAATACACAGTGTGTCAAGCCAGGGCGATTATCACGGCTCCATAGGTAATCATTAACTGAGGAGACACATTACTTATTAACTAATCAATTAATAATTGATTAATTAACAAGAAAATCTGAGTCCAGTGGCACAATGGAACCTATTTATAGTACTCAGCACAGGGAAAGCACACTGTCATAGATAGATAGACTTGAAAAGCTTTGACTTAAAAGCATTTTTTCTCTTGTTTTGAGTGTAGCTTGAGGTTGTGGTTACTGTACTGCTACATTAATGTATTCTTATACCATAACTCAGCCTGCAGGGAATGACTCTTACATATAAATAACCATTTATTAACTGACTAAAGCAAGTGTCTCAGTGCTCAGTTGCCTTAACATCATGGGTCCATAGAAAGTATATAAATGACAACTTTAGCCAGTCTTGGGTTTGTTACTCAAAAGAAAGTAATGTATTACTTGTTACTTTTCTTAAAAGTAATGCATATGTTATTTAATTTTTCCCTTCAGACAATATTAAGTCACACTTTGTTGCATTACGTTTGCATTAAGATCTTAATACGGTGAACACATTTGTACAAATGTTTTGTGCATTAAAAATATATACTATATTCACCTATACTTAATGCAGCCATTCACATCAACCGAGTGATTTCACAGGATGAATTTGTGGCATTTATTTTTCTTAAATCAATTTCAAAATTTTGCATGTGAATAAACAGATCTGACCAATCACTGTCACAGTGCATTAAAGACTTTCCTTTAATGTTTAAGTCTGAACACAAAGACTGCAATACAATGTGAAGAAAAGCTTACCAAAGCGACTTCAAAGTGATTGTCACATTGACTCTACTATAGAAACATGTTCATGTACAAATGGAGGCAGCAATGCTAAAGCCCTACGTGTTCATCACTGTAAGTGATGAAGTTCGGGCTCTTTCTGCTGGTATGGGGTCCCCGAACACTCACTCGCTTTAACGTCACTCTGGATTCTTGGCTAGCTCTGTGTTAGCGTGCTGTCTGTGCAGATGTATGCAAAATATTGATGTTGTGTTAGCAACAAATTGCAGTTATCGCCGTCTTTGATACAGTTTACACTTTAACATCACGTTATTGTCCTTTCATGCAATAAAAAAGCGTCATATTAATATCTTCAATCTTCAAAAGGTGTAGGCTTCACCATTGTCCTCCTCCCTGGACAGAAATTGAAATCATCTGACTGTAGTGTGAGTGAGCAGGGGAAAAAAATCACTTTTGAAGTGCAGATAAATAAAGAACCTTTGTAACACAAGTACAGTAACTCATTAGCATGCATACAGCACTGAAAAATACAATGTGATTCAAGTAATGTGTTACTTTGGAAGTCTTTAGTTTCTTGTTTTGGCAGTAACATTTTTTTTTTTAACTGAATGGTATCCTAGTTTAACAAGGGGCTAGGTCTAGCATGTTGCTAACCAGCTAGGTTAGCACAGTGCATTCTTTGCTCAGTGTCAAATTAATTGACATGATTGTTTTGATGATTGAAAATCAGGCTTAAACCAAAAATTACTTACTAAAAAATATAAACAGCCAAAATATTACAATACTGTAATCTCCGAGTAGCCAAGGGCTAAACCGGGGCCCATGTTATTGTTTAGTGTACTCTATACATATCTACACATATCTTACAAAAACGGCATCCTGCTTTCATAAAGAACACCTGAAACTAGAGGTTGAGACCCTAAATGCTTAGAAAAGTGTTTAATGAGGTCATAAATCAAGTGAGAAGTAAAGTTTCTTCTACACAATCATAATTAATTTTGAAGCCAGGTGTAGGGTGACCAATTAAGGCACTTTTGCATGATCTTCAGATCCATAAACTGTGAAGGGGTTTTGTAATCACCCTGCCAGGCGCGTGGGTAACATGGACATCCAAGTTTGTGAATGTGATAACGTGAGAACAAAGCGACGTAGGACTTTCAAATTGAAACCGTAGTTGTATCTAATTAATCTCACACTAGTTTAAATCTCAGTGACCTCGACCTCAAAGTCAGGGGTTGGAGGTCATGTTTTTTGAAAATCTTATGAACAACTTATTATGAATAACTCAGGAGGGAAGTCAGCAAGGATTTTGAAATTGATACTATAGTTGTATCTTCTAGGAGGCTGAGAAGAAGAAAATGAACGTGATTGTCAGTATTTATTTATTAATTCTTGCCTGTTAGAAGCAACTGATAGAAGAAGCATCAGCTGGCTGAGCTTAAAATACTAATGATTTACAGCAGCTTCACAATATGCAACTCACTAGAGAGACATGATTATATATTACAATATGGTTTAAGACAAGCAGTGTATATCTTGAGTATACAGATACCAGTATTTTCCATCTTCACCATTAGCTTGTAACACAGATCTTCATTTTTCTATCTCAGAAGGTTCCCCTGGAACAATTACAGGAGCCTAAAAGTACCTGTAATACTTTTAGGATTTTAAGTAAACTTTTATGGTCTGGTCCTTTTTACATTTGGAGTTTGAAGTAGTTGAACATCTTTTAAGGTATACTTTGTTTTCAACTACAAGACAATAAAGGAAGGTGAAACATTTTTAAATTAATGGCCTTGGCTCAACCATGGAGACTCTCTTTGTGGCTCTCTGCTTATTAAATTGCCTATTGATTCAGTGCTATCTCAGCCATAAACCATGCAGCCAATCTGGAAATATTTACGTGTTGCTTAAAAAAGGGCTTGCCTAATATAATTGCTCCAAACATCTAACACTAAGGTGTCACATTTAAAATAGTGTGCAGCTCCACTAATTATAGATTATTGTCACGTGGAAACTTGAGTGTTTACTGTGGGGTTATTATTTGATATTGTTCTGGAACACCAAGTGAGCAAAAGTAAGTAAATAAATAAACAAATAAATAAAAGGCAAATTCTTGGAAGCAGGGAGGCATTTCACAAACAACTCCAGTACTTTCAGTACTCCCCTGTATTTCTGTCTCTTTCTACTCTGTACAGGAAGCAGCAGAGGATAATTAGATTACCGGTTCTGAATAAGGAAAGATAATTAAATCAAACATGAGCTAACCCATTTACAAATTTATTGCCCCTGTTAGGGATTGGGACACCCTCCCTGAATGCAGAGGAATGACCCTTAAATTCAGATCAATAAAATGTAGCTCCCACACAGCACAGTTCACATCCTTGCTTTTGTTATAGGTTTTGTGTTTACATCTATGCGTTTTGTTTGGATAAAATTAAACATTTTTAGCACATATTTGGTTTGTGTGAATCTTTATTTATTGCATTAGGGTCATGGTAAATATGTGAATGTTGCAGATGTCTGCTTTCTTCTAAAAATAAACACTGTCTGCATGTTTCTGTATCTTGGAATTTTTTTGAGGAAGTAAAGTGCATCATCTGCGTCACAATAGAAGTAGGTTTTGGTTTCAGGCTGTGAGAGTACAAAGCTAAATGGATAAAGCCCTTAAGACTGTGATGAAGCTGGGAAAACCAATGTTTCAGAATTTCAAAAGGACTGTCTGCTCTAGATACAAAAGCTGACCCAGAATTAGTGCTGATGTCGCGTCGCACACATTTTATGTCCGTCACTAACTGAGAAGGATACAGTTGAGTAGTATATATTGTTGTATAAGACTGTATACACCCTTTCATGTGCTTCAGATTTTAATGTTTTATGACAAAAAATGAACTGAACGCATAGAAATGTACTTAGCCTAAAGATGTAGACTGGATTATTCCTCTGAAAGCATTATATTACCATCATTTGGCAAATACTTTTGGCAAACATTATTTTCTTTATTTCCTCTACAGACTGGGAGCAATTTAGAGTTCACGGCCTTTCTAAAGGACACTTAGAAAGGACAGACGTCAGGATCAAAACACCACCTTTATGACTAGCTAAAGAGTTCCATCTGCATTTTAGCCTGAAGGGAAAATATTCATGGATATCTACTGCCCAGTGAATAAAATACACATTTTCTCATTAGATTTTTTTTTTCTATCAAACTTTAATGTCAAATGGTTTCAGTAGACAAATACAGTGGAACCCCAACTTACGAAATTAATTTGTTCCCGAGGGTCTTTCGTAAGTCGAAAATTCGAAGTCGAAGCACCCATCACGCCTTTTGAGTGAACGATAGGCTATAGGCTAATTGCTAACCGCAACAACAATACGTCGTTCAAGTGGAACAGCGAAGCGCAAGTATGAAAGCCAAGGGGGTTGTCACATGATTCGGAAGGCATTGTGAGCATTCTGGGATCAGCCAATCAGAGCCAGCGGATTTTGTTACCCGGGCATTTTGCCGTAACACGGACAGAAATATTCGTAACTTGAATTTTTCGTTAAATGGGGTATTCGTAAGTCGGGGTTCCACTGTATTTAGATTTAGCACTTTTCTCCTCTAATCCACCAATTGAAGCGTTTTATACAACTTGCCTCATTCACACAGCACTTTTTTCTACACCTAAGTGCTTCTATCCAACATTCACACACATTTATACTCCGATGAACCCATTGGAGAGCAACTTGGGGTTCAGTATCTTGCCCAAGGATAGTTTGGCAAACAGACAAACAGACTGAAGCAGCCAGAGATCAAACCACAAACCTTCCAGTTATTGAATGACCCTGCTCTGCCTCCTGAGCTACACCAGTGTGTGAACAAATGTGTTCTTTGTTCACACAATAACACACACACTGGTGGTCAAAGTTACCATGTATCAGGAGCTAACTGGGGTGTGGCAGCCTGTTCTAACACCTTTGGGCAGAAGGTATCCTTTTGGCACTGGGTTTATGACAGTTCTGACAAAGGTCACTCCCAGCTGATCAAATATGGAAGCTTTAAATTACCTCTTGCCATCACACTTATGTATGCACTGGTTTGGCATAATTTTCCAGCATGCACAGTGAGTGTCAAACTTAAGCAAAACAAAGTGTAAAACATAAAAGTAAGAAATGGAACAGAAGCCCCACCTGTGGACTTTATCACACGTTAAAACAGAACTGTATATCTCAGTGTTGATTCAGCAAAGGAAAACTTTTGCATATCCTGCTAGGGGCATCGGACCGAGTAGCAGTATTTGATGTCCTGGGATGAAAACTCTTTGGTGTCTTACCCAGAATAATTTGGCGCATAAATGGGGCAGATTAAGGCACCCGGTAGTTTTAATTTGGCATAAATAAATACATATACAGGTGGGTCCACCCTGGGAAGCTTTTTTTTGGGGGGTCCACCCCCCCCCCAAAAAAAATGCAGCACTGCAACAGTTGCTGTCTTATTGGTTGATATTTTTTCACAATAAGAAAATAGACAAAAACATGCTGATCCAAAAAGGCAAAATGCACAAAACAAGGAATACATAATGAATGCCACCATTAGCATGCAGCTTTGATCAGGAAGGGTTTAAGTTTTTTGTCCCTTTCAGTCTATTAAAATAATCCCTCTGCATTGATTTGCTTGACAAAAAGGAAGTAAAAGAGAAAACAGGGCAGGAGAGAGGTGGTATTGATTGACCCATTCTTAAAATAGTGAGGAAGCCCTGAGCTCTGAAGAAAGTACTTTCCATCGGTCAGATGCAAAGTTCCCTTTGTGACATTTGTCCACCTTTAAACAAGTCTAAATATGCACACATCCAGTGTTATACTTGTTTCATTCAGGGCTGATGGATAATACCTTTTACTCAACCCATTTTCAAACAATGGTAATGGTGTTGCTACAGAGTAGATGCTGTGAATGTCATCAGCAGTAGATGGCATGCACCACTGTACAGTAACTCTTTCTGTAAAATGAAATGGATTCTTCGAGAGAGTCAGAAGGGCTATTTGTCTCCTGGTCCGAACAAGCTGAATCTAAATAGGAGATCAATACTGATATCTTTAGGCTGCTAACTGCTACACTAATATATCATTGATGCCAGGGTCTTGCTGGATTAAATTTGGGCTGCACACAACAGTTCATCTTGATCTGCAGGCCAAGGGGGAGAAGCTCCAACGAATTCCCCTGGAAATGTGTGTATGATGCTCATACAGGTCCAAATAACAGAAAGATAATATGTGTTAAAGAAACTGCCAGGCTGAGCAATGAAGAAGGTTACACAATGTGACTGGAAAAAGGCCATCACAAACTTTGGCTCCATTTGTCCAGTGATGGTCTTGATAAAAAGCCATAGGCTGCGGTCCCGATGATTCAGTCATTTTACGTTTGACCTTCTTAACCAGGTTTCTAAGTACATACATATCACACATAAATAATAATGTGTATTTTTTAGCATTTAATATTTGCATTTATAAAGGCAGTACAGAGCCAATAGGAAGAAGGGAAGAGAGAAAGAGAGGATGGCATGTAGCTCAAACCATTTTTTTTTACCGTTTTTCACAAAAAAACAAAAAAAAAGGAAATCAAACTGAATGAATAGCAATAAGACATGAATTAAAATGGAAATAACACAAAATATGTTCCCATATAGTTTAGCTGGAAACTTAAGCTTATTATACCTGCCTTTTCCACACTGCATATTCTGGTAAGATGTTGTTTTATTAGTCTATTTCACCAATACAAATAAGGTCTCTGGTTTTAAGCTTAACATACGTGACTGACCCACACACACAAATCTGTTGCCATCTACATACACATAAATTCGCATTATATTCACATTGTTGTTGGTGTCTCTTTGTTGATTTGTTGGTCACTGCAACTATTTGCAACTGGTTGCCGAGTGTAAAACTCTGAATCCAGTCACAAACCACTCATTTTACATCTTTTACTCCAGGGTGACTGACCCATGAATAAGTGGGCAGAAAGAGGCTAACATGTCTTTTAAAGCTAAGACTTGTCACAGAAAGAATAAATAATGAGAACAGGCTTGAGGGAGAATAGTGATAATCAAAAGGGCACTACAGTTTTCAGTAAGACCACCTGATTGCTTTTCATTTCACCTGATGTCATCTCTTTGAGGGAGCAGCCGGTTGTTTATTTTACTTAGTGACTTTGCTGAGGTGTAATTTTCTCGTGTATGTTGGTAAGAGTTAGTTTATTCAATGCATGTTCACGTTTTTTTTATGTCATTAGGCTGAAAAGGAGGATCCGCAGGACAATGGCAGCATTACAGGATTTGAGTTTTTCCTACAGAAACAGCCGAAGGAGAAACATATGCAGAAAGAGTTAGCCTAGTTCATACAGAAAGGTATCTGCTATGTTCTTTTTTCGAATGTTTCATTTTGTTCACGCTTCACAAACGATTTCTCCTTTATTTACTCTTTCATTTACATCAGTAAATTGCACAATAAAGGAAATGAAAATGGGAAACATTGCTGTTGCCATTGTGCCATGCAGTAATCAACCTCTCCACTTCCTTCTCGCTAACAATCTCTCCAAGCTCACCAAGATCCTTCTAGCAGCTCAGGAGAAGGGTGAGTGGCTGTGAAGAAGAAATACACACAACCTGCCCCCATCACAGAGCACCCTGTCACACATGGGTGCATGGATCAATATATTTTTAAAAAATTGTCAACATCTGAAAAGCACTGTACCAGGCTTCTTACTTTAAAGCTGCTCTAGAGTTGTGTAGCCTGTAAGTAGAGTTTTTTAGGCTCCTTCCTTAACAGTTGATTTTATAATAGCAGTGTAATAATTATTGCACTACAGAGGGTACATTTAATCTCAGGAAGGTTAAAATTCAAAGTCAGCTTTAAACCATCAGAGCTGGTTTAAATGAAGTGATTTACAATCACTTTATTGATACTTTATTGATATCGCCAACATATATTAAATGTAGGATACAATAAACATAAAGTTATTCTAACTGTCATTTGTTACCTGCGCTAACTTATAACTTACATGTATTGCAGCTTAGGTAAAAAACTTACAAAACCACTGTTTTTTTTTTCCTGTCCCTCTGGCAGGTTTACAATCAGAATTGTGATCCAAATGCGTGGTGGTGCAGAACACACTTTGCTTTTGCAAATCTACATACAATCTATATAGGCTCCCCCTGTTCATGTGACTCTTTTATCTGTTTGTTTATTCACTTCTTTTTGTGTTACTTCAGACATTACAATAGTATGACGATGTCCAAGGCAAGACAGGCAAGTGACAAAAAAAGAGAGATCTTTGTGTGAGGAAGGAGTAATCTCTTACTGCTGCACCTGTAAGAGACAAAAAAAACCTAAACTGAATAAACCTACAGCACCTAAAACACACACACACACACACACATACATAAATCAACAATCTTTCTATAGTGAGTGTGAGATAGAGAGTGTATGAGTGAGTGTGAGAATGCCTGTCTCTTTGTCACAAATGCACTTGATAATGAGGATGGGAAGCTGCAGCGATGCCCCCAGAAGCCGGGCAGTCGACCCCTCTAGAGGCCGGCCACCCTGGTACGAGTCGAGAGCAGGGTCCCAGGGACCGGGCATAGGTGGAGTTCTGATGGTAACATAAAGAGGAGAGCTCGTATTATGGAGATACTGCAACCCTTTTCTTATTAATCAGAGTCTGCTTGGACCACACCAGCCAAATTTTGATTAAACTTGCATCTGTTTGCTAATTACCATCATCACTAAAGGTGATTAAATACGATCTATCATCCGCAGTATTTACTTGAATGAAAGAAGTCAGACGTTCCAACTGACACCATCCCTGGAGACGGCAGCAAAAATACACCCAGTTAATAAATGATTATTTTCTCAGTAAACAGTAAATTTGTGCTTTTGGAGATTAAATAGACCTTCCCCGTGTTTTTTCACAGGAAAATATTCACAGCAAAGTCTGTTTCAAAGATGCAACAACAGTTTACTTGTTAAAACATACAAACATGTTTTCTGAGCGGGACTTATTTATTTTTCTTAGTCAAATTTCACTTGATTTCAAACTGGAGTACCATTTACACAGTGCTAAACGGAGATAAAATCAGCTGGAGTGACATCAATATGTGATGTCATGAATCAGATAAAGGAACTAGCTTACACTTGTGTTAGTTTATGATGTGAGTGTGACATCCTGTTTGTGTGTGTTATCTTTAACTGCATATACCTGATGACACCTGGTCATATATCTGTTGCTGTGGTTGTGAATCATGTCAGCTCACAGTTCACTTTAACTGATCATGTTTGTGCTGCTTCATCAGAATCTATTATGATTCTGAAAAAGAGAACAGAAAAGGAGGGATTGCAGAAGTTAACACTCACTAGTGTATTTGTTTACCACCTTATTTTTTCTCCCTCCATCCATTTTCTTTTGCTTCTCCAAGGACAAGAGTAAACCATTTACACCTTCAGCCAATTTAATCAAGCCCCATGCATGTCTTTGGATTGTGAAAGGAAGCCAGAGCACCTGGGGAAAATCTGTGATGACACGGGGAGAACATACAAACTCCACACAGAACGTGTCCTGGATTTGAACTACCTTTTTACTGCATCCCTGTGCATCCTTATCTGTTAACGTTTTTGAATTTACACAGTAATTGGTTGTACTCCACAGACACTAGCAGACACTAATTGGCATGACCAGTAAGTGTTATATGTGGTCACTTAAAGACTCTGGAGATTTATGAAGCCAGTCAATAGCATTCAAATGCTCACATCCTTGAGACCATATACAGAGGAACATGAAACCTCTGCACAGAAAGGCCCCAGGTGACCAAGAGGTTCAAACCAAAAATTCTTCTTATTGTGAGTACATCACCATGCTACTTGTCACTTGAAACAAGATTTTAAATGGTTTTGTAGGAACATTACATTTTATAACCGAAAATCAATGTGATTTAATGAAGCAAAGCCTGTAAAGGTCTAAACAATCAAAAAATCAGCTCTAACTATTAACTGAGCCAGGACAGTGAAAACATTGAGCTAACTACAGGCTAATTTTCCTTCCAGGTAATAATGACTTTCTATCTATTCCTATTTAAAGCTCTGAACTTGTTGAGCTTTTCTATGGCTTTTTCATTCACAAAAACCTCAGACTAAATCTTCTAATCAGCACAAATCAAATGGGATCAAATACTAATTGTTTCTACCCACATCCACCTGAACATGTTAGCAATACATAATTTACATGTTTAAGTTATTGTCAATGGTCTTTTTCTATCATAGCTGATGGATTACTAATTGGACTTCATTAGTCACCTCTATCTGCAGCACTCTGAAGCTGCTGTAATTCCACTAATGGAGTGCTTACCATTCAGGGCCAGTTTTCTGACAGTGACTGATGCTGCTTAATTGCTGGGGGGGAAAGAGAGCAGTTCCCCAGCTATTGCTTAAGCATAACGGTAGCTACAGAGAGGGAAGGCAGTCTCATCATGAAAGCCAAGACATGTTACACTCAAGCACCGCCGGTCTCACAAGGGAACAGTATGAAATGATAAGTCTACTCACTAATGCTGAACCAGGCGTTTCTGTTTCTCATGAACAAAATCAAAAGCCATTATTTTGCAGAGCTCTGCAGATGAGTTATAACAGCACAGCAAAAACAAAAAAGGAAAAAGAGAATGTATTCATATGTATTGTGAATACAGTCACTAAAATAATTGAATGCTAAATGCTAATTTTGCGACAGTTAATATAAACAGTATGGAGCATTAAGCAGGTAGACAAGCCAGGTTTTTCCTTTAGACGAGACTTAAAAGAGACTGAATATTGGACTCCTATTAGTGCATTTGCATGAGAGTAAAACAGATAAGGTCTATGAACACAGTGTTGGTGGCTTGCAGAAAAACGTTAGTGACATGTTAGTAACAGAAACAGCACTATGTTACGTTACTATCTATTTACTGATGTGATGCACACAAAACACCATCCTCAGCTTCAGCTCCTGTGGCAACTGTCAACAAAGAAATATGTGACATCCATTTTATATTTTTAAAATATGTATTTGGGACTTTTTAGTCTTTATTCAATAGGACATTGGAGAAAAGACCCAGTGAACCTGGGTGAAAGATCAGTTGGATAACATACAGTAATTGGCCTTGGGTCTTTGTGTTAGGCTTACACCACCTGGGACACCTGCTCGCCTCAGGGAGTTAAATCAGTGCCCCAGCCACTATCTTAACCTATTGTGAGGCTAGAGCCAACCCCACCTGTCATAGGACAAGAGGTAAGGTCATGCAGTGCAGCCTCGGCATATTTTAAATATATGTGATTTTATGGTTAATTATTAAGTGAACCTCTTGGGATTAAGAATCCACACTAAGAGATTTTCCTGGGTTCAAATAGGCACATTAAACTAGCATGTTTTTCAATAGCAAGCACTCCTGGAGGAAATCCAACTCAAGCATGGACAATGCAAAAACAGCAGGGCCTTACATGGTTTCATACATGGAACTCTTTTTGGCACTTTGCTCATCAGTTTGGAAAATAAAGTCAGAACTCTGCCATGTTTTACTGCACTGACATTTTCTTTGATTTATGGTGAAAAATTAGCATACATGAATCTTGGTCAGGCTTAATGATTTTGAACGACTACCATTGTCCTGTATCATTAACTTTTATTTGCCCCAGTTAGTCTAAAAAAAATCAGTTTGCTTAAAAAGGCCTAAACAATGCTTTTATATATAAGACACTGTATCACTGCTGAGAAGCTTTTTATTTATGTAAGGAGTTTTTTTTATCTTTTACTGGAAATGCTTAATGCTGAACTTCACTAAATTTGACACACACATTCCTGTACTTGTGTGTGTGCAAAGGAGCAGGGCTGAGCTGAGGGTTGGCCAGCACTTCCATTAGCTCTGATTGAAATTGAACCATGTAGATGAAATATGTGAAGGCTAAGAGATCTCTTTAGTACACACATATATATACACACACACACACACACACACACACACACACACACACACACACTGGAAAATATGTTCATGCGTACAGCTACAGGCCAATGGTTACAGGTCACAGCTCCACCAGACTGATGATGAATGACAAGAAGCAGAAGAGAGAGAAAAAGGTGGCGAGAGAAGAAGCGTAAGAGGGACGCAGAGCGAGGCAGTATTTCAGTCACACTTAGCAAACAGCTGTCACTGGTGAATCCAGATGCCTCATCACTCTCTGAGCCTTCAGCTACAGCGCTTTATCTCCACAGCCGCTAATGAAATCAACACTGGCCTGCTGTGTGCGCGTGTGTGCGTTTTTTGTATCTGCATATGAGTTTGGGTTGTTGTTTGGCTCATGTATTAAACAGACCTGACATTTCAGGGCTGCCTCACTAGGCTGAATGAATGTGTACATTAGCTTCTGTGGTGACAGGGTCATGTATAACAAAATGACAGTGAAAAATTGCATTTTCACTGATGGTCTTGAAATTATTTGCATTACAGCTGGCTGTTTGAGT
This sequence comes from Rhamphochromis longiceps, assembly GCF_057381845.1. Lineage (NCBI taxonomy): Eukaryota > Metazoa > Chordata > Actinopteri > Cichliformes > Cichlidae > Rhamphochromis > Rhamphochromis longiceps. The sequence continues at coordinate 28,829,581 of NC_140572.1, forward strand.
GCACAGACTTCAGAAAATGTCCGATGTGAAAATGTGCTACTGGGTGCAGACTTAATCTTCTCATAACCAGTATTATGTGTTATGGAAAAATTATATGTTAACTGACCCTTACAGCTCTTGTGGCAGTTTCCCCAAAATCATCAGGTCCAGTATGAATATGAATACAAAAGTGCATTGATCCTTAATTTCACCTTTATTTTTAAGATGACTGTTTGGTTTCAGTTTTCTTTGGAGGAAGCAATTCAGTGAATCTGCAGTATCTGTGCAGGATGTTCAAAATGTGGTGTAAGCATGTGGAAGAGGCAGGCAGGGAGTGGGGACAAAGGAGGAGGAAGAGGGGGAGAGAGGAAGACGGTTGTAATCAAGTGCATCAAGCGTAAGTGCAGACGGATGCAGGTTGTGCCCGTGGTCCTTGATGAAGTGCTGTTCTCCTGCTGAGCCACCAAACTATTTATATACAAGACACTGACAGCCTTTAGGTATGGAAGAGAAAATTGCTACACTTACCACTCTTTCTTCCTTATTGCTCGATACCTCACTGTGTGCTATTGTACACAAAGCGAAGTCCAAGACTTGTTTTCTCCCAAAATTTTAAAGTGTTTCCAGAAGCAGTTGACCCTGTCCTGTGGTAACTGGTGTTCTGGACCCAGGGGCATCTGCCTCAAAAAGTCGGGTTAACCAGAGAGCAAAATCCTGATGAGATCAAAGGTCACCCATGCATTTGGATTCATCAGATCAGAGGCCTTGCTGCCTGTATGCAACATCAATAATATACTAGCATCACCGGGATAGAGGGCCACCACCTCTTCTGTTACACCACACCTGGAAACACAGAATCAATGAGAAGATCCACCACCAATTTTTGTTATCTTATCACATTTAAACAGTCATTCTTTTAACTTAAAATTGTTTGGCATTTTTTAGCAACCTGCCTAGAACACCTCCTGTTGCAAAGCTACATGGGGTTAGGTGATGGGGGCCATTTAACAGTCACAATATACCTTTCATGATGCTTATTTTCATGCTTCCTACATGACTCACAATCTCTTGATGAGTCCAGACTTAAATCACTAGTGAACTATATATTTATGCACTGGTGTTATGGTTTACATATGATCTACATCCATCCATCCATTCACTTCCACTTATCCTTTCCAGGGTTGCGGGGGGCGCTGGAGCCTATCCCAGCTGTCCAGGTACACCCTGGACAGGTGGCCAGTCTTTCACAGGGCTAACACGCAGAGACACAGACAACCATTCGCACTCACATTCATTCACAGATTCACACCTATGGGCAATTTAGATTGACCAATTAACCTATCCCCACTAACTGCATGTTTTTGGACTGTGGGAGGAAGCCGGAGTACCCGGAGAGAACCCACGCAAACACGGGGAGAACATGCAAACTTCACACAGAAAGACCCCGGCCTTATGGTGGAATTGAACTCAGGACCTTCTTGCTGTGCAGCAACAGTCCTAACCTCCGTGCCACTGTGCAGCCCAGTAGCATTGACATGGATTATTATTTGCGTTGTAACTACTGATGCATGGTTTGATATCGAGGTTTAGGTCTCCAAAGCTCCAGATGTTTCATAATGCTGTCTTTGTCTGGTGCCTTGATTTATCATTATAGGTGCACAGAACTGATGTGATTTACAACACCTTGAGCTCTACTGAGCCATTTATGATGATGAACATTCAGTATGCTAAACTAAGATGGCAAAAATGGTTATCATTACCCTTCCTTAATATCGGCATTTTAAGTCACGGCAGATGACTACTGCTCCCTGAACCTGATTATGCCAGTGTTTCCTTCCTGTGAAAAGGAAGTTTCTTCTCTCCACTGCTGCCAAGTGCTTGCCTAACTGCTGGAGTTGTCTTTTCATTATTGTACATTCTCAGTGTACCTACGAAACATCTTGAGGCAACTGTTGTTGCAACGTGGCACCATATATAAACAGTTTAAATTTAATTAGAAACTAAAAGACTACACAAAAAGACTACCTATCTCTCATCTCTACTTGAATAATGAAATACAGCCACTGACAAATTGCCTCATCTGGGAATTCTGACACACTGATTTGACTATTAACCTGTTACATAAAGAGCCAGAGTTATTAACAGCAGCTCAGGATATAATGACATATTCTGTCATCTCTCAGGTGTTCACGCTTTGGTCATTTATTAGAGAACCTGCGCTCTCGGGGTCTGTGGTGAAAAGAACAATCTGAGAGGTTCAGTTCCCACATTAATACATTAAAATGTCAAAGCTCTATGTTAAAATGCCAACCCTATTAATGGTGCTGCCAGTCTGCAAAGGTAAAATGTCAAGAGGGAAAACAAATGCAGGAAACAATGAAGAAAATAAGGGGGAGACCAGTATAAATACTGAGTAAAGGTAACAATCTTATCTCAAGGACTCATTCAAACAAATGCAAATACTTTGTTACAAGAGAGATTAGCAAAAAATAACTGAATGAAGTCGCTACTGCTGTGGTGAGTAAAGATGACAGATGATGATCTAAAGAGTGTGTAAAGAATTTTGTACATAGTTAGTGATGAGTAGAAATCTTGTATTCTGAATTGTTCATTCAGTCTTTATTAGCAGTGAGTTATGCTTGTTTAAGCCTAAATCAAAATGCCATTGTCTTCAGTGAAGTTGTTGCTTACTCAGGAGCTAATCAACAACTGCCTTGGCTTCTGCAGGGTACCCACTGGGAGGCTTCAATCACACTGTAGGGGTCAGTGACATAAGCACTCCACCTCGCCACCCCCAAAGTCACCTTTCAATGATTGGGTAGGAGGTCGAGTGGAATAGATTGGGGGAGCAAGCGAAGACAGAAATGGGGCGCGGATGCCAATTATTTTATATCCCCTTCAGCTCTGCTACAGCTTCACTACAGCTACACTGATTTCCATATTGTTTAAATCAGAGTTGGTACCTTACACATCACTGATTTAAGAAATCCATTACACTGTCAAAGACTTGCTTAATGTAGCGACAAACACACTGAGGATGATCGCCAAACTCTGCTGGATCACTAAGCTTGACTGAGCTGTGTGTCTTTAACCTTATTATTATAGTTTTCTTGCAGGTTTCCTACAACTTTACTATTTTATTTTATTAAGTTCAATTCATTTTTATTTATGAAGAACCAAATCACAACAACTGTCACCTCAAGGCACTTATATTTTAAGGTAAATACCTGTGACAGCATGTGTATATGCTTTTTAATGACAAAAAACAACTGATTTTTATATTCACTATATTTATAAAGTCACAAATGCAAATCATGTATGCGTGTGATGCATAAGAGGAGCACACTTCCTGTGGCTCCCTGCCTCCCCTATTTTAAGGTAAATAACTCATTATAATAGTGAGAAAACCCCAACAATCAAACGACCACCTATGAGCAAGCACATGGTGACAGTGGGAAGGAAAAACTCCCTTTTAATAGGAAGAAACCTCCAGCAGAACAAGGTTTGGGGACGGGCAGCCATCTGCAGTGGCCAGTTCGGGGGTGAGGGGATGGAAACAGGACAGAAGAGTGTAAGACAGTCAGAGATGAATATGCCGAGTAGTGTGCACACAGAGAGTGAAAAAGAGGTGAGTGAAGAAGAAACACCCCGTGTCAGCAGCCTAGGCCTATTGTAGTTAGTTAGTTATCTTTAGCTGATGCTATGCTCTAACAATCCTTTTATTTGCTACTGTCAACTAGCTGGTGAGGACAGAAAATAGCTTCAAAAGTCTTCTCATTCATAGGTTACTCGCTCATTAAACACTCATCAGCAGAAACATTTATTATGTGACAGCTGTTGCTGATTAGTGGTTGTGATTTTGTTTTGTACTGAACTAATACTGAACAATAAATTTACTTCCCCAGTAACAAGTTAGACACATCAACATAGCTTAAGGTGATGATGAATGGCTGTTGTCCTTACCAGCTATTAGTCACAACTTTTAGTAGTGTAAATGCAGCACAAAATTTCTAAAGGTAAATTTGACATGACATAAATATTTAAAGTTAAATTGTAGAGATGCATGTGTATATGCTTTTTAATGACAAAAAACATCTGATTTTCATATTTACTATGTTTATAAAGTCACAAATGCAAATCATGAATGCGTATAAAGCATAAGAGGAGCACACTTCCTGTGGCTCCCTCTTCTTATACAAAGAGATGAGGTGAGGGAGAGCAGCAAGAAAAGGTGAATGTGTCTCACTTGTTAGTTTAGTTTGAAATGTGGGAGCAGAACTTACAGGAGAGAGAGGTAGAAATAAAGAAAAGCAGAAGCATGAAGGAGCGTCTGTTGCTCCTCTTGATAGACCCAGTCAGGCTATTCATTACTCCCGGAACGCCAGCCAGTGTCAGTTATATTACGGCAAAGCCATCCCTGACTGACGGCCACGAGTGGGGGGAGAAAAATGGCAGCAAAATACTGCTCCATGCCCTGGGAGAAAACAAGGGAGTTGCTGTGATGGATGGATGTGTTTGACCCAGGCGGGGTGGAAGGTAGAGATGGGTCTCTTCCAGATGAGACAGGGAGTCGGCAGAGTCTCTGCACCCCCCTGCTCGGAGCATCTCAGCCTTGTCAGGATGAGAGGCATCTTGCTAAGTTGCTTCCGTCAGTGCTTCTATCACTTGTGTCAAAACAGACGCTCTCCATATTCAACAGATAAAACTGGACCTCGCGTGATTGGAATACTGAAACAGAGCTAGGCTCTCCACTGGGTTTATGACAGCCCTGATGTCAGCAGGAGGGCAGATACCCCCCAACCTCTCTATAGCAGTCCCAAAAATATCATTGTAGTATCAGACAGCTTTGGGATGATTTTATGGCTTGCACACACAGTAAAAAAAAGTCTCTCCTTTTTAGGATCTCAGCTATAGTATGCATCCAACTCCTATAGCCTTTGACTCCACAATCTATATTGCCTATTTCTTCCTGAATATTTCTTATGCAGTCATGCTTTTTGTTTTTGTTTTTTAAATTTGTCTTACTGGCATGTGTTTTCTATAGGTTCATAAGGTATTCCTCTTTAGTGGGACTGCAGAACAAATGATTTCAGTAAAAACAAAAATGTGTCTAAAAAAGAGATTTGCAAATCTATGGATGGTCCGTGAAACCCAAAGATGATTAACAGAGAGAACAGCAGATGAAATAACTGTAAACTGTTTAAACAGATGTTGCAATACAAAAGCCAAATACAGGATGGCAGAAAGCCCATCAATAAAAGTCTGAACCATTTAATTTAAATAAATATAACAGAATATCCCTGTATTTTCCAAATCCCAAACTTATGACCTGCATAGTTTCCTTGTCTTAATCTCTTAAATTATATATCAAAATTTGATTCTACCCCATCCTGCCTTGTCCCATGCAAACATACACTTTGCCTCATGTAGTTTGTTGGTATCTGTTCACTCTACGGCTAGATCGAGTGGCTTTGATATAGCCTATGTGTATAATAAACAGCAGTTGTATTTTACTTTTACAGTGGAATAAAATCTTTCTTGACCATAATACTAAATTCTGTTAATAATTTATTAAATGCTGAAAGCCCTGCTGCAGGCAGCTACTTACTATTTCTCCTCTCAGACATCAGGCCAGCAGTTAATTACAGGTTTTGCTGCCATATAACATACCCAGATAGACATCACATCTATGTAGCCATTTAAAACTATTTACCATAATCAGTATGTAATTAAGTTATTACCTAAATTATTTTCAGTTTTTGCCTTTTCCACATTTTAAAAATCCGAGCTGTATCTAACAGATGAAAGTGAACAGGAATTCAGTCTGTGCACAACTCAGAGAATGCAAAAGGCTCTGATTTAAAAGACAGATGTGCTGAGCTGGTGAAAGTGAGATGCAGAAACTCAAATTCCAGTTGGTAAATAATGTAATTAGATATAAATAAATTAAATATGAACATAGCAAATGTTCAATGATCAGCCAGGATCAGTATAACTTATACTACTGTTATGCTCTTTTTTCTTTTCTTTTTTTTAAAAACTAAATTTAATTTGAATTAAATGCTTCAAACATTTTATGTAAATTATTATTATTATTATTAAGGCATATGGGGGGCAGTTCGTTATAAAGTTTAGCTGCTGACATGTTTTTATTTGTTATGAATTTATAAGACTCAAAGTACTAATCATCACAACTTGGAAACAATGTAACAGTTAGAAATGTATCAATAATACATCGTTTGTTGTCTCTACGCTGAAAATAGATAGTTAACTTTTTTCTTCAATGTTAAATTATTGGTGATTGCCAGTGTCTGTGTTTAAAGTTGTGACGTCAACTATACCGACGTCACCTGGTTGACGAATGCGGAAGCGTGTGCTTTAGCTTGTTAACTCAAAACCATAACAGAGGAGATGTTTTCCGTGTTTAATCTGTGACGAATCGTAAAATACTTTGGAAATCGATTCGACTTTGTCCGGTCAGGTTCCCGGCAATCTCTCTGAGCTTGTCAGACGATTGAGAAGCAGTAAAAAGTCCGAAAAGCTGGGATGGAGGTAAATGATCAATGTGGAGGGGTTAGCGTTAGCTAGTCTCACAGATAGTAATGATGTGTACCTCGAGGTTAGCAATATATATATATATATATATGTGTGTGTGTGTGTGTATGTGCGTCTGTTTCTTAATAGCTGTTGTTGTAATGCATAGTTAATTATCACGATGAACTGTGCTGGTAACAGTAAAAGTCACCTGCAGTAGTCCTACTGTAACAACCATGAATTTTAAATGTGCTTAATATCGAGACGTTACCTGGTGATACTTAACTAACTTTGCTTACACAGTTTCAGTAAAAATTCTTCTGCTTAGTTTCTTTGCCGAATTGACAATAAGTCCGTAATTAATCATAAAATGTTGTAAACGTACGCCACCAGAGGTAGACTTTTGGTAAAAAAGGACATTAAAGTAAAATTCAAAGGAAATATTATGCGACCTTTGTGGAATAAATCTGGAGTTGATCATAAAAACAAAACATTTTTTTCATATTTTTCTTTTATTAAAAAAAAAGGACCCTGGTGGTACCGGAGCTGAGTCTGCGACTCCATCAGCAGCAAGCACACCCAAGTCAAAGGTACTGTACTTCAGCTGTCTACAGGCTTGTGAGAAATTATAGGAAAACCTTGACAGCCCCCTTTGATTCCCAGAGAATTCAACCTATTCTATTCCTTTAATTTGTCATTACTGTCCTGCATACTGTTACGACTTACACATAAGAGTTATATGTATCAACACTCTTCAGCTGGATTTTTTTCTGTTTTGTTAGAGATGTTTTGGTAAAGATATTTTAGCCTCCTTTTAACTTTGTGTCTTATTTTAAGCTGGACACGCTCTCTAAAGATGATCTCATCAAGTATGCAAAAAAGCAGGTAGCTGCCATGCAGAAGATAAAGAGCAGATGTACAGGTATCATTACACATTCATCCTGTGTATGTGTTGTGCCAGTACTATACAAGTTTATGTCATGAGTTTGTTTATTTGTCTTCTTAGATTTGGAAAAAGAAGTTGAAGCCCTGAAACAGCAATCCAAAAGCAGCAACAACAGCAGTTCAGATGACTCTTTGATACAGGTTTGCATGTTTGCTAAAAGCTTCTTCTGTTAACATGCAGTACTTCATTTTCATACTGCGTTACGTGAATTGTTTATTTGTGTGTAACAGGAGCTGACTGAGAGGATGGATGTGGTGCTGCTGGAAAAGGCGGAAACTCAGCAAAGTCTTGCAGTGTCTCGTAAAGAACTAGAGAAGACTAAACAGCAAGCCAAGGTGAAAGATAACACTCACACCGCTGTATGATGTGTAAGCCTGATTACACATTCAGGTTTGTGTTCAGAGAAACTCAAACGGGTTTATTTGAACACACTTTGACATTTATGCAGTCTAATAAATGTATTTTGTTATTGTAACCAGATCTTCTTAAAACACATATGCTGTTTGTTGCAGGATGATCTGGCAGCGCTGCAAGGTGAGTTTGACCGGGCGATAGGAGAGCACCAAAAGAAGATCAAAGCCCTAGAGAGCAGCATTGAGGAGTGCACCAGCAAACACCAAGAAGAGGTGTCTCATTTCCAGAAATTACTAAAAGAGCGAGAGGAGCGTGACAGAGAACGGGAGAGTGAAAGAGAGAGGGAGCGCCAAGCAGATCTTGCTAGTGCAAAAGAGAGTGCAGAGGAAGTCCGACGTTGCTTAGAAGCTCAGCTGGAGACCCTTCGAGCTGAACTGCAAACAATGCAAGAGCGAAATTCTCAGGAGGTTCTTGAGATCCAGGAGAACCACCAAAAGGAGTTGACACTGGCCCAGCAAGAGGTGGAGAACTTGAAGGAGGAGCTGGCTCAGAAGAGTCTGCAGCACGAAGAGGAAATGAGGACTCTAGAAGAGGACTACGAGATTGAGAGGGAACGTCTCTTGTTGCTCCAAGAGGAGCTAACTGAGCAGCTTGCACTCAAAGGTAAAAAAGCTCTTTTTAGTTAAGTCTGTTCTGGTATCAAAGTATTAATATTGTGTTTTCCTTTTTTTTCTTTAAATTCAGTTTCAATTAAATCAAAATATTACTGTTATATTTCCAGATAGCTACCTGCAGGATGTGCAGGAGGAAGATGAAGAAGCTGCCCGTGGTTCGGGGATCGCCAAAATGCTGGAGCTGTCTGGCTGCAGTCAGGGTGACTCGAGCCATGGTGATGGAGAGGAGACAGAGACGGGAAGACTAAAAGCGACACTGGATGATGTTCAAGCCCAGAACACCATGTTACAGGATGAGATGACCCTGCTTAGTAATGTGAAGGGTGAGCTCGAGGCAGAGCTGGAGAGGGTTAAAGAAGAGTTTCAAATAGAAAGAGAAGAACTGGAGTTCAAAATTAATGAGCTGCAGACGCTCAAGGACAGTGCTTCTGCTGAAGCTTCAGTGACCCAAGATCCTGATCAGCAAGGTGTCCTCAGAGAAGCTGAAGAGTCTGTGACCAGTCTAGCCAAAGAGCAAAACTCTCAGAGTCCAGAGGAGGAGCAGCAGAAACTAAACCAGGAGCTGAGGACAAAATGTGAGGCCTTAACCAAAGAGCGAGACTCTGCCCAGGCCGAGTGCCACCATATGAGGGGCATACTTCAGAGTTTTGAGACAGAATTGGGAGAGAAGACAAATGATTTTATCGTACAGTACAAAGCCATGAAGGAACAGGCAGCTAATAATATACGAGACCTTAATGAGAAGGTGGAACAGCTCAACAAGGAGAGGGATGAACTGCTGGAGAAGGTGAGAGAAGCTACAGATGAGAAGAATGCTCTGATGGGGGATATGCAAGACCTGAAACTGAAGCTTGAGAGCTCTCAAGGTGAAGAGCAAATGTCTTCAGCCTGCGAAGTGAAACAGTCGTTGGAGGACGTTACTAGGCAGAATGAGGAGATCATATCCCAGCTAGAGATAAAGGAGAACATGACTCAAGATCTGAACAAAAGGGTCGAAACACTGACTGAAGAGCGAGACAAAATGCAACACCTGCTGAAGATCAAAGAAGAGGAAATGCAAAAGCTCAATAATGAGAGAACAAAAGAAATTGAGAGGCTACAGGAGGAGAAAGAAAAGGAGGTGCTTTTGCTAAGAGAGGAAAAAGAGACGGAGCTGAAAAGCCTGAAAACAGAAACTGAGGATAAAGTGAAACGTTTAAACGAGGAGAGAGAAAAGTTAGAGGGAAGCCTAAAAGAGGAGTTTGTGAGATCTGAACAGACAGTTTCCACTTTAGAGCTGACTATAAAAGAGCTTTACACTGAAAAGTCTGATCTCCAGCAGAAAATGGAAGAGGCTCTCTCAAGGCTTTCCAAAGCTCAGGAAGAGAGGGAGCTCTTAGACTCTAAGCTAGCAGCCCTGGAAGCTCAGCTGAACCAGGAGACATCTGAAAAGCAAGAACAAGAAGCAAGGCTGAATTCAATGAAAACAGAGGCAGAACGAATCTCTGGTTTTCTTGGAGTAATGGAGGAAAATCTGGGTGAAGAACTCCAAGAGTCCATGAGAGAAGTCAAAGACCTCCAAGCACGGGTTGATGAGCTGGAGAAGGAGAGGGCCCTGTTGAGAAGCAGCCTTGAAGAAGCTCAAGGGGAGAGAACATTTGAGGAGGTGCAAACAGAGCTCAAGGCCCACATCAAAGACCTGGAACAAGAAAGAAACATGTTGAGAACCAACATAGAGGAGGTGGTGAAAGATACTGAGGGTCTCCAGAAAGACCTGCAGGATATGAAATCAGTCAATGAGAAGATCATCGAGGAGAATGAGAAACTGCAAGCTCAAATTTCTCTCATGACCAAGGAGGAGGAAGAGAGGGAGGAAATAGTGAGAAAGGTGGAGATCATGGAGAAAAAGAGCAGAGAGCTCAAAGAGCAGCTGACAGAAAAGGATTCACTCATATCGCAGCTGAGGACCGAAATGGCTTCTATCCAGGTGAGTGGAGCACGTGATGTGTGTTTATTTTCTGCAAATGGGGAGAGTAAGTGCTTCTCCACACTAGCACTAATGCATCTGTGAGGGGAAAAAGAACTGTTACTATGACAATTTGTTTTTGTGCTCTTTCTAACATTCTCTCTTTTTCCTCAGTCACCCTCTCAGGAGTCTCCAGAACAGTCTGCGTCCTCTGAGGAGAATAAATCGAATGAGACTGCAGAGAAAATAGGTGTGAAGATGATTTCTCTTCATGCTATTTATAAAAGCAATCTAATCTACAAGTTATCATGCAGAAAAGAACCAAAGATACTTTCCCGGACTTTTGATGAATCATATTCTTCTTTGTTTTAACTTCCTGCAGCTCTTTTGGAGAAAGAAAAAAAAGAAAAGGACGAGAAAATGAATAAAATCAAGGCAGTCGCTGTCAAAGCAAAGAAGGAGCTGGATGCCAGTAAGAAAGAGGTACTGTGAAGAATGAAGAATGTTATCATTTACCAACACAGACAATAAGGCTATAATGAAAAGCTTTAGATTTCTCTAAATAGCAAACATTGTGGTAGAAAACTTGCACTCCATACTGATCCTTAGGAGAACTCCACAACATTCTCTTGTTTTACAGATTCATGTAAACATGAATAATCAGTATATTTTTTGCCAGTAAATGAATGCTCGGTGGGGTTTTTTGTTTGTCTGTTTTTCAGGTTATAACCCTGAAGGAGGAAATAGAATCACTGAAAGCAGAGAGGGAGAAAGTGAACAGCTCTATGAAAGATATCATCCATGGTGCTGAAGGCTACAAGGTAGGAATCTTGGGTTGGAAAAGACTTGTAGCATACAAAGGAAAATAGTTTGCATGAAGTAGTGCACAAAGTATGTGAATTATCACAGTTTTGTCTTCTTACTATACAAACGTAAAAGACTGGGACAACTACATATTAATGCCTACGGGAGTTTAATGCCATGAAAACCATGGCATGAAGCTCCTGGCCCACAGTTTTTGTGCTGATTTTAATCCCAGAGGAGGTTTGGAGCTCTGCAGCTACTGAAGTAACTCAGTATCTGGATTCGATAAATCTGCTCTGTAACTTTATGTGGCTGACACTTCCTAAACAGTAACGCTCTCAGTGGCAGTATTTCAAAGTGGATCATAGAATATCTAAGACAGCATCCTGTTACAGCATCACACTCGAATTCAGCAAACTTTTTAAAACAGCCCATACTTTCACAAGTAAATGCAAAGCAGAAATTTGTATTTTCTTATATAAGTAGAGCGTTATAACTCCAGGAAGCCACTTTTTTTTCTTTCTCATTGGATGCAGTACCCTCAACATATTTTGGTATTCAAAGTTTTAATTTATCAGCTCACCAACAAGCTCTAGATTTTAGCGTGTTACGTAGTGAGAATATATATTTTAACATGCGTAGTGATTCTGCTTGTTTCTGAGTAATTGACCTGACAGTGAAGCTGAGGGATAATCTTTCAAGGTTGACTCCATTAATACAGCACCATTGATTCAATCAGTTAACAAGCATAATGTATTCACTAGAGAAAGAAAATCTTTGGCTTATTTTCTGGAGAAGTTTCTAATGAAATATAGGTGCACTTTGGAGTTACTGGGATTTCTGACTTTCCTGCTTATAAAATAGGGTCATCTATTGATTGGAAGGTTGGTGGTTCAATCCCTGGTTCCCCCTAGTCTTTAATTTTTAATTTGATACTGATCAAAATGATTGAAAAACAGCATTTAAATAAAGTAATAACACATATACAGTTTTACACTGTAATGATTTGCGTTGCAGGCTGTTTGTCTATAAGAGTAATTTTTAGGCACATTTTATAAGCCAGCACTGGTGAAATACTTGTAATTGGGAAGGCTTCACAAACATGTTCTTGCTACAGTACCTGCAAGAAGAATCCTGCACTGTTTCTAATAGGCCTGACTTCCAAACAGTTAAGATAAAGGGTGTAAGTAAGGCATCTGTTGTTTGCATGTTAGATACTGTCTATATTACTTGAAGACACTAGGATCCTGTAGTGGGACTTTCATGAAACTGAAATTTCCAAGTGGAAAAACGTTTGTTTTCCTCTCGGGATTATGATGTCAGACGTGTCAGAACAGAGACGCCACAGTGAAGAATGTTTACACTGTGGCTCTTTTTCTCAATGGCTGTTTGAAATTGGCAGAACTATTAGGTTTGTATCCGGGTGTATCAGATGTTACTGCTTCGCATGGACCTTTTTATGTCATTAGCTTTTCATCAAAATAAAAGCATAGCATGAATTAAAGCAGAATAAACTTGACAGATTCCATTGTGCATTTAATTAGTTTCATGCATTACTAATACAAAAATCTTTCTAATTGGCAAGTAGAGGCACGCTCACTTTAAAAAAAGACTTTGTGTGAGACATTGCTCCCAGTGGTCTTCATAAACAGCCCCCAGATTGCACTTTGCTTTATGACTGTGTCTCCATTAAAGAGTAAAACCACTGTGTTGTGTCTAATGAGAGGTTTGTCCCACGTTCAAATGTAAATGCAGCTGATAACTGAGATGCATAGTGTTTACCTTCACTGAGCTGTTCATCAGGTTTCCAGTAATGAATATTGAAGACTTGTTTGTGTGCGTGCGTGTGTGTGTTTTGTGTTTAGAACCTGCAGATAGATTACGACAAGCAGACAGAGCAACTGGATAAGGAGAGGGAGAAGGTGGAGGCGGCAGAGAGACAGATTGCTGAGCTGACCAAACGACTCAGCAGTGCTGTCACACAGGTAACACAGACACACATTCAGTCTCATGCACGACAACACACACACACACACAAACTCTCGGCCTCCACTAAATCAAAGCAGGGGATTTTGTCCAGTAATACATTTCTTCAATACTTACCCCATAATTCAGTTTCTGTATGATTTAGAGGGAGTCGTTTTAGCCGACAACACTTTACCCAGCTATATCTGACAGCCCGGCGCCCACAAATAGCCCATCAGATGTGACTGGGTGAGCTAGGGAGAAATTGTTTTTATATGTACTCTTTTCCCCAAGCTCATAACTGTTTCTCTCCAATGAGAGAAAAAGAGGCAGGTAAATGGAGCGGGCTGTAGCTTCCATCTGCTGCGTGCAGTACTGAAACACCATTTTCTGAAGCACAGGCTTAGTCTTGTGTGCGCTCATGGATCTCAGGGGAAGCGCGAAGACTGGAGCTAGTCGGTGATCTCAGAGTACGTCTGGGCATCTCTGTTTACCAATCATAGTTTCACTGTTTGGCTGACAGATGATGGGAGAGAGCTGCTGCACAGGAAGCCCATAGAGCCTGCTACTGTCAGATTTGCATGAATGATTTTTTTATTTTTATTTTTTTAGGTGTCACGTGCCAACTGGTGTATTTATAAATGAGAATGTTGACTACAAAATATGTAAGACAGCTTTCCTCTTTGTAAATCATCCTTTTTGTTTCCTGCGGTTCTTAACTGACACAGTAAACTGAAACCAGAATGAAGTTCACACTGTAGAGTCACTAAAGCTGACAGATTATGAGCAATAAATCAAATGAGAATACACCAGATTTCCTCAAGAGTATCACTGCACACTCACCTGACAGCGGCAATAAACAAGTCTTTTTTTTGTTTTCAGAGTGAGACACTGAGCAGTGAGAAGGAGGACCTTCTGGCTGGTATGGAAACCATGAGGAGCACATTGAAACAGTTAGAGACCAAGAATCAGGAGATGCAAAGGCAGTCAGCAAATTTGGAAAGAGACCTGCTGGCCGAGAGATCAATAAAAGAGCAAAAGATAAAGGTAGAAATGAAGAGAGATGGATGTCATCTCCCTCTTTTGTGCAAGCAACTACTCTATGTTTTATGTTTTTAAATAATCATAAAAACAGCCATGCACGGTGAATTTATTTTTATAATATGTAATCTGTATTACATTTAAATATACCCCCCCCCCCTCCCCGCCATGTGCACTTGCTTGCCTCTCTAGGATTTGTCATCTGCCATGAAGGAGGCAGAAGAGCTGACAGCCCAGCTCCGCAAGCAGCAGCAGCAGTCTCAGCAGACTGCCCAGGAGCTGGAGCAGCTACGCAAGGTACACACACACAAATAACACACAAGTGCTTCTCAGACACTAGCGCGTCTCAGAGGGCCGATCCAGTCAAGCGACTGAGCTGGTGATGGCCGGCCTGCAGCTACAGCAGCACCTGATGAAGAGAAGGAGAGTAATTCTAGCCCACAGTACAGGGACCGCTGTTACTTTTCCATTAGTGGAGACCTACATAGTATAGAGGTGTACATGAAAGCTGCCAGGAGGTGCCTACGTCATGTGAACACAAAGATTGGATTTTTCAGGATGATACTGATAGTAGAAAGACAATTAAATGCTTATAAAGGTTTTTTTTTTTTATCTCATTTTGGCAGTTTTAGATCAGTAAACAAGCATGTTTTAAGTGCAGCAGAAATATGTAGATGTTAGTTCAATGGTAATTTAAGGAAGATGAGGGATTGTATTGTGTGGTTGTGATTGTAATTATTTAATTTAACTAGATTTTAGGACTTTAAAAAGTTAGATCCTTACTTTTCTTTAAGAAAACAATGTGTGTGTAGATTATTTCATCCACTTTCTTCAGCTGACCAAGTTTCCAAAATACTAACTGCACAATATAGTCAGCATAATTCAATTAAATGTAGAGAGGAGGAAATCCAGAGTTTCAGATAAATGGACTTGAAGATGAGTCTTAGCTGTGCTCCGTTTAAAGCTGTAATACGTTGATTCTCCCTGCAGGAAGCACAGCAGAGCTCTCTGTTGGACATGGAGATGGCCGACTATGAACGTCTGGTTAAAGAACTCAACACCAAACTATCAGAAAAAGATGAGTGTGTTGAGGAGCTAAAGGGTCAGATAAACAGCCTCAACCTGAAGGAAGAAGTGCTCAAACAGGAAATTGGTATGATAACAAGTTCAGTGACTGGCACACAGAATAATACAATCCAAATGTATTTAATGTTGCACCGTATAATAATCTTTAATTGAAATTTTGCTCGGTGAAAGCAAAACTTCAGTTTTATTTATGTTCTATATTAGCAGCACACACCTGCTTTCACTGACCTGAAACATCTATTACTTTTGCATAGCCCTGTGTATCTGTGTGCCAGTACATGGGATCAGTAGGATCATTATTTAGGAAATGTTAGAGCTTGTTTTTTTCATTCCTCCTTTAGTTGCTTCATGCTGTCAAGCTCCATAATGACAGCAAAATACTAGAAAAATAAGAAGACTGCAGTTCAGAAATTATGCTGTTTGTGTGTGTGCACATGCCCATTCAAATGTGCAATTGTGTCATCAGAGTCTTTGAAGTCCCAGCTGGACCAGGGGGAGGAGAAAAACGCTAAGATAAAACAGCTGCTGGTGAAGACCAAGAAGGACCTGGCTGATGCCAAGAAACAGGTCTGTGTGTGTCTGTGTGTATTTGAGGTGTGTCTCCAAGGATTTCTTATGAATGTGTGTAATGTTGCTTCTTGATGAATGTAAATAGTGTTATGCAGCCATGTGTGGACATGACTGGAGGGGGGCCTTGAAGTTATTGGGAATTCTTAGTCATTTGTGTGCTTTCCTATTTGGTTGTATGTATTTAAATATTCCGTGTGCATGTTTGCAGGAAAGCTCACTCATGGTGCTGCAGGCCTCTCTGAAAGGAGAGCTGGAGGCTAACCAGCAGCAGCTAGAAAGCTCTAAGGTAACACACCTAGCACTATCCCTTTCAATAAACTGTAGAAATCCATTTGTTTCATACCTGTGGCACTTAATAAAGCCTGTGTTTGTGAATTTAGATTGAGGTGTGTGACCTGACAGCCGAGCGCCATCGCCTGCAGGAGCAGCTGAAGTCTGCGTTGGAGCAACAACAGAGAACCAGCAGCTCTCTGCAGCAACGCATACAGAGTCTGCAGCAGGAAAGAGACACTGCCAAGGTGCGTGTGTTGACTTTTCACTTATAACAGTTGAATTGACAGTTTACGCTATAATAACTCAACCATAACGACACCGAAGTCGTTCAAGGACACCTTAACTGTAAATTTTCAGGTGCTGTAGCTACGTCAGACCCGTCCAGCTTTGATTAAATTAATCGAAGGCTTCTACAGCTCAGGCTCAGTAGTGTTATATGAGTCTGCAACTAATGACTACTTCTATTATTAATATCTGAATTTTTTTTTGATTAATCCACAAATCTTTGTAGTATGTAGAATTTTTGAAAAGTGCTCAAGGTAAAAACTTTTAATTATTCATTTTTGGGTCACCAACACTGAAAAAAAAAGATTCCACTATATGTATAACACAAACGAGAACTGGGTAATGTATTTATGCATGACGTTTTTAATTTTATTGATTATTTTAAGAATATTTTAAGGTCTTACCTTACCTTATATCTTATATCTTACATGTATCGTGTAGAAACTGTTGTTGTGATTTGGCGCTATATAAATCAAATAAATGTATTTGATTTGAATTAATTGAATTTAACTGAGGTGATACTACTAATCTGAAGTCAATGGAGGAAGATTCTTTGGCTCAGATCAGTTAAACAGCTTTACAGAAACTTCTGTAATTAGATCTAGAAACTGTAAGTCTTTATAACCATAGATTCCTGCAACAGGAAACAAAAATCTGCAAACTAGTCCTTTCTGGTAAATACCCGACCAACCAACTATCTATCTGACCTTGATTTACCTGTAATCTCCAATGCTTGGTGACATCCAAGACTGACAGTAAAATAAATGCTTTAGTCAGCTGCTGCCACCTCTGGCTCAGTCTTTACTTTTTCCCCTTTACATTTTTAGACAGTAAGAGAGGTTTGTGAATGGGTTGTTTGCCTAGAGCAATTTAAGTTAAGTTATTGCTTTCTTTCTGTAAAAGACAGTCTTCATCATTGTTCATCCAGTGAAAAACTGGTTTTATGTAAGCTGTGGTATTGAAATCTCAATTTTTGTAAATGTGTGAGACACAACAAAAGTTTTCTTTATTAGATTTTCTAACAAGACTCACTAAAATAAATTTGTTCACCAACAATATATTAGAAAGTCAATCGTATACGTCTTGTTAACCTTTTGTATTGATTCCAGGTTGAGCTTGAGGCAACAACCAAGGAGTTTGAGAGTTACAAGGTGCGAGTCCACAATGTTCTCAAGCAGCAGAAGAGCAAGACGACCCAGAATGAAGTAGACTCTGGCAAACTAGAGAGGTAAAGGCATGCAAGAATGATAGAAGTCTACAAAGACTGTAATAACAGACAGCTGTTAAATGTATATAACCAGTGGCGGACTGTGTGATGCAGATCATTGCATGTGAAATTAATGGTAACACATTCAGTTGGCTTTACATTAGAGGAATTCAAATCTTACTGCATTGATTAAGGATGCTGTTCTAAAGCTTCTCTCTCCATGTGAGACTTTTAAACACATGAAAAACTCAAAGTACACCCAGAGTTAGGGTTAGGAAAGAGTGTTGTTCAGATGTGATCAAGAAAACTTAAATAACATGCAAAATGTCAAAATGCACAGCACATAATTGATTTTGAACACAAACACCGTGTATTTACAATGACCAAAGCTGAATTATTGAAGACACGGTATAACCTACAAGAAATCCCACATGAGAAATAATTTACATTCATTTTCATCCTTCTAAAAGAAAATATCACTGTAAGAGTAACGTGTGGTGTGTTTTTCAGGGAGCAGTTGGTCTCTCAGGTGGAACAGCTGAGGACGCGACTGGTGGAGAGCCAGCAGAGTCTCCAGAGCAGCGCAGCAGAGCTGCAGCAGCTCCAAACTGAGCATGACACTCTTCTGGAGAGACACAATAAAATCCTTCAGGAAACTGTAAGCAAGGAAGCTGAGCTCCGTGAGAGGTGAACACACTTTTATTTTTTATGTTGTTCTTTAATCTTGTCTTGGCAGGAATTCATTGTACTGTCACGTTGTTGATACGCAGCACGTTTTAGCCTTTTCAGCTGTTCATCCTTGCATTTGATTTTGCAATCAGGAGACATAATCGCACATGCTGAGAACACCTGATTGCGCCATTTTTATTTTATTTTTTTTTTTACTTACCTGTAGCATTTCATATTGATTCGCTCCTAAAGGAGCACTTTCTAAACTCTCTTCCTGCTCTGTCCACCTACAGGCTTTTGTCATTGCAGTCAGAGAACGTGACCCTGCGGTCAGACCTGTCCCAGGCCCAGGCTGACCTGTCTTCCCAGGTTGAGGCCCAGCGGCAGACCTACAGGGAGCAGCTAAGGAAGCTGCAGGATGACCACCGGGCCACTGTAGAGACCCTGCAGGGCCAGCTGACTCGTGTCGAGGAGCAGCTCTTTACCCTGCAGAGCCAGAACAGTAAGCATGGGGGTGGGGTTGTAAACTTGAGCCAATACCTGATTCCCTACAAGAGGTAACAGAGCAAATAGGTGAGGTAACATTTTTATCTTTTACTAAAGAGCAGACAGCAATAGACTCAAGGAGTACATGAAAGGTATGGTATATAGAGATCAATGAAATCATCAAGTGCTTTAGTTTTCCATGGTGCTTGCACTTCTCCTACATGAGTGGAGTGATGTGAGTCAGAAAGAAAACCATGAAGAGGGCATCAGTGTGTTTATCAGAAGAGCAGCATTGAAAGCTCATTCATCACCTCCCACACAGCTGCCCGCTGGAGTCAAACAGCAGAAACACACACAGTAGTGACTAGGAAAGGCGTGTGTGTGTGTGTGTGTGTGTGTGTGTGTGTGTGTGTGTGTGTGTGTGTGTGTGTGTGTGTGTGTGTGTGTGTGTCTTCTCTGTCACTTGAGGACGCCAGGTGTTGGCAAGGTTCCTCAGCTCTATCCCCACCTCTCAGTGTGGCAAACAGCTCACTGTGGCATCTGGAGAGACTCATCATTAGTGGCTCACACATGGATGCAAGGATTAACTCGATACTGGAGCCAATATTAACCTTAATTTGAAGTCATATTTGAGCCACTTTTTACCACTATGCTTCAATTTCACGCCAGATTAAATGCGTTACTGCCCTATCGGACAGACGGGAGATAAAACTACTGGCCTCGTATTTTTTTTCTTTAATAAATCAGATGTAACATTTATATATGCCTTTTGTCATATTTTGTCTAATCTTTTATCCAAACCTTCAAGCAGCACATAGACACACACATAAAAAAGTCTTTTATAAATTAGAAATCGGTCAGTGTTTAAGCCTTTCCAGCTGTTCCCTCTGTTGCAGGCTGTTGTGATGGCTTTGCAGAAACACTGCTCAGTATTTTTCAGATATACATATGATCCCCAGGGTGTTTACTTTCCTGTAAATTAGATGCTTTTATTTCCTTATTGATTTCTTTAAACCTTTCTATTAGAGCCTGATGTACTATTAAATCAGGACTCCTGTATGCTTCACTCTTTTGAGTGGCAGTTGTCATGATTTGGTTGATTAGAACTGGGTAAATATGTTGGGCTCTTGAGTTTACTGGACTTGAACTATTATGAAACGTGTTCAGTATGCAGGTAGACTTCTTGCTCCTCTCAGTCGGCTACATGACAAGGGAAGTAAAGAGCCTGACGGGAGGTGGCGAGGTGAGGGGGATTGGTAGCGAGTCTGGCCTCTTGGATCAGTTAAGGTTCATTAATCACAATCTATTCTTCTGAAGTTTTCTCATTTTTCCCTCTACCCTTCTCTTCCCACGTCACCATTTATGCCAGCTGAACTGGTTAAGACCTGGAGTAGTCTGGTGCCCCCTCATGTTACAGTGAAGTAGGACACTAACTCACAGCTGCTGTGATCGGACTTGTTTGTACATAAGAATCCAGAGATGCTTAAAAAAAGATCTGAAGGCTGCTTTCAGTTGAAACCCTTTTAAATTCCTTTATTTATTTACTATTTTCCACCAGGGATTTTACTTAAACATTTTAAGGCCATGAGCAGAAAGTCTTTTTTTCTTTTTCTTTTTAATTCTTGTTTGACACATCTTGAATCCAACCTCCTCCTTCTCTCTTGTTCAATATGAATGTATTGATGTGCCCAGAAGACCCACACAAATCTTCTTCTTCCAACCTTTTACACCCACTCAGATTCAGTTGCTGTCCAGTCCAGCCGTAAACCGCTGGCATCAGATCCACAGCGCAGAAACACTGACCAGAACCAGGTGGGTGTGGGACCAGTGGCCCTCAGCGACCTGCAGTCTATGGCCAGGGAGGAAGGTGAGGGCATGGAGACCACTGAGACTGAGAGCTTCTCCCCTGCTCCTACATCCCTACCCTCTCTGGAGCAGCTTCTCACATATCCAGAACCCAAACAAGGTGTGTTTGAAAGCAGAGGTCCACAAAAAAAAAAAAAAAAGCGCATTCAGTTTCCAAAAGGACTGCATATGTGACCTATTCAACAAGATATAATGATGAGCGTTACAATGAACAATGAATGACTATGTTTGGGGGAAAAGAATAGATGCAGACTTTGTGTAGTGACAGAGTTTAATGTATTATATCACCTCCTGTATGTGGCATTTGTTATATCTCTAGAGCCATTTGTGTGGACAGTGGAGCCAACCAAAGAAGAGTTAAGTGAAAAGCTGAACACAACCACCCGCAGCATGGAGCACATGAACAGCCTGCTGCATGAAACTGAGGCTACCAACGCTATTCTCATGGAGCAGATCACTGTATGTATACTTCCTCAATTATACAAACACAGAAACAACATTTTTTTTTTGTTGCTCAAAACTAAATTAGAGACCTAATAACCCAGACAAGTTGTCTATTTTAAAGTTGCCTCCCCTGCGCACTTAGCAAATCTACTATTTGACACATCCCCTATAATAAATAGGACCTACTCCTAAGCATTGGTTACAAAACTCAAAGAGAATGATCCCCTTTATTAACGAACCACTTGCAAGATTTAAAAACATACAATTAAAATCACTGAAAGATGTTTCTTCAAGACCGAGAGCAAACGCATTGCCTACATTTGCTGTACTACTACTACTGTTAGCTGAAGGAATGGCATAATTTTAAACCATCTGATTACTTTCTTATTTACCTCCCCTTTCAGGTTGGGCAGGGCATTCAGCATTTAATTAAAAAAGAATCTGCCAAATCAAACGTGCAGATATCCACTGTATCGACCCGCTGAGGATAAGAAAGCAGTCAAAAGTAGATTAACTTTAAGTATTTATTTTACATACATTCTGAGTTATAAAGATCATCTTTAAAGTTATTTTGTATTGTATTAGTATATTTACATTATAGGTTTTATTACATTAGAATATGCCATATTTATTAAGTGTTATTAAAGGAAAAGGTCTGTTCTCTGGTTTCTAGCACTTTATAAGGCACATACAGAATTGCTGTAATTCAGGCTCAACTCTCTTACTTACTATAAGCTTTTATTTAGGAGGTTATTGGTGGAAAAACTGTTAGAATTAGTCATGCTTGTATGTGCTACTGATCTGTGCATTGTTAAGAAAGTCGTTAAAGGTAACTGTTTCTAACAGTTTGTTCTTCTCTACTGATAAATATCTGTATTTTTACTCATGCTTATATTTGTGTTGTCTGTTGCCCGTCTTTTTTTCGGGTAGCGCGGTCGTGTACTGGCTATATATCACCTCAAAGCATGAAGGTCCTGGATTCAGGCCTGCAGAGGTCTGTTTTTTCCAGGGCTTTTGTGGCTTTTCTCCAGGGGCTGATTTTAATCGGCCTATAAAATTTCTTTTTAGGTAAAGCACACTGCATTTACACGTAAAGAAATGTGCAATATACATAAAAATTCCAGTTCATTACTTCAAATATTAAATTCTTGGAAATTTATATAATAATACTGAGTCAAAAGCGTGAGGTTTTCAATGTAATGAACTAAATGAGCCAAGTATTTGTTGTCAATCATTTAATTAATTCGGATTGTACAGATCAGATGAAAAACACACTGATATATTAGTGTGGCAGCCACGTGAGCACACACCTGTAGACTGCTGTTTCAGGTGTGGCAGCTGTGTTTAAAGTGGCCTGTATGCACCAACGGTAATATCAAACAGCTTGGCGTTGTTCACAGTCCCCTCTTTGTCCAGAAGAAAATAGAACTTGTGCCCTTTGACCCTTAGAGGAATAAAGGAAGTGGTCTCCTGCCTGTGGGCGTGGCAGGCTACATGAGACAGAGGGACTGTTATTCTCCTGCCTTGGCTTGGTCCCAGAGGTGACTGTGTGCAGACTGTCACCATCCTCCCACCCTGGTGTAAAACCACTTTGCTGACAGAGCGCCGACAGAACAGAGCCCCGAGTACCACTATGCCTGCTCCTATTGTCAGGCATCCCAGCGTGAAACCATACCTCCAGGTGTTTGAACCCAGGTTCATCTCAAAGCTCCATATTCCCGCCAGACCCGTGGTGGCAGTGCTAGGCGTCTTGGTTCTCCCCTTCTCTTTAGTGCCGCCCGTGTCTCTGAGCCCCGTGTAGGCGAATTGAGCCAAGTACGTCCAGAAGACGAACTGTCCGCCGCAGAAGATCGAGAGAAGCCGGAAGAAGCGGGTCCTGTCGTGCTCGAACAAGGTGACATCTCTGGGCGGCTGGGTGGAGGTGCACATCCTCCGGCGTACGGCCAGCTGGGGGCCTGTGTGGGCAAATATGCCGCCCAACAGTCCGGGAGAAGCACCAAACCGGGAGGACGTGCTGCCGAGAGGCGTAGTGTGCGCCGACAACGACGTGTTTCCAACCTGGTTTAGCTGAACGCTACGGAACCGAAACCGCCTGGAGTAACACCACAGCAGCTGCTCGAAGCCCATCTTTGTCTGTCGCTGTAGTTTTTTAAGCTATTTCGCACAAGAACTGCTGCAGTCCGGGTTTAAAAGTCGCTGTTGTACTCGCGTTCAACGCTTCATATTCAGTAGACAAGAGGACGTCGCCATGCTTGTTGTATGTGACGTAAGTTGCTCGCTTACGGAAAGTAGCGTGGACCAAATTTAATGTTATCTCTTCGATATACTAGTAATCACTAAAACCTCTGAGCTGACCTCCTATATTCCTATTTTTTAAACCTGAAATGGACTCTACAATCTATTGTGCATTAGCTTATTTTCCTGCCGTTTAGCATTAGCCGAAGGGACGCTTGGATATTGTAAATTTTAAAGCGCTTGTATGTTCTACCTCCTAGCTGTTGAAGAGTGAAGTTCGCCGTCTTGAGCGAAACCAGGAGAGGGAGAAGAGTGTGGCCAACCTGGAGTACCTGAAGAACGTCCTCCTGCAGTTCATCTTCCTGCGATCCGGCAGCGAGAGGCAGGCTCTGTTGCCCGTCATCCACACCATGCTGCAGCTCAGCCCAGAGGAGAAAAGCAAATTGTCTGCCATTGCACAAGGTATGCAATGGGTAAACCTTGTTTGCATGCATTTATAAAAAGAAAAATCTTATTCACCGCATGACCTGTTCAAAAGGTTATTATGTATGATTTAAAGTGTAGAAATCTTTTGGTCAGAAATTTGCATCCACGCCTCATGGAAAAGAATTCTATGGGAACTTTGGACATTTAATGATTTATGTGAGCTCTTATTTTTCTTTTGTTAATGTGAGGGATGATTGTACCGTATATTTCTCTTAATTAATTTAAAAGCAAGAATTGGGTGCACAAGTTTGAGCTTATCTTGGATTTTCTCTAATCCACATAGGGCCAGAATTATACTTGGAAACTCAAATATATGCATACACTCCAACTAATATTAATATATGCTACCACCACCATGCTTGACAGCTGTCACAGTAGTCTTAGGTTTGAAAGTCTCACATTTACACTTCCAAACATATCAACAAACATTTCTCCACAAGTTTCCAGCTCGTGGCAGTCTTGAGCCTTGGTGATTTCTGAAAATAATTTATTCTCATTTTATGATGGTAAAGTGAAACTGCCAAGTCATTAAAGGTGTATGCTGTATTCCACCCTGAAAAAGAAACCATTTCCAATTCACTTACAGGAGCGCACGGCCCCACTGCAAGAATTTGTCTCTGCTGTGTTTTCTACAGAGCAGCGTCACAGTGATTTTCATGCTGAGTCATAATAGAAAACACATAACGACAACCTGTCTTTGATTTTTTTTTTTTTTTTTTGTTTCTTCAGACAAAACCCTTTTTTTTAAATTAATCTCCTCTTATCTGAAGTGCTGCAGGTTATAGCATCCAGAATACCTCATTAATGTCTAACCACCTGTTCTTGTGTCTCCTCTCTGCAGGTGAGGAGGAGGCGTCTGGGTCTCGGAGCTCAGGCTGGACCTCCTACCTCCACAGCTGGTCTGGGATCAGATAAAACCGACCACAAATCAAAGCCAAGAAAACACTGGGAGCACAAAGTCGGCGTTATTACTGAGCCTTTATTTTTAATGTAAAAACCTGTCCTCATCATTGAAGCTGCACTTTTAAAACGGTGACAACTGGGAGGTTAACTGGGGGAACTTAAAACTTTGGTGGGATGCAGTAGATGGGACCAAGGAATGTATCAGATAAAGAGGAGTGTACGATTAAGATGAAGAAAACCAAAATATTCAACATGTATAAGAATTTGAGTTTGCAGTGCAATAGCTACATGGGTCTCTTACTGATAACTGTGATGAATATCTGTCTTCCTTCAGCGTGCTATAAACATGTATTCCAAACATTTACTGGACGTAATGGTTACACAGTGAGGCATTACAAAGCATCATTACTAAAATGAATGGGTATAATAAATTAAGTGTATGTTATGTGATGATCGCAGTGTTTTTAAATCCAAAAGGGTGCAAACTAATTGTGAGAGGAAACCTAATCAAGGGGAAGAAATGTGTGCTGGTGTATTGCTTGATATGATTTATAGATCTTTAATTACTTCTCAAGACAACTTTACCTGCATTTTATGATGGGCTTGATTTAGTAAATCAAGCCCATCATAAAACCGTGTAAATTTACATTAATGTAAACCGTGTAAATTTTACACGGTTTACATTTTAGCTTTTCTCAGAGGTATACCTAAAACTTATAGGCTGTTGAATGTGATTGAACTGCCTTCATGTCAGCCATTCTACTGGTCTCTGCCGTATAGAAATTAACCTTATTCACAAAAAATTTGATTCTCTGATTTTACGTTTAACTTGGTTGTTTCCCGGAAGGTAAAGAAAGCATTAGGCGATCTGTAACGCAGTATGCTGTGGGAAACGTGTGTGTAATTTACAGTAGTTCATGGGCTAAACTGCCATAATCTCATTTCAGTTGCACTGGGATGCGTGTTTATAAGTCTGAGGTTCTCTTCAACATTACTGATTGTTGGTGAGGAACTGTGATGACCTGTTATGCTCCTTCCCACCTGTATATTTTTATTTTCGAGTAGTTTCTCAGACTTCATGGTTTAAAAAAATGCTTGTCTTATTCTGAGCTGTGATGCAGCCCTTCATCCACTTTTGATTCTCACTCCCTTTAAGACAGCCTCTTTTTCTGATTGGCTGCCCCTCACTAGCAAAAGGTTGGACCTCCTGTGATCATATCAGTGATTTCACCCCTCACTGACATCACACAGAGCCAAGAGTGTAAGAAAATGAGTGTTTATAGCAGTATAAAGCCTGGGCTTATTTGCACATACACTCTTTTGTGTTTAATCCAAACTTCCATACATATGTCTATAAAACAGACAATAATAGAACACTTTTAACATTTTTCCCCAGGCTGGTTTTACAGTTTTATTGTTAAATCATCACATACTCAACTCAGGTGCACTAACAGTTTCCATGTCTTGAGTTCTGATTCATCGTGCCCTGTAATAATTTGTAATATTAGTTGCGACTTTAATATTGGACCATTATTGGACCATTATTTTAATAGTTTGTCTCTCTTTTATGGGAGTGTTTTATAGTTTTGTCATTTGTGTTGCAATTTAATCACCGAACCTTAACAAAGATTTGTTGCATCTTGCAGTTTCCATTGCTGAAAGCACATCTGCCTCGCAAAAGTGTCCTTGAGCAAGGCTCCTCATCAGACCTATAGATGCTGTTGATTTTACATTCTGACTTTTGACCTGTGCTTTGAGTTTGAAAAACACCTCATATCTACCCCGCTCCCAGTGAAACACATACTTACTCATATGAATACAGTTTTCTGCTGACCAGTGATAAAAATAATTATTAACCGGTTTATTTTCTCCCCCTATTGGCAGCTTTTGGTGATTCACCCAGCACAATGGACTGTATTTATATCTAGACTTTTATATTTATGATACTTAACGTGGGCAGAAGCTATGAGAGATTACCCGAACTGCAAAATCGTACTCAAGAAAGACTACGGCAGTGATTGTTTGTATGTTTTTCTGGTGTATTTACAACTGTAAAAAAAAAAGAGAACTTAACAAAAATTAAAATGATTCCATACTTTGCATTCAGTCCGTGTCCTTTATTTATAATTGATTTTTGAAGTGCAGCATTGCATCTACAGCTTCTAATCAGCAGCCAGATGTTTTACATTTTTCTTTCTTTCTTTTTTTTTTTTTTTTGAGGACATGCATGTGGTGAGGAAGCACTTTTATGGACATGTTTTGCACATTAAATCAAAAAGAGCAGATAACTACAAGATGAACCTTAATTTACATCATTAATAATCCTCCTGTTTTTGGTGTTACTGCTGGGCATCTGAACAGATGCAGTAGCCAGCCTATGTGCTGCTCTGAAAGTCCTTCATCCCTCTGGAAGGAGGGAGCAGGGTCTAGGGGTTTCCCTTTTAAGGAAAAAAATGGTGGGTGCATTATCATGACGCAATCGGGAGAGGAAATGACAAACTCCTGCATCTTTTACTGTAAGTAATGTAAACATGCTGTTAGCCCCGTCTCCCTGCCTGCTACTGTTATGTGATGGATTCTGTGATGTTTTTTCAGGGCTCCCACCCGCCATGTTGAACTGTAGTTACAGTCCTCCCAGTGGTGGCAAACTGAAAGTCAGATTTTCCATCAATGCTGACCAGATGTGTAGATACAGCCCAGCGTAAAGCTGAAGCGGATGTAAAAGCGGCTCTCGGAATCCGTCTCATTTATATTATAGTGAGATAATGAGCGCAGAGAACCTACTGAGTTTACTGGGTGGTTTTAGGTGCATCCTGCCAACAAAACCTGAAAAAAAAACAAAGTCACTTGGATCGCGTGCAACAATGCACGAGCCTCTGGTCTCCAAAATAAAAGCACTTGATTTGATAACGCTGCGTTTCTGTTCTTCCCAAACGTGTTTGGACTCTGTTTTATTGCCTCACTAATGTAAAAAAAAAAAAAGATAAAATAAAATTAGGGGGAAAGGCAGACAATTGAAATTTTTTGCTTTCTAACAGTTCTGAAATCACAAAGTAGCGAAAGAAAGGAAAATGAATTACAGTATCATCCGTTTTTCTTTGTTTTGTTGTTTTTGTGTTTTTTTTTCTTTAAGCAAAGAGCAACAAGTATAAAATCTTTTGGAGTGACCAACAAGCTCTTTGCATCATACACTTAAGAAAAAAAAACAAAAAAAAAAACACACTGACTCTGAAAAATTATTTTTTTAAAAACCAAAAGGTAACTCAAAATTATTAACTTAGATCTCGTCTTAATAACCCAATTAATCCAAGTCATTTTCTCAGTTTTGAGTTATTATTGTGATTTATTGACTTAGGTCGGGGATGGGGACCAATGTCAATATATATTTGCAAAAAGGCACATGAATAAAATCTTTAAATTCCATAAATTTCTTAAACATTTTAGCACCAATACTAAATAAAAAAATGTTTAAAAATGTTTTCATTCATTCATTCATTGATATTTTTTCCTGTATATTTTATATTAATGTGCATTAAACTTTGTATAGTAAATGCGAGGCAAACAGAATGCAGTACAAACACACACAAACACATACAGGTTAAAGGTATAAAGGAAAATTGTTTCCTACTGTATTTTAAGGCAGTTTTCCTGACTCCTCATTAGCTTAAATGGAAACTAAATTTGTGTTAATAGTCTCGTGCGATATCGTGGGAGACCCACGTAAGATGATGTGTTGCTCGAGCTTGTGCAAAAAGGGAGGAATTTATTCTTTTTAAACCGATTTTTAGGGTCCTGTTTGAATCTTGCAAGCCTGCTGTTTTACACTGAAAGGTCCCACCTGGAAGTGGCTCATTCACTAGAGTGAGATCGGCCGGACTGAGGCGAGGCCCCTTCTCGCCATTCTACTCCGCTGTGCGAAAACCAACGTTACATCCCGGACTGCACAACATCTGGACAGCTGCAACAGTGATCGGGTGACGCACATCTGGTGGGAGAGAAGGCACAGTGATGCTCGGCATTACAGAAATGACAAACGGGTGAGCGATTTGTTAAAAAGTTTTATTTTTTCTAAAAAGAGAGAAATTGGTCTGAAAAGTTGACAGTCCGCTATCCTCTGTTCTTTTGTGGAGTGAAAAACTGCAGTTTAGTCATTTATAAGTCATCCAAGGCGGTTGGACCTTTTTAAATACACAATATACTCCAGAGGCACTTCTCTAAAATAGACGTAATAGTAAAGATAATTAGTAACACAGTCATATTTATTGTATTGCATCTTTAGAACAACTTAAGCTCCTCTTTAGCGCCTCCTACCTAGTTACTTTCACTGTGGAAAAGGGTAACGTAGTTTTTATAACATATGATTAGAAGTAAAACACGTCCAGCTATCACATGGAAAATGATACGTAATCAGAAGTGGGTTTGGTTTAAGAAACCTCTGTTTAAATAGCTGTTTAATCTGTTTGGTCTGTTGCTCTGTGTGGCCAACGACATGGTCTGGAGGTTTGAAAATGATGTTACCTTATGTTTGAATATTTTTAATAATTGCAACAAATTTTCTAAAGAGCACTACTGTTTTTTTAACGACTTTAATTTTTCAATTTTATCCAAGTTTTGCACTGTTAAAGATGTAGTGTTTATATGACGGTGCAGAATTTAGGCCACAAAATCTGGAGTTTTTAGCCTTGCACCAAATGAAAATCTCCAAGCCTGATTTTTAACAAGCTTTTATTTGAAAATTTGGGTTTATATTTAATACATTTTTGTTGACCTGGTACTCATGTGTGCAAGTCATTGATGCATGCCCTTCTCACACAGAAAACAGACCTGTGGGTTTTTCCAAAAGCACAAAACCTTGAGAATATTTTTCTCTAAAGGAAGGCAATATATATTTTTGTGGATGTTTTCTTTCTTTCTTTTTAAAAAAACAACAACAAAAAAACGGAGGAGGATGTTCCTCTTCTCTGTGACCTCCACCCTGCCCTGGAATGTTCATATAAAGAAACTGGACAGTACTGCTTTCTAAATCACTTCCTGGCTAAACAGTCCCTGTGGGACTGCTGTTCAGAGCAGTAGTTTCTCCAAACAGCATGAATGCTTCTGCAGAATTAATTATGGGTTAGGATGAATATGGCTTTTATAAAGCACTAAAAGCTCTAAGATGACTAGCCCTTCTAAAAGCCTGAGGATTGCTGCATTCCCATTGCATTACATTTTTTATCTGATCCCACATTCTGTTGATACAACCAGAGCTTAGACCAGCGTCTCGGTCTCCAGTGTGGACTTGTCCTTGTTTGGAAGCAGTCAAGTTGTGTGATGGTGGATTTAACTGTGTGGGCGATTATTCATACTGTGCTCAATCACTCTGAAATGCAGGAGTTATTTAAACAATTCAGGTTTTAAAAGAAGAAACATAAGTTTGTTTGTTTTTTCCTCCGACACAGTTCCTTCTTATATATTTGATGATTAATTGTTGGAAAAATCTCCATGCACCATTAAGTAATTTATTGAGTCAGCTTTCTCTAATTGTCTACACTGTTGCCTCACAGTGAGAACCTACCTCTTACTGCTCATTAAAAAGTATTTATAGTCATGGGAAAAAACCAAGTACACCCCATGTTTCAGTAGCTTGTAGAGCCACATTTAGCAGCAATAAGTCAAATGAATTGCTCTCTGTATGACTTTATCTGTCTGTCAGATCATTGTGGAGGAATTTGGCGTTGCTTCAGTTCATTGAGGTTCACGGGCATTTGTTTATGCACAGCTCACTTAAGGTCCCACCACAGGATTTCAACGCCTGGACTGTTGCAGCATGAAGATTCATTTCTTTTTTGGCCATTCTGTCATGGATTTGCTGCTGTGCTCAGGATTCCAGTTTTAGCTGTTGGACAGATGGCCTCACATTTGACTCTAGAATACTTTGGTTTACAGGAGTTCTTGGTCGACCCAGGTGCCAGATCACACACCCCTCCCTTCACACTATGCACGACAGTTGGTATGAGGTGTTTGGATTTTGCCAAAGGTGGAGCTGTGCATTATTGTCAAACGTCTTAACTTTGGATTCATGTCTTCCAGAAATCTTGTGGTTTGTGCAGATGCAGCGTTGCAAACCTAAGTTCGTGCCGCCACATTTTGTTTTGTTTGTTTTTCAGAGAGAGGAGGCTTTCTCCTGGAAACCCTTCCTAACAACACATACTTATTCATTCTTTAAATGAGGCCTGTAAAGTCTGAAGTGTAGCTCAGGGGGGGGTTGCAGTTTGTCTGAGCATTGTGCATTCTGGCATTGGGGTGAATTTGCTGGGACGTTCTTTCCTGGTAAGATTGTAGCATTGCCTTAACACACACCCGAATCCTCCAGAACAGCAAACTGACAAAACTTAAATGGAGCTTTTCTACTCAACTTGAGGACTGAAAACATGCCTCATCCGTAACATTCACACTCCAATGTGAATGTTACTCTATTTAGTTTACTCTATTTAATTTGTAAAATATGTGTACACACACACACACACACACACACACACACACACACACACACACACACACACACACACACACACACACACACACACGTAGAAAAATATTTAGTATACACATCCAGAAATGCATATACTATTATATATTGTACATATATTTATTAGTTTCAGATGTAGCCATTCTTGTATTTTGCTTGTTTACATTATTGTATTTTGCACAACTCTGTTGCTTGTGAAGCTCGCACACAAGAATTTCACTCACATGTGCTGTACCAAAGTACCTGCACATGTGATGTGACAATAAAAGTGATTTGATTTGATTTGATTTGATTTCAATGGATGCACCGGAGAGCAGCTTGGGGTTCAGTATGTTGCCTGAGGATGCTTTGGCGCAGACAGGGATCAAACCACCAACCTCCAGATTACTACACCTGCTCTACCTGAGCTATGGCCACCCACTGATGACAAGAAAACAACATAGTGTTAAAAGTGTCGGGGCTGCCGTTTTTGATAAATAAAGTCAAAATAAAAAGAAGATGACTTTGTAACTGATGCAGCAGTTAGCCTCAGTCACAGTAATTAATCAAGGTAACGTCGCCACAGCAAGAGTTTTTTCTTGGCTAATGACTAATTGCTACTAAAACATTAAAGGCAATGAGGTTGTGTTATTTTATCTAACAGAAGTCTTTGCATTTTCCTGTTGCTTTTTTAAATTATTATAAATGAGCAAAAATGTATATCACCCCCCCCCCCCCCCCCCAAAAAAAAACAAAACAAACTGATAAAAAAAAACAATTGTTTTGTTGTTTTTTTTCCTTTTGGGGGCGCCAAAGTTCTTTCCTACAGGTAGAAACCATTCACGCCAAGGTGCTGCTCTAAGGCACTATGGTTCCTCTTTGTAAGTACGCTGAAGGATTGTCTGCGGCTTTTATGAAACCCTGTTGATGTTTTTAGCCTTTGGTTTGCAACTAATTAAAGTGTTTGACAGGAAAAAGCACAGACTTCTGCCTTTAACTCTTTCCCTCATGAAGATCTGCAGAGGCAGAGACCACTCTCACTAACATCTGATGTACACTCAGTCATTTTGTTCTATAAGCAGGCCTGAAATTGGACAGAAGCTGCTCAGTTCAGAAGAGTGCTTGAAAGGTTACTCCTAGAAGGCTTTTAAGAGGTAAAGGGTTAATAAATGCTCCGCTCATGCCTGCTGTCATGTGCAGTCACCTCTCAAAGGCTCATTCAGAGCAAGAAAAACTCTTCTGTTAGTCAGCTGGGAGCCTAACCGATGCATGGGGAAGTATGGACCAACAGGATGTGTAATGATCGTACAGTAATTACAGAAGTTCCTCAGTGGTGTGTGTTTGTGTGTGGAAAAGATGGCCTTTAAATCGGGTGAGGCAGATGTAGCTATTATTAATCCTGCAGACAGAAGAAGAAGTAGCTACTTTTGGCTGCTTTGTTGTTTATAGCCCACATGTTTGATTTGGCAGGTTTTTTTTCTCATCCTGATAGTGATGGGATTTCCGGCTCTTTTTAGAGATCCGGCTCTTTAGGTTCGGCTCACTAAAAAGAGCCGGCTCTTTCGGCTCCGAACCGGCTCTTCAGGTTGTTTTGTTGCTTTAATTAATTTATTATTAACAATAATATAAAATTATGCACAAAAGGAATTACTAACGTAAAAACAAGTGGTTTTATTTATATATGTTTATATATAAATATATGCGGTGGCCCCTAGAGACAAAACACGTACAAACTCCAAAACACATTTCTAGCATGAACTGAACTTCCAAAGCAGAGCTACTAGATCACTTAAATTACACAATTGAAAGCATGTGTGTATTGTTTGTGTATTTATACACAGGCACTCGTATATATATTCAAATAATTTAAAAAAAAAGTTCATTTACCTGTTATTACCACACACCAAATCCGGTCGTTGGTACTTGCTGGCTTGTGTAGCCACAAGATAACAAAGGCTCAACACTGCGCCCAGCATCCTGGAGCACTTCTGTTGTCTTTTGTACGTGTTTTGAGTTTTTATGTGCTTCTGAGTTTTTAAATGCTTCTGAGTTTGTACATGCTTCAGAGTTCGTACGTGATTTGAAGTTTGTATGTGCTTTGTCTCTAGGGGCCACCGTAAATATACTTTTATTTATTCACTCCACATAAAATGTAATAAATAAATCATATAATACAAAAATCAACTATTCACATTTCAAGTTTTAACTATTTAAATTTTCAGCTTTTTCCTTTCACAAATTTAAAGTGAAAAGAACACAAAACACTGCAAACCACAACACAATTAAATATAAATTATAATATGAAAACTAAAAGAACATGCATATTCTCTGTCATATGGACCTGCATGAATAAACTTTCTCAATCCTTTATCATCTGCAACCGAAAATAGTTGTGGATGATTACTATACCTTTCTAATGTTGTTGTCCCTGCCTCTCTTTCTCTCTCTCTGGCTCTGTTCCTGTGCTACTGAGTGTAACTACCGCCCCTCCCCCCTCTGCCCAGCGTAAAGCACAAGGCTCGCCTGCAGAGTGAAGCGGAAAAAAAGTGCGAGAGAGAGGCTGAGAGAAAGAAAAAAAAAAAAAAAACCCCACGTGACGGCTCGCGATAAGGAGCCGGCTCGCGTCGTTCACGTCAAAGAGCCGGCTCTAAGAGCCATTTCGTTCGCGAACGACCCATCACTACATCCTGACACATCCCCAAAGGGATCTGTGTTTCCTCCTGGGATCAAACCGGGAATCTTTTGCTGCAATTGACTGCGAGCTAAAGATTCCCTACACGCCGTGCATGACTTGAGTTCCTCCTCCTTGATTATTTGTATCAAGATTAGCTTGTAATATGTTGTACTGAACATCAGGACTTTTAAAAATTATTATTTTAATGTGATATGCATTTTTGAAGATGTGAGAAAAAAATTTTTTTTCTCTCTCTCTGTATCCTGTGATAATGGTAGTGAATCTTTCCAAAGAATTTATGTATCCAGAGAGTTAATCTAAGTTGAATCAGGGAACTGAAAAACTGAACCAATCATATTGTTGGTAGAGATAAATGGGCGCTTGGTTATTTCAGCAGGGAGATATTTAGCAATCTCTTTTGTCTCATCACAGTGAAACAGCCTGTTGTTAGACATATGAAGGCACACCCATCACTATGATGAATCCCTCACACACACACAATATAACATGAGCTCAGCCTGTGGTTTACCCTCTTGATTAAAACTGAGAGAAACACCAAATTTCGCAGCTCTGTGAGAATTACTTTATTATCAACACTTCTTCATCAACGGCTCCTCGCGCCACTTCGTTCCTCCATTTTCCCCCTTTTCCATGTGACCTTTTATCTGTCCTCCTCACACCCTGCCTTTATCCTGGCAAACATTCTGCGAGCCAGTGGCCTGAACAACGCCCCCCCCATCACTCTCAAACACACACACAGTGCTAACATGTAGACACAAGTGACCACAAACACACACAGCTGTGAACAGGAAGTGATGTGGCCGCGTTGACTGAGATAACGGTTGTTAGAGTGTTTGCAGTTATAGCAAAGGGGACTTTGCACCAACGGCCGAAATATTCTAGCTGCAGTCTGACAAAATATTGGTAAGATGTTTGTTTTTTTTACATTTCATTATCACTTTTTGTGATTTTAGCAGCTGCGAGGCTTTACTACGTGCACAAGTGAAAGACATGTCAGGGTGTTCGTCTGTTTTAGTTGTCTGTGCTTCCTCATGCAGGTGTCAATCCTGGCAAGAATCAATTTATTATTTTAATTTAACATTATATAGTGTACCTATTTGACCACCTTCAGAAATGACCTAATATTGACATGATTGCATCACACAGTTGTTGCAGATTTGTCAGCTGCACAATCTCCTGTCTTCCACCACATCTCAAAGGTGCGTTATTGGTTTGAAATTTGGTGACTGTGGAGTACAATGAACATATTGTTAGGTGGCCAAAAAAAACCAGGTTGAGATGTTTGGGCTTTGTGGCTTGGCTGGAAACAGGAAACAGAAAATGAGTACACTGTGGTCATAAAGGGATGGACATGGTCAGCAACAATACTCAGGTAGGCTGTGGCACTTAAATGTTGCACAGTTGATACTTAAGGGCCTGAAGTCTTTGCCTTCTTCTGCTGCTGCTTTTTTGGGGTCGGCACAGCAGATCATCTGCCTCCATCTTATCCTAACCCTGTCATCCTCTGTCACGTCTATGCGTGCATGTCCTCCTTTACTACAGCCACAAATCTCCTCTTGATCCTCCTGTTGTATTGCAGCTTTATCTTTAACATCTTTTGTCCAGTATATCCACCATCCTTCCTCTGCACATGTCCAAACCATCTTAGTCTTGCGTCTCCCACTATGTCGCTAAAACCCTCAACCTGAGCTGTCCCTCTGATGTACCTTCTGGTTACACATAATGAAAATCTTTACCTCTGCCTCTGATCTTTTTTTCACTGCCACGCCCTGCAAACCATCATTTCATATTTCATAGAAGGGTTCACTGCCATCTTGTACACCTTCTCTTTCACTCTTGCTCCCATCCTTTTCTCACAAATCAGCCCTGACACTCATCTCCACCCAATCCTCCTTACCTGCACTCTCTCCTCCATCTCTCTTGTGCAGTCCGTTGCTTTGGTTGGATGACCCCAGGTATTAAAATTCATCTACCCTCAACCTGTATCCCTCTCATTCACACACATTTATTCTGTTTCTTCTACTGACTTTCATTCCTCTTTTCTGCAGAGAAAAGCTGTAATTCCACTGTCAGCTTATTGTTGTATAACATATTAATCATCATTGTGATGAAGTTTGTTTTCTGGCATGAACGTAAACCACACATAGGCACGCAGAGCTGGCATGCAACACCTTAAATTAAACGAGAAGCAGCATTGTGCTACTGTTAGCACTGTTTCTTAATCCCACTGTGATGGGTTTCATCTCTTACCTGCAGTGGTGCATGTCACACAAACCGAATATGAAAAGCGTAGGATTGAAGTCAGTAAGAGTAGCTGTAATATCAGCAACGGCCACACAGTGGCAGTGTGTTCATGGTGGAAGGCTTGTTGGGCTTGTGGGAAACGTATGCTCAGCTTGTGTGTATGTGTGGTGATGACGATGAGTCAGTCTTAACTCAACATATCCCCTTAAATTCCAAATTGCACAAATGTCATTGCACAACATCACTTTTCCTCTTTTCGAAATACAGCTGGCACGCTTTTATTCGTTCCGAGGAAACTTTTAGAAACTGGCTGAAGCATGTCAAGAGTGGGGAAGAAAGAGAACGGTCTGGGATTCATCATGAGTGTTATGGCATACTGAGACATGTCAGCCGGAGCTGCTGTGACCCTGTTCCAGCTGCTCCAGGATGTGAAGCTGACATTAAATTTCAAAATTCACACTCTGTGCATGAGTGTGTGTGTGAGAGCAAGTGTTTGTTAAGGCTACGTGGAATGCTGAACAGGTCAAGGCAGGCTGTTGAAGGTGAATCTGCGGGGTGGAAATGTTGCGTGTAGTTGTCTGTACATACATGATTTTTGTCAGCCGTCAAACAGCTTTCAAACCTGAGCTGTACCTTTGCATCTCTAATGGTCATTTTATTTAATAAAAAGAACTCCTAAGAAAGCAATCAGAATTAACTCATGAGAAGTAGTAGGTTGTTCTATAACCAGCACCTTTATAGCTGAGCTGTTAACTTTCTACAAAATGTGCTAATAAACAATAATATAATAAATGAAATAATTGTTTCAAAGGTGTTTTGACACCTCTCCTCGACCTGTGGTTGCGTTGTGCAGATGTTAACACCAAACCAGCTGCACCAGGACACTTTTAGAGGAGATGAAGTTAAATGAATGAGTCACATGAACTCCAAAGTGGTTCATTTATGGTGACACCATGATCCAACCCAGCTACCTGTTGTGCTCTGCAAGTTTGAACTAAACACCTTCCTGTTGTAGCCAGGTATGCTTTCTGGCATGCAGCGGAGTACCGCAGATGTTTAGAGTACACAAACTCTAGGAACTAGCCATAAAATGAGTAAAACTGCCCTGACAAAGATGAATGCTGGTCGGTTCTCTGTCTTATCTACTAGTTCAGAACACAGCACCTTCTTCAAGCCCAGCAGACTGAGTAGGCATGTGCAAGAGTAGCTGCAGATACATAAATAGATCCTTTTAAAATCCTCCAATGAAATAAGAGAACGTAACCTTATATTTGTTTTGTGGGCAGTAAAATATTTAAATTAGGTTTTTTTTTACATGTTAAGTGTGATTAAGAGTAACTGCTAATAGTGTGCCCTGCGACCAGACATTTAAGTATTTAAATTTAGGCGCAGGGCAGAGGTAAACAGGCCATCTGTGCAGTATAGTCTTCTTTTAGCTAAACACAACCTTCCTGCCTTTTTATACAAGATGTAACGTGAGGGACAAAAGACTCGCCTGTGGCAAAGCGCAGCAGGATCAGGGGGCTTCAAGGCCGACAAAGAAATATGCATCTGATCGCTATACTGCACTTTAGCACATATAAGCACGCAGAGCAAGAAGTCGCGCACCCTTCGACTTTATATCTCAGGAAATGCTCTGTGTGAGGGAGCTTCCTTGACAGAGCGTGCATATAGTCAGTTGATGGCTGTGAATGCTGTTTACCGAACCCCGTCCCTTCTCTGATGACATCACAGCTTCA
Organism: Rhamphochromis longiceps; assembly: GCF_057381845.1. Classification (NCBI taxonomy): domain Eukaryota; kingdom Metazoa; phylum Chordata; class Actinopteri; order Cichliformes; family Cichlidae; genus Rhamphochromis; species Rhamphochromis longiceps. The sequence goes on from NC_140572.1 coordinate 28,867,501, forward strand.
TGTTTTGAGAGGTTTGCGCCTGAATATCTGTTGTGGTTTGTGTTCGCTGTAGATTAGCCCTTCCCACATAAGCGCTCCCACATAGTGCTGTGATGAATTATTCATAGAGTGACATTTTGCTTTTTCTCAATAGTTTGTTGTTTGTTGCTGGGAAATAATTTCAGTTTACAAAAGCTGTGAAAATAGTATCCGTGCCGACCCGTGTACCCGTGATCAGATATCAGCGCTGGTCCTTAGTGCGTTCCAAAGTACAAGAAGTTTGAAGTTTGGCTTTATATTCCTGTCATCGATCATAATAAAGTTTCTTTATGAACAAACAAGACATCTACAAATACTTATTGGCAATATTGACATTTTTTTTACTTTAAAGCTCCAACATGAATGCCTTCTTAAGGATTATGCAGAAGGCACTCACACTCTGTATGAGTGTATTCTAAGTGTGAGAAAATAAATCTGCTTCTTTTTATCAGCTCTTCATGCCTTTTCTTCTCCAGCTTTTATTTGCTGTACAGAGAGTGCTGAGGCAGAGAGATGTAGGAGGTGAACAGAGACTGCGTTGACAGTGTTGAAAGGTCGAGGACTCTTCTTCTTCTTCTTTTGTCTCCTCCTTCCTGTGATGCATTCCCCCCCTTCTACCTGCTGCAGGAGGGGGAGGGGGAGCATATCTTTTTTGATAGGTGTGTAACCACATAACCACACCTCTGTGTGCTCAAGGGTTTGAGCCCTGGAAGTGTATGTGAGAGACAAGTACTGGAGTGAGACGAGACTCAACAATTCGTACTGGCGACTGAGCGTTTTCAGCCGACGAGAGGTAGGAAGGAAGGAAGAGAGGGAGGGAGAGAGAGAAAGCAAGGCAAAGGGGAGATGAACTCTTTGAGGCTGAAAGAGTTGTCAAACTCAGACTTATACAGGCGAAGGAAGGAAAAACCAGACAATGGAAATGTCAGCGAGAGTTTGGCTTGGGACAGCTACAGGTGGGTGCAAACTGTCACATTTACGGTGAGAAATAACGATTTATGCACACAATTTTCTTGTGTCATTGTGTGTGTTGTATTGGCCGACATCTCAATGCGATTGTCAGTCTGTAGCACTCAGTTTTTAGGAAGTGTGGTCTACACAGGGCGTTGAGCCCACTTTGGTTTTCACACATGTAAATGGTTTTTAATGGCTCAACAATGACACTTAGCATTTCAAATAAAAAACCATTAAAAGTGTGCGGGTTCTTCAAAGGTCATGTCAAGTACTGCAGTGTGCTTACAGAAGTGTTCGGCGAGATAACAAACGATTAACTTCTTCAAATCTGTTTTTGAAGTCTTTGTTCGATGTTTCTTTTAGGGTTTAATCTCAGTTCACAAACATTGATTTTTAGTGTGGGGTCCAAGTGTTGTCAAACTTATCAGCTTCCTTATCATCAGCACTGACTTGCAGTCTCACATGAAATAGCAAATGTGGTGTGTGGTATACTACAGATACTTATCTTTACTACAGGCTCTTTGAAGAAAACTACTTACCGATGTGTTGCGTATTAGCGTGGATGGATAAGGTGATATTTTCTGTGGTGTTTGAACAGTAAGTATTGTGGTTGATGGTTGAATTCCTGTGAGTTATGTGAGCAGCAGCAGCAACAGATGTGTACATGTACAGAGTTTTGTAATATTGGTTTTTATAATATGATAACATCAGTTTTGGATGTCTGTTGGTTTCTTTTTGTCAGACGCATCTCTCTCTGTCTCTTGCGCTGTCGCTCTCCTCTGATGTGTGTTTCTGCGAGTGTGTGTGAGATGCTGAGTCGTATGTGGCATGCAAAAATGTCAGGAATGCGGACAGAAAGAGGGCTCTCTTCAGAGGTGTGTTGAGCCAAACCAAAAAAAAAAAAAGCTCCGTTCTCGCCCTGTAACCCTGAAAAAGGGTTTGAGGAGCAGGCGGAGCAATTAACATTTAAACAACTAAATTAAAATCAAACCTTTGGTGAGGCAATAACATCGGACTCAGCAGGGCCGCTGTGTTTAACAGGTATTCAAATGCAGTGTCACAGACAGCTTATATGAATATAGTGCATAAAAATAACAAATTAATTAAATATCCCTGTGACAGTTGTGACTGTGCAGTGTTTGTATTTATCTAGAATTACATTTAGGCAGCATCAATAAATGATAAGACTGCTTTAAACTACAGAAGTCAGAAAACGGAGGTGAGAAAGACAGTGGGCATTTATTTACTCTTGTATTTCTGATCCACTCTGTCATGTGAGACGCAACTCAACTGTTCCGATACTCCTGACACAGAAAGGATCACTAAGGGTTTTCACTTAGGCAGCGGTTGTCCTTCTCTCCGGCATCGGCTGGAGCTTTCTTTAGGTGCCTTCCCATCTTTAACAAATATCCAGCAGGGATGACTACATTTACCCAGGGCCCTGTTTATGTGATGTTTTTCTGCTTCCCTGGCCGCTCTGTCTGTGGAGATGGTGTTTGCTCTGTGTTGTAGCGACCTGATGACACCCAGTTTGTGATTCAAACATTAAATACTGGTTCGCATGCATTGGTTTATAGTACACATTAGCTTTTAAATGTCCCCCATTACTGATGGAAATCTCACAGGCTAAGAAGGGTAACCTGCGACTTTTCATATACTCCCTGGCGAATTTGATGTGTTAGTCCACCAAGTTAATGTAATCAGTGAACTGTGGTATGTCCTGAGATTTGATTTTCACCCAGGTGTCCTCCACATATCTGAACCAATGAGTTGGTGGTGTTCCAGGGTAGGATAACAAAGTCCTCTTTTCCACTTCTTCCATGTACAAGTTGGCCACAATGGGTGAACCTGGGGAACCCATGGCACACCAATTTTTCTGCCTTTATTACTGAAACAGGTGGAATGAAGACTGGTTGTCGTTTCAGGGGCTCATTAGCATTTTTGTCACCCTTGACTGCCAGAAGGATGATATTGTTGTTGTCATTACTAAGTGATGTGAGTGCCTCCCTCTCCTCCATGTTGATGTTGGATGCTGGGGGCTTTGCGTTGCTGAGACAGGCCGAAACCTTTGTCCGTAGTTGCTCTTCTTCCACGTCTGCAATGTTGTTGTTTTGAATCGCTGTTTCTGTGGCTGTGATCAGTTCCACTAGCAGGATTTGTCTCGGCGTCACAGCAAAGTTCAACCCTTTAGCAAGGATGTTTTTCTCTGCTTGGATGAGTTGTCTGTCAGACAAATTTTTCACCCATTTGTTCACATCCTCAGCGTGGCATCCTTCTAAGCTTACGCACAGCTCATGCATCAGTCATATTCCTCTAGAAGCAGGCTTGAAATATGACACAAACTGCACAGTTCAAGTAAGAGGAACATGGGCTATTCCTAGCAGGCGTCCAAGGGGGAAAGAGATAATATTTATATTTCAGAGAGAAATATAACCAAAGAAACAGTGCTACAGGATTTAACAGTGGCAGGTTATTAGGCTATTTTTGGTGCCAGACATGTCCGATAAATTTTCAGCAGAACCGAAATGAAGCAGATGCTGTAAGTAAAGCTGATAATAGTGAACCTTAACAAGCAAATCAGAAGAGCAAAATGAATCATTAAAAACACAAAGAAGGAAACACTTATCAAACTGATTAAAGGTTTGGGTGGAAACAGTTTTTATTTGATTGCCTAATCATTTTTTTATATAGGTATAAATCCTATGACAATTCATGTACTGTTGACTATCCGTGTGAGGGAATAATAGTTAATATCACAAAAAAGGTTCTGCTTGAAGAACAGTAAATAGTAGTCTAATTTGAGTTTTATGATTGTGTGCATAACCTCTTACTTCACTATTGGTTGTGTGGTTTGGCTACAGGGGTGGCCACATTTTAATCTCTGTTGTCAGTGGCCATGGCCACCCCTTACCTCCGGCCCTGCAGTTAGATCCGCCTACACACTTCCACTTGTCGTCATCAGAATTAGGTGGAGCAGTTGCAATGTTGACAAAGAAAACAAACACCGCAATTTCAAAGATTAGATTACATTTACATTTTCCAAACCAAAAAAACATCCATAACTATGTAAAAATTATTTATTCGTTACATGTAATGATCAGTTGATTCATATTTATTGGGGATGGGGTGATGTTAAATAATCTTTAAACGAAGATGAAGATTGCAACTTGCTAGTAACTCTGCACTAATAACAAAGAGCATGTGACATGTTGCTGTTATGCTTTGTGTTTTTCCTGTCCTGGGCAGTTAAATGGGATTGAACATTTGATAGTGGAGGTCAAAGTGGCCTTCAGGACAAAACGCCCAAAACAAAGGAAATGTTAGTCATGAATTATGTTTGCACACTCATCGAATCACTCAGTTTTACATGTTTGTGTGCACTTCTATGCTTGTGCTGGTGTGTGTACACTTGACTTGGTGCCAAAGGTTTTGCTCAAAGAGACGTCAGGTCTGTGTTTCCATGGCTGCTGTTGACACTGCGAGTATGTTACAGGTGGTGTGTTAGATTAGTTTCTTTGGTCTGAGACTCCTTGTGTTGCATCAGCTGAGAGGAATCAGAACTGCTGCTGATTCCAGTTTTAAAGCGAGCCTGCAGAAAGAGGCCAATTAAGCCTAGAGTAATATACATTTAAACATAAATGTTCTGTATTATATTGTATGAATAAATGACCTGCTTTGTTATTATATATACATAAAAACAACAAAACTGGTTTGGTTCCATCTTAAGTTTAAAAACCAAATAGAATAGAATTGGATGCCCTGTAGGAAGAAGGCAGTGTGGACAATGTTCTGCTGAGAAAACATGGGTCCTGCCATCTATCTGGATGTTAGTTTGACACGTACCACAAACCTAAGCAATGCTACAAATCCAATAGTGGATCCGACCCGTTGGAGTACTCCCTGATGGCTATAGCCTCTTTCAACAGGGTGACACGCCCTACTACAAAGCAGAAATGTTTCAGGAATGGTTTGAGGAGCACAACAATGAGTTTGAGGTTGTTGACTTAGCCTCCAAAGTCTCCAGATCTCAATCCAATCAAGTATTTGTTGACTGTGTAGGTCAAACAAGTCAGATCTATGAAGGCCCTACGTCACTGATCAGTGCTGTTAAAATCTTGGTGCTAGATACCATGGCACACCTTCAGGGGTCTCGTGAACTCCAGGTCAGAGTTCTTTTGGCAGCAAAAGGGGGACCAACACAATATTAAGCAGATCTTCATAATGTTATGCCTGATCGGTGTATGCTCCCGAACTCTGCTGAAGCTCTGCCGTGTTTATTTGCTCATTTGAAAAATAGAGGACCTGTATTTGTGTTTTTAGGATAAGCTAGTCAAAAAAGTGCACATCTAAACATCAGCTCCTTTGTAATCAATGGATGCTTATCATGAGTGCCAAGGGCTCGGACAGTGATAGAGTCTATAAAGGGATCAAATGTTGGTTCAGCACATCTAATGTTCCTTTTGTAAAAAAAAAAAAAGAAAAAAAGAAAGGAAAAGGTCTCAAATATTGCACACAGAAATCATAAAGAAAAAATCTGTTATCCTTTTTCTGTCTAATGTCTAAACATGCTCCACAGTTGGAGACAAGCCCAGGTCATTTGATTGGAACCTGACCTGTGAACCCTCCAGTGATTCCCCCTCTCCAGACTTTTATTAGCACTGGTCATTTATAGCACTCTTTCAAGCTAATGCTGGACACACTATCCCGAGTGTCCCATGTTCTGATTTTGGTTGAGGATTAAGATAAAGTACATGATTTTTTTGTGGCAAACAATTCAAACCACAAAACAATATATAGATGACATAATTCAGAACACTGCAAAACTACTTTTTCGGTGCTTTCGCCCTGGCATGATGATGTTGACACTGTACCACACTCATTGACCCTTAATTTAAGTGAAAGCTGTTGCTAATGTTAGCTTAAAACTAGATTATATAATTATTCACTTTATGTTATGCAGCCGATGCTGACACGGATATTTGTTCAGTTAAAAATCTAATATGATCAACCAATAACATATCTACGAAATATTTTTTTCTTTCAGATACACAAAGCACAAACACATTGCCTTAGCATTAGTTTTATTTAGTTATTTATTTACGTGTTTAAACGTAACAAACACAAAAACAGTTTTTTGTGTTTGTTCCAAACACATGTTGCCAACTGGGAACTTGTCAGGAAAAAAAGTCTCAGATTACTTGTTTACGCAGACAACTCTGACTCTGCTCTATCCACTCTGTTTCCATTAGGGATGTTGTGGAGTGCCCTCTGGTGGGCAAACTATGCAACATCGATACTCATAATGTGGTTAAAGGTTGTTTTTTCCATCTTGTCTTTACTTTTTGAATAGATTTTTAAAATCTTTGTTCAATTCTTAAATTAAAACACAGTGCTCACCATTTTTGTGTTTAATATTAAAGAAACAGCAATTCTCTTTCATAGATTCCTTGATTATTTACCTGATTATAACTGCTGGAAGACCAGCTACACTGATCCCTGTATTAGAGTATCTTTTTTTAATCCTCAGTAGTGCTTGACACTATTACGTCAGATTTAACAAGGAGTGAATGAAGCCTAAAAATCCTGTCCTGCTAAAGGAACACACCAGAGACATTTATCCAACTGCTGACAGTTGCTGTAGCCAGTTTTAAGCTCAGGTTGACGTTCATATCAACACTCACATTATCTCTCTCTTTCTCTTTCACTAGTATTGAGAAGCTCTTTGGCTGAGTGCTGGGATCAGACTATACACTTACTGTCCAATCTGAGTTGTAAAAAGCAACAAAACTCTGTCAGTATTGTGTCTTGGATGCTTCAGGAATCTAAGACAGAAAGTCCTATGTGAAGGTGTTTTTTTTTCACATTTTCTAGTTTAGGTGTGTCTAGAACGATCAACAAAAACGAGAGGCACAGTTTGAGCGGTTTCATCTCCTCACATGTCTAAACAGTCATTTTGAGTAATGACAAACTCTGCTCTGGGGTGAAGTCACTTGTTTGGCCTTTAAATAATATCTAGAGAAGAAAAGTTATAACAATTGAATTTTCCAGTTTCAATATTGGCACATTCAATATTTTCAAATTGACACTATGGTTAGAAAATAACCAACTTGTAAAGACAACTATGGTCAGTGTGGGCACCAGAGAACTTGAATAATTGTTTGTTCAAGTCTTTCATTTTTGAGGGTGGAACACTGTGCTGTGACTGTAATCAGGAGGAAAGCTTCCTGTTCAGCACCCACCCTGCGTCCATTGTGCCCCGGTCACTCAATACTGATTCCTTTTTTTTTTTTTTTTTTTCTTCTAAATGACATCAGAAACAGCAGTATGCGACATTACGTGATGGCAGAGCTTCAGTTCATCCTTTGTCATTTTTTTTTTTGTTTTGTTTTTTTTTTTTTTTTAATAAATAGGACAGGGGGAATGAATGAGAGAAAGAGGGGGAGAGAAAGAAAGAAAACCAAAGGGGAGAAGAGACGGTGAGAAGGGGGGGGAAGAGAGAGAAAAAAAAAAAAAGAACTCCTGGGTCACCTGTATGGAGAAAAAAAAAAAACAAACAAAACAAACAAACAGAGGAGACAGCAAACAACAAAGAGCAACATAATAATAGAGAAAACAAAGCACCATCACAATAAACTAGCTAGTCATAGATATCAATATTTACTAAATAATAAACGATATTGTGCAGCACGCAAGATAGACAGCGCACAGTGTGCTTTGAGGTAGCAGCCAAGAAAGCTTTAGTCCGCGTCTGTGAATACCCATGTGTGCATACCTGTGTGGATCAGCATGCTTGCATTCCAAAGGTTTCTCCATGTAATGATCTGCTAGGGAGTGTGGGGGGGCCACAGCCCCGTCCTCCAGGGTGTGAAGCCACTTGGAATCAATACTGATTCCAAGTGGCTAAGATTCGCCGCACAGACCACGTGACATTATGACAGACAATGCTCTTTTCTGAAAAAGCTCTCGAGGCTTTAAATAGTGCCCGGTGATATGTCTGGCTGATTATGTCATCTATGTATGAATCCAGACTTTGTCTTTTGATGACAACCAGATTGTTCAGACATACCTACCAAGATGTCATCCAAGGGTTAGTATAGTCCTGTTGTGAAGCCTTGAGCTTTTTCACCATATTGATGTTTGGAAAGCAGGCATGACACATGTGGGGTAAATATGAGTAGGAGCCACTTATCAGTACTTTACCCCTCTTTTCTTTACCTGAATCAAGAAAGTTACAGATTAAACACCACATATTATTCAGCAAGCTTAAAACTAGCAACTGAGACCATGAACTCACAAGAAACTCATTGCCTCAGGTTATAAATCAAAGCCTGTACACTTTGATACAATCAGTTGATTTTTGCAACCAGAGGAGTCTCCCATTCCTAGAAAGAAAGAATGCAGGTTTAAGGCATCTGCGTACTGGCAACCTTTTGATTACCCCCCGAGTCTCTACCTCCTGAGTTTACTTTGCTTACTTTCTCACTCGTTTGCATCTTCCTATCACAGATAGGCATCTTCTCCGGTTGCCAGTGGTTTCGTAACATCTTTCAGTCACTGTAAAACTACTATTGTATTTTAATAAAATATGAACAATGTCTTTACACCAGTTAGTATCTCTGGTGTTGCCTAGCAAGAGCACCAGTCAGCTAGTCGCAAGCTTATGCGTTGGTATCGAGAAGAGGCATGAAAAAAAAATCTACAGCTATGATGCTTTTAAAAACAAGCAAGAAAAAAATGTGGGTAATAGACTTTGAATGTGAAGTTATGTAGCCTTCCTCCACTCCGAAGACAGAGTTGGCCTCTATCATGTATACAAATTCTCTCGCACACATACACAGACACAAAACAGCAGCTGCCAGCACCTAGTTTGGAGTCGAGGCTCCACTGGGTGTCTATTTGTAGAATGGAGTCATGTAGTAAGACTTATACTGAAGGACTCCGACATGTTTCAGCTGGACGCACAATGACACATGGGACTTGAACATCGTGGTGCTGACGCTTTACAGGTTTAAGCAATCATCAGCCATCCCTTACTTTGCTGGATTAACACACTGGCTGCTCTCCAGTGTGGAGAGTCAAACATGTTTGCCTCACTGGAGCGTATTTGCGGATATAGCCTGGTGTTGTTTTGATGGTTTGGGAAGTGGTCATTAATTTGAGATGCCAGCTTAGTGTAGCCACATAAAGAGCTATCAAAGAGAATTGTGGCTTTAAAGGAATGCCCTTGGCTTGGACCAATATAGGGTAGAAAGATGATTAACAAATTTATAATTGTAGCCCTAGACAGCTTCTGATGTTTCAGACTGATATTGGAGAAGATTCTTACTATTTTCTCAGTTGAATTCAAGTTTGAATCCTGCGGAGACTTTTAAAGAACAAAAGCAGTTCATAAACGGTGTTTTTGGAGCTGGTGAATATGAAAGTGTTCAGGGATTCTGACTCAGCGAGGCAGCTTGCATTGATACAGACTTTGACATGATACCAAACTTTTTTTTTTCTTGTGTGTGAATTTCCTGCTTTGCACAACAACACAACAGCTGGAAAGGGAAGAAACAGGGATGTTTGTGTGTAAAAATAATAATAATAATAATAACAAAGGAAAATGCGTGCAATTAAAGCCACTTCTGTTTTTTCCTGCATGTGTTAGCTACTTACCTCGTATCAGGAGGCTGATTACGCATTCAAGTCTGGCCCCTGCAGGCTTGCCGAACACACTGCTGCTTGGTTTCTTTCACAACTGTGTTTATCCAATGATTTCTTACATGAGATGGAATAAACAGTAATCTGTTACACTGTTATTCTCTCTGTTCCTGGTTTGTACTGGACTCTTTTAGGCTCTTTGCGTCGCTGTCTGACATTCCCGCTTTGCGCAATCCTCAGTTGGAGCCACATTGTTAGATCTCCCAGAAAGCTGAGAGCTCCAGCTGTTTAACACAAACACACACACAGAGATTGATAGCATGAGGAGATATCAGGCGAAGACAGTTTATATATTAGGGATTTCAAAAATTAAAATAATGCTGTGTGTGTGTGTGTGTAAGTGCGATCTGACACAGTGACCTCTGCCTGGACAGGCGTCAGGGTGGGCCTTTCAATTTCAGCAACCTGCCCAAGAATAGACAGCGAGTTTGGAAAAGTGTGTGTGTGTGCTGAGAGTTGATGGGGGAGTGAGAGAAAGGGGGGGAGTATGTCCATGAGAGAGGGTGTGTGTGTGTGTGAGAGAGAGAGAGAGAGAGAGAGAGAGAGAGAGAGAGAGACTACTCCCAGTGTAGTGTGATTGGTGTTTTGCTCTCCTTCTTGCTATGTGGATTACGGCTCTCCCTGCCTACTGCATTCCTGCTGCTGGAAACGAACACTGAAGCATCCCAAAGCATTTTTACTGGAGTGTAAGGACTTTTAATAGCATTTCTCTTGAGCCAGCGGTAGGCGGACTATTGCTGTTAATTCAGATAAGCATGGATATGAACGGACGTGGAATGCCTCCATCGATACCTGAGGATGAAGCTGTACACCACAGTCCTCACAGCGAGATGAACGGCTACCATCAGAGGCTTCAGGGCGGTGGAGGAGATGGAGCGGAGGATGAGGTCCCCGTGTCCAAATCACAGAGGCGGAAGAGTGATGTGAAAGTCTACAAGGAGTTTTGTGATTTTTATGCTCGCTAGTAAGTAGATCAGAAGTAAGATTTTATTGTGACTTGGAGACCTCTAACCACAGATTTCTGTGAGTGTAGTAAGAAAAGATATACCTCAGTGTAGGATGTTGAATGTGCAAATTGTGCCTTGAGGTGTGTAGTAGTCTTCTGCTTTCCCCTTTCAGCTGCCCAACTGCCAAAATATCGACAGGACTTAAAGAGTTGTCTTCTTTGCCTGGCTGTATGATGACTGGTATCATCTCATTCTCAGCTTAAGAATATGCTTTTTGTAACCAACATGCCAATTGAAGTGGTAGCAGTGCACACAAAAAGGGATTATGACAGAGAAATTGTGGGTTAAGGACTTTACTCTGCTCATTTGCTGACGTAGCGTTAGTGTGTTAACCCCGAGCTTACGGCCGTGTTACAGAATGTGAAGAATTCTGATTTATTTACTGGGCTTTATCAGCTTAAGCTTCCTTAGGTGCCATGTTTGTGCAGGGATAGCTCTGAGCGCTACAGGAGGGAGCACACAGGAAGAGTTATTTTTGTGCCAAGGGGGGGAGTTGTTATGCAAAGCAGAATATGCTGGCTGGCATTTGAAGTATGTGTGCCTGAAACACAGGAAGGCTAAATATACATACTTTATTTCTGACTGATCAGGGTACATCATCACATGTGGGAAAGCATGAATGTAGGGTCACCCACAGGTTTCTCTAAAGGACGCTTAGAGGCCTGTCATCGGAAGCAGTCAATAGAGACAGAAGAGACAGAAAATTTTGTTTTGAGGAAAGCAAGAGCCGTGTCAGTCGTGTAAAACATTGAAATGGAACTTTTCAATATAATATTTCTTTTCGTGTGCTAAGACAGTCATTTCATCCACTGATTTTAGCTCTATCTTTGAGCCTGCCCCTCCCTGTAATCCAACTTTTCGCTGACTGGCTGCACCTAGCAAACAAAAGGTTTGAACAGCAGATGGGTGGGGTTTCTGTGCTCGCAGCCTAAAATGGTCATGTTAGGAATATCCGTTCTCAATGACATCATACAGGGGCCGAGTCAGGAAACCGAGCTGTTGGTTCACGGGGATTACTGGCACATGTGCTGACATCATTTTTTAAAAATTTGGCTATTTTTACTGTGAGCCCTCACCAGTGTAATAAGGCAATTCTTATTTGTAAATCTGTGTTGAAATCATTCTAAGAAAAGCTGAAATTTACCATTGCATGGTCAGAACAGTCAGGTTTTTTATATTAAAGATATAAGAAGAATGAGAAAACACTGAAAAATCAAATCAGAAGACCTGAAGATAAATGGAGACCAGAGAAGGCAGAGTAGAGAGAACAGATGGTGCTCATAAAAAACGATTTTCTTTATCCACTCTTATCCACTTTATATTCACTGTGGAGTTTTAAGAAATCTGGACCCATTTTAATTGTATTAGAAATCATTTTGCCTTCTCTTGACTTGTCCATATGAGCAGTTCATGCAGAAGCTGGTGAGACTTTTTTTTCAGCCTACACGGCCTTAAAAAGAGCCGGATTGTCATTGATTGCACCAGGCTTAAAGAAACAACGTATTTTCTCTGAAATCTGCATCTCTGGCTTGTCTTTGGCTCACACAGAGTGCTAGAAGCTGATAGCAGAGTGGAAATGCCTAAAGGATGTATCACTTCCTCCCACCAAGCCTGTGGACAGGGCAGGGCTCTCAGTGTGTTTGATATCAGCCCAGACAGGGCATATAAAACAATATGCGTCTGATAAGCATGTGAGGAGTGGAAACATCTTGTTTCAATGTGTTCATGTTAAAAGAACCTCCACTCACTCTACCCGTTTGATGTAGCGCGCATTCTTAAAGCCATTTGGCAGACATTTGGAATGATGACCAGTTTAGAGTAAAGCCCTAAACAGTGAGTTAAAATGTCTTGAAGTTTATGGAATTCTTGATGATTCCCAAGTTGGTGTGAGTTTAAATGAACAGATGGCATCACTCCATAAACATCCTTCAACGGCCTTGTGTGCGTACTTCTGTTGCTTAGATACACTGTGGTATTGTGACCTTTAAAACAAAGCAGCGAAGCCGGGACAGTCCCGCTATTCCCTTGTCATTGTTCCTTTATCTCTGCAAATGTCTGCACATTCCCATTCACCTCCAGTTTGTCTTAAGTGTTAGGAGGTGTTGTTATTCTGAGCAGGGGGCATATGCTTTTATTAATTAACAGTGAATGTTGCAGTTTTGGCATTTGATTGCTTTCTGTGCTTGAGGTCGAGATGAAAGTAGTCCAAAGTTCAGCCTGAGTATAATTTGTAACAGAAGTGGGTTTGGAGAGTTATGACAATATAAAGGATCAGATTGGGGAGAATTGTGTAGAGATTGCCATACCGGATTCATTTGGTCAGATCTCTGTGCTCGGTCTAACAAATCCCCTACGGTGGCCCCTAGAGACAAAGCACGTACAAACTCCAAAACACATGCAAATTCCAAAACACATGCAAACTCCAAAACACTTGCAAACTAAAGAACACATGCAAACTCCAAAACACGTACAAACTCCAAAACACTTGCAAAATCCAAAACACTTGCAAAACCCAAAACACGTACAAACTCCAAAACACTTGCAAAACCCAAAACACTTGCAAACTAAAAAACACATGCAAATTCCAAAACACGTACAAATTCCAAAACACTTGCAAAATCCAAAACACTTGCAAACTAAAAAACACATGCAAATTCCAAAACACTTGCAAAATCCAAAACACTTGCAAACTAAAAAACACATGCAAATTCCAAAACACGTACAAAATCCAAAACACTTGCAAACTAAAAAACACATGCAAATTCCAAAACACGTACAAACTCCAAAACACGTACAAACTCCAAAACACGTACAAACTCCAAAACACTTGCAAAATCCAAAACACGTACAAATTCCAAAACACGTACAAACTCCAAAACACTTGCAAACTCCAAAACACGTACAAACTCCAAAACACGTACAAACTCCAAAACACTTGCAAAATCAAAAACACATGCAAATTCCAAAACACAACGGAAGTGCTCCAGGACGCTAGGGGCAGTGTTGAGCTCGATTTGCAAAATAAACGGCAAGTTTGTCTGTATGGGACGGTCTCCGTCGCGCTTCCCAGGTTGCCTAGCAACCGTGATACTAACCGCTGGAAACGTGTCATACAACTTGGTTTGACAGAAATGAGGGAGAACATATTTTGTTCATTTGTTTGTTTGTTTCTACATGAGCTTTGTGTGATTTGATAAGTATCTGAGGCTGAGACCACAGGACAGTAAAACATGATTTTTGGGCTTCATTTCTGTACTGAACAGTCATTTCAAGATTAATTAGTAAATAAGAATTAGCTGATGTTGTTCATGAGACTAAAGTCATATCACTTTGGTAATGTAAATATAATATGGCCAATATTCTAGTTATTATATTAATCATTATTAGCTATTACAGCAGTGAACATGAACTCTGTGTCAAATACTGAGCTTCAGTACAGATTCAAGTTGCAGTTATTTATATGTCTTATCACCTTAAATCTTCACTCAAAGACAAGTATCTTTGACAGTGCATATATAGGTATATCATATATAAGAGACAAATGTTGTTCCTTCAGTATGTTGGCATTACTAAATTTGGCTCATTGCTTACATATATTTATTAAAAGAAAATGTACAAGCTGTGATAACTGTTTCTGATAAAATGAAGAGTAGACTGATATATGAAATATTCCTTTATTGGGTGAGAAAATCAGACCATGTCATAACTGCTTTAAGTCATACAGAATAGATATCAGAGCCTTAAACAGGCTGGCTTCTGCTAAATGGGTCAAACTGGGCAGAAAGTCTACAAACACATAACATCCTTACAGAATATGATGTAACACTATAGATCAACTTACCTCAGAATATATAAAGCATATAAACAATTACAGCAATATGATGCAACAAACACAGCAGTGCTACTGATCCAAAATACTCAAAGCTTCATAGAACTGAAACAAACATTTGTTTTTAGCTCCATTCGGCTGCTGATACATACTTTAGGTTTCTGAATATTACACTTGTTGCTGCCTTTCATAGTGTGTAACTTGAAGGCCCTGAGTACTTTCTCCCACACTGAAAACACTGGAATGATAAAATTATTTGAACATTACCTAATAAGACTGATTCAGGACAGACAATTAGTTATTTTAAACTTTTCTAGCAGTCCTTCACAAACAGGGAACAGTCTGTCTATTCTCTCCATCTGTCAGCTGCTGCTGGCTCTTCCTCCTCCTCTTCCTCACACACTGTTGAGTTTGTCCTGGTGGATCATCAGGGGTGCAAAGCCTCACAGATGATGTGCAGCAGTGGGTCCCTCAGTCTGTCCTCACTCTGGACACTTGCAGTTGTCACACATGGAAATCAAATGTGTGATAAGCTGCAGGATTCAAACACAAGTGTGACTTATAAACACATGTTCATATTTTTATTCCACATTCAGAGAGAAAGAAACAGAGAGCGAGTGCAGGACAGACAGACAGGTGACAGTCTCAGGTGTATACACTGCTACAAAACAGCACAAAAGAAGGAGGATTTAGTGTTTGTGTTATTACGAAACAAGAGGAGTTCCCAGATGGTACAGTGGACACACATGTGTGACTCCTGCGATTAAAGCATCTTTCTTTCAGCTTAACGAGTGAACCGTCAGCTCGTTCAAACACACGTTAAAGTCCGTTTGGCTCGACACCACCGAACAGAGGCAGCAATATAACATAGCTAACATTAACAGTGCAGTGAATCTTCCTTGTGCTGTGATATTCAGGACTGCAAACCGAGCAGCATCACTGACTTTCAGCTTGTTGTGTTTGTGGATATATGACTGACTTTAATTATCCACAAAATCATCACAATCTCTGTAAGATTAAGGTCGACTATATATATATATTTTTAAAGTAAAGGCTTTAAAACCAAGTTAATTCTGAAAGTACAGACATGACTAATGTCACATAATTTTCCCGACATGTGGCCAACAATAATGGTTTAATGTTCTTCATTAAAAAAATATTTGCGCATAAATAAGTGACATAATATTCAGTACTTACTTCTGAAAGTTTACACTTCCTCCGCTCCGCTTCCACCGTTTTTTTTCGGCAAAATTATCCACACCACCACCGCACTATGAAGTCTGGGATATGTTGGGCCATGAAGGCTACACCGACCCATCCTTAAAATTCAGGGAAATTATGGACGCATTTGAGGGCCGCATTTCAAGCAGCCTTTGAATTGGGAAAGCCTTCTCTTGTCGCTGTGACGTAATCGGCCTTAAAATGCGGCCTTTAAGGCTGCAAACCCCAAATCCGGTCATTGGTACTTCCTGGCTTGTGTAGTTACTAGGTAACAAAAGCTCAACACTGCCCCTAGCGTCCTGGAGCACTTCCGTTGTGTTTTGGAATTTGCATGTGTTTTTGAGTTTGCAAGTGTTTTGGAATTTGTACGTGTTTTGGAATTTGCATGTGTTTTTTAGTTTGCAAGTGTTTTGGATTTTGCAAGTGTTTTGGAATTTGTACGTGTTTTGGATTTTGCAAGTGTTTTGGAATTTGTACGTGTTTTGCAGTGGCGGCTCCTGAAAAAAATCTCAGGGGGGGCAATTTTTATGATATCGACTAAAATGACCCATTTAATGAGTACATCAAACAACACAATTTTAATTTAAATTTAAAATGAACAACCATATTCTGGCCATTTGTATAGATTTGTAAAAATGAACATGAACAGATTTTTTTTTTTTTGAATGAATGAATGAAAAATAACTATTGAAAACAACAACTGTAAACTGATTGGGGGGGGTGGGCTAAAGAGAGAAAGAGAGAGGGATGGAGAAAGAGAGTAAATATGGTTAAGGGTTCTTATTTGTACAAGAACTTTGCTCGTCTGTCTTTCTGAGTGGCAAATTTCTCGATGACCCTGGTGTTGAAATCAGGAAGTTCTTGTGTGAGTTTTTTCTCTATGGACAGCATAGCCAGAGCGTTGAGCCGATCCTGAGCCATATTGTTTCTCAGGAAAGTTTTTATCCTCTTTAAAGTAGAGAAACACCTCTCCGATTCTGATGTTGTCATTGGTGTGGTGATGAGGATGTTAAGAAGACTTACAGTTTCGGTGAATGTGTCTTGAAGGTTGTTTTCCATCAGAACCTGATAGAGCGCCAGCGCACCACTACAACTCTGAAACTCCTCGTTGTTGTAGATCAGGGACAGTTCTGTTTTAAGTCTGGCTTTGTCCAATGAGGGATAGGCTTCCACTGTGGTTTGTAGTGCTGCATCTGGAAAATTTTTGCTGTGTTGTTGGAACAAGTCTCCTTGCAACAGAGTGGCGCTGACAAGGTGCTTGGTGAAAGAAAACCTCTCCTTGGCATGGCTCATAATGGTGTCGCACACCTATCCAATAATATATAATTGGTAAGAGTTAGATTCAGTGGTAAGACTTTGGCACATGTCTCATGTTAATCATTATTCTGAAAAAAAAAATCTGTCCATAACAAAACAAAACAGTCATGACCACTATATCAAATGACATCTGACAGCATCGTCATTAGATTTTATCTGATGATCCGATTTAAATCAGACCAAGCAGCTAGTGCTTACCTCCAGTGCCAAATGGTGTTGCCTGTCTTCCCCCAATGTTCTCCGTCTCTTTGTGGGTGGGTCTTGAACAGGTCCCCTGTACTCCTCATCCACAACCAGATTAGGAAGTGCCTCCCTGATCCAATACATAAGTTTCATTAATGGCTTCTGAAAACTGAATAGGGATATATTAACCAAACACAAACCAAACAAAGGTTGTGTTCTAATTACCGGGAATTACCGGATTTAATTAATAACCGGACCTGGTTTAATGGCTGGGGGAAAACCAGTGCAAGTAAATAAAGGCCCTGGCCATAATTTCAGGAAATAGCCTATGGTATAGGCTACATCAAATCATTACTGGGAATATACTTCATCAAATATACTTAATCAAATATTTTTCATAAAATTACTTCAAAGGCTGATATAAATCAAAATTATCTGAATTCCATTAAACATTTAAGTCACAGAACACAGAATATATGCAGAGAATTTGATAGAATCTATGCATAGATAATTAACATTTATTCTAGGTTACATATTTATGCTTTTATGCCTACCTGATAGCCTGCATGCGGCTGATGAATGTCTGGGTGATCCCTGCGATGGTGACAGAATCGATGTTTCTCTTCTGTAGGTGGTTATACAGCATGTCTACATGTGGCATTATCTTGTGAAACAAGGCCAGGAAAAAACAGAAAGCTTCGTCTTCCAGAATTCTCACGAAACCACCGGCATCTCTCTTTGTAGGGGCATCAAATCCTTCACTGTTACGGATGGTCTGAAAACACCTCACCAGATCGTCTTTATGTTCATACACTGTATTCACAGCACGACTGTTGAAGTTCCAACGGGTTGCCGATGCACTTGGAAGTCGGTGCGCCACCACCTCGTCAAGCACTGCAGTCCTCTTGCTCGATTTAGTAAAAAAAGAAGCGAATCCTGCTATGTCGGAAAAAAAGTGACTGATTTGAGGGATGTGGGAGGTTGCTTGTTGCATTACCAGGTTTAACTGATGGGCATAACAATGTACGTAGTGAGCGTTAGCATAAATGTCCTGTATCTTACGCTGCACTCCTCCAGTGGTACCCCTCATTACAGCGGCCCCATCGTAGGCCTGGGCGATCAACTTTCTCTCTTGTCCCTGGGGGAGGATGAAGCACAGCCTCTCCGATAAGGCACTGGCTATTGCATCTGCACAAGCATTGGGTAGCTTGATGAATTCAAAAAAACGCTCTTGAATACGGTTTCGTTGGTCAATGTATCTTAGCACCATGACTAACTGACAGTGTGTAGAAATGTCAGTGGTTTCATCAGCTTGAATGGCTAAAAACTTCGCTGCCTTTACTTCTTCCACGATCCTTTCTCTCAGAACTGCCAACATGCAATCCAGGATCTCGTTCTGGACTGTTTTCGAGGTGCCTTTAAATACAGTAGCATTTTCAAGGTGTTGCCTCAAGTCGTGATCAATTGATGCCATCAAGTCGACTAAACCTCTAAAAATCCCTGGATTGTCTGAGGAATCACTTTCATCATGTCCCCGCATTGCTAGCTCAAAAGCACCACAAAACTTAATACAATCGATGATTTTAGATAAAATATGACGGTTTTTATCTACCTCTTCGTTGTGCCTTCTTAAAGCAATCCGATGTCCATCATCTAGCTGCGCCGCTATGCTAGTTTTCCCTAGCACAGCTAGCTTTACACTGTTGTCCATATGAACTCGTGAGCTTTCATGTTTCTTGATTCGTTCGGAGAGGTGCTTTAAGTCGGTTTGTCCAGATTGTGTCCACGTCAAATCACACTTGTCACTTTTGAACAGTATGCACGGGAAACAAAAAAGTGCATTAGCTGTTACACAGCCTGTCAGCCACGACTTGCGCTGGAACCAACTCCGACAAAAAGTCCTGTTGTATGCTTTTGACTTCTCCTTCGTTGCCTGGGTTAGTTGAATTTCGGGCTTGTCAGGTCCCAACTCTTTAACTTGCAGTTTTTCTGCCATTGTCCTTCTGGCAAAAGGGTAGGTTAGAAGCGATCTAACCGAATTTGGGGGAGGCTGTGCCTCAACCGTTAACAATACCGCTGCCATCGTCTCTCTCTGACCTTATAGCTCACTTAGGCTACTGACTGAGGTAAAATTCTAGAACAGCAAATCTTCGCGCGTTTTCTGCAGGGGCGCAATTTTAAGCGCCCCCAAACCATTTAATTCAGCGACGCTGATAGGTCAAATATTTATTATTTTCCCCTGGCAACCATTTAATGATAGGCTATTTCGCTGCATATCAAGGGCGCTTTGACGAGCGCCCCAGAAGAAGAAAAACACCGTTTGTTGGTTGAACTTTAATGAGTCAGCTGGTGAAAATGTTAAAATACGCCTGGCTGTATATGGGCACACACATAGTAAAACTATCATTGATGAATTTTTTAAAAATATATATTTTTACTCCTCCACATTTGGGGGGGCGGAGCCCGAGCGCCCCCTATGGGCCAGCCGCCACTGGTGTTTTGGAATTTGCATGTGTTTTTTAGTTTGCAAGTGTTTTGGATTTTGCAAGTGTTTTGGAATTTGTACGTGTTTTGGAATTTGTACGTGTTTTGGAATTTGCATGTGTTTTTTAGTTTGCAAGTGTTTTGGATTTTGCAAGTGTTTTGGAGTCTGTACGTGTTTTGGAGTTTGCATGTGTTTTTTAGTTTGCAAGTGTTTTGGATTTTGCATGTGTTTTGGAGTTTGTACGTGTTTTGGAGTTTGCATGTGTTTTTTAGTTTGCAAGTGTTTTGGAATTTGCAAGTGTTTTGGAGTTTGCAAGTGTTTTGGAGTTTGTACGTGCTTTGTCTCTAGGGGCCACCGTAAAATCCTACCTTTAGGAGTAAATACAGACTGGTCAGATGCACACAGGACCAATCAGCCAAATATTAGATGATAGTATAGCCAAAACTTGTCAACATCTATAAAAACTAGATGCTGTAAATTTGAGCTGACTGTTTGACAGATGTGTTGCACATTTTTCATAATAGATTCATTCAGTTTGAGAGAGAGCGTAGTTTGCCCGTTGCCAGATCAGATTGGCTTGTGTTCCATTTTGTAAATCAAAATCAAAACATCCAGCTGTGTGCCAGCTGTTCATGTGTCAGATTTTCTTTTTATTTAAATGAACTAAACGTTTGGGGGTTTTAACTGTGTGTTGTGACAAATTTTGCAGATGTGATGGTTGACAGAAGAAAAGATTGCAAATAATTCTTTTTGTTTTTTGAGGATGGTTTCATGAATCTCTGTTGCAGGTTTTTGGGTGTGCCTCATAATGTGCTGCTTGTTCTGGCACCGGTTTTTGCAACATAAGGAAATATTAGCCTGGGGCCCACCCCCAGTGATGCATTACAGTTGTGTTTTTAGCAGTACAGCAGTAAAAAAATGTAAGGACTGGTTGTGTGGCTGGCAGAGTTGCACTCAGAATACAGCACATGGAAACAAGAGGATTAAACTAAGCTAAAGATGCTTTTATTAAACTAAAACGAAGTATAAAATAACACAAGCTAAGGAAGGTATAAAAAAAACCCTTTAATAAAGATAATGCAAGGGAGAATACAACCATGAGAGAAGATGTGACAAAAACAAGGGACGACTGAGGCAATAGATACAAACAAAGGATAACGAGAGAATGGGAAACAGATGAGAACACAGCTGGAGATAACTAGCATAATGCCTAAGGAGGAAGTAAAACTAGACACAAGATACAGGGAGGAACAGACACCAAAATAAAACAGGAAAAGACTGACACACCCAGACTAAGACAACCAGGCTTAACACAGACAGAAGACAAAACATGGAGACCAAAGACAAGGAACAGAGTGGGAATACACAAAGGGGATACACAACCTTCAATTAACTAAATGCACAGATAATTGAACAGTAACCTTAAGATCATAAGAGAAAGCCCGAATGTCAACAAACAGAATACAGAACCATGACACCAAGAGTAATCAAAAATACGAAACCAGAGAAACCCAAAGTTTCTCAAAACAAACAATTCTGATTGTCGAGCAAAACAGCAATAGCTGTTCTGTGTCCTGTGTACTGTTTGTTTGTATATGTGTCTTTTTGGCTGCTGTTACAACCAAATTTCCCCTTGTGGGACAATTAAAGGATTATTCTATTCTATTCTAATAGCTGCTGCCTGTCTCAGGTTTTCAAGCTTTTTTAAAAAAAAATCATTAGACCACATCTGTTCTGTTTTGTTTGGGGTTTTTTGTTCTGTTTTGTCTTCTGTATGAATCCATGTTAGTGCATGCACTCACATTTCTTGGATGGACGAGCATTAACTTTAGTGTGTGTGTGTGTGTGTGTGTGTGTGTGTGTGTGTGTGTGTGTGTGTGTGTGTGACTGGTCTTTCCCACATTACTTTCTCTTTTGACTCAGTATATCTTTCAGCTATTATGATGTTGGTGGACGATACTACATCAGGTGTGTCCTGGCATGACCCTTGTTATTATTATTCTTTAGGGAAATATGTTACAGAAAGAAATTCCTTACAGATGTAAAATCAATGGTAGGAAACAATAAAATATTTTTTATAATTAAGTTAGAGAAATAAGGTTGGACTTATTAAATAGGGGGGGAAACCCTGGGTACCCTAAAGAGGAGCCGTCTAGAGGACTACTCATACATTAATAGCAGTTCTTTTGTAAACTATAGGAGTTGATGCAGATAAGAAAGTAGTTTACTCAGTATGGCAAAAACAATTTGCAGGGAAGTGGCAACCAGAGACCATGGAAATGAATATTTGGTAACCACAGGTGTGTCACGGTTCTGGGTCAGTTTGACCCAGTATTTTGAGTTGTCATGTTTTTGCAGGTTTAGTTTAGTTCCATGTGTCATTTTCTGTCTGTCTCTCTATGTCGAGTCTGCGTCTTAGTGTGATGGTTTCTTGTTCCTGTTTTATTGTGAAGGTCTGCGTCTCATGTGAGTGTGTTCAGTTTTACCTCTGGCTTGTCTTGTTGATTATTCCCAGCTGTGTCCACCATCTGTGTGTAATTCCCCTGTGTTTCTCTGTGTATTTAAGTCGTGTCCTCTGTCATTGTAGTTGCTGGTCCGTCTGTGTATCCACCATGTTTCTTCCGTGTGTTCCCCGCTGTCACCATCTTATGCCGTCGTCCACCTTGCTTCATGTTTGAGTTCCGGTTCGTATTCAGTAGTTTAGTTGTCTCCAGTCTAGTTTATTTCGTGCTCCATTTGCTGTTTGTCTATATTTATTTCGTGTTCAATAAACCACCTTCACTTCTCCACTACTGCCTGCGATTGGATCCTCATTTGTTATTTTCACACGGCTCTTCTCACCCGCCGTGACAAGGTGAAGTAACGGTTGGCAACACAAAGTAGGTAGGAGCTGAGATAAACTTTGTGACTGACTGAAGCAACCATGAGTGAGAGTAAAGAGAAAAAAAAAAAGAGAGTAAAGAATACTGTTGACTGAGATATGACCTGGTACTTAATACAATAGAGGGCTTACCTTGGATACTAGAGCCTGGGATGGTGGCAAGCAACCAGCAGTCACCTTCAAAGCAATGCACGGAGTGACTTGGTTCCCAGCTTTAGGATTAATGAAGGCCAATAAACCGGATTATAGAATACACAGTTATGTTTTCTTAGCATTATGAACCACCTTTAAACCACACAATGATGCCTGCAACAGACAAAAGGCAATGCCCTGACTCAGAGTAAAGTATGGTGTCGTCTGCATAAAGCTGCATTTTAGCAGTAAATCAATTCTTTTAAATTGTGTTTTTAAAAATAGAAAAAAACGGGTCTAAAATTTAACCGTGGGGGACTGTCCAGAAAACTTGACTTTTATCCATCTGTATAAACACAGTGAGATATATCCGCAAGCTAGCTCCTGAACACAGTCACCCAAACCAACATCACTGAGTCTGCCTAAGAGCAGGGTTTGCTCAAGAGAATCAGATGCCTTGGATAGATCAACAAACATGGTAGCACAATGTGTCTTTCTGTCCAAGTGAATAATAATGTCATTTGTTACTAACATACCTGCTGCTATGGCACTATTTCTTTATTTGAAGCCAATAATATCTTGAGCGAAGCGAGTTTTGCTTCAGTTGCAAAAGCTTTTTGTAATGATTATATTTTATTTAAGGTTTATATCAACTAATCTTTTGAGTACAGAAATATACTTTGTCCTTGATTTTAAGTTTGTTTTTCTTCTCCTCAGCAACATGGCCAATGCACTGGCCAATGCCATGTGTGAGCGCTGCAAGAGTGGCTTTGACCCAGTAGAGAAGATAGTGAACAGCAATGGGGAACTTTACCATGAACAGTGCTTCGTGTGTGCCCAGTGTTTCCAGCAGTTCCCAGAGGGGCTCTTCTATGAGGTAACATCTTTTTCTTTACTAATCCCATAAAATATGCATGATGGTACCATGATGGTTTGTGCATTATAATAAACACCTGCTAATTGTGTCAACTTTTTATAGCAGATATGCTTCATTGCCTAACAAAGCTTACAATGCAGCTTAACAATAAATTGGCCTTCTTTATATAGTTAGATCAATGTTTAGTGTGAGGGAACTGTCCAGTTAAAGTAAATAAAGAAGGGTGAGCACAACCTTAAAGGATTATTGGATTATTAGAAGCTCTCTTCCAGTAAACCGTTTGCATACTTGACACAGGGCCAGATGTTTTACCGGCTCCAGAGAACCTGTTAGCTCTGATCAGTAAATAAACATCAAAGCCAAGGATGTTAGATGTCATTCCTCATGCTACATGCTCCTATAAATACTCAGATAAAGATTAGCTGCCACATTGTGTGACAGTAAATACTGGAATGGCTGGTAATGAGTTTTTTGTTTTGCTTTTGAAGTATCAGTATCAGCCTCACAACTTGTGCATCCTTGATGATTGTGCTGTACTTCTTGTCATTTTGTCAGCTTTTGCTCATCACTGCTGTGTCAGTTGATACATATTACCTGTAAAATGTAGATTTAAAAGAAAACCCTCTTGATAAGAATGATAATAAAACTCTTGTTTTAAAGGGAAGACTTAATATATAAAGTTTAAATACAGTTAAATGTATACAAAGAAATATGTACAAAAGCCTGTTTATTCTTTTTATATTCTAAAACTGGGTTACAACAGTGTGGGTTTAATTCCCCCTGCCGAACTGATTGAAACACCCCTTCTGTTATTTGACCCCCACCCCCAAACCCACTTTCTTTTCCTGCATATCCTTTAATCGTTCAAAGGAATTATCATTTTTCGTCATTAGACGGTCCATTTTTCCGACACCCCTGTTACTGGATTGTAGCCTGTAAGTGTCACATTCATGATATAATAAAATATAAACTGTGGCAGTCACTCATCCAGATTAACCTTTAGAAAGCTCGGTCATGACACTGCTGTTACACCCAGACAGTGGGACGAGAGATTACCCAGTGGTGCGTGAAGTCAATTTATGCATTTCAGTTTTCTCCAACTGAGAAACAATGACACTGTGCACTCATAAGGTAGCAACTTGTCAATCAAAATATGTACTTTTTTGTTAAATTTCACTCTAACTGGCACCTTAAATAACCAAATAAACATCACGCTGTGCTGAACATTTGAAACTAGTGATGCATGTGGTTGCAAGTGGATGCTTGAGGTTTATGGCTTTTGCTGGGTAAATAATGTCTAAAACTTACAGACCGGTTAGTGAACCCCTGGAAGCCACATGGAAGTCACTAAGGCAAAATGGCAAAAACCTCCAAACTGATTTTTTTGAGGTATAGCATGTTGCTCCAGTTGTATTTTGAATAGAAGTGATGGACTTGTCTACAAACATTTAACAGCTACTCTCCAGTAGTAAAACTGTGGAAAGGGCAACACAAACCAGAAATGCAAACAGTTTGCCCTCAAAATCATCGATTCGTTGTACTGCTGCTTGGCTGGAAGTTAGCAGGTATAGTTTGTCCAGATAACAATAAAGTACTAACAGTGGCCGTGGAAATCACTAGGAGGTTTTTAGTGCAACACTTTAGTTTAGTTGAAGACCCAGCAACCAGCAACGGCAGACGTCTCTCAAGCAATCTGCAGATGATGTCATGTAAGAAACCCCAATACAGTCCGATCTCTTTTTTTTAAACCAGAATCGCCCCCTGCTGGCCACTACAAAGAACTTCAAGGCTACATCCACCTTTTATTTACAGTCAGTGGTTCACACAGTATAATAATTAGAAGTTTGTGTATATTTTAGCTATTTGAGCTTTTTTTTTAATGATATTGTTTGTCAGTGTTATGACTGTTCTAATCTATTTATGTGATCTGTTGACAGTTTGAAGGCAGGAAGTACTGTGAGCATGACTTCCAGATGCTGTTTGCACCTTGCTGCCACCAGTGTGGTGAGTACAGGGAATTAATTAAATCCATCCATCTTTTTTACCTGCTACATTTGTTTCAAAGGGAGGATGTGGACTTTGTTTCTCTTGACATAATTAATGTCTGCGTAACGTTTGCATTATCATGAACACACCTATTTAAACGTATTTTTTTTTCTCCCAGGTGAGTTCATTATTGGCCGTGTGATCAAGGCAATGAACAACAGTTGGCATCCAGACTGTTTCTGCTGTGATATCTGCCAGGCTGTGCTCGCAGATGTTGGATTTGTTAAGAATGCTGGAAGGTCAGTCATCTACATCAACTCACCACAGTTTCGGTTGGGATTCTTTTTAAATGATGTCTTTTAACAGATATAGAAAGCTACAGTTTTTTTTTTCTGTAATGCTTTTTATCAGGTACTTTATATAGAGCCTGTCTTACTCTCCCCTGACTTTTATATTGTCTTGGCTCAGCTCTGAAATCTTACACCAAAGCTCATAGATGTAAAACAGCCCTGAATTTTTCCCAACACCTTCCGACAGCGCTGAATGTGAAAACCAAAATATCTGGCACTTTGCTAGCCTCGTAATAAATAGTCAATCTATTGTCCAACCAAAATAAATGTGTGGTGGCATCATTTGTTCTGCGTCTTGCAAGCTCTGCACAGGCAGCACCTTTGTTTAAGCCAAAATATTTCAAGTAGTTAAAAGTTCTACATATGAGGAAGTCCCAACCTAATTTTCACTGTTAGCCTCAGTTAATGTATAAAAACATGTCATGGACACATCTAACTCCTGTGAGAAGGATTTATGGAGGATACTTGTATCTGTTTGATTCACTTGAATCACAGAAGACAAAACCAGATGTGGAAAGATCTACAAAACTCATAATTAGGTGATAAAGCATCTAAACAAGTATTCTGTCTTTCTATATTTCTCTCCCCCTTGCTGTCCCACCAGGCATCTGTGCCGCCCATGTCACAACAGAGAGAAAGCTCGGGGCCTCGGCAAGTACATCTGCCAGAAGTGCCACGCCATTATTGAGGAGCAGCCTCTGCTTTTCAAGAACGACCCCTACCACCCTGATCACTTCAACTGCAACAACTGCGGGTAAACAGAGACTTTCTATTAAAAAGAAAATCACCGTCAAACATGTTTGAAACAATTGTTAAACAAGGAGCATTTTCAGAAAGGCGTATTATTGCTCTCTGCTGGACAGGTTGTGTTATTGCAGCTGTGTGAAGCTATCTGATCATATTCACATATGCACTATTGTGTTGTGTACGTAAATGACAGCTAAATAAATCTCTTCAATTACAGTAAAATGTACTGGGATTGTTTATTGTGGGTTTTTTACCTTTTCAGTAAGGAGCTGACAGCTGATGCAAGGGAGCTGAAGGGGGAGCTCTACTGTCTACCCTGCCACGACAAGATGGGTGTCCCGATCTGTGGAGCCTGTAGGAGACCCATTGAAGGCCGTGTGGTTAATGCAATGGGCAAGCAGTGGCATGTGGAGGTGTGATAATAAAACAACCGAAAAGCATATGAAAACAGCTTTAGTTACATTAACTTGGCTCAATTTATTCACTGAAAATAGAGTCACCTTGAAGGAGGTAATATTTCAGTGTGTTCATTTATTTAGTATGATTCGTCAGATTGTATGTGGATCTATTTTAAATCTAAATGATGTATTCTTTGGTTATTTTCCTTTTCTGTATTTAGAACAAACACAGTAATTCTCAGCTGGATTTCATAGAGAAAAGAAAATGATTGCTTTCTATTATCTATATTTTATCCTAGTGAAAAATGTGCCATACTTTTATCCATATTTTTTACCTCCACAGTTACGTTTATTGGCTTTATTTTTCCTATTTACATCTCTATTCTTACATATTTCCTTGCATATTTTCCTGTCTTCCCTCTTCCACATGTAGCATCATGTGTGCACTGTGTGCGAGCGCCCGTTTCAGGGTCACCCGTTTTATGAGCGAGGCGGTCGTGCCTATTGTGAGAGACACTTTGATATGGTGAGGGGATTAAGCACCGGCCTTACGTTGGTTACCGCCCCGCCTCCCTGCCTGGCTACAGTCACCCGGCCTCCATACAAGGGGTTACACAAGTATAAAAGTTTTCTAATCAGTCTTTCAACTAAAAAGTGGATATCTTGGCAAACTTTTTTCTTGGGGCCTAATCATACTTCCACCTTAATTTCAAACGAGGTGCTTTTCCTGACTTAACATTTAAGGGTATCTAGAGAGCTTTATTGTCCTGTGACATCTAGAGCTCTGTCTGAGAGTTTATATGTGCTACCAGAAAAAGATAGTGGCTGTATATATAGTATTTATTTTGTAAATGAATGTTAGCATTTAAAAAGTGGATCGTAAAACTATTCACCAAAATCAGCTATTTAAAAAATCCATGCCCTCACATTAATCAAAAATATGTTATATCTCGTAGCTGAGATATGATTTTTATTCATTACCATCATAAAAATGTTATATTTTCCCAATATCCTCTAGAGGTCAGTATTCTGACTTCTCAACTCTCTGTATGGATGCAGTAACAAAACCTTTGAAACAACTGATCTATTTATGTTCTGATAATATCTAAGCCGGACTGTGCTGCTACCTTTAACACAGTCTGAGTGTGGGGTACTGTACTGACTGATGGCTGTGCTAACCATGTGTGCCTGGCTTGGGTTTGCTTGCAGCATTTTGTGTGTGCTAAGTGTGAGAAACCTTTCCTGGGACACCGTCACTACGAACGCAAGGGCCTGGCCTACTGCGAAACGCACTACAACCAGGTAACACACACTGGTACTCGAAATATTAATGTGGAACACCAAAATAGAAATTGAAACATGCTGTTATGTTTAGCCTGTTGTGAAACTCGCATTTCTCTGTCTTAGTTTATGGTATGCATGACTCCGTCAGTATCAGTAACAGAGTTTACATTAGCAGTGAACTGGAACTGTGTTCGTCCACAGCTGCTGAAGTATAAAATAAAGATGAAAACGTGAAAATTTGCAGTCGAACATCGAAATGGACAATTTTTTTCTTTCATATGCTTACTGGACACTTTATTGGGTACACCTGATCAACAAATTGGTGTAGCTGACATGAAAGCATCGCCCCATCTTGCCCTGTACTAACAGCTCAGGCTCCTGGTGTCATTTGAGAATCATTAAAACACCTACTTCAGTATTGTTCCTGACCATGCCCATCACTTTATGACCACAGTGTACCCATCTACTGATGGCAGCTTCCAGTAGGATAACAGACCATGTCGCAAAGTTCAGATCATCTCAAACAGGTTTCTTCAACATGACGAGTTCACTGTGCTCAAATAGCCTTCAGTCACCAGAGCTAAATCCAATAGAGCACCTTTGGGACATGGTGGAAGATCATGGATGTGCAGCTGACAAATCTGCAGCATTTGTGTAATACTATCATGTCGATATGCACCAAAATCTTTGAGGAATTATTACAGCACTTTGTTGAATTTTTGCCATGAAGAATTAAGGCAGTTAAGTTTCCAAAAGGAGGTTCAACCAGGTACTAACAAAGGTGTACCTAATAAAGTGACCATAAGTGTATGTAAGCATTATGGATCTGTTCCAGATATACACGTATTAGTTTTTGTCCAGTGAGTCTAAACCACTTGCACAGGTAGATATGTGTAACATTGAAAGAGATATTTCTCTTGTCCCAATGCAATTAGCATGATCATGATCATAGATCTATAATATTATATCAAAATGCTTACATTTTTGGTGGACTTTATCTCTTTATCATCTAAATCATTATTGACTAAAATCTCAATGAGATAAACGCATGTAGAAGCGAGCCGAGCAAAAAGCTCAGGTTTCTCAGTTTCTGATGTTTTTTTTTCTACTAATGAGCTCGGCACAGACTTCCATGATCGTAAGGAGTTTGCTATTATAGGCACTGATTTGGTGGGGAGCAATCAGGAAAGCAGGCTTTCCGAAAATTAATCAGGAGATTTTTTTTTCTTCGTAAAGGAGCCTTAAAGCTAGTCTTTCTCATACATCTATATGAGACACGTTACATCAGTGTTCACTTCAGTGGATCTCAAAGATGATTGTCAATGTAACAACTCCACCTAGTGTTCGAAAGCTTTAATGGATCTTTTTTCTTTTTCACTCCAAATGCCTTGTAGCCTGCGCTTGTTTCTGTGCCTTCTGAGCACAGTACTGTGTGTCATGTGAGCCTCAATAAAAACTGATAAGATGTACCAATGCATTGTTAACCTTTTGTTTCTCTCTCCTCATCACATGCAGCTGTTTGGAGATGTTTGCTACCACTGCAATCGTGTCATTGAAGGCGATGGTGAGGAAGTTAATTTTAATAAATATAATGTATAATGGCTGTTTACATCAGCATTGTTTTTTTTGTTTTTTTTACTTTTACTGCTTCTTTATTATATTGAATTTAACTTGATTTCTTCTCATGGTTTGCCTTGAGAATTATTTGTAGCCTGAACTTCACACCAACATTAGTTTAATTTAAACTATAAGTCTACAATCTGCCTCATGTGGCTGCTCCTTCTGCTTTTTTCCCAGTGGTGTCTGCTCTTAACAAGGCGTGGTGTGTCAACTGTTTTGCCTGCTCTACTTGCAACACCAAGCTCACCCTGAAGTAAGTTTTGAAGACAATTCAAGCTGAATTATGAATCTCTGAAGGCTCTCTGTAGACTTTCACATGTGATATGTTTGACGGTTTCTCTGTGTAGTCTGTCACGTTTCTTTTCACTATCCTCCATATGAGACTGTTTGCTGCTGCTACCAAACTGTTTTTTCTTACCTTTCTCTTATGCTGTGTCTCTGATGGCTTATTTCTTCACCTCACCTTCCTTTCATCGTCCTCCTGTCTTGTCCCACTTTCCCCCTTCCCTCTCCTTCATTCCTTTCCCTTCATCTTCTCTCTCTGCCCCTCCTCATGTCTTCCTCTTTCACATTTCCATCTCTGCTTCCTCCCTGCTCTATCAGGGATAAGTTTGTGGAGGTGGATCTGAAGCCGGTGTGCAAACACTGCTATGAGCGCCTCCCTGATGACATGAAACGTCGGCTGGCCAAGCGAGAACGTGACTCAAAAGAGAAGAAGAAGAAATTGATACCCATGTGTCTGTGATCCCTCTCTTTCTGCTCTCTCCTTACTTCAGCTGATTTTTCCTTTGGTCAGTTTTTGTCTTCCTTGCTATCTGTTTCAGTTTTTTTTCCTACTTTCCATGCCACTTTTAACCCTTAGATCACTGATACACTGAGTTCAGTTGGCTTCCAAGGCATGAAACAAAAATACGAGCAGAGAATTGTAGATGACTGAGTATATCTGAGTGACGTAAGACCGGGAACATTTCAGCAAAATGTTCTTTTCCTAGTCGGAAATGCTAGTAAGGATTTAAGCCGATACTCTTGTAAACTCTGCTGTGCAAACAGGAAAATCAGATCAATCACAGGTTGAAGGGAAAGCTTTGTTTCATGGGTCTCCCAGTCTGTCTGATGTAAGGCGCAAAGCCGTAATCATTTCCGGCAGCTTTCTGGCATCAGCTGTTGAAATTCCGAGGTCCTAACAGTTATGACACGTGCGCCACTCCATACAGCGATTATCTACTTTGGGAGGGAAGGCTGTTCAGGGGCAGCTGGCGGAAATTGTTTAGGGAGCTGGCCAAGTTAGTAGAAGTGAACACAATCAGAAGGCACCCAAAGACCTTCGACATCTCTGTAAATATTTTCTTGTAACTCTGTGTCAGCACACACATTGATTTCTGTCAAGGAAAACACAGCCAAGATTCTGTTCATTCAGGAATTGTTATTCATCAAAAGGCATTAAGAATGCCCATGAATCCCAGCATTAAACAGACATAAATTAGGACTGCTTGAAAAACAATGATCAGAATGACTTCATTTAAAGTTGAGACTGCAATTATTAAAAGAGGGATGCGTGTTTCTGTCATCTTGATCATGTCTCAGCCTTGTAGGGTGTCAGTTTTTGTTATGAAGGGTGGGAAAAGATGAGGTCAAGTTGAAAGAAAGGCAGATGTGAAATGTAAATATTAGGTCAGAAGTCAAATGTGACATGATACTTTGAATGCAGAGTATAATGTGATTTTTAGAATCCCCGTATACCAGTATCAGTATCCAAATTTAAGTCTTAAGTTAAGACAGTTGTCTTCTTCTTGTGTATTGTCTTAAAGATAAAAATGTGATTAATTGCAGCACCCTACCAGAAACACACATGGGGAGGTGTGCATCTTTGTCCAGGATTTGGGGTTTTGAAATAAAGGTCTGAAAAATAACATTCAAAATTCAGACGTTGCTACGTCCAATTTTTGCAGGAGTCAGAGTTTTAATGATGGAATTAAAATGTATTCAAAAAATTGGATTTTAAAAGTAATCTCTGAGACTTGTCAGAAACGGGCTTCTGAAGGAATGAGATCATTACAGTGATGCTACACAAATCATATGTTACAAAATAGCAAATAGGTCCTCTCACCTGGAGACAATATCCTCTACTGATCACTGACCAGTCTTCTGAAATACAGCTGTTTCTCTCTCTCTCTCTCCCACAGGAACAAGTTTGTGGAGTTTGACATGAAGCCGGTGTGTAAGAAGTGCTATGAGAAATTCCCCCTGGAGCTGAAGAAGAGACTGAAAAAGCTGTCTGAAACTGTTGCAAGGAAGTAAAAACACAGTGGAGCAGCTGGAGAGGGAAAGATAGACGAGACCGTGATGTGGCCGTGTACAAGCCCAGAATTAAAATAAAGAATTTGTGTGTTTTGCAACTGCTATGTTGCATTTAGGTTGGTTATAGCTAGAAAGCATTGCGCTTTCAATTTCATGTGCCTGCAGCCGGCAGCTCCGCAGTCACATTGTCGGTCTGACAGCTTTAACATTGTGCCTTGTACCATTTTTGCAGAATTGCTCCACTGTGTGTTTTACACATGCCTGCTAATTTCCTATATTTAAAAAAGTGACATGAGTTTTAAGAGTACATGGAAAGCTGGAGGTAATATGATGACTTAAAAGCTTTGCCACCACCTTTTATTGAAAAATATTACTGCTTCATTATTATAACAATCAAGTAAGCCCAAAGAAAGAAAATGTCCTAAATGTGTAAATAACCTCAAATATTTCCAACTTGTATCATTTTATGTAATAGTAGTGTTTATTTCCATTAATATTATGCATAATAAGTATTTTGTCTGCCTTTTTTTTTGTTGTTTTTTGGACCTACATTTTAATATACAGCATGCTACAGAGGTGGACTCGACCATCACCTGCAGTATGTTGGATTGCCTTGTTACTGTATGTGCTATGTATCTTTGTGTGGCATGATCTCTGTGCAAATTGGTATTTATTCAGCATTTTTTTTTAAGTTTGCGTTTACAATCTGAATTAATTCAATACAGCCAAAGTGCCGAGGGTGAAATTTTGATTTATTAAATACATGTGAGTGAATAACTGTTACCTGTCAGTGTTCTATAAAACAATCCCTCCCCCGCCTCGATGTGCTGTCAACAAATATTGATCATAACAAGCGTCTGAGCCACAGGATTTATTGAATGGTTACTGCAAACTCACTGTGTGTTACAACATGACGGCTTGTAGCATGTACAGAGACCGGATGTGGGAT
The DNA here is from genome assembly GCF_057381845.1 of Rhamphochromis longiceps. Classification (NCBI taxonomy): domain Eukaryota; kingdom Metazoa; phylum Chordata; class Actinopteri; order Cichliformes; family Cichlidae; genus Rhamphochromis; species Rhamphochromis longiceps. The sequence goes on from NC_140572.1 coordinate 28,900,737, forward strand.
TGATGTTGAACGTTTCCTCTGTTGTTTGTAATCCAGGGAAAGTGATCCTCTTAGGGAGGTGTACCGACTTCCTCGGGGCTCAGACCCACTTAGGAAAGAAAGCCAAACTGGTCTCATTCTTGCAGAATGCTTCACATGAGCTGCATTTTATCACAAAGCTTTGCTTAAAATACAAGCTCTATAGATAAACACATTCCACTATTTTATCATTATAAAGTGTATGTTACTGCTGTGCATTTCAGTGCAGATGGCACAACTTTCTCTATGTCATATAGAAGTAAAACTATCCGCTGGGCTGATTGTTGTGAGGCAGAATTTCGGCACCTCGAGCCACAAATAGTTCAGTGCATGGTTTTATTTGATACTTTACTACTCTGATGGACTGAGATGACTCTGTGCAAACAGATACTGCTCTGATACTGGATATCATCATTGCAATGTTTGCGAGCAGATTTATTCATGTTAACACACCAAAGTGCATGTTCTCAACTTGAAATTTGGAAAGTTGTTTATTATATTTAATGGCGTTCTGACACTTCATCAAAATAAACACATATGCCAATGCTACCGGTGTGTGTGTAGTGATTTATTTGGTTTACAGCTTCTTACCATTCTTGAAGTGTAATGTGAAACCAGCAGCAGGCTCAGGATTCACAAGTGTTGCGTAATGTTTAATGACACCCCAATTTTCACATACGGTATGTTGCATTCGGGTCCACGTTAAATGGGAACATGCTTGATTTTTATGTTTATCAAGTATATTAGCAGCATCTCCACATTCTCATATACACACACATATGAAATGACTCAGAGGACTACTAATGGACATTATGCACATGTGTGCAACACTAAACAGCCATTAGCATCTGCAGGATAGTCAATATGACAATCATAATCTGAAACAGCATCCATCTAACTTCAGAAGTTATTAAGAGCACAAATCAATAGAGTTCAAGACAAAATTGTTGGCCATATCCAGATGTTAGCTAACTCTCAGTCACATTCAGCTAACAGAAAATAATTAGAAATACAACTGCAACATGTTTGACTATTAAAATACCAGTTCAAAACATAAACTGATAGAATAAATATTTATTACTAGAATTATGCTGTAAGTTTATACAATGACAATCATGCAGAGTATAAAACTTTTGGGAATAAAGTTAAAGATAAAAAAATACAGGAAGATTAATCAGTGTACAATATCAACTAAAGAAAGGCAACATCCAAGATGATACATACTTACAGACAAAAGAACATCAGTTTTATTAATACATATCTTCAGAGTACACCAGCTGGAGTATTTTCATTTATATTCTACCTCCTTTTGCCTTCAGCACTGCCCTAATTCTCTGTGGCATGAATTCAATAAAGTTCTGGAAACATTTCTGTGAGATTTTGGTTCATGTTGAAATGATGGTTTACATTTTCAGTAAATAAGAGATTACTGGTTTGATCGCAGGAGAAAACAAAAAATCTACCAAATCAAATATGTAGAATTACCTGCTGTGGTGGCCTTTTTACAAGCTGCTGAGTAGTACTAGCATGATAGCATCACGCAGATCCTGCAGATTTGTTCTCCTGTTCCAACACATCCCAAACGCGCTCTATTAGATTGAGATCTGGTGACTGTGGACGCCATTTGAGTGCAGTGAATTCACTGTCATGTTTGAGAAGGAGACAAGGAGAGTCATGCTACTGAAAGCAACCATCAGAAGAGAGGTGCATGGACATGATTAGCAACAATACTTAAGACTGCTGCATTTCAGCAATACTGAGTTGGTACAAAAGGGCCCCAAGTGTGCCTATAATTACCATTACAGCATCACAAGAATCGGAATCTTTTTTATAGTTGTTGTGCAATGGAACATTGAAGACTTTTCTTTTTCTGACTATTGTTAGTCAATCTTAGATGTGGTTATGTGTAAAAATCCTAGTAGATAATCAGTTTCTGAAATCATACTCAGTTGACTCCATCTGGCACCAACAACCAGTCACCCAAATCACTTCTCCATTCTGATGCTCAGTTCATAATGGGTGATGAATGTGTGTGTAGCTGATAAAGTTCAAATGGGCATTGCATATCACAGCTTTTCCTCGACAACTGCTACTCATTCACATGTGCAGAGGTTTTGATGAGAACACTTTGGAATAAAACAGGTGACTAAAAAGTGTTCTTAAATACAAAATACTTGACTGAAGCTTAACAACAGAAACAGACAGGAAAAATCTGCAAAGGTATCAGCCTATACAAATGGACATGATATAGCATGATTTGTTTAAGTTAATAGTATTGGTTACACATATACATGGTTTAAATATCTGTTTGTTTAATTTAATTTATGTAACAAAAGTTAGCCAAAATATTTAGCAAATTAAGGATTATGGCTTAATTGTTGGAGAAATGAGGATTTTCAGGTATTTGTAACAGAACCCTTCAAACTGAAATGCGTCAGTCTGCGTCAAACTGAATTCTTGTTCTCATTGGTTAAGAAGTCACGTGACAGCTGCCGTTTGACGGCATTGAGACTGCGCAATACCATCATGGGGAGTTTACGTCAGGCGAGCTGATGTTCGCGTCAGTTTTGTTTTAAATATTTAGTGAATTTCTGGTTTTCTATGTATCACATTCAGCCGCTGTAGAAGCCCCTGACCTTGGAAGCTATGCGGCGAAGTAAGGCTGAAGTGGACCGTTACGTTTCCTCTGTGCAGAGTTCCTCTCCCTCACTCAAAGAGGTAAGTTAAGCCCGCCGAGGCTAACGTTAGCATGCTGCTGCCATCATGTCAGATCAGCCGGTATGAGGTACGACCTGTTCACATGTTCAATGAGCACTCGTTGCTTTTTTGATTATGATGACGGTATTTCGGTTGACTCATATATCGTTCTCTGTATAACCCCCGTCCCCCGGATAGTCTTAAAGACTATAGCTAACCGGCCGGCGTGATGACGCCCCGTCGTGTCCTCCCCTTTATACTCGGGAAAATGCGCGGCATGGGATCCCTTGAACAGCGCCAGCTAATCAGCTATGCTAGTTAGCCACGACAGCGAGACAAAGCTAGTTGGATAGGGTGTGCAAGTTTCATTTCTCTGGAAAAGCGAGGTTTCGGTTCAGACAACAATTAAAAATGCTCGTTGCTTCATTGTATCAGGAGCAGCAAGCCTAACTTTGTTCAAAAACTGGTGGTTTTAGCATAATTGCAAACAGACTTGTCTGTTAATCAGGCACAGTTCCAACGTTTCTTGATTTGTTTTCGTTCTTTTTAAGTATTGTTTATTCGTTTATTTATTTGGATCGGATGTGACGGGGGAAACTGCTGCACCCACAGAAAATCAGAATATTTAATGAGAAATAAATGCAGTGTAAGAAAACATTGAATGCATCAGAATTCGGGCTTATCAACAGTCTGAAAGTGGCTTAACTAATAGTGATTAGTTCGAAAGTGTACTGAAATGACAAAGAATACAGAAATATATGCTGGTGTTATTATGAGATCTTGATCATTTGTTTTGTAGATATCTTTTTAATGTTGCAGCTGAAAATGTTGGTTTAATTGCTTATACATATCTACACCTACACCATGGCAGCATAATATGCTAGTCGATCAGTCAATTACTTGAGTAAATGTGGTGCTATGTGGTCAGTGGTCCTAACCATGCTCTCAAGTTGCTTTACCTAGTCAGGGTTTTGTTTTTGCGTAATTCCAACGATATTTTGGTCTTACATCAAAGTAAAGTCATCAGGATTGTGTTGTTGTTTTTTTTTTTATTGATGTAGTGTGTGTGGTTTAATGTACTCAAGCTTAGAATACACTTTGTGTGCTTAAGATCAAAAGTAATTAAAAAAAATGCACGGACCTCTAGAATAGAATAAACCTTTATTATCCCACGAATGACAAATTTGGGTGTTACAGCTCCTAGAGCAAGGGGAATATAAAGTATAAAAGGAAGACAGTGGTCCTATATACATAAGCAACTGAAGTTCGTGTATATACAGGTAACAATGTATAGAAAAAGTAAAAAGTTAGGCCACCCGTTGTGCTTACATGCATAGTCACCCTCCCAGAGGCTTGTTTTCAGTCAGGAGAAACCTTGGTATTGTAAGATTAACAGTCTAGCCCAATGGTATTTGTAGAGTTGCACCAGTAAAGCCAAAAATGTAGTTTTGTTTGACAATAGATTCGCACTACTACACATACTTGTGCATTTTGTTGTGTACAGTAGTGTGTGTAGTCTGGAGACATTTGCCTGAAGAATTAAATCACAAGATTGGGTGTCATGCTGTTCAGAGCTTAAACCTGTATTCTTATCAGCAAAATGCATTCCTAAACAAACATACAGAAATTAAATGTTTTTGTGATTTGTAAGTAAAATGTAATTATGAAGGACTTTTTAAGACGGGAATCTATTTTTAAAAAGTGCGTTACAGGGAATTTAAAAATACATCAGACAAAAACAACGTATTGCACAAGAGCATTACCCAATTGCCTGTCTAAATAGATGAATTTTCAGCTTTTTATTTTTTATTATAAAGAAGCATCATAGTGCGTAGAGGGAAAGGTAAACTGTTCCACAGTTTTGACGCTAAGGTTTGGATTGCGTGATCCCTCTTTGTTTTGAAATGGGTCTGTGGAATAGCCAGAAGAGCACTATCTACTATCAACTTATTCTACGTTGTTCACCTGACACTGAAAAAGTCAGTGATAATAGTTGTAGTGTGGTGGGTAGGAGAAGCTAGCAGTAAATCTGACAATGGGTAATGCTGTAATCACGATGGCTAAGATGTTACTAACTTTAGCCCCTGGGAGGAATAATTTCCCAAAACTACATTTTAGTTAATTCCTCAGGATAAAAGATGTTTTGGTTTGTTTGTTTTTTTGTTTTTTTTTCCTTTTTGTGGGGGTGGGGTGTGTAAATACCACAAAGCTGATCACTTGATCAAAACTAGATAATGAACAAAAATATCTTTCACTATTCTGATGTATTCCCACTTCACAAACTACTTGAACCATCTATAAAAAATTATGGATGGGCATGATTTAACTAGGCATTGGCAGCTCCATCTGCAGGATTTTTTGTTTTGTTTTTTTGTATGGCTAAAAATGGGCCTTTGAGTTTGGGTATAGTTACTAAGCAGGTACTGAGTACTGGTGAGTATTTAAATCCCAGTAAGCCAGATAACTCTTCAGGACATGTGTAATTGCATCTTCTCACTATCATAACAAGATGAATCCATTTCCTCATCCTGGTCCACATATTTTTTTTTCTCTCCACAGAAGCCAGTCAAAGGGTTTTTATTTGCTAAATTGTACTTTGAAGCAAAGGAATATGATCTTGCAAAAAGGTAAGCATGTGAGCCTCTCCAGTGTTTTGACCCAATGCTTGTGTGTCGCTATATTGTTTGTAATTCCTGTCTTTCATGCTTTTCCTAGGCATGTGTCAGACTATCTCAAGGTCCAGGAGAGGGATCCTAAAGCACACAAGTTCCTTGGACAGCTCTACGAGAGAGAGGGAGACATCAACAAAGCAGTTGGATGTTACAAGGTAAAAAGAACATCTTAGTGGAAGCATTTCTCCCTTTAAAAGTGTGTCAGAATGTGGTTTAAGAAATCATAAGATTCAGGTATGAAATGAGGAAATATTGTTTAAATGACAAAATGATGAACAGCTTCCACAAACCCCGTATTTGCTGTCAGTTGCAATCTTTGATTTTCAGATTCAGCTTCCTTTTGTTTGAGAAATCAGAAAGATGATTGACCTAAAATTCCTCCAATTGTCTATGTACATAAGTGAATATGTGTGTGGGTTTAAAAACTGCTCTGTAAGTGCTGTCGGTGCAACTGCTGATTCATGCTCACACCAATTTAAATGGACCAACCAAACTCGTATATTTACCTGGACACGAAAGGGAAATTACCCACATGCACTTTGAATAAATTTGGTTAGTTGTGATGAATGCGTATAAAAAAAAAAAAAAAGTTAAAAATAAGTATCCTCTTTGTTACTATGGGTAATTTCCCACAGCAAACAACAAGGCTTTAGATGTGATTTCTGTCTGCCTTTTGGTGTGTGTTTCTTTTCCTTTTTTTTTTTTTTTTTTTTTAAATATAAAATGCACTGGGTAGTCTATCAAACTGAATGCTAAATGCTCTTTGTTGTTTTACTTTTTAAAAGATGAATCACCAAGCTCTCTCTGACATTCAGGAATCAATAATCAGCTTCCCAAAGGCACTGTTAGGGTTTTATTGCTATAGCATCAAATCTAGAAGATGAATGATGACAGAAAATTGAGAAAAATAAACTGTGATTTATTTGCTCTCCCTTCTTGTAGCAGTAACTTTTAAGAACATTAAACTCACCTTGAGGGAGTTTTTTACTGATTCATTTGCACCTGAACACTAAAACTGATGTGTACTGTAATGAAGCTGGTTCTCAGTTAATGAGCTGAAACAAAGTGATTCAGAGTCGGTGCTGAGACTCATCAAAACACTATCAGCTATATAATTGCTGTACATTTCCAATCTTTTTAAATGCACTCAAGCTGTGCTCTGTCCACCTGTGGGAAGTGAAAATGGCCCACTTAAAACAGTTTTGTTTTTTTTTTTTTTTTTTTATGCACAGTTGGCTGACTGTAGTGCAACCTGTTTCTTGGACGTAAACGGCTCCAGTTGCTGCTGTAATAAAGAAATTAATAATCAGCACAGTGTGAGAAAGAAGAGGAGGTGATGAGTTTTTAATTCGTAAAGCAGGGAGAGAGAAAAAACTGGCAGAGCTTTTGATGCATATGTTCAGCTTCAGACTAAATGTTTTTCTTCGCTTCTATTGCAGCGGTCGGTGGATTTGAATCCAGCCCAGAAAGACCTGGTGCTGAAGGTTGCAGAGCTGCTTGTCAGTAAGCAGGAGTGTGACAGCAGGGCAGAGTTTTGGGTGGAGAAAGCTGCAAAGCTGCTACCAGGAAACCCGGCAGTTTTCAACCTTAAGGTGAAGCTCCTCCTTTCTTCTTTAGCTCCAGTAACATTCACTAAACATTGCCTTTGTCAGCTGTGAAGTCATTTGATCCCACTATTTTAGGTTGTTTAACAAACTGTTGTCTAGTTCCCAGCCTGATCCGTCCATCACTTTGCTTAATATTCTTAAATTAAAATGAGTGGGAGTTTTAATGTCATTTAGGTTTACAAAAACAGTCGAAGAAGAGGGTACAACTTAATTAAAAGTAGAAAGAATGCCACACTGAATGTCTTCTGTTCATTGCCACTGCTGCTTTTAGGAGCGCCTGTTGAGTCGTCAGGGTCAGCAGGGTTGGAACCAGTTGTTCGACCTCCTTCAGACCGAGCTGGCAGCGCGGCCGGCTGACGCCCACGTGAACGTGAAGTTGGTTCAGCTGTTCCGTCAGGATGGCCGGCTGGAAGAGGCTGTTAAACACTGCCTGGCTGCTGAGAAAAGAGCCATGCTGTGCAACAGTCTGGACTGGTACACTGAGGTGGTGTGCACACTGCAGGTTAGTATGGACTTTGCACTAGTGTCCTGCTAAATTAAAGTGTACCTGAATAGGCGGGACCAGTATGCTTTAAGTACTTCTATTTTGGGCCTTATACTCATCCTCCCACCTTTATAAGTGCATAAACTTTTCTAAAGAATGGATGACCTGTGTTTCAGGAGTACCTGGCTCAGCTCAGCAATGAGAAGATGAGTCGATGTATTCGGAGAGAGCTGTTGTTGGCCCGCTGCAGCCTGCTGAGAATCACACTATCTGAAAGCAGCGTGCAGCCAAGTGTAGATGCACTTAAAGAGTAAGTTGGGTCCTGGATTGTTCAAGAGAACTGGACTAAAATCTGGGGCCTTTTTTTGTTTTGTTTTTTAAATTAAGGAGTAATTTACAACCTAATCTCTCCCGTGTATTCTGGTGACCACGTGTCCTTGTAGTAAAGTTTTAAAAAAACAAAGTTATATGGTTAAAAGTTAACATTCAGATTCTTTTCCTCAAACATTACTGATGTCAGAAAACCTTGCCAACCTCATAAAATGTAATTGAATCACATTAAGTTCTGGTCTTTAGTAAAAGTTCAGTCTGTTTAGGTGTAACAGGTTGTTTGCACCTGATCTACAGGTAAGAGAAGCAAATAAGTCTCAAGCTTTGATTATTTACAAGTCAAAAAGGCTAATTGTTGCAGCTGTTTCAACAAAGGCTAACATTGTTGTTGTTAGTTGTGTTTTTAGCATTCCAACTTTTTTGTAAACTGTTCATCTGCATTGTGCTTGTAGGTTTGACCAAGCTATGCAGGAAGTGAGCAGCGTTGCAGGCCGCAGTGCAGACGAGCTCCTTGAGGTGTTTGTGGAGATGAGAGGGCACCTCTACCTGCATGCAGGCACGCTGCTGCTTAAGCTGGCTCAGGATCGCCAACAAACCTGGAGGGCTGTTCGTGACCTGGCTGCACTGTGCTACTTACTGGCATATCAGGTAGTGAGACACCAAATGAGCAGATTCATTTACTTATGTTGTTGTTACTTTAAATATATTCCAGTAGTTGTACCATCGTGCAACTGTGCTGTCCCTTTTACCTTTTTTTTGCCTGACTTGCAAAGGGTAAAGGACTTAACAGTTCTATAAACTTGTTCAGGACCTAGTCGTGGTCTTTCAGTGAACGCTTTGCAGTTTTGTTTTTGTTTGTTTTAATTAAAGTTTGTTTTTCCTCCAGGTCCCCAGACCAAAGACAAAAGTGACCAAAAGAGATCAGACCGCCCCACAGTTTCTGGAGCTGCTGGCGAATGACCGACAGAGCCAGGCCGGCCACATGTTGTTCAATCTGAGTACAGATTCATCTGCCTTGATCAGTGAGGTCTGACCTTGGTTATATGTGATTTCACATGATTCTCACTGAAGTGTTCTTATGTCAACATGAACATCAATCATTCGTGCGTCAGTGTTTAATTATTTTTCTCTTGGTAGGTGGTGGAAGCTTTCGGGAACCGGAGTGGTCAGGACTCCCTGTTTGACCTCCTGCGGGGTCCGCAGGCCTCTGCTGGATTATCTTTTATCGCCAATGATGACATTCATTCCCTTACTGCCATGGCTCCAGAGCTCTCTCAAATGGCCAAATGGGACACTGGTACGAACCAGTTAGCTACCTGAATACTAAAAAAAACTGTTTTGTTTGTTTGTTTTCCCCTGAAATTAAAGAAGCATTTAGTAGTGAGTAGTATAATAACTTTGCTGCTTTCTCTTTAGGCTCCATCTTGCTCCACAGTGGTCAGTTGCAACATCTGAGCTGGTTGGGACTCCAGTGGAACCTTCTGGACCAAAGACCACCGCTGCGGGAATGGCTACAGCAGCTCTTTCCTCGGCTTACGCTGGAAACCTCTAAACTAGATACCAATGCGCCAGAGTCAATCTGCCTGCTGGACCTAGAGGTAAGGTGGTGCTGCTCCTGCTCTGTGTGTACTGGTCTAACATACTCTGTAAACCTCCTCCTGGCCAAAGCACAGAAAAATGTATGAATAGATAAAAGGTTTTACTTGAGAGAAAATCTGGATCTTGGACTTCTGGAGTTTTTCTGTTGCATTTTGGTTCATTTTCATGAACTTATGTTGGCACTTTATTACAGCAGGCTGTGCAAAAGTCTTAGGAGACAAAATTAAGTAAAATGAAACTTCAACAAGCCAACAGCACTGCTTTTAATTTATAAACACAGTTTTGTTCTGGTATTTCTTTCAGTATTAAAGTTTTTTTTTCTCTTGTGTTTGCTCCATCAAGGTGTTTCTATATGGTGTGGTGTTCTGTAGCCACTGTCAGCTTCAGAGGACGGCAAAGATCAATGCTGGAGTCAATCAGTCACAACAGCTCTTTGAGCCTCGTTGCCTCCCTCTTCCTCTCCTCCGCCTCTTGACCACTGACAGACAGAGGGAGTGGTGGGATGCCATCTACAGCCTCATTCACAAGCGAGCAGCGTGAGTTCTAGTGCTGTCGAGAGCCAAATGGAAAAACATCCAGAACTATTGCATAAGCAAAAGGGATATGATTGGTTATGTTGTGTTTACTTAAACTGATTTAAACACTATTTTGAGGATCTCTCCCGATTTGAATCTAGTTTGTTTCAAATTAGTGTTGTCTTGTTCCTGTATGTTTAGCTCTGTGATTTATATAATTGCATAACAACTCTCTATTCTGGTTTTCAAATTGTTTTTTGATGGATTTAGCCATTTATTTTCCTCAGTATTTTCCCAAAATGGTTCAAATCAGTGGTCACTATCTGTAGTCTGTTTTAAATCTTAGAAAACTGTACTTAACAGGGCTAAACTCATTAAAAATACATTTCTAAAACCTCATTTCATTTCAATAAGCGATATGAACCTATCAAAACAGTACATTAACATTTAACTGCAATTAATTTATAGTCCCATTATTGGCTATGTTCATATATTCAGTGTTTTTGATGTGTGGCCTTTTGCTTTGCAGACCTGGTGTGTCAGGAAAGCTACGAATGATTGTGCAGCATGGGCTGAGCACATTGAGAGCTGGAGAAAAACATGGGCTTCAACCAGCACTGGTCATCCACTGGGCTCAGTGTCTTAGCCAGACGGTACAGAAACACACACAGATGCATACACTGTTTGCTTAAACTCAGTGAGTTGCAGGATGGTAAAGTGATTAAAATTCTAATGTATCTCTTTTTGAATGCTTTTTTATAAAATAAGGCATTTAGAAAGTCCCTTGTACCTTTGTACCCCTTGTATTGTAGCTTCTAATGGGAAAACCAGCATATTCTGACTGTGCTGCATTAATGTCATCAACTTCCTTTATTTAATACTTACTTTATTAGTAAGTAAGTCCATATGCTTTAAAAAGACAGCAGTCATCTACCGTCACAAGCTGCACTGACAGTTAAAAGCATGTAGGTAACTCAGAGCTCTCTCGGCTTTCACACCTGCTCCTTTCTGTCACTCAGTCTGCAGCTGCTAAACAGAATTAAGTGCAAGATGTCCAAACAGCCACATGTGCCACTTCTTTGGCTGCGTGTCTGCTGGATTTAAAACCACTAAGAAATGAGTTGTGACAAAAGGCTTCTGTGTACCATTCTGCTCCTGTGCCAGACTCAATTTCTGTGTGGTTTTTTTTGTTTTGTTTGTTTTTTAATAACCAGGGGGATGGAGTGAACTCCTACTATGACCAGAAGGAGTACATTGGCCGCAGTGTCCACTACTGGAAAGTTGCCCTTCCACTGCTGGAGAAGATCAAAAACAGACGCAGTATACCAGAACCTCTTGACCCTCTCTTTATACACTTTCCCTCCAAAGATATTCAGGTTAATAATGTTCTCATTTCTTTTTGCATCCAAGTAGTTGTCATGTTTAGCCTCAGGTTTAGTCCCTAAAGACCTTGACACTTTCAGCTATACCTGAAAATCAGTCTGAGTTTACCTCTCTGTTTAATGATCTTCCTTTCAGATTTCTTCTGTGAAAAGTTATGAAGAGGAAGCAAGGATAGCATATGCAGTTCTTCTTGACATTGAAGGGAAAACCGAGGAGGCCATTTCTACCTTGGAAAGTATCAATAACATGTCCTCCATATGGCATTTAGCTCAGGTAAGCATAAAAAATATATACCTGGATTTATTGTTCACACCACAAGAAGCACTTGGGTACTATGGTTTTTGTTTGGTTTTGGGGTTTTTTGTTGTTGTTTTTTTTTGTTTTTTTTAAAGACACATTTGTGTCCAAGTCTCTCTTAAAAACAAAAAATTAAAAAAACAGATTTTCATATAGTCCACTGTTATGTGGTTTCAGATGTTTCAAGTTAGTGGTTCTAACACTTGTAGAGGTGTTATATTCTAGAGTGTATAGTGATTTATTTTTTATTTATTTATTTATTTATTTTTTGGCAGATATATCAGCGGCTGTCAGAAGAGGCCAGCAATGGTGTTGAGGAGACTCAAGACAGGTGCATCATGTTCTTGAGAAAGTTCAGGGCATATCTGTCAAAGATCTACAGCGCCAATGCAGATGACATTGAAAAGGTAAGTCCCAATTTGGAAGAATCAAAAAACAAAAACTATAAATTTGTACGACTGATGTTTAACTTGTGACACTTTATTTTGTTTTGTTTGTTTGTTTTTTGCTAAAGTAGAAGCAGTGTGAAATTAAAGTCAAAACTTTTTCTTTCCCAGCTGCCTGTCTCTATGGAGGAAGTTGTGGACCTCCTAAATGATGTGAACCAGCAGCTGGGGGAGAACGGGGAGGTCATGGATGAAGAGGATGAGAAGGAAGAGGGGGGCCTAAGAGGACCAGCCCACTCCAGCCCTGCTCATCTTGGCGAAACTAGTGCAACCATATCCCACATTAAGTTCTCCACTCCCTCTCCAAACAAAAGCATTGTTTCTCCTTCAAAAAGACTGGTAGGTCCATGTTGTTATTTATTTAAATGACTCAGTTTTTGTGTTTTTAGTCAAACACAAAAATCAATTACCTTTATAATTCATTCACATCCTTTCTTTAGATTTCTCCCAAAACACAACCTCATTGGGTGGAGGACCAGAAGAGTCTCCTTCAGATGTTGTGTCAGCAAGTAGAAGCCCTTAAGGTCAGAATTCATTTTTAAGATAATATTTTGTAACATTGTCCCTTGTTTTTAAACTGTGATCACTGTTACTTGTTGTGTTACTTTCAGTTTGGATTAAATCAATACATTTCAGATTGAGTTCACATGATGCTCCTGTTTTACAGAATGAGGTTCATGATCTGAGACACAACTCATCAGGCACTACAGTTTCTCCTCATCATAAAATGTATGGCGAGACTTACGGGGCTGAGGGCCTGCAGGAACCATTTACCCCGGTTCAGTCCTATCATGGAGCCCCCCTAACAGGTCAGTATGATACGCGGATCTGAAACATGATTAATTTTATATTTAAACACAAGATTTAATTTACCAAAGCAGTTTAGTGACATAAAACATTTTTGCATGTCTTTTTTCTTTTCTTTCTTTCTTTTTTTTAAGTTGCCACCACAGGCCCCTCTGTGTACTACAATCAGTCACAAGCATACAACTCTCAGTATCTCTTGCGCACAGCAGCAAATGTAACCCCCACCAAGGTAATCATCATTTTAATGCTGAACAAGCTTTAATGCTTTAAAAAAAAAAAAAAAGGAGTTTGTTAAGTTTATTTTTACTCTCTTTACACAGACCCCAATGTATGGCGTAAACCGCATGCCACCTCAGCACAATATGTATGCCTACCAGCAGCCCACGCATACACCTCCACTGCAGACAGCCCCAGCCTGCATCTACCCTCCTCAAGAACAAGTCTTTGGTGCACCTCTACGGTTTGAATCACCAGCCACAAGTCTTCTTTCACCCTATGGTGAAGATTTTTATGGCCAGAGTGTTACCCAACAAACCAGTAACCCTACCTTACCTGAACCTGGCTATTTCACCAAGCCACCTGTAGTCCCAGTTCAACAACCAAAGAACATTGAGGGAAAGCCCATGGACTTTGGAAAGCTCTCCTTCAGCCAGCAGGCACCCACTGAAGTGCCCAGAGTGCCTAGTTTTGGTACAGGTGTAACTGCCCAGTCAACACCCTCGCCTGCTTTTAAATTCAACTCCAATTTTAAATCCAATGATGGTGATTTTACATTCTCAGCTTCTCAAAATAAGCACAGTGAAAGTTTGCTTGGCCTTCTCACATCAGACATTCCCAGTAAAACAGACACCGTTCCAGAGAAACCACAAACTCAGGAGCAGCCCACCACCCAAACGGGCATCTTCACCTTTGGAAACAAAAATGTTACCAGCTTTTCATTTGTTGATTCTGCACAGAGCACAGCTGCTGGAGGCCTGTTTGGGAAGGTGGATCAACCATTTCAATTTGGGGACATGTCCAAGCCAGCGTTTGGAATGTCAAAGCCTACAGCAGAGCAGGAACGGGCAGGGGAGAGTGACAATGATAGTACTCATGCTGAGGAGGATGAAGATGGGCCTCACTTTGAACCTATTGTCCCTCTTCCCGATAAGGTAGATGTGAAAACGGGTGAGGAAGAAGAGGAAGAGATTTTCTGCACCAGGGCAAAATTGTATCGATTTGACACGGAGACAAAAGAGTGGAAGGAACGGGGCATCGGCAATGTTAAAATCTTAAAACACAGCACTAAAGGCAAGGTCCGCCTCTTAATGAGAAGGGAACAGGTCCTTAAGATCTGTGCAAATCACTACATAACACCAGATATGTTGCTGAAACCAAATGCCGGCTCTGATAAATCTTGGGTATGGAATGCTATTGATTATGCAGATGAGGAGCCTAAACCTGAACAGCTGGCCATCCGTTTCAAAACTGTAGATGAGGCAGCACTTTTCAAAGCCAAGTTTGAGGAAGCCCAGAAGATTGTACTCAAATCACTTGACAAGACAAATCAACAGGAGAGGAAAGAAAAAACCGTGAAAGATTCTGAATCGATTGCAGCCCAGTTTGCACTGAAAGAAGGAGAATGGGAATGCTCTGTGTGCTGTGTAAGAAATAAACCCACAGATGTACGGTGTGTATCCTGTCAAAGCCCTAATCCCAACGCCTCTTCAAAGCCAGACATTCAGGCTGCTGGGGAAGTTAAACCTAGTTCTTTTACATTCAAATTTGGCACTGATTCAGCAAAACCAAGTAGTTCTGGCTCCACATTTACTGGATTTGGTGGTTTTGGATCTTCTGAAGCCTCTTCATTCACATTCGGTCTCAGCTCCTCAAAATCTGCAGACACTGGTTCCAGTACATTTGGTGGCTTTGGAGCCCTACTTACCAGCAAACCAGGGCAGTGGGACTGTGAATCATGTTCTATAAAAAATGAGGCCAATGTAGACAGTTGTGTTTCTTGCAAAGCTCTTAAACCCTCGGCTAAAACAGCTGCCGCAGCACAAGCTGCACCAGCTGCTGGTGCACCTGCAGCACAACCTGTTCTGTCCAGTGTTGACTCTGCTGGGGTTGCTGCCAAGTTTAGTAAGAAGCCTGGACAGTGGGATTGTGATGTGTGTGAAGTAAGAAATGAAGCCTCTGCTGGTAAATGTGTATCCTGTGGAAGTCCAAACCCTGCTGCTAAGCCAACAGAGGGGGCTTCATTAGGGTCAAATCTTCCAACAGTGTCGGGACCACAAGCAAAGAAAGATGGACAATGGGATTGCAATGCCTGTCTGGTCAGAAATGATGCATCAGCTGCTGAATGTGTTTCCTGCAAAGCTCCAAATGAGAATGCATCTTTAGCAGCTAGATTTGGTAAGAAGGATGGAGAATGGGACTGCGACACTTGTCTCGTGAGAAACGAAGCCTCTGCTGATAAATGTGTGTCCTGTCAGACCCTAAATCCTAACGCTAAAAGCACAAGCAGCACTAGTTCCTCATTGTCGTCCTCAAAATTTACCTTTGGAACAAAGAGTCCGTCAAGTCAGCCTGTTGGAACTGGATTTACAATACCTTTTGTAAGTGGGGGCACCTTTCAGTTTGGTCAGAGCAAAGATAAAAGCTCACCTGCTTCTTTCAAATTTGAAGCTCCCCAGACTGGATCTAGCACAATCAGTTCGTCAAGCTTCTCTTTTTCAATGCCCATTGGGCCTGGTGGCTTCAAGTTTGGTGTTCAAGACCCTCCAAAAGAATCCCCTTCAAATGATAATCAGACTCAAACTGGGTCAGCCTCCAGTATGCTCAAAAGTATAGCTGACAAGCACAAGGAGAAAGAAACTGTTTCTACACCCTCAGTAGAGCAAACGGAGGAAGAACAAAATCCATTAATATCTGGAAAAGCAAATGCGTTCAGTTTTGCAGACTTGGCTAAATCTGCTGGAGGAAACTTTCAGTTTGGCACGAAAGATCCAGAATTCAAAGGTTTCTCTGGAGCTGGTGAGCAGTTGTTCACATCATTCCAAGCAACCCCCACCAAGACAGAAGCCTCAAATGAACTGGAGGATGATGATATGTATAAAACAGAGGAAAATGATGACATCCAGTTTGAACCAGTGATCCAGATGCCTGAGAAGGTGGACCTGGTAACTGGGGAGGAGGATGAACAGGTTCTTTACTCTCAGCGTGTCAAACTGTTTAGATTTGATGTGGGTACCAGTCAATGGAAAGAGCGTGGTGTGGGAGTTCTCAAATTCCTGAAAAACACTACAAATGGTCGGCTAAGGGTGCTGATGAGAAGAGAACAAGTTCTCAAGGTTTGTGCCAACCACTGGATCACCACCACCATGAACCTTAAACCCCTGGCAGGCTCAGACAAAGCCTGGATTTGGTTGGCCAATGACTTCTCTGATGGAGATGCTAAACTCGAACAGTTAGCTGCCAAGTTTAAAAGCCCTGAGCTTGCTCAGGAGTTTAAGGAAAAGTTTGAAGAGTGTCAGAGACTTCTCTTGGACATCCCTTTACAAACCCCCCACAAGCTGGTTGACACAGGTAGAACAGCACACCTCATTCAGAAGGCAGAGGAAATGAAGTCTGGTTTGAAAGACCTGAAATCATTTTTGACTGATGAGAAAACAAAGATAAAAGACAATGACACACAGGGAGATATTGCAACAGCTGGTGACATTTCAAGCCTTGTAATCAAGCCCCAAGGTGACACCACCGGCCCTACCTTGGAGTGGGACAACTACGACCTCAGAGAAGATGCTTTAGATGACACGGCTGACTCGTCGGTCTATGCCTCCCCTCTTGCCAGCAGCCCCCTGAGAAAGAACCTATTCCGCTTCGGGGAATCCACTGGTGGGTTCAGCTTTAGCTTTCAACCTGGCATCAGCCCCTCAAAGTCTCCTGCTAAGCTCAACCAGAGCAGAGCTTCAGTGGGTACTGATGACGAGCAGGATGTCACCCAGGATGAAGAGCGGGACGGCCAGTACTTTGAACCTGTGGTCCCCTTGCCAGATTTGGTGGAGACTTCTACAGGAGAGGAAAATGAGCAGGTGGTCTTCAGTCACAGAGCCAAACTATATCGCTATGATAAAGAGTCAAAACAGTGGAAGGAGAGAGGAATTGGAGACCTGAAGATCTTGCAGAATTATAACGATAAACGAGCGAGGTTGGTAATGAGAAGGGATCAGGTGCTGAAGATCTGTGCCAACCACTGGATTAGTCCAATCATGAAGCTGGAACCTATGAAGGGTGCAGAGAAGGCCTGGGTCTGGAGTGCTTTGGACTTTGCTGAGGAAGGAGAGGGCAAGCTTGAGCAGCTGGCTGTGAGATTCAAGCTGCAAGAAACCGCAAATACATTCAAACAAGTCTTTGAGGAAGCCAATGTTGCTCAGGGAAAAAAAGAACTCATGACTCCAGCGACATCTAGAGTGGTTCCACCACAAGACAGTGGAACACCAGGATCTGCAAAGACCACTCCAGCTGTATGTGGCAAAGCAGCCATTGCCGTTCTTGAAGAGACGACTAAGGAACGTACTGAGCTTCCTGCAGACACTGGATCAAGTGCATCTGCATCACACAGTCCTGTCAATCCCGGAAAGACTGTGGTGTCTCCCCCAAAGTTTGTTTTTGGCACTGATACCCTTCAGAAGATTTTTGGCACTCCTAAATCTCATTCTGAACCCGAGCAATCTACAGCATCTGGTTTGAAAGCCAACGGCTCTGGTTATACTGCCAAGACTTCACTTCAAGTTCCTGCATTCAAAATCCCAGAGAAAGGTAAGAATAAAAAAGGGGTGTCTGAATTATATTTGCATTACTTTTGAATGATTGTCTCAACGGTTTCAGTTCATTTCATTTTTACCCGATCGTCCTATTTCATCTGCATCTCACTGCTTCATCATTGCCCACACCTTTCATTTTTAACTGGAACACAACGTGTATTTCCTCCGTCGACATGCTCCCCTTTTATATTTGTTTTGCAACATGCACATTTAGTGGAAATTTTAGAGACAAAACATGACTATACTGCACATATTTTACATATCCATAGGGTTAATAACACTGTTATCAAATCAGTCATTGCACAGCTACAGTATTTCACATTTTTCAGTCAATTTTGGCATTTTCTGATTATGACACCAGCCTCACAATTAGTCTCTCTTCACTCAACAACCCACCATCCTTTAGGGCTGGATTTTAGGCTTTTCAAAGATAACCCAATGGCTTTTTGGACCAGCTCATCAACCACCCAATTTGAAACCCCAGGTACTCTAATCACTGCAGTGTGTGTTAACACTTCTCAGCTGTCACGTGACTGGCCCTTACTACTACAAAGAAATAACCTGGATGCACGGAGTGGAGGGAAAAAAAAAAAAGCAAAACAGTCAAGCTAATGTGTTGCATGCCAAGTGTGTGAAGGTTTCAGTTTTTATCATTCAGTAATTTTAATTGTAGTTCTTTAAGTAGCACTTGTGTCACAAGATTAAATAGTTTTGTACTGAAGTAATGCAAAAAAGCAGAAAATATTTAATCTGATTTCATCTGAATCATCATGGAAATGGTGTTTAAAGCACTGAAATATTTAAGGAAAAAAATTAAACTTGGAATTAAATGTAACAATCTTTTCATATGAGTGTCATTTTCATAGTGTGGCTTGCAGTTTTGTTTATATTAGCTGAAAGTAGATGAAAGATAGAGGTAGCCCCTGTGTCTAAAGGGTGAAGCTGAAATGTAACTGCCTTAAATGTGGTCAATCATTGACCAGGAGGGGGCAACTATTCTGGTTGCGGAAAGAATTTGGATTGCGTAGACCTGAATGGGGAAAATTACAACTACTCCCTTGATCTATGACATCAGTAAGTAATTTCTTGAAGATCTGTCGCTAGTTTTTAGCCTCATTGAACATCATGTTTCATATATTCAATCTAGAAATTGGTCTATGTTACCGGGTGTCAAAACAGGAACAGACCAGCAGCTTTCAGTGACCAAGTGTCAGTGAAGTATAGGCACTTGTACAAATTGTGTGAGTTGGTATAAAAGATGGACGGTTTCTTAAAAGCAACTTCAACACAGAACATTACAGATTTCTATTTAGTGGCCACCAGGGGGCGCCCAGTAGTTTCAAAATGATTTGGGGTTGAATAGAAAATCACTTTCCTGATGCCTTTATGGGCTCAGTTGCTAGTATCAGATTGTACTAATTACAACATTAAGTCAATTTTGGAGCAGGGTTAACCACAATTAAAGAGCTGTCAACCACAAATTGTTGACCAGTGAGCATTCAGGTTTGCAGCGAGATCAAATCCTTGTTTTGTCACATTCAGCTTTAAAACACCTAGATGATGAAAGTCCTCAGCTCGAGGCTTTAACAAATAAGTGGCATCATGGCTAGATCCACACTTCTCAACTTGGAGAGAAGTGTGGACCTCAACTCGAAGCTTTACAAACTGGTCAGTGACTTCATGGTGGCTACATCCATCTCTTATAGACAATCTGTACAAAAGTGAAACACGTAGGTTCTTTGATTTGACTTGGCAAAAAACAAATGTTCACTTATATTTATATTATTGTTTCATATGAGTCTTCAGTCTGGATTGAAGGTCTTACACTGCGCTTTATTTCATGTCCTGTATATACCAGAGAGGCTGAATTAAAGAGTACAGCGATGCCACAATTGTAGTGTGGGGCAGTTAGACTAGCACCAGAAAGGTCTTCTGAAAGGTGAGCTGAGAGCAAAGGGCGTTGCTTTAGAGAGGAATGTACTGTGCAAACGTCCCATGTGCCATTTTTAGTGCTGGGTCTGTAGCAACAGCATGGAATGTAATTCCTCATCTGGTTTGATTTCTCGCAGTGAAACTCTAATCAGCAAAGGCTAATTAGAGTTAAAGCTCAGGTATTTATCCTGTTTAATGTTACGATACCATGTGTCCAAGAGTAAGTGGTGTAAACGAGACCATGCAGAAATCCTCTGCTTATAAAACATGTCTCACTGTTGTAAATCAAATGCATGATGTTCTGTTTTGCTGTGCATGATTTTGTGTGTGTGTGTGTGTAATTAACACCTGTGGTTGCAAAGGCTTTTAATTTTTACATTTTGGCCTGTCTTCCAACAGTTCTTTCCCAGCCTGACTTGTTTACTCCTATCATATCCATCTATCATAGGATCCCCTCAGGCAGAGGGAAGCAGTGCTAGGTCTGATGAGGATTCGGAGGTGGAGATTGTGTACGTCAGGGAACCCACAGCTGAGCAGGCAGCTTTAGCTAGGAAGCTCCAGCTGCCCATCACCTTCTTCTGCTACAAGAATGAACCAGGCTACATCAGTGATGACGAAACTGACGGTGAGACCCAAGATATGGAACGAGGGTTTGTTAAAGTGAACATCAGTGGTTGTACATATGACATATGACTCGCTGAAATAAATCTGCTTATTTGTGAATCGTTAACATTCCCAGGAGATGATGTAAGAAAGTGAGAATGCTAAAGTTTTGGACAGAAATGGATACCAGTGTTTAAAATAACAATATAGCACATAGATGCTATATAGACATTTTTTGTTAGCTTTTCAGTTTTTATTCCTTTCTTTTGAACCCCAAAAAATGTATCCAGTGCAAAAATGAATGTGACGCCAAAGGGCTGCTGGCACTGGTAAATGTCACCTTATTTGACAGTTTTGAGAAATAAGGGTGGTATAAGAGATGTACATGACTCTTTTTAATAATTGGTAATTTATTTTGAATATTTGAACTGCTCCCACATATGATGTAATGAGTTATTAGAGCCAGAAGGTAGCAGTAGTGCACGGTATTTCTCTATAAGGATATACATCTGTCCTGACATAAATATCAAAGTGGAACCTTAACCTTAATTAAAACATGTTATTTGGAGTGAATTTTTATTTAAATTTTATTATTTGAAACTGTAATTTCTGCTTTTATAAGACAAACTAGTAACTGTCCCATTCAGAAAGCTAAGAAAGGACTTATTGGACTTTTTGTTTGTTTGTTTGGGAGGGGGGGGTTCTCCTTTGACATCAAAGTTCAGTAATGCCTCTTTGGTTTTAAATCTGAGAATACAAAATTGCCTTTAATCTTTAATTCATTATGGGTTGAAGTCTGAACAAACACTATAATTTTCTTTGCAAACATAATTAAAGGAAACATTTGTTTTAAACTTCAGATGAAGACTACGAATCAGCAGTGAAGGCCTTGAATGGAAAGCTCTACCCTGATACTCCTGAGAAGAACACTGCAGCTTGTGGTGATGGTATGTAGTCTAAACCCTGTTACATGTTATTATAACCAACTCATTTTTCAAAAGACAATTGGTTTGGTTTAATTCTGCTACTATGTTAAAGGGTTTTATGTCGATCTGTTATAGCCATACAGCCCAAAATTTGTGTACCTTAATAAATGTTATGTTGATTTTGAGCCTAAACTTGCTGTTTGCTGCATTCAGAGTCAGACTGTCAGGTGGTGTGGGAAAAGAAGCCAACACCAGAGGAGGAGAAAAAAGCCAAAAGCCTCCAGCTTCCACCCACCTTCTTCTGTGGCCTGAGCACCACAGACAGCGACCCGGACCAGGATAAGCCTGAGGACTTTGAGACAGAAGTCCGCAAAGTACATGAAGTCCTGGTAATGGCTCCGAATTTACATAGATAATTCTGATTATACAAGCAGAAAACTCAACTTTTGTTTTTTAAAAAACAAACAAATGTTAACTTTTTAAATTAATTATTTTACTCTGTCAGTAATACTCAGAGGCATCTTAAGATGGGTATTAATTTGGAACATGTTATTAATTTGGAAATGTGTATCAGGTTGCTCAGTTAGACAAATCTAACGAAGCCTCCAGCAGTCCTGCTGTGACCCCTGAAATGCCAGCATCAGGGCCATCATCCAGCAGAGCAGAGGCTGCCGACAGCACATCTACAGCAGACAAACAGACCACAGCAACTCCAAGCAGCAGCTCTCCCATTGACCTCTCAACTAAGAAGAGTGTCGAGCTGGAGTCCAACACTGAGAGTAAACCTGCATCTTTGACTGCTACAACAAGTCGAGGTAAAAAAGTGTGAAAAACGGCATAAGTATTTTCAAATGAAACATAACTCTCCATCTTCAGCCACATACTTTATGGGTTTTCGCTCCAACTTTTAACTTTAATTTGAAATGTTATGAAATTTTTTTTATAAAATGTTAAAATGAGGAGCTAGTTTGGATGATAAATATTGAATACATTTTTGCACAGACAGAATTTCAGCTGAGGGTTTCTTTTATACTCAGAATGTTTCTGGGAAGTTATTAAGATAAGATAAGACTTTATTGATCCCACAACGGGGAAATTTTTGCGTCACCTCAGCTCAGGTACAGATATATGAAGGAAATACAAAAATACAATTAAGTACAATCAATGAAAAAAAGTAAGATAATACACTATATACAATGGTAGCATACACACTATATGATTATGGATATAGTTGGAAATACGGAGGACATAAACTATATAGCTTGGAAGGTCATGGAAGGTCCATTATACATGAAGTGGTGACCGTGGATATTCAGTGTCCAGTGACTTATGACATCGTGATTGAGGAGTTATAGAGTCTAACTGCTGTTGGGATGAATGATCTGGGAAAGCGCTCCTTCCTGCAGCGAGGGTGTTTCAGTCTCTGACTAAAGGAGCTGCTCAGCCCACTCACATACTCATGCAGTGGGTGATGTGGGTTGTTCATGATGGATGTCAGCTTTACTAACATCAACCACCTCCACAGACTTATTATGAAGTACGGAAGTATTTAATGTCTTTGTTGTTCTGGCTGCAGACCTCTCCACCTTTGGCTTCAATGCATCTGGCTTCTCTTTTGCTGAGTTGGCCAAAAATACAGATGGATTTGCATTCGGATCAAAAGGTTGGCTTTAACATTAAACATTTTCTTCAGTTGTTTATCTGGACTGTTGTTTTGTTTCACTGCTAATTATTTTAATTTTCCCTCTTAAAAAAAAAAAAAAATTGTAGATGCTAATTTCTCATGGGCAAATGCTGGAGCAACAGTGTTTGGATCTGCAGTGACCTCTCAGCCTAAAACCAATGCTGATGAGGGGGGAAGTGATGAAGAAGAAGCTCCTAAAAATGTGGACATTCACTTTGAGCCCATAGTATCTCTGCCCGAGGTACATAAATGTGCTAAGCCCTAACATTTTAGTACAATTAGTAAACTTGTATTTATTTTCCATAAAATTGTATTTATCACTGTATTTATCACTCAGGTGGAGACAAAGTCTGGAGAGGAGGACGAGGAGATCCTGTTCAAGGAGCGCGCCAAACTGTATCGATGGGACCGGGATATCGGCCAGTGGAAGGAGCGCGGCATCGGTGACATCAAGATCCTCTTCCACCCAACCAAACATTTCTACCGAATCCTGATGAGAAGAGAACAGGTGCTGCGGGTTTGCGCCAACCACAACATCTCAGAGGCGATGGAGCTCAAACCCATGAACGCCTCAGCGAACGCACTGATCTGGACTGCCACTGATTACTCAGGTATACATACAGCATTGATGTGATGTTGTATTGTGCTGCGTTGTGTGATTTGTCTGTAAATACTCACTAATAATCATTCATCTTGGATTTTTAAACCACTTGCATGTGTTTATTAAGGCAACATGGGGATTATTTTTCACCTGCTCTCTTTCTCCTCGCCCCCTTTTTGATTATCTAGATGGCGAAGGTGTGATTGAGCAGCTGGCGGCCAAGTTCAAAACCCCTGAAATAGCCGAATCCTTCAAAAAGACCTTCTGCGAGTGTCAGAACCGGATGGGCCAAATTGATGGTGATGCTTCGTCTCTGTGCTCGCCACAGATGTCCAGAATTCAGGAGCACTCCAGAGACACTAACCCACAGGTGTTCCTCAAGCTGGCAGCTGATGGCCAACCTCTGGGCACAATCACTATAGAGCTGTTCTCCCATATTGTACCCAAAACTGCAGAGAACTTCAGAGCTCTCTGCACTGGTGAGAAAGGCTTCGGGCTGCGGGACTCCATCTTCCACAGGATCATACCAGATTTCATGTGTCAGGTGAGGAAAGATCAGGGTTTGGACTTTCAAGATCAGATGAATGTAAAACTTGTTTGATTACAACAAAGTGGAATTTACTCTGGGTTGACAGAAATACACCCTGGTTGCTGTTTGTAATCATAGCACAGCTCTGTAGTTTGATGTATGAAGTATTTTATTGATGCCATGACAAATCAGTCCTGTTGTTTAAAAGAAAACTCTCAGGAGAAAATCTCTAGCATCACTAACAAGTGCTCCATTGGTCTTTCAGGGTGGTGACATCACCAAGAATAACGGCACAGGAGGCAAGTCCATTTACGGCGACAAGTTTGAGGATGAGAACTTTGATGTCCGGCACACAGGCCCGGGCATCCTGTCGATGGCAAATCGCGGACGCGACACCAACAACTCGCAGTTCTTCATAACCCTGAAGAAAGCCGAACACCTGGACTTCAAACATGTGGCTTTTGGCTGGGTTCGGGATGGCATGGATGTGGTGCAGCAGATGGGAGAGCTGGGCTCAAAGGCAGGCCCTCCAACAAAGAAGATCATCATCACAGACTGCGGACAGCTGTAGCGTTTTAATGTTAAGATGAAGCTTTACGGCTTGGTTTAGGTTATTAAGTTAAGATCAGCTGAGACTCTGGATGAGAGCAGTGTGTGCAGTACTAACATTCCTGCTAAAACGGAATCTTTAGTCACGAGGCACCGATCACAGGGCTGCTGGTTAAGTTGTTCGTCACAGAAACTTGTCTACAGTAGCCTTGAATTAGATATTCTTTCACTGTCCTGACATATTCACGAAAACAGAAGCGAGTTGGTAAAGGAGTGGAGGCTTTTGGAACAAATGTTGTAAACTTTTGCACTTGCGTCTTTATCATCTGTCAATAAATTCTCATTTGTATTTTGTGTGTATAAATGTACATGGACTATTTTTTTTTCTTTCTTTTTCTAAATGTTTGTTCCTCCTTTTTGTCTTGCATGTGCTCTGTTTCAATGCAGTTGTTCCCTCCATGAGCTCCACTCTGGTATTTTTTTTTCTCCCCTTTTTGAACAAGTCTTAAGCTACTGCTCCCCTGCCTTTTCCTCCAAATGCTGCCTCCATGTACTTTTAACTGTTGGGCGCCCACAGGATTTTTTTCTGTTTCAATGGATTCCACAATGCAGGTAATTGGACTTCATATGTGCCCATGCAACCTGAAGTAATCTCACTTTGTTGTGGCTCAATGATAATCTGGTTTGAATTTTACGAAGGGGATCCATTTCATGTATAGTTTGAGAGAAATAAAGGCTGAAATGGTGCCACTTGTACCAAAATATGCTTATTATTAAACAATAAAGTTGCTTTACGAATAATCGATGGTTTTATGGCTTGTCCTTGTTGACTTAATTTTGCTCTGATACAGTTTGCAGGTTCACTCTGGGTATTTTTAGACTTCTATCGACTTTATTTCACCACTTAAAAGATTTTGCATTCAGGTATTTAATGTGACAACGTGGATGAGCATCAAACTATTTGGAAACTGGAAACTTGCACTCTTTCTTTCCATTACCAATGGTATTTTTAATTCAGAGCTTAAAGTAAGATAACCTTAAAGCGAGTAGTTGCATTAAGTTGTCTACAGCAGGGGTGGGCAACTCCAGGCCTCGAGGGTCTGTGTCCCTTCAGGTTTTAGATGTCATTGAACCAACGCAGCTGATTTAAATGGCTAAATTAGCTCCTCACCATGTCCTGAAGTTCTCCAGAGGCCTGGTAACTAGTGATGGGCAGATGAAGCCCCATGAAGCACTGAAGCTTTTCATCCAATTGGTTCACCCCAACGCGAAGCTTCATGAAGCTTCATTTGCTCTAGCAGGACACCTACTGGACGTAAAAATAATAGCTGGCATGAATTTGAAGAGTGTGGCATTTTGCACACAGCCTGTAAATGTCAACAACAAAAGGAGTGTGTAAAACATGTATATTGTAGTGATGGCAGTATACTGTGTATATTTATAGTGGCAGTATGGGAAATGATTATTTGGAAATGCTTGAAATGGAAATGATCATTTACTGTGAGGTGAGGTGTGGTTGGGGTGTGGACAGTGGTTGTGCTTTTGTAACGTTGAGGTATGGACAGCTACACACTGAGGCTTTGAGCCTCAGTCCTGCCTGTTCACATTTTATTCTGTAAAAACTAAATTTTCACTGCTTTTATGACCTTTTTAGTGGGGAGAACATAGCTAGGATTTAATGATTTAAAAAATCTTTTGAATCCTTTGTCCTCCACAATGCTAAATGGCTGGGAGTCCTCAATCACCATGCTGACCAGGTCTTCATCTATTTGAGATTGTTCTCCTGAGGAAAGACAATAAAGATAAAGCACAAATATAAATATCACATACGTAACTTATAACAGTTGTATAATATTGTTATATCATTTAGTAACATTACTGCATGCTATATTATCATGGCATTTGATGGCTCACCTGGTCTTGCTCCACAATCGGTGTCCCCCTTATTCTCATGCAAAGCTCTGTAGTGCCTAAGCATGGATGAGGTGTTGTTGTTATATCCCAGCTCCCTGGCACATAGAAAACACTTCACCTTGTACAAAAGTCAAGACAGCTCAACATAAATTGTATTGCACCATCAGTATCATGAAAATACATCTTCTGTAGAAATTTACATACCTTGTTGGGAGGAATAAGATCAAAATGTTCCCACACAGGGGAGGACATCCTCCTCTTCTTAGCTGGCTCCATTCTCTCCTGACTTTCTCTCCTCACTCTCATAAACCTCCAAACGGTCTCCAAACTCTCACTAACCGCAACTCTCCATCAAACACCCACATTGTGAATGAAGTCTGAGGGGTTTATATCGCTGTCATATCTCGCGGCAAAGTTCGAACCACTTCATGAACCAGTCACGTGGTACAGCCGGGCAGCGAGGCTTCGGACGTCATCATTTTCAGCTCCTCCCATAAATGAAGCAAGCCTCGATACGCGCTTCGCGGAAACGCCCCCTCCATTACTCGACACACGCTCCGAAGCCTCGATACAGAACGTCCCATCACTACTGGTAACGAACTAATGTGATTCAGGTGTGTTGACCCAAGGTGAGATCTAAAACCTGCAGGACTCGGGGCCTGGAATTGTCTACAGCCTGTATATAAAAGATCCACTCTAGACTCAATGGTTGAGTGTTGAGTTAAGCCATAAAGCTATTCAGATAATTGCAGCATTAAAAAGAAGTTTGGGCATTTTTGTAATCTGTCATGCACAAAACATAAAGCCCCAGTGACACAGGCCTAGAGACAAGCAACCCCCCTGAAAACTATGGTTGTAGTTTGCTGCCAATTGCTAGTTAAAACTGGCTGCAACAAATATGGTACTACACCAAAAACCTCCTTGTAATTCCTCAGGTTGGTGTCTTTCATGCAAGCTACACCAGGAACTGCTAACAACCAAAGAAATCTAAAGGCTTTTGCTGCAGCACCCCTTAATTTTCCCCAGGAACAACTTGTAAACTGGTCAGGGAACACACATCTTTCCCCAGCAACTAATGACTCCTGGGGGCGATTGCCGACTGATATCTTATTCAATGATTGTGTAAAGATGATTCTTGAAATGAGAATTTGTGCACCATGGAGGTTGTGACATGGGGAACAATCTCAAAGAAAGGGCCTCAGAAGATCATACAACAGATTCTACAAGCTGCTCCTTTTGTGCTGTGATGATCCAGAATTTCCTAGTTCAGAATAGCTGTAGTACCACGTCTGACCACTGCACCCACAAGTGGCAGCAGAACCCGGAGCAGGAGCCGACCCACAGTGACGTCAGCAGGATGTAAATGTAGCGCCTCGCGGCCTGATCGGTCTTTTTCCTCTCCCGTGCTGTTTGGGCGGTTGGCCTGCTCTCTGTCTCTGGGAAGAATTAACACCGAAGCAGCAAAATGATCATCTACAGGGACCTTATCAGCGGTGAGTGACCTTTTTACATGTCTTCTTTCACGCTGACCGGGTAGCGTGACGGTCGCGTGTGTTATTTCACGTTTGTTGTGATGTTATAGGTGAGAGTTGGTCACACTAACGAGCTAACTCGTGTTGTCATGGTTCGGAAGTTAGCGCTAGCTAGCCAGATGCTAACTCAATCAGAAGAGTATGTGGAGTTAGCCACCCTGTTAGGCTAGCCGGTGATTGTGGCCGGTTAGCTTTTAGCTTTGCCCACACTTCGGCTCAATTAAAGTTTTATAAAAGTCTAAAAGAGCACCGGCTCAGTCACCGGTGAGGTAGCTTGGTAGTTGCCGGGGGTTGGGGCTATTACTGTTGGGGTTCGTCATGGTAAAGTAACGTGGTGAATGTGGCCTTTCAGCATCCCCCCCTCTGCTGCAGTTTTATTTTTGTCCGGCAGATTTTTCTAGACTTGCCATTGTTGGTGTTTCCCCGCCACTACGCCTTACATTTTATTTTAATCGCATAAGATTCAGCCTTGAATTGTGGATAACTTTTTAGCCTCTGCTGCTGCTGTTTCTGTTCTTTTAAATGATGATGTTAGCTTGGAGTGTTGTAATATGTTCCTTCCTCCCTTTTCCTTCTACAGGTGATGAGATGTTCTCAGATGCCTTTAAAGTCAAAGAAAGTGAAAACGGGATCTTCTTTGAGGTTGAAGGAAAGGTGAGTTCGAAACCACATGTTCAACGGAGGATTTAGCCAGTTTCACCCTTTTCCAACAGCTTGTTCATTGCTGCTTTGCAGCGAAATTTAAAGTGTAGTTGGGATACACCCAAAACTAAGTTGTTTTAATAAAACCTCAGAGAATAAGTAGCTGCTTTAAGCTGCTCCCTTATTAGGGATTTATGCTTTGGTGGGAAATTACACCGTTATCTGACGCAGACCTCACTAGAAATGTAACAACACATTAGATCAATACAGCCCAAGACTGCTGTGTTGGCCTTTTCAGTATTGTCCATTCCTTCTGTGAGTGGCTTCTGGCTACTTTTTAACCAGTTTTTGAGTTCATTACTGAGAGAGTAGCCATCATTATCTCAATCTAAGGAATAATAATCATCGTATTAATGTAACATAGAAACAGCTAATTACTGGAAGGAGACTGCTGAAACTATTGGAATGGATATATGTACAAAGCAATTGGAATTTGAGGGACAAATACCAACACACACACCCAAAAAGAGAAAATGGGGGTGGGGAAAGCTGACCACAAAGGGGGGTGGGGAAAAAATAAAGGTACTAGCATTTTATTTGTTTCTATCTTGGCTGAGCTTGCATCTAAAACACCGGGACACGATCATATGGTAATTAACAAATAATGCGTACGCTCTTTTTAAATTTATTCCCCAGTTTTGTAATTTTTCTCACAGCTTTGGTATTATTATTCGGGATGGGCCACTACCTATGTTTAAAGTAGATTGGTAGATGTTTTTTGGAGTGAGTCATGTGATTTCTGGCTGTACTTCCATGACGTCATATTGACTATGACTGAAGATGACTCATAGTTGCAGGTCTCCAATAGCGTAACTACAAGGTCCTTAACCTGCCTCAGAATCGGACAAAAAAAATTTTAAACGCTAGAACAGTTTGAAGTATCATGTTAGCTTGGTGTTTGTCTTTAAGCATACTTTAAAATTAGTCAAAGAAACTTGGTGATGTAGTTACCAGGCAAATACTTAAAGCTTTGTTTTTAAGTTAATAAAAAGTAACATTTTTAGGTTTAAACAAAAAGACGTGATTCGAAGAGGTTGGGAAACTGTTGCGGGCTACAACATTTAAGTCAGCCGGCTGTTCTTGTTAGTTACCGTATTTTCACGACCATAAGACGCACTGTACTAAAAGGCGCAGTCTCAGTTATGTGTGCCATTACTGTATTTAACACACACATAAGGCGCACTGGATCATAGGGCGCATACAAGTACCGTATGCGTATTTAAAAATAAAGCGGGAGCAAACCTGAGTTCGGTACCTTACTCACATTTCTATTACCGGTAATCGTCATCATCAACAACACACAAGCATACAAGTGTGCGTATTTAAAAATAAAGCAGGAGCAAAACTGAGTTTGGTACTCACATTTTTATCATCAATCAAACCCATCGAAGTCCTCATCCTCTGTGTCTGAATTGAACAGCTGCGCTAAATCTCCATCAAACATGCCAAGTTCACTTTCTTCACTGTCAGTCACTTTCCGTGCCGTGCGGCTCCTCGGAAATGATGCCGGCTTTTGCGAAAGCTCGAACAACAGTGCCAGCAGACATGTTAGCCCAAGCATCTACAATCCATTGGCAAATTGTGGCGTAACTCGCCCGGCGCTGCCTTCCACTCTTGGTGAAACTGTGGTCTCCATCGGTCATCCATCGCTCCCAGGCCGCTCGCAGCCTTACTTTGAACGGGCGGTTCACACCGATGCCCAGCGGTTGGAGCTCCTTTGTCAGGCCTCCCGGAATGACAGCAAGCTCACAGTTCATTTGTTTCACTAGTTTTTTCACATCGGCTGTGAGATGGGCACGCATAGAGTCACAGATTAAGAGCGATGGTGATGCGTGGAAAAAAACCACCTGGTCTCCTTACATACACCTCCCTCAGCCACTCTTTCATCATTTCCTCATCCATCCAGCCCTTTTCATTTGCCTTAATGATGATTCCTGCTGGAAACTTCTCTTTAGGCAAAGTCTTTCGCTTAAAAATCACCATAGGCGGCAGTTTCTGTCCATTAGCATGGCAGCCAAGCACAACAGTAAAAGAAGACTTTTCATACCCCGTTGTGCGTATCGCTACCGTGCTGGTCCCCTTCTTCTCCACAGTGTGACTCACCGGGATGTCAAAAGTGAGCGGGACCTCGTCCATGTTAGTGATGTGGCTGGGCTGGATGTTTTTGTCGCCGATGTGTTTGCTGCAGTAGGAGCGGAAGATGGCCAGCTTTTCCTTATAATCCGCTGGAAGTTGCTGCGCTACCGTAGTCCTGGTCCGGATGGAAAAATGGCACAGTTTCGTAAAAAGTGAAAGTGAAACTGCTTTTAGCCGAATGGTGACCGTCGAAACGCTTCTCCCGCTCGTTCTTTGCTCGATGATCCACCGCTCGAGTCTTTCCTCCAACTCGGCCACACTTCACCCTTTAGCGTTCTCATTGTGTTATCTACTACGTCCTCATTACAACACACAGGGCGCACTGCGCTATAGGGCGCGCCGTACTTTTTGAAGAAAATCTAAGACTTTTAAGTGCGCCTTATGGTCGTGAAAATACGGTATACATTTTTAAATGGCTCAAAAATACTGAATTGGAGGCCAACTGATCTATTGGTATTTCCCAATCATTTACTATTGCCCTTGCTATGATGCACCAGTAATAATTGTTTTTTCTTTTTTCTTCCTCTCCTCAACTACAGACCGTCACCAGGACAGAAGGGTTTGATGATTCTCTAATTGCAGCCAACGCTTCTGCCGAGGAAGCAACCGAGGGCAACGAGTCTTCCACAATCTCCGGTGTCGACATCGTCCTGAACCACAAACTGCAGGAGACGGGCTTTGACAAGAAGCAGTACATGACTTACATTAAGGATTATGTGAAGGCGTGAGTAGCTTGATGTGCCAGTGAGAAGGAGTTCTGGTTTTGAATGATCTTCGGCTCTGTTAAATGAACGTGTCTGTTTGCATGTCTAGTGTTAAAGCCAAGCTGCAAGAGACCAAACCAGATAGAGTGGAGAGCTTTATGGCTGACATCCAACCAGAAGTCAAGAAAATCTTGGGGAACATCAAGAACTACCAGGTAGCTATACAGAGATGAAATGGCATTTTAAACCGTGTTCACACTAAATATAAAGTTTTGCCTTGCGAATACAGTAACTACAGTAATTTTTGGAAACCCTTAAAAGCCAACGGGAAGGGTGAGGAGTGTAGACAATGGGTGGAGTTTGAGTGACATTTTCAAGTCTTGTAGGAAGGCCTGCATGTCACTTTCTGAGTGTGTGTCTATACAACACTTGAGTTAAATCATGCAGCTGAAGCTCTGAAAACTGTGGCAATAACCATGTTGGCACCAGGAGAATTCAGTGTATGGGAGAATCTCAGCTGACAGGTTTTTCTTTTGGGAGTCATCATCAATTGCTAATGGATTGCTAATCCATCCTGGAGGTGGATTTGCCTCTATCATTTGTCAGTTTGTAGCTTTATAGACTGTGTGATAACGTAGTGTGAATACTTGACATCTAGACTGGGTGCTACTGTTAAGTAGTGTCAAAAAGACAAGTTTAACCAGCTTGCTTGTTTGAAATAAACATGTCAGTTCTTTGGCATGTTGATCTGTGGCTGACAGCCAGCATCCCGAAGCTTGTTAATGAAACGAGGGTGATGGGGAGACTTTCCCCTGCCATCAAATTCAAGCAAAGCTGCCAAATTTGAAATTAGATTTTATTAGTTTTAAAAAATGTGGCATTTTCTGTGTTCTACTGTGAATAAATTATGGGTTTAAGAGTTGCAAATCTTTGTAATCCGAACTTTTTTTTTTAATTAAAGATTTTCTGTACGACTGAGGAAGGTCTAATGGTTGCTGTTTGCTTGCAGTTTTTCACAGGAGAGTCCATGAACCCAGAGGGCATGGTTGGTCTGCTGGACTACCGTGAGGATGGCATCACACCATTCATGCTTTTCTTCAAAGATGGCCTGGAGATCGAAAAATGCGTAAGTGCTATGAAGTAGAGCAGGGCGATATGGCCAAAAATATTTATCACGATATACATTTGAAAATTTGCGATAACGATA
The DNA here is from genome assembly GCF_057381845.1 of Rhamphochromis longiceps. Classification (NCBI taxonomy): domain Eukaryota; kingdom Metazoa; phylum Chordata; class Actinopteri; order Cichliformes; family Cichlidae; genus Rhamphochromis; species Rhamphochromis longiceps. The sequence continues at coordinate 28,933,416 of NC_140572.1, forward strand.
TAACTGACGATATAATTGATGCGAGACAAAATACTCCACAACATTACTAGCGCAAAAAGACAACCTTCCATTAATTTTCACTTAAACAAGAAGCTGGTTTTTATGTACATTAAAGCTTTATAAAAATGTAACAGTGCAAATGCAAATTCCTTGCTGAAAGTTTAACCAAAAGGCATTTCCAGTAGAAATGGGCTGACATATCCTGAGCATAACCATATATAATATCCACTGAAGTTAAAAAGAGGTGCTTTGCAACATTAAACTGTAGTGTGCAGTACGTATTTTTTGGACCATAAGGCACATTGAGCTAAACAAAGCAGTTAGATAAATCAAACTTTATTAAACTCATTCTTCTTGCTTCCTCCACTTCTGTACCATTGATTCATTGATGTTGAATTCTCTGGCAGCTGCTCTATTCTGTCTTGTCTTAATGTTGGTTTAAAATGGAGCACTGTAACAAAAAATAATTTCCCCCAGGGATCAATAAAGTATTCTGATTCTGATTATTCCCATGTTGTTGCAGTATATTAATGACTAGCCTTGTATTGTGGATGGATTATCTCAGTTGTTCTCCTGACTGACGTTTGGTCCGTTTACAGCATCCTGCCATGCGATTGCATTTGTCTCTAACCATGAGGAACCTTAGTGTTCATCCTCCAGCTTCACTGTTTATGTTATGCTAACATAGCTGTGTCGCTAGCGATCACGTAGCACATCATTATATACCAGCTAGCCCAACTTCAGTAACCCTACAAACGTCACTGCTGTTTAGTTTCCTGCCTTCATTTATGTTGGAAGTGATAGCAGAGCTGTACGTTTGAATTTTTTCAGAAATCTCTCAGTCAGAACATGCTATATCATGCTTAGGTAACTAGCGAAACTAGCGAGCTAACTTCCGCTAGCTTCCTGCTAACTTCTAACTCCGTTAAATGTAATAACTTTTGTTTTCATGGATGCCTGGAAGTTAAACTGAATTGTTACACCTGGTAAAGCAGCAATGCTGATCGTTTTATTAAAGATGAAAGAATTTAGACAGTTAACTCTCAGTGATGCTGCAGTGTTTGTTTGACCTGAAGTGTACTGAGTTTAGGACCCAGATTTAAGAGCATCTTAGTCCGACAAATACGACAATAACGACGGCCGCTTGCATGTTCTGCAAAAAAATGTGCTTTGTTGTGTATCTGACGGACAAACACCAAACCAGTTCCACATCACTGAAGTTGCACCATTTTTACAAACCAATTCTGGTTCATCTGTTTCACTCAACAATCGGCCATGTGCGTATGAAAACAAAGGCACTGCGCATGCGCGTTTTACTCATATTCTATCGCGATATTTCATTTTCCTATCGTTGCCTAACATTATACCGGTATTACCGTGAACGGTATAATATGGCCCAGCCCTACTATGAAGTGGGAAAGACTTGATACATTTCTCAAGCTACAAAGTGTTTCTGCTGGAGAACATCCGTATGCCACAGTACACACACTAATTCAGTCTGGATTTCTAAATGAATGTTCCGTGTTTGTAAAATCATGCCTGCTGTCCACTTGGGTGTAGATTGTTAAATTTAATAACCACACACTGTTCCTCTCTCTTTCAAACAGTAACTACCTGGAATTACATCTGCTGTTCACCTGACTGCTGCTTCCAAAATGGCCTACAAAGCAGACTGGAGGAGCACTACCTTGCATCATGCCTGAACAGAAACATTGTCCAATTTCTTAAATATTCACATTACGGCCCACAGAACCGCTCCCAAACCTGGGGGGTGAATCAAACATGATTAGTCACCAAATACAGTTTTTAACCTTTACTTTTTTGGCTTTTGCAGTGTTTGATTTTTGTCCCAGGATTGGCCCAGTTTTTGTGATTGAAACAAAAAGGCTTGGACAGCGAGCGAAGCTCTGACTGGCTGAAAGAAGACGTTTGTTTTCCTTCTGTCTGCATACTGTTTTAGCAACAATCCATACAGGTTGGCATCACCAGACACCTTTGAGTTTGGGTTTGTGGTTGCATTAAATAAGATTCCATCTACAAAAAAAGACTTATGGTTTAATTTGAAAATGAATAAAAACGAGTACCACAACTTTCCATTTCATTTCTGTGTCAACCTTCACTTCTGGTGCTGCAAACAGGCAGTTTGTAGGTTGGATTTCAGAATATCCTTTTTGAATTGCTTGAAAAGATGCTTTTGTAGCGTTGACAAACTGATCTCATGTGCAGTCGTCCTTGGGTTTTCTCTTTCACCTTTTTGATTCTCAGATATTTGTGAAGTGCAGAACAGTCACAGCCAGTAGCTGCTGGCAATGTAATGTGTAAGCTTCATGTATAAAAGCGAAATTCAAGAAAAAATGTTGCCATACAAAGTAATGAATAAACACAGAAATTAGGATGACTAGAGCTGGTAGTACGGAGGTTGTTCAGGAGTGAACTAAAGTGCTTGCGGCTGTTGACCCAAGGTCAGGTGTATGATGAATGCAATTTACTGATGAGATTGGTGTTAAATGTGTGAAGGTGATATGGAGGGCATCAAGTGCCAAAATTAGTGACATTAAATGTTAGTAATAAAATATCAATACATAATTTCCAATTTTATTAATGACTTAATTCATTTTGATCGTCCATAGTTTTACAGTAGTGATTCAGAGCAGCCTAGTGATCTGCAGTTTAATCCACTGCTCAAGGACTGCAGTACAAAGAAACGTGTGTAGCCAACTGTCGAACTGGTCGTTAGGACAGCACAGACATCAAATGTATTTGTTAGTTTATCTAAGGTGGTCTTTAGTCTCAACAACTAGATAACCTTAAAATAAACCGACACTTGTTGCAAGGTTTGACAAGAAAAGGTTGTTTTCCTGTAGACTTCTATAGGATTTGTAATGTCTGCAATCACAGCTATCACCATCTAGTGGCCTTCATACAGAATGCATATTTAAGACTAATACATAGGCTTCATTTCTAAAACAAACTGCACCCATGTTTTTGTTTTTGATGATGCAGTAAGTGTGAAAGCAGAGCTGTTAATTGACTTGTACATCTTCATTCCTATCCTCACCCACAAGCTGTGGGCAGTGAATTAAAGGAGACTGAGGGTATAAGCAGGGGAAGTCTGTTCTCTCTGACGGGTGTCTGGGCTCAGGACTGTAACTTAGCTCTTCTCTACTCTTCTACACCAACACACTAGCAGCTCTTAATGTAGAGTTGGCACTGTCATGGTACCACAAAACTGCCAGGCTGAGAGCTAAGAGAGAGGTTATCAGAAGAAATCCACAAAGGATTCGTAAACACGTTTTTTTTTTTTTCTTCTTCCCCATGGATGTTACCCCAACTGCTGTTATGTGGCATTTTCAAAGGGTCTCAAACCTTTTGAAATGTGGGCTACTTCTCAAAAGCAACCAAAGCAGAACTGCTTTGCACTGTGCTGGTGGGGGAAAATAAAAGAGGTAAAAGACAATTCTATTAAAGACTGTGTTTGTCTATACTTGTGACTTGTGTGAAGATGAGATCACATTTTGAAAAAAATAAGCTGGTTACAGAAGAGTTAATACTTTTGGTAATTACAAAAACCGAAATGCATGGCTTTAAAAAAAAAAAAAAAGGAAAAAAGGAAAAAAGAAAGTTGTGCTCACTACTGATCTCACTCGAAACTAATGGGAATGAGACCCGCTGACACACATTTAATAGCTGGGGTGCAGTCAGACCAGCAGCAGCAGCTGGTGTGATTCATTGTAACCATAGTTTAAGGCTGTTCATAGTTGCCATAGTAACACTCCTAGAAAGAGGCAGCATTACTAGAAGTTTCGAGCCAGTTTGCCCCTTAATCTTTGTTTTCCTCAGCAGAGGACGTTTATTTCTTTCTTTGAATACACACAAAAATTTATCCTACCACAAAAACAATGATTTTACACCATCGTGCCATATTAGTTATGTTTGAGTGCACCCAAAGCTTTTTCTCCCCATAATTCTGTCAACATAAAACAAAATTACTGGAAAAAAAATAAATTTGTTGCAAATTTGAGGCCCAGAAGATACTTAATAGGACTCTGGCTCGGCCTAGGTGGTCTGCATCTCCTCCTCGTCAGATTGGTAGTGTCGGTACTCCGGCTTCAGTTCCCAGGTGCTTTTGTGAACGCCTTTGCTGTTGTATGTGCCGATTTCCCTCATGATTTCTTTCAGGTAGGTCTGTGCCAGACACAAGACGCAGCTTGAAACATGGTGCATTTAAACAGATGTGTTGCATGATTTTGTGGACAATTTGTAACTAACTGAGCACAAAGAGCAAACATTTGCACCTTGTTACATTTGCACCTTGTTATTTTAACCCACACATGCCTTCATTTTTCAGTTCACACCCACTTTCTCCTGTGCTTGTTCTAAACCAGTTGCTAAACCGGTACTGGCCTCATATTTATCTTTAAGTACCAGTTATTAGTATATGACACTACTGGGAGCTGGTGATTGACTCCCTGCCTTTGTCTGCTGCCTGATCCACAATACTCCAAATCCACGTGCCTCTTCCTGCATGTTGTGGTTCCACAGGAGGGCCGTCCCACATACAGGGGTGTGGAGCTCACAAATGGCTCAGAGAAGAGCCACAACTCCTTTGCACCCAAAGAAGTCAGCTCAGGCGATTTAGACACGTGTCTATGGCCCCTCCCAGGTGAGCTGTTGAACTGTGAGGAAACCCAGCGCATATGAGAGAGAGCGTGTCTCTCGATCTCCTCATGATGGACTCGAGCCACTATGGTGGTGACCACTGTTTAGAAAATTTCCCCTGAGATCCACAGGGGAAATATTGTGGGGTCTAATAAATCACTGATCTGTTTCCACAATCACTCTATGCTATAAGAATATGAGATTTCTGGCTTCTGGTGTCCTTTTTTCCCCCTCAGTTATGGATCAAGTATATTCCCAGAGTACTAAAAAGAGCTCCACTGGTAGAAGTAGTTAGTCTAAGGTTAGGTATAATCCATTTTTTGGTTCAGGGGCGTTCACGCAGGAAGCAAACAGCAGAAACTAGAAACCACAAAAAGTCAATGGCATCAGCAACTTCAACTGACAACAGAACAGAAATAGCTGCTGTTTGTGGGTCCCGAGTTAAACTTTTCTGAACTTCGAGGTAAGCGACTGAAGTGTCTTCAGGAAAACTGCCACTGATTGACATGTGACAGGGTGGCAAATACGGTAGTAGGTTACCTAGGCAACTGGATAACCCTAATAATCATCCACCAGCTACAAAGACAAGTGCAGTGAGCAAATATTCCCCTTTAGGCACAACAACAACCCTGGTTTAGCTGTCAGAGGGTTAGAGTGGACCTGATATGCTTTTCCTTATTTCTTTTTTCAAAAGCACCTGTAGCATACTGTTGCAATTGTAACAAACTTATTTAAGGATCATATCAAAAAAGTACATACACGGACTCATTATTTGAAACAAGTGGCCAAAAAGCTGTTTCTTCTTACTTTAAATCATGCGCTAACATTGACTTTTGGTTTAATCAGCAGGCATGAACTCGCAAGCAGGGGCTACTCTTTGGTAGATCAGACAATCCTCTGCAATGACCAGCAGGTGTCTCTGTTGAGCTTGTAAAGATGCGGCCGCCAACTGATGAATAACCGTAATGTGCTTCAAGACTTTTCATAATGGGCATTTCGGTTACTTTAGTTCAGTTAATTTGAGTGCAAGCCAAGTGCTTTAGGAGAGAAATGATGGTGTGGAGTGTATTGGGGCGTTTGACTCCTACTCAGCCACTGGTTATGCAATCAGATGCAATCAGAGGGAGAGGAGGACCTAAAGGTCTCATCAGCACCTACACATTTCTGTTCACTGCGAGCTGGAATGAATCCACTGCACTGTATCGATTCATGCCATGTGTGCGTGTGCACACGTTGGCCCAAATTTCAGCCACAACAGATAGTGTGAACAGGCATGAACGTCACACCGTGGGCGATTTGTTCAAATTTAACAAAGCAAGGTGGATAGTGGGCAGGTGTATTGGTTTTTTTTATGCTTTTTACAGTGATGCTGTTGCATGTGTGCATGTTTGAGTGTGTGTACATGTTACCTGTTTCACATGGGTTTGTGTGCGTGCACGCTGCTCACCACAGGTTGTTTGGTGATGTCCACCAGCGCCTTAATGTTGTAATACTGGTGCTTCTCGAAGGCCGAGAAGAGCATGTCCAACACGAGCTGACGTTCAGCTCTCACCATCTTCCCTTCAGTCTTCTTTTTCTTCTCATACTCCATCTTAGACCCAAACTCAGTATTAAAACTGATGACAGTAACATTAATGACAGTTAAAATGCTATATAATATAGCCAGACTAAAGACAACTAAACTCATTTCAGTTGGATTTAAACACCAAAAATTGTGCACTGACTGTTTTCTCCTGATTTGAATCAGCAACTGATGGCACACTTGTTGCATTCCCCCCTTGGCTTGTTCAGTTTTCACATAGAATTCAAACTGAACCAAAATGCATTACTGAACGCCAAAGTCTAGGACCTAAACCTGGAAGCGCTTTGTTGTTATCTTGGAACAGGTTCTGAGGTCATATCCCCACAAATTAACCCCACCAAAGGGGAAAATGAGCCAGAGGCAGTTAACCTGGAAGACCACAGAAAATACAGATCACAGATGGGTCTAGCGGCTGTATCTGAAAAATGCAAAAGTGGACCTTAAACTTGCATTCTTTCAAACTGCGACTTTTTTAGCTGCAAAAATAAGTATGAGGAAATGACCTGACTGGTCACTTGACCTGAAGAAATAATCTTAAAACCTTAAACAAGGTTTTATTAAGTCTTTGTTGCTCATTAAATTTTCCTTAATATAGAATGATTTTCTTCCAGTAAAATCTTCTAATTTAACCAATAAAGCGGAGTATGCTTTGTTGAAATGCTGTGATCCAAGTTTCACCCATCAAGGTTAAATGGTTATGATCAAAACACTCAAATGGACATCACAAGCCAATGGATGTCCATCTTTTATGTACAGTCTATGAAATTGCTGTAGACCAAAGACGCCAAGTCAATATATAAACCTGTTAGTTTAAAATATTAATAAAATTGTGACCTACAGAAGGTAAAATACCTTTCATACCATAATTATTCCCTTCAAGAGGTTACATTACAAAAACTACATATATATGTGGGTTTTGATTCGCAAAGTGTGGGCTGCAACCTCCTGGTGGGCCATAAAGGTACTGCAGGTGGGAAACGAGAAGTCTTGTTTATTTAAAAAAAAAATTTAACTGAACTATTTAACCTTTTTTAGCACATCGTAGCGGTTAAGACAGTCACCTAACACGTGAAAGAGCCACAACTGGATACAAACAGCTCCTGTAAAATTTCCAAAACTTATAATAGATAAAAATATAATTTAAAAGAATTCCCCTTAATCCTGTAAAAGAATGCGATAAGATGCACTTTTATAAAATGCATTTTTAGCTGGTTTTTTTTAGTAATTTAGTTAAAAATTTCCATGAAATATTTATATTTTAAGATGGAACTGAACAAATGCAACAAAGCTGAGGAATTAAAAAACAAACAAAAAAAGTTCCCTCCATTTCTAATCTATTTTTAATCCTGAACTCATCTTATATCTCATCTTTAGCTGGGAAAGAACTTAATACTGAAAAGTAAAGGTGCTGATGGAGAATCAAGTTCAGCAAGCGAACCATTAGAAGATCAAAATGCATTAAAGAAAACACAAAGAAAAGTATTATCTGCTTGTGTGATGAAGAGATTGATGAAGTGATGAAGGCTGGGTCATTAATACATTTCAAACTGTGCCGTCTGAAGTTTGATGTGATTCATTCTGGTTGAGAGAGACTTTTAAGTTACTTTATGAAAGACGACCTTGCAGGTGGCAACATTACGTCAGCACAACAGCTTTTTTTTTTTACCCTACAATGCCAAGTGTATCCTATTAGATCCATGAGTTTTTAAGACTTCTACATCAACAGTGGTATTTTTTCCTTGCCCAGCTACTGTGAGCAGCAAACAGTAATACAAATTAAAACTCACATATAAATGTTGATATTCAATTTCTTTTTTTTTTGTCAAACAGGTGATACAATGAGTCAAACTAGTTACAGACACATGCATACAAGGACTGCTGATATTACTTCTCACATTGAAATCATGGTTGGCCACAGGCTTGAAAATGGTGGTGACGGCTCTCTCCAGCTGCTGTGACAAACGCTGAGGCTTGATGGACTCTTTAATCTGCAATCTGACACACACACACACACACACACACACACACACACACACACACACACACACACACACACACACACTGAGAGAGAGAGAAAGTTTCCTCTATCATCTGTGCTCTAACGTCTAATGTGATCTCAGCTGACAGATTGGCCTGTTGGCACAAAACACAACTGTCATAACCTTGGGCTTGAGCTAAGCAAACAAGTAATGGCAGCTGCTTTGCTTGAAGATATCCTGCTTTCTATTTATTTATTTTTTTGACTTTCATTAATCTTGACTCACATTTTTGTTTATTAAAGTTCGACCATCAAATCAAACAGCAAAGCACTCTGCCTCCCTGATGTCCTGCCATAATCACTGTGATAACTGATATTGGCCACAAGCACTCCTGCTTCAGTGCTGCCATTAGTGAAGCCGATTGTCCTCCCCATTTATAAATAAACCCAATAATGATCAAATTGGATCTAATGCATACATTTATTCGATTGAATATGTTCACTAATGTACCGGAAAAGGTGGCAAAGAGCTTCATATAATCATTTGAAAATGTAGCGAAACTATTCTTGAATTGTGTCCACACACACAGACGCCACCATGACAACATAATGTCCTTCATTATCCTGTAGCCTGAAATGATGGAGGGCCATTTGTCAGCTGCTGTCCAATTGGGAGATTAAAAAACTGGATCCAAAAGTGAAGAATTTTCTTCTCAAGTTTGTGTCGAAGTACAAATCAGACAGATCTAAGTTCGCTCCGTGCTCTGTGTTAGATAAATACTGCCGTCCTGTAATGTTTAAGGAGGATCTCAGCTTTGTTACGAACACACACCGGCCATGTTAGGGACAGAGGACGTAAGACTGCTTTTTTGCACTTCAGCTTTCAAGGTGCTTTTTGTTAGTTCTAATGTGCCTCGCTGATTTGATGGTCGACAGAGGAAGCGTCTCACACACTGCTGTGTTTTGTGTTGGATTGTAGCAGTGCATCTGCCACAGTGATGCTGTTGCTATAGCAATGCCATCCTCCAACTCTGGCTGGAATAGCATAATCCAATGAAGAGGAGACAGAAACCAGTTTGGAAATAAAAAAATTTAAACCCCCCCCCCCCAAAAAAAAACAGCCTGAGTGGACTCAAGTGTTTAGTGTACACAAATTAACAGTTGCAGTCGTGATCCTGTCAGCACGCTGCCAACTTGTCTACTCACGCTGGAATTGATTCACAACACTTGAATAGATTTCGTGCTTTTCAGGGGTGAAAGAAGCAAATTCAACAGCACGCTTCCAAAACAACAAATAAAACCCTTACTGCTTTGTGTGTTTGATGTACATTTGTGTTTGATGCTCTCCAAATGTCATACTTTGTTACCAGTGCACCTCTAAAATATCTTTTTCTTCCCAGAACTTCATTTTTAGATGTTTTCTGGCAAAGTCTAATTTGGACTTCTTGAGTGTAACCAGCTTGTTGTGCCTTGCTGCAAACTCTCTGTATTTCCATGCATGAAGGCATCTCTTGGTTGTAGAATGTGACAATGATACATATACCTCCTCGATAGAGTTCCTAACTCTCTTTTCCGTCTGTATATTATTCTAATCAACTGCAATAAGAACCACTGTAACGTTTAAGTTTTGGGGATTACATCATCTCAAGCAAGATGAATTTAACAGCTTTCAAACTGCAGCATTTGGAAGAGAAATTTCAGCGTTCACTCACTTCTTCAGCTTCATGTAGCTGTCAGTGACGACTGGTCTGCATTCGGCTCGGTGCACCACCATCCCCTCCAGACTGATTTCATCTACAACAAAGACAGTGACTCAACTGCTTAATCATGATTCAGACACACAGATTCTGTAAGTGGAGGGAAGTCTTTGTTATCCACATTTTATTGATGTGTAACTCAAACAACACACACACACACACACACACACACACACACACACACACACACACACACACACACACACACACACTTTTATTGAACTGCAGGTATCTTTAGTGCACATTTGGAAGAATCAGTTTACAAGTAACTACCAGAAACTGTTTTTAACCTCTTGAGAACTTGGGTGAATGCACACATTCCTACCTTCAGCCTATTTGAAGTGGACTTGCAATGCATTTCCTTATTTTCTATCTTATATATCTAAACTGTTGCATTTTAGATACTTTAAAAAATGGGCAAGTTTCACTTAATGAGGTATTCATGAATAATCTCTGTTAGAAGTTCAGACTTCAGACTGCTGTAGATGCTTGCTTTCTAACTTAATTTTTATTTGCTTTTTATACTGAGGTTTTCTGACATCATGAGTACTTTGCTCGTGAGATGTCCACCATATGGGACAGGATACAGCCACCAGTTGCTAGGGAAACATGTATTCCCCGACTGGTCGGTAGTGGTTCCTTAATGTTGGTTGATATCAGCTGATATCAGATGTTGCTGCAGAAGAAACTTCCTGGTGATTGCTTTGGTTGCTAGCAGATTGTGTGTTTGCAGACTGCTAACAAACTACTAGCTGAGGAGTAGAAAACCTTGAAAAAGCACGATGGAAAGCAGAAATGGAGACGGCTCACCTTTGAAGTAAATGTTGTGTCTCGGAGTTGAAAACAACATGTTCAAAAACTTTGAATGCAAACAGTCTAGCCACAGGCGGTTGCTAGGCCTCATTCCATCGCGACCATGTACGTTCAAAATAGCTGACAAGTTAACATCATGTCACGGTCTCCTGTCTGCAAAACCTCAAATCTTGGGCTTGTTTGATGTTACCTGGCAGGGTTTTCCTCACTCGGTCACAGAACAAGACCACAGCCCACGTTCTTCATCTGATTCAAAAATCTTTTCCCATTAATGTTGCACTGAGTGTTTATGCATGTGTTTGTCCACTCTGCATTTAATCATTAGTTATTATTAACCTCACTCCTAAATAGTCACATCATGTAGCCTTGTAGATGATTGTTAAAGCTGGATCTTGTACAGAGTAAAGCTAAGGGACGAGACTGTGCCATATGTAAAAGGCTACATTGAACTCTCTCAACGTGACTGACAGCAGACAGCAGAAGATGAAGTCTTGAGTGGGGGATAAATGGAAAGGGCAGATGAAGATGATGATGATGAGGGAGACTGCGACAGTGAAATTGAACGCGATAATTAAAGGCCGTTACACGGATGTGACAGTCTATGATGACAGCAGATCACACCTTTTTGCTCCACACCACGTCCTTTTCTACTCTGAAGATTCACAATTATTCACACTGAGTGTTTACCTGCATTTTCAAGCAACAAAAACAACCAGCCTGCACGCCCACTCTCACTACCCCCGTGCATAAAAGCTTTTTGAGGATTCCTCATTGAAGGTCATTTAATGTGGGGGCTGTGGTGCCCCCTGGTTTTCAGAAACTAAAGCTCACTGTGTTTCTAAAAACGTCAGTGTGCATTCGTCGGTGGTACCATTGAGACTCGAGTAGGGCCCAACCTGGACCGATTAGGAGCTTTTCCAACATAAGAGCCAAACCCATGGCTTTAACAAGGAGACACAAAACACAATTTTTAAAAAAAGATACTTGTTGTGGTCATTTTGCATCTCTTTATACTCGTTTCAGCACCTCTCACAGGGAGAGTACAGGAAACAGTTGGAGAGGGCAGTTAAAACGTTTAGATATACTTGCTGTAATCTGTTCAAAATTCAATCATCAGCATTAAAGTTAGTCAGACTCTTTTTTTTGGGAGCGCATTACGTTAATTTCTCCCAAAATACACTTTCTGAGATTTGTGATACACCTCTGAATGTCTTCTATCGCCACAAAGCACCTGAACCCAGCTGCACATCAGTTTAGACACAGACCGCAATTTACCAACACTTTCCAATCCAATCTGTCACAGCAGGAGACAATACGCAACGAGCACAAGTGCTTCAAAAGCCAGGTGTGCGCTGCTGCTGCTAGAAGGAGCCTCAAACATGCTCGTAGCCGTAATTGCTGTCAGTGGAGCGCTACAAATAGCTGAGTGCACTGAATAAACTACGTAGCTCGTTTATCAAGTGTAGCTGTCTCTTTTAAACAAGTGCACCAAACTGCATAATTACTGGATTCGCTCATAAGACTGGAAACGGACAAGCTGCTGTATCTTTATGCGTACGTTTAGATGCAAGGGACTTTTATTTGATCACATCCAGAGAGTTTCACTTTCACACATTTCAACTAGCATAAAGCATCAAGTGAACATACTTATAGTCCAGCCAGAACTCGCAGCTTGACATTTCCTGCCGTTTGTCATTCACCCTGCACAAAGGTTTTTCTTTTGTTAGATTTATTTTCAAGCTGTTCTTTCATTAGGTGCTTTAGCCAATTATCCAACTGCCCAACCCACAACCTTGTTGCTGAACCGTTTGATGCCTCTTCTGCTCCTCTCCAATCATTATCGGGAGCAGTTTTCTGTTTTCTTTTTTTCCTGAACGTTCAGGAAATGCCGGAGTCCAGTTGGTGAGCGTTGGCGTCAGATTGGCAGCGGCTCTCGCTATTGTGCATTGTTGGCATCGTTTGTAGCCGGACGCGCAAAAAGGTCCAAAAAGCCACTACATTTTACACTCATCATTTAACAAAACCAGCAGAAAGACGAAGATGCTCTAAGGGTAAACAGAAAGAGCGAGTCTACAGGGAGCTGCAGAGGCCAGCAAATAGTTGGCGAGGCATTCATAATGAATAGCCTGATAGGCCTGAGTGACCTGTGCAGTGGCGAGACAAGCTGTCAAACTTATTTTAACAGGCTCTTCTTATTTTTGAGGTGGTAAATCCTGTAAATCCTTGATGGCTACACACCAACCCTCTCATATCCATCTGCACCCTGTACATTTTTCCTTTTTGTTTCAGTCCCTCCTACTTGAAACGGGGGCATAATGCAAAGAAACGGTCCCCGGCATAGACGTCTTTCCCTCTTGGACGTCATCCAAAGAAACGTCAGTTTCTGATGACGGAGGTGCAGCAGGATCTCCTGTCAGTCGGCTTCTTTTGTTCCCTCATCTGCGTTAGCCCAGATGCAGCATCCTGTCCAGATTATTACAAGGGTGCATATCATAGCTTGCGAGGCAGTTATTGTTTTACCGATCTTCTCCCAAATGACTAAATAACGTAAAAAATATGTCTCTGCATGTTGGCCCATAAAAGCACATGCATATGCTCTACTAACCCATAATGAAAGCACAATTACATTTTAATCTAGGCTGCCTGAAAATTTTAGGATTTTATATACTGAATAAAAAAAAAAAACCCCACATACACTAACAAATATATACACTGTACTGTCCATATCCATTAGTTTTAACAGGATATTAAATAAGAAACTCTAGAAGTTCATTTATTGCTGATATAAACTGTAGCGCTGTGGCAAAGTAACAGCTATTGAATCATTTAATATGAAGCTCAACCCTTCTGAGGGAAACCTCAGTGCTAAGTTTTAATTATGAAAGTGCAAGAAACAATGAAACAAGGCAAATATAATTGTGGTTCAGATAGGATTGTACAAAAAAAGTGAAAACTATCTATTGGAGCCACTATCTCTGCTGTTTTTGATGATCCCTGATGTCGTCGCTGCCCTTCCTGTTCTGGCTCACTTTTCAATCAGCGTTTGATCTACACACAATGTCATCCATGTTGATACTGATCTGTTGGGTCTTTGGAGGCCTGCACGCAAGCGCACCTACTTAGGTTTCATACCCTTCTGTGTGGGCTCTGCGTAGGCAAATAGACATGAGTGCAGAACCGTATAACAGGCGTGAGACTGCATGCCTCCACCTCTCACTGTGCATGAACGCAACTGAAGATAGTGAGCCTCATTCATAGTTTGTATACATGTGCGCATTTGTGCATAAACAATGCTTATGATCATTCCAACAGCATATCTGGAATGACATTAATACCATTTAATATCAAAATTAATTAATTTATTATCTTGTAGCAGCCTTGAGGGGTCCTTGAGGGGTGAGGGGTGACTAGTGCAAAGACTCATGGGACTGTTCATGTTGATGTTAATCTGTTAATTTAAGATGCTATGACAGTTATTGCATTTATGTTTTGTTGGTCCTTCATTGTTACTGTTACGTTATCATCTGAACTCCAGTGTTTTCTTGTCTGCTTGTCTGAAGGTGACGTTGAGTGCGGCTGCCAATTTGCCACCGTGACTTAGACTGTTGAGGCAATTAATGACCTCTGGTCACTGTTCATGTTTGCAGGGTTGTGTGTTAATGCTAATAAGACGACAAAGAGTGGTGCACAGAACACAAGAGCCGCAAACACACAGCAGCAAGTGTTTCTTGTGGTTTGTGTTCAGATATTTTTATTCTGTTAGGCTTTTCTTTTCTCCACATCAAGTTATTATTATTGTATTGAGTTATTTATTTTACCTGAGCCATAAGTCCATGACAATGTTGGACAGGCGTCTCTCAAAGAACAACGTAATCGCTTCCTTTGTGATCCAGGAAACCTGCTTCCTTCTAAAGAGAAATGGACACGTGGCAGAAAGCAAAACATGGACTGAAACCTGATGTCCCAGAGGTGTTCTTTTGGATTTAGGTCAGGTGAGCATGGGGGCCAGTCAGAGGTATCAATTCCTTCTCTATGAACTGCCTGGATACTCTCGCCATATAAGGCCGGACGTCGTTGTGCACCGGGAGAAAACCCAGGGTATGACAGTGCATCCAAGGATTTCGACCAATAGCAGTCAGGGTGCCACTGCCTAGCCTGTAAAGGTCTGTGCATCCCTCCATGGACATCCCTCCCCAAATCACTCTTGACCTGCTACCAAACCGGTCATGCTGAATGATGTTACAGGCAAGGTAATGTTCTCCTGAGAGCTCCTACTCGCTCTTGAGACTGTGCTGGGAGAGGTATTGTCTCATGCTACCAGTACTGACACTGACCCAAGCCAAATGCAAAACCAGAGTGGAAAAACTAATCAGTCTGTGGCCTCAACCTTTAGAAGTGTTTTGGGGGTTGTCTCATTGTTGCCAATTTAATTACCAGCAAATCAGCTGAAACTGATTAACAACCTCCTCTGTTACGTAACTGACCAGATCAATATTCAAGAAGTTTAAATTACTTGATGCTACACTCTGATTAAAAAGCAGTCCTTTAATTATTTACATTTTGTTTAGTCGTGTCGTTTCCATTTTAGAAAACAGGGAAAACAGGTGGAAACAGTGAATTTGTTGGGGACTATTATAAGCAGTGGATAAATTTGCACTTTGTAGATCACAGAGGCTGAACATGTCACTCAGTGCTGCAGCTCGCTTGTGTTTAAAAAGAAAGAAAAAAAACAAAAACCTTTTTTATATTCAACAATGGAGCCCTTGTCTGCAAGATAAGTGACTGCATGTATGCATGCATGTATGTATATATGTTTACGTATTCAGTGATGACCAAAGCTGAACAAAAAGCAGATGCAACGCCACAGTAACCATCACACCACCACCTGACATTATGTGTCACACAACATTTCATCAACTGCCCGCCAAGAGTCCGTTTTTTAAATCTTGAGGGGACAAACACTAAGGTGTCAGAGATTTCTCACTAATGTTCATCTTTTTTTCCCCCACTAATGGATGCAATTATGTGCAATTATTGGCCAGTGAGTGCCAGAGCAACACGCCTAAAAACACACCCACACATGAGAAACGTGTGCACACAAGCACCGCGCCGCTGAGCATCCTTCGCCTTCATCCCCGTTATGAAGTAGTTGCGGTCAAACAGATTCAAGGACAAGCGGATTGTTTTCCTCCTGCCATTCAAGTCTTCCAGTTTCCTCTTTCCGAGGCCCGAAAGGACACTGATTGTAGCAGAGAAGCGCCTTTGTAAACATGAACAGCATGAACAGCAGAGAGAGAGCGAGAGGACCAGCATGGGATGATGACTGACCACATCAAATGTAGCTTCAGGCGTCTGTGTGGGAGGAACACTTGAGACGAGCTGCAGACTCCTGCACAACGGCTTTACTATAAAACTCAAGCACTACATGAATATTGTGGTCCACACCTTCAACAGACGATCGATATTTTAATTCTCCCACGCACATATCATTCACAGGGCCTCATTACTCTTCAGTGATACAGAAATGTCATGGCTGTTACTCAACCATATCAATGAAATCATGAATATAACATAACACAACCACACCGACGTGAACAGATTCTCTCTTTGTCATGCTTTTTATTTTCCTTTTCCATATTAGGATTCCTGAGGAATAAAACACATGTGAATGAAGCAAATCTCCAGGTGAGGATGCTTGAATAACGCAGCTGAAATTGTGATCGTTATTGTCGGATGACTTGTTTTGTTTTTTTAAATCAACATTGTCTAACACAGAAGATGGCTAAAGAATCTCCAAGGGTAAAATCGTGTGATGTTTTCAGAATCAGGCTGTGCATGCCTCTGTATGCTAGCAAAAACTAATCAATCAGCCCTCTCCTCTCTGATTCATCCTGAGCGTGTGCTGACTGGCTGTGGCAGTCCTGTTATCAGGTTTGGATTTATAATTTAAGCTTACCAACACTGGTTTAGAACAGAAGCCTGAATCAGACAGCCCAATGTGAGGTGGGTTTTTAGTCTTCTTCCGCTTTAGTTTGATTTTGCACATGACTCCCATCTCCCTTATTTGTATTTGATCTTTGTGAGCAATTGGACATCAGCAGCATTGCATGATCCTCCATCCATCCATCTTCTTCCGCTTATCCGGGCCCAGGTCGTGGGGGTAGCAGAGAAGCCCAGACCTCCCTCTCCTCAGCCACTTCACCCAGCTTGTCCGGGAAAACACCAAGGCGTTCCCAGGCCAGCTGAGAGATTTAATCTCTTCAGCATGCCCCGGGCCCTCCTCCCGGTGGGACATGCCAGGAACACCTCGCCCAGGAGGCATCCTTGTCAGATGCCCGAACCACCTCAACTGGCTCCTTTTGATATGGAGCAGCAGTGGCTCTACTCTGAGTCCCTCCCAGATGTCTGAACTTGTCACCCTCTCTCTTAAGGGGTCTCCAGCCACCCTTCGGAGGAAGCTCATTTCCATGGCTTGTATCCACTATCCTGTTCTTTCGGTCACTACTAGTGACCATAGGTGAGGGCAGGGATGTAGATCGACCGGTAAATCGAGAGCTTCGCTTTTACGCTCATCTCTCTCTTCATCACAATGGACCGGTGCAGCGTCCGCATCACTGCAGCCACAGCACCAATTCGTCTGTCGATCTCCGGCTCCCTTCTCCAGTCACTCGTGAACAAGACCCCAAGATACTTAAACTCCTCCACTTGGGGCAGGAACTCGTCCCCGACCCAGAGTGGATCACCCTTTTCTGGCTGAGAACCATGGCTGCGAACCGTTCCAGTGCGAGCTGGAGGCCACTACCCGATGACGCCAACAGAACCACATCATCCGTGAAAAGCAGAGATGAGATTCTGAGACCACCTGCGTGATCCTGTACATTAGATTCATTTAACCCACAGACACAACCATGACATAGACTTATTGTAGCTCAGGTGGCAGAACGGAAAGGTACATGCATGACTCTATGAGATTAGATGGTACTGCACAGGAGAAAACTGCAACACCAAAGACAACTACAGCTATCAACTGCTCTGAGAGCTAAAACTAACGTAAACCCAGAAAGATTACAGTTGGCAACAGGGGTATAATGGCTGCGAGGAGGAAATACGAGTCCATACGACAGGAAGGACAAAAGTTACTGATGTGGTTACACAGTGGTAAAAATTAAAAAGCTCCACCCAACATGCAAAAACCCAGTGAAAAAGATATTTTTCAGTTTTATTAATGACATTACTGTTCAGCTTCTGTAATGTTACTTTAGTTACTGTTAAACTAAAGTGTTCAGCAGTTATTTTATAATTTTACACCAGATAAAACCAGAGTGCTTACATTCGACAAACGCTGTGTCACTGCTACTGCACTATAATGCTTGGTCTTGGGAGCTTGTGGCAGTAGATTCACACTTTGAGGCAGTGTGTCATCACTGACAACAGCTGATTGGAAAAGAAGGGTGGAAAATGGCCTTTATTTAATTTTGCTGCTGCCTGCGAACTGCAGTCACAGATAAAATGATTTTCAGTATAATTTATATATCGCAAATGTAATAATCATAAAATAATTTTGAGGCTTTATCGCCCACCCTACTATAGATGGTGATTCCACCAGTGACTTTTTCCACATCATCACTAGAGGGTGGTTCATTTTAAAGCATTACACTGTTGGTTAAAATAAGAATTTGGTGGTGTTTTTGGGGGGATAAGGACAATCTCGGACTGATCCCAAGAAGTTGATTCTGTTCGTCTGGGCGTAGCGTTTTCAGTGGGAGAAACATCTCAGCTTTTATGGATTTCCTTAGCTGGATATTTAAGATTACATCAAGACACTTTCTCAGACTGAGTTGAGTAAACTGTACTTTTGTAACTTTCTGCTGTGTTTTACAGTGTTCAAAGAGTTGAAAGTGAGACTTTAAATCAACTGGCTTCAGATAAAGTCCAGGAAACTAAAAAAACTTTTCTTTTTAAGAGCCTCCTGCCTCTTTATGTAATCCCAGACTGACTCACTGATGTTGCCATCGGGGCTCTGTGGGGGGTCATACCACATGCTGCTGGACTCCTCCTTACTCTTTCTATATATTCAAGGTCGCAGTCTCACTCTGCAAAGTGCACTCAAGACCAGTAAAGCGCTTTTCCGGTTCAGCGTCTCTTACAGGTGAAGAAAACAGTGGCAGAGACAGAAATGTCCAGATGCACTTCACTCTTTTTCAGGTTTTAGCTGGAATCACTCGTCTCCCACATTGTTGCGTAACACTCGCACTTCCTCTCTGCCTGCCCATCATGTCATACTATAAATTACAGAGGCCTGAATTTAACAAAGATAACCTAACGCCGACTTACAACACCATCCTGAATACAGACGGCACAGTCCGATCCCCAAAAGGAAAAGGTATGCGCGCAGCCGCTGACAGTGATGTCATCCAAAGACATATTGTGTTGGGTGCCGAGTTCCTGCAGCTTAAAAAGGCCAAATACATCGTAAGTTGCATAATTATTACAATAAAAATAGAAAGCGCTTCAGGTGTTTCCACATCAGAGCTGACGTCCGCTGAGCACATCTGCATCACAGCCCGGTCATGTCTTCAATCAGGCTGGCTTTTAAAAGCAGCACTTTTTCTGTTAATGATTTTTTTTTTCTTTTATAACAGCTTTACCAAATTCAAGGACCCTTTCTTCCATTTTTATTTTGCATTTTTATCTCTTTGTTTGAAGACAAACACTCGAACTGGAAATTTATATCAGACAATGTGTTCCCCCCCCCAAAGAAAATCCCTCCCTCTGCTTTTAGCCCACTGCTTCACGCACCCTTGTTCTTTTATTTCATACAGATCTATTCAAAATACATTTTCTCTTCTCACAGATGAAGCTCTGCCAGATAACAGATTGGGAACAAAGACCATCAGCGCACACGCTGACTCTAATTGCAGCACATTTCAATATATTCAGCGGTCTTCAGGGTTTGCTTTTTCCAAGGCGCCCAATCGTTATTAATCAAACAGACTTCTTCAATATGTCCTCACGTTTGAAAGTGCAACCAAGACAAAAGAAAGCTGACAAAAGAAGCTCCAGCGAGGCAATTGTTCAAGGGTAATATTTTTATGACCACCAATCATTTTATCACAGAACAGCAGAGCTAACAATTACTGTACACAGTGGTGGTGCCCACAGTGATTTAGGCGAGCAGACAAAAATGCAAAGTGCCAAGAACATTGGCATATTTTCCCTCTTAATAAAAAGCCCACCCATTTACTGCAGTTCAATCTATTCATAATATTAGCACCACTTAATACAAAAGAAGCCAGGAGATTAAGTAAATTAGCTGATTAAAGAGCGGCATGATAATTTAAAATTTATTGAGATCTGAGCAAAGCTTTTAAGAATACGAGGCCATGTCTGATTCAACAACTAAAGCATTAAACAGCTGAATAATTACTAATAAATGACGGAAAAAAGAAAATAAATAGGCCACGGAGAAGTCAAGACCTGTATCAGCTATAATCCAGATGTGTAAATACATTTAATGCCATTACATTTAGCTAATTCTGTAAGAGCAGAGAAGCGAAAAGTGTCCGAGTGAAGACGGCAGAGGAAGAGAGACACAAGCGCGAGGAGGTCACTCGTCCACCCCCTCATGCTCATCTCTTACCTCCATCTGCTCCGAGGCCCTTTCCTCAAAGCTGTGACCTTCCTAATGTTAAAACAACAAACAGCTTTCCGCCCACTAGACCTTCATCCACCAACACCGTCTCTCCATCTGTTCTCATCTGTTTCACTAACATGCAGAAAGCCTGCATATAGAATCAGAGCAATAAATACGTCAAAGAAATTCATCAGGCACGGATGCTTTCTCTTCTCGCCTAACAGCGCATCCATTTAATTTTTTTTTTTTTTCAACGTTTATTGACCTCAAGCTTCATTCGGCAGCTACAAAAAGATTTTGCTCTTACAAACACAAGATCTAACCCATTGCATAAGCAGCTTTTGTTACTGTGCTCCAGGCTCTTCAGGTGACCCCGGTTCTGTTTTATTATTATAATTTCATTTCTGCTCAAAAACAGCATTCTTTCCTCCGACCTCAGCTGGGATGGGATTGAAGCCCGGTGACCTCCTGGATATATTGCCAACTGTGATCTTCATGGGTTTACACTAGTTTTTGCTCTCAGGAACCGTTTGTAGGCACACGAGTATTCAGAAAAAAAGCACAATTTGAATAATTTCACACACAAACTGATGTTCATAAAGACAGATGGCGCAGTGAGAACGCACACACGCGCATACACATGGTTTTCTAGAGCCAGCTGTAGGTGATAAGATGAAGTGGAGATGGAAGTATAAGGTGTGAATCTACAATCGATGTATGGTCATGTGAAAATCAGCTGATTTCTTCTAGACTTGTGCACTGCTTACTTTTATACCTTCGTGTGCTGGATTTCCTTATAACACGTAACTAACGTTTTACCCACTTCATTTACAATCATGAACTAAGAAGACGTAAACACAGGGGTGATGTAGTGCAGCAGCAGATCAGATCTCAACTGGAAATGGTTCAATTAAAGCCGCAGTAGACAGAAATGTACAAAAATGGCCCTTTCTTGGCTTCTCTGTCAACACATTTCAGCAGTTTGTCCAAATTTTGTTCATTCTGCGCTCCAGATGGGTTGAGACTGTTAAAAATCTTAATTGTGATGACCGCGTTTAAGCTGCATTAATGCTGATAGCGTTTTTTTATTTATTTATTTATTTTTAATTAGTTCGTCCCCGTTTGTACTTCTTCTGTGTTGTAAACGCGCAAATCAGTCCATGCATCAGAATCAGAATCAGAATACTTTATTGATCCCTGGGGGAAATTATTTAAAACGGAGGAAAATACAAGTCAGGAAAAAAAAGAATACGTAAGAAAAAAAATGCATGATTACATTGCCCCGCCCATGATTACATTGCCCCGCCCATCAAAAAGTCTGCACATGCGCGAATATATCACACATTGTTCGACTGACGATTCCCGGTTGGAAAATTTTTACATATCGCCCAACCCTATTGTGCGTATTATATTCCTTGTTTCAGTTATCACGCTTTCTCCATGTTCCTTTTATCTTGTTGTCGAGTCTCAGTCTGTTTGGTGTTTAGCGCAGACACCGTACCAGTCCTTCTATATAACTTCCAAACATACCAGTCACATTTGTTGAGGTCTATGTCTTTGTGACTTGTACTTTTGTTTTTGGGAAGGTGCACAAAGAGCTATGCTGTAAAGCAAGCATTAGGCAATCCTCAGTTTTGGCTTTGCACAAGACTCCAACCCTGTTATCCCAGGTTCAAGTCCTCTGCAAAGTCTTACCTTCTGTGTAGACCGTTCCTTTTCATACAGATAACCTAAAAGGGTTTTGATTAGCCGAAGTCTCTTGTCACAGACTAGATTAGCTAAAGCCAGTGTAGCTGTCTGATTCCCTCTCATGCCATCTGAATAAAAAATTTGTTGAAAGGTTATTATGAGCGTTTTGTTTTTTTGTTTTTCTTTTTCAGTGTCAGTGAAAACGTGTGGCCT
This sequence comes from Rhamphochromis longiceps, assembly GCF_057381845.1. NCBI lineage: Eukaryota > Metazoa > Chordata > Actinopteri > Cichliformes > Cichlidae > Rhamphochromis > Rhamphochromis longiceps. The sequence goes on from NC_140572.1 coordinate 28,955,741, forward strand.
AACCCAGCTCTGCACTCTGCACTATTACAGCCTCCATGATTTTCCAAGTAGCAGTAGTGACAGATCTATTGCTTTGGGTTGCTTTTAAATTGTATTGTATGTATAGCAAAGTGACTGTGTTCAGTTTTTTGGACAGTTAAGCATGATTGATATTATAATAACAAAAAATACCATCTAAAAGTGCCGCAGTCAGAGCCACAATATAGTGCAGTGGAAAGCAGTGCAGACATGGGAGTTGTAAAAAAATAAAAATAAAAATAAAAAACATGTAGCAGCACAGTTTCTTTTATATAGTTGAGATGCAGGAAAATATGTTTGTTCTAAAAACTGGAGAGTAACATCATGAAGAACAATGCAAACTGTATCATAATTCATCCTACTTTAGTCTCTCTCTTAATTTCATCAGTACAAGTGTATGTACGTAAAGCAGAGCACTGTAGCTTGGGAAAAAAAGACACACAAGCAAATCAATGCTTAAAAAAAAATACAAAAAACACTGCACAATAAAGAAAAGCACTGCAGTTAACAGAGATCCAAAACTCAAACGTTTCCAGAAATATTACTATCATCATATAGAAGTGTTACTCTCATTTAAGTGTTACAAATAAATTTACTATAGCAGCTATATGATATGCAAAATATCGCTAAACCTGGACACTTTACTGAAATCCAAAAAGGTGTTTGTGCATTTAGGCCAAACTTCAATGTCATTGTAGGTAAGATATTTAAGATATTCCATAAAAATAAATATATTATCAATATAGAGTAATATGTCTGGACAGTGGCTTCATTAAACGTCAAGGTTTTGTATCAAGTTTTTCAGATCTTGGATCTTAAAGAATTGCAATGGAGCTTTTATATGTATTTAATGAGTCCGTTTCTGCAGTAGGTGAAATCTTTGCTCAGCATTTGAGCAAAGCTTTCAGATCATCCTCTCCGGGGCATCAACACGCTGACATCACTGGTCTTTGGAGAGATTTAGACTTTGATTTCTCCTTATCAGTTTTTTTCAGCAGGTCTCGCTTTGCTTCAGGATCATTTCGATGCTGAAACATCCACTTCCTTACTTATTTTACTCAGTTAATTGTGGCTTACTTCTTCATTTTTTGCATCCAAATAGATTTTGTATACTTCTTGACTCCATCATCAATAAATGCATGCACCTGAAAGTATTTGTAAATTATTGTACTCTGGTTACTTTCAGGGCCGTAGTTACTGATGTAGGGATATTTTTTTCCAGGTGCTTTGTTGTGAAGCCTTTTTGGTGTTTGAGAAATGTTCATTATTATATGATTAACCTCATGACTTCACACTTGATGATGGTTTATATGTGATGAGTTAATAATATGGGGCTATAAAAAGTCACAGCTCTGCACATAATGACTGCTGCTTTGGCCTTTGTTGGAGAACCTTGACAGCGCCACCGAAGTGGTGAAACCCTATTAACTCTGACCAAAGTATTGTTATTTAAACAGTAAATGCTTCTCCAGGCCTCTCTATGTGTTCAAAAGGCAAAAGATAAGAAATATATATATTAGCATTTGTTTCCAGACTATTTTTTGTAAGAGAGAATATTGAGGAAAAAGCTGCTGATTTGCTGTTTGATCTGCATTCCCAGCCTTACCCTGACCACGAGCTGTGGGCAGTGACCAAAAGAATGACATCATGAGTACAAACAACTGATGAAAAGAAGCCAGTTGAGGTGGTTTGGGGATCTGACGAGGATGCCTTCAGGAATCCTTTTAGGTGAGGCGTTTCATATCAAACTGGGAAGAGATCCCCGGATACACTCAGAACATGCTGCAGAGATTACATTTGTCAGCTGGCTCAGGAACACTTCAGTGTCTCTGTTTAGACCGCTACAACCAAAATATGCACCCAGATCAGTGACAAAAATGGATGGATGGTACTACTTCTTGGTTGATCCATGTGATATGTCAGAACTACACTAATGAATATGTGAAATCCATGGAGTCAGATAAAACACACCAATTATTTAAACTACAGGAATGCCTTAAAGACCTGGATGACTTTTATTTTCTGTTTCTAAATTGAGATGAAACTGAGGTTATTGTACTCGGCTTTAAAAATCTTATAAATATGTTGTGTAACTAGATGCTTACTCTGGTACTCTGTTAGCTTGGCCTGCAGTAACACTGTGAACACTGTGAGGAATCTTGGGAGTCTGTTGTTGACCAGGATGTGCTTTTCAATGCGCATACTAAACAAATATGTCAGACTGGTTTTTTCCATTTGCGCAACATCTCCAAAATTAGAAACCTCAGAGTGATGCTAAAACACTAGTTCGTGCCTTTATTACTGCTATGTTAGACAACTGTGAGTCTGTGGAACCAGTTCCCAGGCTGGACAGAAGCTGTCTCTACTTTTAAGAACAAGCTTAAGACTTTCCTCTTTGACAAAGCATATAGTTGACACTGAACTGGAAACCTTTGCTATATTATAACTTATTTTGACCTACCCCACATGGTAATTTGACCCTTAAAAGTATACAATGAATACTCTCTTTAAAGTTCTTCAAGTGAGTTATGAGAAAAATGGATCAAACATCCAGGGCACCAATACTTATTTCTCTTACTTTAACGTTACAACGTTACAATGTTAATCTTACATTACATTTGTGAAGCTTCTTCCTACTGAAGCTATGATATATCATGATAATAATGTAGCTTGTTATGGAAGAGTTATAGAAAAACCCCCCCGCAGTGAATTGTGAATAAAATAGATCTTGAAATATGAAAATATCATGTAGGCAGCTCCCGTACTTAAAGCATTCTGACGACTCATAAATGCTCAAACAATAACATGAATTTTGATTCACCCCTTTGTACTCTGAAGGTTTTAACACCGAAAATATTAATATTATTAAGGCTATATTTTGTACAGCTTCTTAAAACACACCTAAGCTATTGTATATATTTAAAAAATTGGTTGACTTTATGTGGAATAATTGAGTTTGATTAATATTAAAAATTCATACAACAAAAATGCGTGGGATTAAAGTTTAATCATTTTGATGTTTTTGTTTAGGTCTGGAAACTTGAATGAAGTTTATGCATCTAGCTTTTAGACATCAAATTTTTATACTTGGGAGTTTACTTTATCAGCTACTAAATACAACAGACAAAGGGAAATAGACATGAACACACTGTGTGCACACATACATATACAACAGCTGTGGCAGGCTAGTCTAAACATAATGAGCAAGCAATGAGTTTGCTAGGGTGGGGGGTGGGTAAGGACATGACGGGGGCAAAGTCACTGATTGGATCTCCAAATATAATTTCCCATTAAAGCTCATATCTGCCAAGCCCAGAGGCTGCTTCATTAAAGAAATTTAATGATTCCATTCGTTAACTTTGAAGTGATTTTCTGACGTTTGCACTTCTACTCAACCCACTCGTTTTGATTTTAAAATTGATTAGCAGCATCCATATGCAACAAGTAGGCTTTGAAGTGCCGTAAATACACAGAGGAGTGCTGGGCCATTTAATTACGAGTGGACCGGTCTGGCATAAATGAGTCGGTTTCTCACCTTAAAACCTCTTGGGCAAAACGGAGCATTGAGAGTTTTTAAAAAAGGTATAAAAAAATAGGGTGGATTTTAATGTCAGAGTGGCTTTTATTATAAATCTCACCTTTGTGCCTTTACAGGTATCATACAATCATGCATTTTGGGAGGGGGTCATGCTCTCCTAGAACAGTAGAAAATGAAATATGCCCACCTTATAAACCCCTTAAAGAAGCTTTCATTGATTATTTGCCAACCTCTCAGGACAGTCTTTGTACAAACACACCTGAACTTTAATTGATGCATACAAGCCATGAAAGTATAGTTATGAGCTGAGCAGTTTCCATGAAGATTATAGGCTTTATCTAAAAGATGGATCTGTCTAAATACTGAATCCATTGGATAAATGCCTTTAAGCTGGATTCTTTTAATCTCCCGCAGAGAGGGACTCCTCACGGCTCCTTGGACCTGTGACCTCAGTAAATGCTTTTCTGACCAATTTATGGGCTCTGTTGATGCTTTGAAGTCACACTAAATACAAGATGATGTTTATTTTGTAAATTATGGTCATTATTATCCACTAAGATGGATAAACAAAGGTATAATCATCAGTTATTGACATATGATTAACAAAGCATTAGCCTTGGTTCCACAGTTTCAGTCAGATCTGCCCTGTGTTCGAGGCATCTGGTTTTAAAGAGCTAAAAACAGAGAGTGATGTCATGGTGGCTACAGTCATCATTTATATACAGTCTACGGTTTCTGGGCACTGCATTTTCAAACTTCTACATTAGCATTTTGGCTGCTGAGATACATTTTTAAAGCCAGAATTCGCCATATTTAGACGAGAGGGTCAAGCGTTAGGTCATCAATTGGAGGTGCAACACATAAAAGCACAAATCTCCTAATTACTTCTAAGTAACCGACTAATTAAGTACTAATATTTCAATCACCAAAACTGGAGCACTGACTTCTTCGGCTTGCTGTGCTACACAGGAAGCCATGTCATAAAATTGCATTAAAATTGCATTAAAATGCTCCAAAAAGGAACCAAAAGCGCAAACACAGTACAAAGGTCCCATTCAGTGGCTGCTGTTACTCGAGGTGAGGCCCGTGGCAGGGACACGTGTCAATTAAAACAACCTCGTCAGTTTCCAAATGAGAAATTGCTTTTTTCACTATCCTGTAAATGTGCTCTTAACCTGGCTCAATTTCAGGTTGCTGCTTGATTCATAAAGAAAATTGAAGACAGTTACGTCCTTTAATCTTGAAATGATGTTAATTGAGGGATCACTGAAACTCAGCTGGGATTTTGTAGGAGCATTGAACTCAGTGACTTCCTGTCGGTTGCCCACAGCTGGCCACGTGTAAAAATTTCCCGAAGGATCACCCAGCAGCAGAAACAATAAGACCTTTAAATTGAGAGTGATGTGCTCATTTACGCATGTGGCACAGCAGCGTTAACTTAATTAAAGGAGTCAGTCAGGATGCAACAGAAAATAATGTTGTTCTGCAAATCCGATCTATACAGTGGACCTGCTGGTAATAAAGCCTCTGAATGAATCTTGACCTCTGAACATTTTTAATAATGTATAAATCATAACGCATAAAATTCATTTATACTGCTTTAATTGTGATGTAGAACACAGGATTGTGGAAATAAACTTTTTAGCAGCTTGGATAAATCTGAGCCTCTTCCTGACCAGGTCTATGTTCATTTTCTTGGCAGGTACTCACTGAGCACGTTGCAATTAGGTTTTAAACCAAATATCCAATCAGCAATCACACGGCAGGAAGTCTGTGTATTTAGGCGTGTAGACACGGTGACCTGCTGAAATTCAAACTGAGCATCAGAAAGGAGAAGAAAAGTGATTTAAGTGACTTTGAATATGGCACGCTCGTTGGTGCCAAATGGTCTGGTATGAACAGAGGTGGGACCAAGTCATTGTTTTGCAAGTCTCAAGTAAGTCTCAAGTCTTTATCCTCAAGTCTCAAGTCACTCCTATACTAAAATCCCTGCATTGGCTTCCGGTTGAGTATAGATATAAGTTCAAAATCCTCACCTTTACGTTTATGTCTCTACAAGGTGGGGCCCCCATCTATATCTCGGAGCTTCTCCAGCCCTATTCTCCAAAGCGAACTCTTAGATCCACTGATAGCGGTCGTCTATCTATCCCACGGACTCGTCTGAAAACAAAGGGGGATCACGCATTTCAAACCCTGGCTCCTATACTGTGGAATGGTTTACCCCCCCCACTACGCACCATCGACACGATGGCTTCTTTCAAAAAACAGCTTAAAACTCATCTGTTTAGACAGGCATTTGGGAAATGTTAATGCGTAACATGTTGTTTTATTTTATATTTATATTGTACTATTGCTTTTTTTTTTTTTTTTTTTTTTTTTTTTTTTTTTTTTTTTTGATGATATGCTTTTATACTTTCTTTATGTTGCTATATTGTTTGTTTGACATGTTTTCTTGTGAAGCACTTTGTAACAGCGTTTTGTCTTAAAAAAGTGCTATATAAATAAATTTTACTTACTTACTTACTTACAAGTCTCAAGTAATGTCAGGCAAGTCAGAGTCGAGTCTCAAGTCACTGGTGTAAAAGTCCGAGTCAAGTCACAAGTCTGAAACTTTGAATTTCAAGTCCTTTCGAGTCATTAAAAAAAACGAAAAAAAGCATGTTGCAGTTATGCTAAATGTAAATATTAGACCATGTAATTTTTAAATCTGTGTTTTTCTCAACACATGACAAAATAGTGAACTTAGAAAATATACACAAATTGTGAAATTGCACCTCTTTAGAATGCAGCTCAATTAAACCTAGCTCCAAGAATAATTTTCACCGACAGTTCTGAGATAAGCTGCATGTTATTCTTGGATGCGGTTGTAGGACCGGCTTTAAAATCGCATGACAAAAATATCATACACATTAAAAAAAAACTGCATCACCAACGTAGCCTGGACAACATTTGCTAGTTAGATGAAGTCAGCTATCTCATCCTAGCATATTTATATGCATATTTATAAGCATACGGTTCTTGGAGTGAGTGCATACACTCATGAAGTTTAGTAACTTCCGGTCACTGCAACAAGCCCAGGTACAGTTTACCGCCGGATGGGTGCAGGACCTTGAAATGCACCGTGTAGAACGAAAGACCATCGTACGTATCATAAGTTTACCAGTCTCACAAATCGTCTTCATAAATACACATTCCTTAACCGTTTATTAATAGGACCTTTGAGCTCAACGGTAATTAATTAGTAGTGGAAATAATTTCTGGTACGCATCACAGAAATGTAGCAGTGACAATAATACTGTATGCTGTAATCGTACTGGGCAATTAGTGATACAAAAAACCTGTTTTATCCTGTGAATAAAAGTATATGTTTTTGTCAATGTCAATTTCTGTTCAGCGCCAGACTTGCTTGTAACCTATATCACCAATTATGTTATGAAAATGACGTATTAACTACAACAGCAGACTGACCTTTGTGGAAATGCTTGGAGCAGACTAACCTGTGAGCTGGAGTGTTCTGGGACGTTATATTTGATCTTTGAATGGCTGCAATCCAGGCCATCCGTCGCCTGTTTGTCACTTCGGAAACATGGCTTGAACAATTTCTCTTAAACGTCGTAATCCGATAACAACCGATCTCTTTACCCGTCGGCTTCCCGTGGCTGTCATGCGACCGGCTATTGCAGTTAATAATACAACAGCTTCTTGACATTTTTGTGTTTCTTTTTATCGCTGTATAACTGATTTTAATTGAAAACCTGCGTGCGCTAGTACTTCTTGCCACGAGTTCCCAGAATCCTCTGCGGTTCTACCCGTGAATGACGTCACATTTTCAATCTCTATATAATATGCATGTTAAATTTTATATTTGGGGTAAAATATCAAGTCTTTTCAAGTAAACCGGTTCAAGTCCAATTCAAGTCCCAAGTCATTGGTGTAAAAGTCCAAGTCAAGTCACAAGTCTTAGAACATTTTTTCAAGTCAAGTCTAAAGTCATAAAATTAATGACTCGAGTCTGACTCGAGTCCAAGTCATGTGACTCGAGTCCACACCTCTGGGTATGAATATTCACAAACTGCTGATCTGCTTGGATTTTCCCAAAGAACCGTCTCAGGGGTTTACGCAAAACAGTCCAAAAAAGAGAAAATGTCTACTGAGTGGCTTCAAGCTGAGGCTGAGAAGAAGCTGAGGCTGAGAGGGTCAGAATTTGGCATAAACAACATGAAAGCATGAATGCATGCTGCCTCGTATCAACTGATGGGGGATTCATGCTAAGTACCATAAGGGCAGTACCGTCAATTCCTCCTATACATTTGTCCACTTGTTTTTTTAAATAGTTCAGAGAATAATTATCATCTCAATATAAGGACTAATTATCCATCCATCCATCCCCTTCTGCTCATCCTTATCAGTGTTGTGGGAGGGCATATAAAACTCTGGGACATTACCACATGGTAGTTAACACATAATGCACCAGCACCAGCATAAATGCCAGCAATGACGTTGGCTGCTTATGTACGTTAAGTCGTAGGCTCTGCAAAGATTCCCTTTAGAAGTCTAAATATGGCGTCAGGCTGGTGGTGTTGTGGGGGATATTTTTTTAGCACATGTTGGGCTCCTTAGCACCAACTGAGCATTTAAATATCAAAGCCTACCTGAGTACTGTTGCTGACCATGCCCACTGTACTAAGCCTCAACAGTCAGCAGATCTCAATCCAAAAGAGCACCTATGGGATGCGACAGAAAGGGGAGGTTGGTTCGTGGATGTGCAGCCGACAACTCTGCAGCCACTGTGTGATGCTGTCACATCAACACAGCTAAAATCTCTGAGGAATGTTTTGAGCACATTGCTGTTATCTGTGCCATGAAGAATTAGGACAGTTTTCTCAGAGCCTGGTTCTGCCCGAGGCTTCTTCCTGTCAAATGGAAGTTTTTCTTTCCCACTGTCACCAATTGCTTGCTCATAGCCCATTTGATTGTTTGGGCTTTCTCTGTATTATTGTAGGATATTTACCATAATAATATAAAGCGCCTTGAGGTGACTACTGTAGTGATTTGGCACTATATAAATCGAAAGGCAAAAAGCGATCCAACCCGGTACCAGCAAAATGTACCTAATAAAGTGGCTGGTGAATGTATACCTGAGCAGTTTCTTTCTATTCAGGAAGTTCTGACTTGTTACACAAAACTGCTCTACACCCATGCCAGCAGCTCTGTGAGGCAAATACTACATATACTACATACAAATACTAATAAACCAATATTTAAGAGGTGTAATATTAAGCATCAGGATAGTTTTTCATCACAAATCAGGCAGCCTTTTGTTGATTTTTTTATTTATTTGTTTTTTATAGAGATGGGAGCTCCGTGTGCATTTAAACATTGTTTATGATATATTTCCCCTTTTCCTCCATGGGTCATATTTGCTTGTTTGTATTACTGAAAAAATAATATTGGTAATAGGGTGCTGATATTCATAAAAAGAAAAAGTAGCTGTGATCAAATCAAAATTCACACAGTCATCATTTTAAAAATACGCTGCTCCCATCTGATCAGCTCGATCCACTGGGACTAACACATGCAGACCCTTTACAGCAGACAGACTTCCATAATGAATAAAGCGAGAGATTGACAGCTCCGAGCTCGCGCAAGACCCCATTTTAAGTGGTTGCCATGCCAGCTTCACAGCAGTCAGTGACTCCATGTTACACCACAAGCTCTTAGAGCGGCTCTATGAATAATTCACCACCTTTAAGAGCGAAGGAGAGTCCTTGCTAGCAGCATTTTGGGGAATTTATTTCAAACATTCAAAAAGCTGTCACTTTGACAACAGCCGCGACTAACAGATTCCCACCGACGTTTGAAGACGACGGCGGTCCCCGGCGAGGCTGTTTTAATAAAGAGAGCAGAAAGCAGGTCAAACCTCCCACAATCCTCTCCGCTGCATCTTGTCCTCGTTTGTGATTCCAATTGAGTGTCGTTAACGATGATACAACTAATCACTTATGAACAGAAAGATCACAGAGGCGACGTGCAGGAGCCGTCGTTTTGGGGATCAACTACCCCACGTAGGCAAGGAAAAGAAGCATTTCAGTCACACATCAATCAGAGAGCGCTCGCATGTTTGAATAAAGTGTTTCAGTTCAAGTGAATCTTCAATCAGTGCACTTGCCTACATGATTCATTTACATCTACAGCAGCAGCAGCTCTGAGGAGTAAGTGGGTGATAACCTGTTGCATCAGTGGAACATACTTGTTGCTTTTTCGGTGGAAAAGCAATCAGTGTAGCCTATTTTATTCATTTCTGTCTGTTATTAAGGGTAAAAGAGCAGGGATAAATGGAGGATCTACAAATAAGCAGACACACATGAAAAAGACTTTTTAATGTAATATACTCTGATTTATAACCTTTCTGCTTCATTATTGATTCTTAAAAGGTGCAGCAATGCAGCTATTTTTCATGCTCACATGGATTATTCAGTTTAATGTATTGCATTCTAATATATTTAGATTTAACAGCTATTCACTGACATATTTTAAAGCAATCAAGCCAAAATTTTCAGTAGTTACAGAAACAAGTGTGAATATTTGCTGGTTTTCTTTAAACTGAATAGCTTTAGGTTTTTCACACTGGGGTGTAACCAATAATCATTTTGTTGAAGCTCTTAAATTAATTATAATGCATTTTTTCTTTTCTGCCTTTTAATTTTTTTTCCCCCTCATTCTCATTAGATCCATTGTGGGGTAAAAGAGAAGCCATGCATAAGGCAGGACTTCATTTTATGCATCAGAAAGGAAACAAAGAAAAGAAATAAATAGATAACCAACAGATCCAAAAGCACCCAAATGCAGATACAAGTCATTCACAAAACTCTGCAATATTCACAACATACTCAGCACCAAGACATCTGCCCGTTACTGCTGGATTCTGACCTGATCTGAATAATCTAAGCTGCATGGGTAATCTCCCAATTGAAGACCTTGCCTAAATGTTCTATAATTTATGCAGAGGCTGTCATTCATCACATTGGTACCTCACCATAAATAAGAAAATGAGGTGTAATCAGAAACTTGTTTTAATGTCACTACCCACTCTGATTTAAAAGCATCCTTATTGTATTGATTCCTTAATGAACTAAACATAAGAGGATAACTTGATCCTGCTGGTATCCAATAATCCACACCACAAACCATGTCTGGACATTTTTATTCACCTTAAGTAGTTTCTTCAGAAATTTACCATGAAAAACTTCGATAAACGAGATATCTTCACACCTCTGACTCATATACTGGTAAGCAACTGCAGCAGGGCTTCAACAGATAATCCCGAGTCTCTAGCTTTAGTTATCCCACTGTAAAAGGCATTTTTTTAGCCTGCTTTACTCATTTTCGACAAGCTTGCTACCGCTAAATGTTACATCGAGATAACCTAATCTTCCACTACTCGTATAACTGTATTTTCTCACAAGGCAAGTAAATTTAAATGCCTTAACAATATTTTGCTAGTGAGTAATCAAACATAAACACCACTGCAAAAGAAGGCGCCCCGTCTCCGTTGCCCTCCGGTGACAAACCGCCACAATCCAGGTATTTTGTCACTGCCAGACTTCTGTGCAAGTGATGATAAATTATGCAAATTAACTGGCATTGCCTCCCTGGTGTAAAAACACATCTAAAGTAGGTTACAAACCGTCTGCACTGAAATATTTCTGCAGCAGTAGCGGCGCGGGTCAGAATCAAGAGTAAACATGGATTTAGTGTGCAGGCTATCGGGCCTGAGTGTTTGTGTAAGTGCTTGCGTGATAAATAAGAAATGCAGGGAGTTCAACATGGGAGCAATCTGACTGCTGACATTTTCCACTTCTAATATAGAAACACCAACAAGTAATAAAGAGGACACGAGGAAAACCTGTTCTTAAAAGGCGACTGCATAATAAGACTGATGCAAAGATGTTTCTTTTATGGATTATATGTTTACCAAAATCATTAAATCACCACATGGAAGCTGAAGTACACATTGATTTTGCACACTCACACTTTAGAGCAGCTTCTGCTATAAAATGAACATCTACCACAAAACTGATACGTATCATTTACCGTTATTTATTTAGTAGCTTCCTAGAATGGTAATTTTTCTTCCATTTTCAGCCCAACTACAGTTATTTAACATAGTGTTTAGTGTGTTAGAGTGTAAGCATGAAGCACCAGACCAAATCATCTGCGTGGTATGCGCAGACTTTTATGTTTTTAATCACACGCTGTTACCAGTCAGCACTGCTGGAGCCGCTCTGCGTGTTTCCTCGTGTTTGATATGAACTGTGATTTCTTTCACATTTGTAGTCGCGCTGGAGGAGATACAAAAAAAAAAAAGAAAAAAAAAAAAGAGTGAAACGCAGAACAAAAATAAGCACACACGGACACACGTAAACAGCGACGGCGTGAGTCGTTAGTACCGAGCGACCAGTGGACCATTTTTCCCCTGACAGGAGGCTACAGGCCAAAAGCATTAACCAATTCAAAAGCTGTCCTTCATGACCGGACCACCGTGGACTGTAATTGGTCCATTTCCTTCACAAGGCCCTCAAAGCGAGCGCACACACACACACACACACACACACACACACACCGCACACATGGGCACGATCAATAAACAATTTGCTAAGACAGAGGGCCCGCCTGTTACCTCGCAAGAAGGAAAGCAGGAGAGTCACATAAATTTACATGAAACGAGGCCAGCCGCCTCCTCCCCGTCATGACCGGAGATTTCAGACAGATTCCAGTTCACATGAAGCGCTGTGTGGTAAAACAGATGGATCTGGCTGCAAAAAGGAGTTTCATATTCAGACTCACACACGCTGAGACAATTTCACACCACAAAAATTATGGAAGCAACCCTCCCCCCTCCATCTGGTGAAAGCATGGCTTGCGTGCATGTGTGTGTATGTGTGTGTTAACTAACAGCTAGAGCTGAGCTTTGCACCTTTTTTATCCAAGATAATTAAAGACAGAGTGAAAGAAAGAAAAAGAGCGAGCTTCTGGAGTCTGTACTCCTCTGATGTTTGCTCACATACTCCCTCTCTCTCCTCCCTGTATGTGACGCTGCCTGCCCACCCACTCTTAAAGAGAGAGAGAGAGACAGAAAGAGTAGAAGAGACAGAGAGAGAGAGAGAGAGAGAGACAGCGAGAGGAGGGACACGGAGCAGAACAGAGAGCGAGTCTGTTTTCAGCTCCCAGTTCACTGTCGCTCCTCTGCCAGGCAGCACTCACCCATCCACCATCACACGCTCTCAGACACATTTGCTGTCACTATACAGACAGCTGACAACACCTTCTCATTTCCTCTGCTGCCGCACCGACCCACAAAGTCAGATCCAAAGGAGAGGGGGGAAGAGAAAGAAAAAAAAACTGACTCGATTGGTACCGAGCACACACAGACACACACGCGCACAGCTGAGCAGACACACCAGCTCCGAGGCTGGGTCGAGGCTGGAGAGGGCGTCTGGAGAATGGAATGGGACCTCAGCAGGATGGAAAGTGAACTGAGGCACATCAACCCGGACCTGCTGCAGCCCAGCAAGAGCTTCAAGAAGCCCTCCTCGGGCACCATCACCCTCAACGTAGGGGGGTTCCTGTACACGGCCCACCGGACCACCCTTGCCAAACAACAGGGCTCGTTTCTCGAGGAGGTGGCCAACGGTAAGAAGGCGGTCCAGCACACCGATTCCATGGGCAACCCCTTCATCGACAGAGATGGTCCGGTTTTTCGCCATGTGCTCAACTACCTCCGAACAGGAGAGCTCCAGCTGCCCGATGACTTCCGGGAGGCGGGGCTCCTGCGACGAGAGGCCGATTTTTACCGCCTGACTGAACTGGTGGAGGCTGTGGTCGAGTGGGAAACTCAGAGGGCGGCACTGCGGGAACCCGCCTTCCTGGAGGTGACGGATAGCCACGAGAGGTCGCAGGGCCTCAAGGTGTACTGCAGTGACCCCGCCTTCATCGATAAGGTCAAAGGGCGGCTGGTGCAGATCTCCAAGAGCCGCTTGGATGGCTTTCCGGAAGAATTTGTGGTGTCATCCAACGTGATACAGTTCCGACACTTCATCAAGTCGGAGCCTGGCTCGCGGCTCGTTCTGAAGGAGGACAGCACATTCCTGTGCACACTTGACTGTCTGAAACTAGAGACAGTGATGCTAGCACTGAGATCGGGCTTCAAGCTTGTCACCTGCCTTGACAGCAGCAAAGGCTCCGTGGTGGTGGCCGAGGCCCTGCATTTTGTCAAGTAGGATGAAGATGATGAAGGGGGCGGGGAGGGGGAAGATAGAGGGAGAAAGGAAAGAGCCTGTTTCTATATCCACCCTGTGAGGTATTGGTTTGAAAGTGTTGTAAGATGTGCCGAGCTGTAATGTGTCATTGATAGAAGAACTGGTGGGTAGGTCTGTCCTACAGGGCAGGTTTTAAATGTTTACTGCACAATAGTGGCTTACACACACACGGGATACGTTTTTGGGTGATTGTTCTGAGCAGAATGGTATTTTAGCATCACCGTTTGCACTGCTTTGTATTTATAGAACTCAAAATGACCCACATCATCTTGACATTTATAGCATCTTTAACTGCATCTGGTTAGGTATCATGCAAAAGTTTAAGTGACGCGAAAGTCGACGGCGAGTCCTTTCACACAGAAGACGAGCGCGTCGAATTAAGGTTTTAAAAACTGCTTGTGTTGCGTGATGTGCCATTCAGCTTTTACTACAGCCTGTGTGTGCACACGTGTGTGTATGTGTGCTGGCGTGCGTGTGTGTCCACTGCTAAACCCACCCCTGTGTGCTGTGTTTAGTTGGTTTAATAGCTTGTGCTCAGTTTATTAGCCTCTCCGGAGCCTGAAGGGACAGCCACAGCTCATTCGGATCGATTTGGATGGACAAAGCGAACTTCACAACCAAATGTTTGAGTTTTGAGTGCAAAGAACTGTGATTATTGTAAGGGCTTTGAATCTAGCATGATGCATGTGCACTAAATAAACTGTGTGTTTGTTAGTGCTGTGAGCCTCTGTGAAGCCAGTGACACAAAAAATAAAATGCCTATTACTTTTCAATGTGAGTATTTTACAAATAAAAGTGAGACTAAAACTCTTGGGTCAGAGTGTTTTGACGTTTAATGTCGCTGCTTTTGTGTGACAAACCTCACAAAAACTGCTTCCGTTAATGAGGAAACTTATTTTATACTATCAGGCAGCAAGTCTTAGTATTAGATTATTTTTCTTTCATACAATAGCTTAAAAGCTACACTTATAACCATTTAGTCCTGACCCTGCTGAACTTACAGTCTGTACAGAGTGAGACTGTTACCCACTGAGTCAGACAGGAGCATTATTAATGTTACGTATCCAAATGGGAGTTATACACAGACTTGGCTCTTGCTTACAGCCAGTACTTTTCCATGCTATAAATGATGCACTTCTGCAGTTCTCCAAACATGTGAAACACTGTTTTCCACATCTGGAAAATTAAAAGGAGAAGGGAGTCTTTTCCACGGTTTTACATGCCGGCCAGTGGAAACCTGTAGAAATTACCAGGTTTGTGATATTATTTCCTCTGATGCTGTTCCACGATGTATTGTTCAGATCACGCAGCGCTGCAAAGTAGCTAAACATCATTAACTGCAAAAAAACCCCAAGACATGGAAGCAAAAATGTTCGATAGAGGCACAGCAGTCAAAGATCTCAGAAATATAATGTACAGGAAATTCCTAAAGGAGCTTCCAGGGGGTGAAAAGGGTTTCAAAACGTATTTTATGGCAAAGTGTGGAAACTGTTAAAGCAGTTATTAATGCAGTTTCACATCACTGAAATTATAATTAACAAAACGATAATAAATTGTCAGAAAAGTAAAGGTGCAAGACTTGCTTCTAGAAGGACTTTGATTCAATCTGAAACAAAGCTCTATAGTTTCATTTGCCTTCTTGCAATATGCCACATAAAACTATCAGAGGGGCTACAGATACAGTTAGCGGTTAGTACAGAATTAGAATGCTCTGTATTTTTGGCCGCAAAACCACGCTTTCTTAAATATTTTTAAAAAAAATATCTAAATGAACAAACCTCTCTCGCTTATACAGATACATTAAAAAAATAAATAGAAAATAACAGCAATAGGCAACAGGTCCACTCTAAGGAGAGCACCTGACATCAATATAAAAGTCACTACTTCTCATAACGCTGCAGAGTATGCAGATGTGCTGCTGCGTAATCAGAAAGATTTCTACAAGTTAAATAAAGAGAAAGATTGCCGTGGAGCTCTGGTACAAATCTCTGACTGCACGTCAACAGTGATACAGTGAGGCTCACTGTGTGTCCTCGCCAGCGTGTCTGCAAAAAGGGTCCTAATTCAGCCCACCGACATCTGCAAAGTGTAAAAAATTGCAGTGAAGTCTTTAACTAGTGTAATATTTCCGTAAAGTAACCTGCCAGCTGTACAACAGTTGATTGAATCATAAAGTTGCAAAATATTAAAATAGCTGGAAAAAAGTACGTGTGATAGTTTTGTGCCTTTCCACTAATCTACATGTAAATACAGACTGTATGAATGTGGAGAAACTGGGATACAGTGTTGAAAAAGCCAAAAAAAAAAACCCCAAACAAACACTTTCCTATGGCTCAGGTGAAAATTTTTAAAGCGGGTTTAAAAAAAATCAGTGCTTTTACAAGCAAAAATCAAACTATAGGCTCAACAAATGTTGCCAATAAACTAAAAGACGCTGTTTTAAATTGATGTTCTGCTTTAACTAATGTGGCTCATATTCTCAAATAAAGTATTTTAATCATTCCTATCATATTTTCTACAGCATTTCTTTTTTATTTTCACAGGAATCCTGCAAGATTACCTCTCTAATATGAGTTCAGTGTAAGTAGCTCCAACTTGGTTACAACGCTCATTATGTTTAAAGCAAAGTCTCCCATTATTATGCAACAGCGTCTGTCACACAGTCTAATCAAAACATGCCCTGCTCTCACCCTCACACCGCCTGCTACAGTAACTGACAGCCCAAGTCGTGCTGCCTCCACAGTGCACCAGCTTCCCCTGCCGCAGCCTCGAGGGAGCCCCTTCAAACCCGTCCAGCTCTAGTGGAGATATTTGGCATTTTAAAACTGGGTCATACTCTGGGATGAATCCTGCCCTCCTCCCCCAAGGAGAATCTCTTTTTATCCCTTTTATCACTGTACCCTGATTTGTGTCATGCATCTAAGCAGCTAGTAACAGGTAACAAGTAATCATTACCTGCAAAGTCCAACTTTGCAATATTGTACTGGTCAAAAGTGCTAACCGTAGGTGTGCTTATTTTAATAGCAGGTGGATTAGTAAAATGATCTAATCAGCCTCCTGGGAGATGATGCAGAAATTTCACAAGTTCGTGACTGCAGGAATGGAAAACACATTTCACTCTGTGAGACCACTGTAATGCAAATCAATGACTAAACATGGAAGACGCTGCTTTGATTTCATCAGGTGAAACATTCCTGGCTCAAACATAATATACATCAGGAAAATCAATGGCACTGATATTACACAGGTACAGAGCTAAGTGATGGAAAACTTCTTTAATTTGAATGCACTGAGAAGTAGAATTATATGCCCCTGAGGCAAATAACTAGACAGTAAATCATCAAATATCTACTCCTACACTTTCACAAAGGATGGAAAAGAACTAAATCAATACAACAAACGAAGAGATATGCAAATGAGTTTCTCCTATGAGTCTATTTCCTTTCTAAACCGCTTAAATCAAGTTCCTCGTGATGAATACAAACTTAGCTTCAGATCTAAAAGTAGAGGCTGTGTTTACACGGAGCCTAATATTCTGATCATAAACTGTTTAAAATCTAAAACTGGATTCAAATATTTAAACACATAAATCAGGTTAACCAAGCTTGGTTCAATGGTGGTGATCTTCATGTTCACTCCCTCTGTTCTGATGTAAAATGCATGACGATATTTGCCCCGTGTGTCCATCTCTTTCCAAACAAATGGCAGCTTCCAACAGATAGTTACAGTCAAGTTTAACATCCATCTAAATGTTGCAGCAGAAATCGCCGCTGATAAGACCAGGCAATGTTTTTCTGATCTTCTGTTGTCCATCTTTGGTAACGAGAGTTTCCTGTTCTTGGGCGACAGGAGTGGCATCGGATGTTCCGCTGCTGTAATCCATCTGCTTCAAGGTTCAACATGTTCAGAGATGATCTTCTTCATACTATTGTTGTAACAAGTGGTTGTTTGAGTTGCTGCTGCTTTCTGATCAGCTTCAAGCACTCTGGTCATTCTTTTCTTACCTCTGGCATCAACAAGGCATTTTCACCCAGAGAATTGGCGCACACTTATGTTTTCTCTTTTTTGGACCAATCTCTGTAAACCCTGGAGATGACTGTGTGGGAAAATCCCAGCAGATCTGCAGTTTCTGAAACACTCACAACAGCCCAACTGGCACCAACAATGATGCCAAAGTCACTTAACTCCTCTTTATCCCCATTCTGATGTTCAATTCGAGGAGGTCGTCCTGACCGCGCCTACATACCTAAATGCAATGAGTTGCTGCCATGTGATTGGCTGTTAAAATATTTGTGTTAAAAAGCAGTTAATCAGATGAACCTAATAAAGCGACTTGGACGTTTGTCATTTGTAGTTAAGTGTTTGTCTTTGCTTTAAACTTCAACTAACACTCAAACTAATAAAAAAAAAAAACCCTGAAAAGCTAAACTGATATAAGCAACTGAAGTCCAGAAACTAAATGAAAGTAAGTTGAAATAAAAAGACAACATCAAAAGGAAATAAAAAACTAATGAAAAACCCGACGACACTAACTGAACAAATCCTCTGTGCATAGTTTGCTCTTAATGCCAACTTTTAGATGAATTAGAGAAACAATAACGAGAAACAGTTGAGACAAGATTGAGTAACACTGATGAGGAGAAATATATAACATGTATTTAAAACATTCACTGTAGTGCAGTCATTTCAATCATAATGAAAAAAAAATGCATGGTAGCAACTATAGCTACAGTACTTTCTCTTTAAAATTGAAATTTAAACACATACCCCGAAAGCAGGGGTCTCAAACTCGTGGCCTGGGGGCCACTTGCAGCCCGCGTCACCCCTACCTGTGTATTGACAGGAAGAAATGTAATGAAATTTGGCCCTTGAAGTTACCGTTTTTGTTAGGGAGGATTTGCTTGTTGTAGAGTGCAATGTTAAAATAAGTTCTTTAAAAAGCAAAACATTATTTAATATGAAGGCGATATGAGCAGAGAGTACAAACATGTTGAAGGATTGGCTGTGTTAGTTCAGTGAGAGAAAAGCAGTCAAAAAGTAATGTGTACACTTATGTCGCCATTTTCATTTTGTTAAATACAAACAAAATTATAGCAGAAGCGCTGCCACGTGTCTGGAATATTTTCAGAAAGATTTGTGGGTGTTTTCTTGTTTGTTTGAGTTTTATTTATACTACTTGAACACTAAAGTGGCCCTCACATGAGATGATTGTGCCAGCAGTGGCCCACAGGTCATTTAAGTTTGAGACCCCTGCAGTAAAGAAATAACTAAATACCAAATAAAGATTTAGAGAGTGAATTTCATACTATTTAACACACGTCCTCCCACATGCAGGTTCATTGAACGAGAAAGGGGAAAGAGACATTATTGAGTGTTTGCCTGTGATGGCTGCAGCGTTTAAACAAACGTGCTGGTACTGGGCGACATTTCCGGCACCGAAGCAAACACACACACACACACACACACACACACACACACACACACACACACACACACACACACACACACACACACACGCACAAAGCCTGGCGTACATTCAAACAATGCTAAGAGGGATGCGTCAAGATCCATTTATGGAAACTTGTGGGAGTGGAAATGTTTAAATTCAATTGTCCCAAATGGTGACAGGCATTCATCTCCTCTTCTTGTTAGGTGTGGAAAATCCTCCACGAAGCAAGTTACATTGCCTCTCGCTGCCTCTGCTGGATCTGTTCGTTACTGAGCATGCCCATATGGAGAGCAACAATCAGCCACCTTCTGACGACTAGCAGCTCTTGTTTTACTTCTAACTGCGCTCCCCCCGGCACGGCAGCCGAAACCATCTGCTCCAGCAGGGGGATGTCATCAAACCGACAACCCAGGCGCCACCACCTTCCTCCCCCGACTCATGACTCACACGCCCACGTCAACCTCTGACATCAGGCGAACCTAATCCACAGCCCACGCCTCGCAGACAAACACAGACGACAAATACACAAACACACATGGTAGGAAAGTAAAGCGCGAACACCTTGAAGAGGAGATTCGCCCAGTGAAGCTGTGATGCTCACATGTCACTCACGCTTTACTGTCAACAACATCAAACTCAAGGCAGGTTTTAATTGCACATCACCTTCATGCATTTTTTATGAGCGTGACTGCTTCACTTATTAGTTGCGGGGGTCAAAGAGATCCACGCCTCATCAAAAGCTGGGAAAAGGGCGACGAGAGCGGTGGCAGGGGCAGGTGGCGATGAGGAGAGAGGCGGTAAAAGCAGAGAGGGAAAACTCAAATATCAACAGTCTTATCTCAGTCTTTTCACCTGTTGCCAGGCAAACTCAACTCCCTCTGTCGCTCCAACACACCCCTCCTTATCATGACGGCTCAGTCGTGTGGTGCCGCTCAGCCAGAAAATGACTAACATACCTCAGATTTTTTTTTTTTATCTTTCAATCGCAGAAAGAGAAGCAAAAGCAAAGAAGGAGGAGGAGGAGGTGGTGGTGGAGGAAGGATGAAATGAAGAAGGAGAGGGGGAGGGGAGGTCAGGCCCCTACTGCTTTCAGACTCAGCGCAGACAGCAGTAATATCAAAAAGAGATATCCAAGTATGAACGTGTAGAATCTGTGGATTCTTTGGTACTGGAAGCCTTGTGGGCTTCTGTTTGCAGCACAGGGTTTTTATTTCCCACTTTACAGCCTGTATCATAGAGAAAGCACTGAGTCACGGTTAACACTGTTCACACAGGGCAAAGAGTGGTTTGTAATTAGTGGACAGATACCAGCTGAACAGGTCAAACGTGTTAAGTTCTAACATTTCCATTGGTACTTTATTCCTTTCTCACCCGCTATATGTGTAAAAGCCCCTAATGCAACAGTAGGCCATTTGTTAGTTCTAGCTTTTTTTGTGCATATATATATATAGAGAGAGAGCGAGAATATGGACAGCTGGGACATCAAGCTTTTAATAGACTTGATGAAACCTTGGAAGCGTTGGCTAAAATTAATCTAAGAACCAGTTAAAGATCATTGTCTGATTATTATTTAGCTTTTTATTAACCTTTTAAAAATATATCTGCATCCAAGTCCGATTTTAAACAGCAGCAGCAGCAGCCAGCTCACATATGAGGTTGCCGCTTATCGTCTACAACTATTTCTACTTGAGGCACTCATGACTCACTGCTGTTGCCTCCTAAACGAGAGGCGCATCTTCTCAGGAAAGACAAGCCTTCACTGCAGGATTAGGAACAGAAGTCAAAACAGGAAACAAACAGATTGCAACGTTTCTTCCCCCTTTGAGGTTTTCTTGTCTGATCTTTGCAGACTGTTGCTGAAATCCTGGGCTCCTTACACTCATGCACTGACGTATTTTAGAAATGACAACAGAAACAGGACATGCTCACTCAAAGCAGAGCCCAGCAATGCTGCACATGTCTCTGGAGGAAGTTTGGGGGGGTTTTTTTATGTGGTGTTTTTATTTGTTTTATCAGTTTTATAGTTTCTGTGCTTTTGAAGTTGTTAAAGCTGTAAAAAGTGGGCAGAGCTCATATTAAACCCTATGGATTAAGAATAGGATGTCATTCAAGTTCATATGCACATGAAGGCAGATGAGGGAATACTTCTAGCATTGTAGTGCACATTCTAAATGGAAAGGTTGAGAGTTTTGTGTCACTTGGCATGGAATGCCATGGAAGATGTGCGTGTTGTCCCATGGAGCAGTGATGGAAACAGGGAAGGTGATCTGCACTAGATCAACATTACAGCTGAGTTTAAACCTCTGCTGAAATCCTGTGAATACCATCTTCTCCTCATCACCCAAATACGGGACCTGGTGTCGGGATAATTAACTGCGGGTTGCATCTTTTCTGCGCAGGAGGTCGGCACCGCTGAGACTGGAGGCCACAAAGAGACACACGTCTCTGCTGCCGGCTGCTACTGGATGTATTTCTGCAGCTCCATAAAAAGACTATTTTTTAATGATCCCTTTATGAATTTTCTCTTTGCTTAACCTTTGGATTTTATTTAGTTAGTTTTATTTAGTCATTCTTATTTGTGGTTTAGTATTTCTGTGTTTTATGGTTTCAGGAAACGTTAAAAGCGACTCCATGGTTACCATCGCTCTTTTTGCTCCTAAGCTGCTGGCTGTAATACTGTTTCTACCTTTTTATTCTCCTGTTAAATTCTCCGTATACACACAGACACACTCATTCATACACGAGACACTACTTGTGATGTCACTTTCACCCCGTGTCACTCTACAAAGAAACAACATGCATAAACAGTCTGTTAACAGACTGACATCCCACCTGATGAAGACCCTGGAGCGGTTGGTCCTGGCTCAGCTTCGGCGCCTAATAAGCTCATCACTGGACCCACTTCAGTTTGCCTACCAGCCTGGCATTGGAGCGGATGATGCCGTCATTCACCTCCTACATCGTTCCCTCGCTCACCTGGAGACCGCTGGAAGCACTGTGAGAATCATGTTCTTTGATTTCTCCAGTGCCTTCAACACTATTCTTCCCTCGGTTCTGAAGGACAAGCTGGAGAACTCTGGAGTGGACCATCACCTCACTACCTGGATTTTGGACTACCTCACCGACCGACCACAGTATGTGAGGACTCAGGGCTGTGTGTCGGACAGGGTCGTCTGCAGTACGGGGGCCCCACAGGGAACGGTTCTGGCTCCGTTCCTCTTCACCATCTACACTGCAGACTTCTCCCACAATTCCACCCAGTGCTTCCTGCAGAAGTTCTCTGATGACTCTGCAATAGTCGGCCTCATCACTGATGGGGACGACAAGGAGTACAGAGGTCTGACCCAAGACTTTGTGGACTGGTGCCAGCTGAACTACCTCCAGATCAACGCCAGTAAAACCAAGGAGCTGGTGGTAGACTTCCGCAGGCACAAGCATTCTCCACTGCAACCACTGAACATCCAAGGTATGGACATTGAGGCTGTGGACAGCTACAGGTACCTTGGTGTTCATCTGAACAATAGACTGGACTGGACTCATAACTCAGACGCCCTCTACAGGAAAGGGCAGAGCAGGTTGTACCTGCTGCGGAGACTCAGGTCGTTTGGGGTGGAGGGCCCACTCCTGAAGACCTTCTATGACTCTGTGGTGGCTTCTGCTATCTTTTATGGCGTGGTCTGCTGGGGCGGCAGCATCTCTGCTGGGGACAGGAAGAGACTGAACAGGGTGATCCGAAGGGCCAGCTCTGTTCTAGGATGCCCTCTGGACCCAGTGGAGGTGGTGAGTGTCCCTGATGGACAACATCTCCCACCCCATGCAGCAGACTGTGACAGCACTGAGCAGCTCCTTCAGTGGGAGACTGCGGCACCCACGGTGTGGGACGGAGAGATTTCGCAGGTCTTTCCTCCCCACTGCTGTCAGACTCCATAATAAAGACTTTAACTGATCAAGCACACACATCCATACATATGCAATAATACTAAGTGCAATAATCCTTTCTGTCATCGTTGTATTTTTACTCAGTTGTATATAGTATTTGTATTTGTATTCTATTTTTATCTTATTGTATATTTATTTTATTTTATTCTACTGTATATAGTATTTTATTTTATTCTATTCTGTACAGTTGTGTACTGTATTTATTCTTATTGTATTCTAATTTTTGCCTCATAACTTTTGCACTGTCCACTTCCTGCTGTGACAAAACAAATTTCCCACGTGTGGGACTAATAAAGGTTATCTTATCTTATCTTATCTTAAATACCATTTACATAAATGTTGGTGTACATTTATGTAGCTCAATGAAGAAAGGGTAACTGTGGGAAATCAACCATTATGCAGAGATGCTAATCAAAGAGCCTGACGGCAGTGGCACTGTGTGCTCAAATGCTGAGAGCTTCTTCAAGGACATAGCACCAAAAAAAAAAAAACCAAACAAAAAAAACCAACACACATGGCAAGCACAGACAGTGGCTACGGTGGACAGTTTAATTGTTTCTAATACTCAGTTTCTCTTCACTACAAAGAAGATCATCATGGAAAAGACTAAAGGACTAAAGAGAACAAACACAAACAAGAAAAGAAAACACTGGTTGTTATTAGGTAGCACCTAAAGACAGCACCATGCACGGACCATAAAGTAACCAAATTACAGCAGAACAGTTCCCAAATTGGAAAACCAAAAAAAAAAAAAAAAGAGATGAGAAATAGATGCAAGAAGTTGTTTTTCTGATGTCATTAGTTGCATTTTCCTAAACAATTATATTTTTTTCTAAAGGCCTAAAAACTCACTCCTGCAACAGCATTTTTACTCAAATTCAACCCTGAAGCCACTCATTGGGCATGAGACCAATGCCTTTGTTCCCAGTGCACCTCTGCAGCTTGTTGTAGAAACAAATAAACATCCTCAAACTCGCTGTTGTAGAAAACAAGCTTATATCACAGAACCAGTGTGAAGCTGGAAAATGTGGAAGAGACCATATACTGTAAAATGAAAAAGACGTGGCATTTAATAATGAATAAACTCTGAATAAAAAAATAAATATTGAGAGAATAAAATGGGGGCAGGCAGAAACACAGACAATAGAAGTGGTAAAGAGGGCAGATCAGAAATAGAAAGATACAAAAAGGATCTCCAGCAGAGCCGAGGCAGAGCCGGAATAATGTGGAGGAGGAAATCAGAGCAAACCTGCCCTCCACCTTTCCAGAGCATGTGTGAAAGTGATAATCAACGCACTCTGACACAACACGACATCACAGGCCGAATCACACGAGTGTGTCTGAGTGTGCGTGCGTAGCTGTGTGCATTACGTGCATCCGTGCGAATTAATTAACGTCTGTGATTTAAAAAAAAGTCTCTTTGGAGCGATGTTATTAATGCTGCGCTGTTTCCGTTCCATAATTTGTGATCTGTGCAGCGTTCAGGACTCCGAAACGACACGCAGACCTGGAATGACGCGGGTGAAACAAAACGATCTGGTTCACTTGTGCTGAATTTATTCAGGTGGGACCACAACGCAGCACTCACTGCCCATCTGTGGCATTTTTAGGAATTATATAAAGTCATGAGAAATTCATGAGAAATGCAGCAGGGGTGACTTGTTTTTGTACTGATGAGTATCCATTTAGTTTTACGGCTGGAAGTTATGTATTATTACTGGTGTGGCCAACAATTGCTCGCAAACTTGTTGTGCCTTTAATGAAATTAGCCTAAAATTAATATGAATTAGCATGAATTAATTATGCATTGTTTATTACAAGCCCATTTCAGTTTGGGTGAATTAAATTTTTAGATGTCTGCAAACCTTTTTGAATGTGTTTTGATGCACTTATCTGGCAACAAGGGTGGATTAATTATGTATTCTTAACAGCTCATCCAAGAAATTGGTGCTTCATTTTTGGTGAGTGAAAGTCCAAGATTCTATTTATCTGTTACTTCCACGCTATCGTCCAATTATGGACACTTCTGCCTCCAATAAAACAAAAACAAAGTAGCAATGGCTAAAATGCTAATGTTGATGCATCAAAAAGACAACAACACAAACCAAAAAGTGACATCACAGTGGCTACATCCATGTCTGATAGGCTGCAGCACATTTGCTTTGATGCTTTGAGCTGTTCAACAAACTACATGATTGCACCATTTCCAAATAACTCAGTTTTTGTTTTGATTATGTTCTGCAATAAAAATGGCCACATATCAGAAAACACACACTCACCAGTCTTTTTATTAGGTATACCTGTTCAAGTGTTGCAGGAACTGCTGATCTACTGGAATCTTTCCACACAAGCTTCTCTAAGGTTTGCACAAAAAGGCCCAAAACAGAGAAAACATCCAGTGATCATCTGTGGATGAAGATACCTGGTTGATATCGGACAAGGGCCGGACAGCTTAAAGCTATTAAGAAAGCAACAATAACTCAAATAAATGCACTGGTACTGATGTAGTGCTTTTCTGCTCTAACTGAGCACGCTGAGCAACTGAGCACTTTTTACTATAAGCATCATTCATCCAATCACATACACACGATCATAAAAATGCTTTTTCCTATACAGTTTCATCACAGGTTTCAGTATGTTGCCTTCCACATGCAGGCGGAGGGAGCTGGGAAGCTGATCCCCCAGCTTGTAACCACTTGTTATAACCAAAGTATGCAGAAGAGCATCTCTGAATGCACAACACGTAGAATCTTGATGCTACAGCAGCAGAAGACCACAACAGGTCCCACTCCTGTTAGTTAAAAACAGGAAACTGATGCCATTTGCACAAGCTCATCAACACTGGAAAACAGAAGATTTGAAAAACACTGCCTGGTTTGACGGGTCAATAGATGCTCCAACAGTTGGATGGTAATTTCAGAATTTGGCGTAAAACCATATGAGAGCATAGATCCCTGCTTCCTTGTATCAGTGGGTCAGGCTGGTGTTGCACTGGTGTTGGGGATATTGTTTTGGCACATACAACAGAGGCTACCTGAGTATTTTTGCTGACCATGTCCTTCAATGTCGTTTTCTGCTTTCTTAAACGTGGTAATAGGTTCACTGTACAAACACCAGCTCCGAATACAGTAGAGCTGTTTCCAGCACCTTGCTAAATCTTAAATCTGAAATGCAACAAAAAAGGTGTACCTAATAAAGTGGGCCTGAGCGTGTATGGCAACACGGTTTTATCTGTGATAGACCAATATTAGCCGATAATATTGGCAAAGCAATCAATCATGTATTATTACTAGTTTTACTGTAACAGCGGTGTAGAGGTGTGGGTAAGCGAGCAGATTCCATTCATGTACCTGCAGCGTGTGTTATGCAATCTTGATTTGTTTGTGTGTCTTCAATAACTTTGTCTTTGTGCCTTTAGGAGGTACAGCAACAAACAACTGCCCAAGGCTCTACAAGAGATCCTGCCATAAAATATGCAGCAGTCAAGCGGTTTAAGACATCCCTGCCACGCCTGGCTCATCCTCAGCGGCAGAAATCTGAGAACAATGAGCGCAGCACCGGATTTATTTGGAAAATTAAAAGCAACAAATCTCTAATGAAATCCACACGGGCGGGTGGGTGAGGAGCTTTTAAAGGCAGAATCCGACAAGCTTCTGCGCCGCTGAGTAAAACCCTCCCACATAAAACAAAATTACTTTTCTTTCTCAGACATCTCACACAGAAAGCATTACTAACGTATGGTTTGCGTGACCCGTGCATAGATAATATTTGATGTGGACAACCCCGCGACTGGATATAATTACATTTTTTAAAAAAGCACCAATGTCAGCCAGAGTTTCCAACCAGCTCACGCACACAGCCCTGACAATAATGTGATACTTTTTTATTCATGTGTCAGCGTGCATGATCTCTGCTGCAGGTCAGCTTGGCCTCTGGATGTTAAATACAGAAATGGGCTGTTAGAGTAAATTGGATTCCTCATTTTAAATGCAGCCATGGAGAGGCTGAAATAAAGCACAGTGCAGGCTCAGATACAAAAAGACAGATTGCAAAAAAATTGGAGCTGGAGAACAGGGAAAAGAAGAGGGAATTATCAGAAATCATTTTGACATGGAGGCTCTCTCCGTTTCGCTGCTTTGAACACTTTGTCTAAAAGAGCCAGAGAAACTGAAATGCATTTAAAACAACATGCCAAATATAAGCTGGTTGAGAAAAAGAAATCCATTAATATGATGGGCTTTGTAGACAGCAGCATGGGTCATCAAAGTAACAAAACCTCAGCATTTTCTGCATCTAACTTCACAGAAAACATTTCCCTCCAGCATGCATTACTAAAAAAAAAAAAAAAAAAAAAAAAATCTTTCCAGCCTTTCAGCACCCCACTGACAGAGGCGAACGTTGTATCTACTGGCGACAGAACATCACATTTTAGCCCCTCTATCATTATTCAGGGTGTCACGTGTCGGCTGTGTGGGAGCGCAGCAGGGGATGGTTGAATAAACCTTTATTTCAAGAAGCAAAACAGAAACGAGAACACACATGGCATTTCTCTAGCCAAACAATTGCTGGCTCAATGGGAGCCAGTGATTCACCTTACTGTGACTACAGGGAAAAACAAATGTGAGATCTGCATTTCTGAGAAACCTGCAGGGTGCAAAAAAAAAAAAAAAAAAAAAAAAAAAAAAAAAAAAAAAAAATTTAATTTTAATCCACATATTTTGATTTTCATTCTCTGCAGTAGCTTTTTTTATGCACAGAGAGGCACAAACCACCCACCTGTCCTAATGCTCTGGGTAATAGAAACATATTGCCAATATTTCAGTGATGTAAAGCTACAATGGCATACTGCGTCCATGTATCCCCTATATGTAACTGAATCAGATAATTTACAATTAAGTGCTCATATTTATTAGTGTTTTATACAATTTAACCAAACACCAACCTCGGGGGTGAAAAATTCAGTGAACAAGGAAGAGTTTAAAAAACTTAAGGCTGGCTCCAAAAGTGAGTCATGTTAAAAACAGAAGACTGTATATAAAAGATGGATGTTGATTCTGGGTCTAAACAGGAAGCCAATGTTTTTTGCAAGAGTCTATGTGGAAATACAAACCTCATGTCATATGTCCCAAATAAACCCTTTTCAGATTAGAGAACTGGTTAAATTGTGAGTTTAAGCGTTACTGAATATGACTTTATGTTCACAACCTAAACCAAGGAGGTTATGTTTTTGTAGCTTTTTGTGTGCGTGTTATTCAGTTTGTAAACATGATAGCACGAAAAACTTTGTAGGGGTGTAGAGTGGGGTCATGTTAACAATCAACTAAAATCTTCAAGGTCAACTTAATGATTTACTTGGTTGGAAATTGACAACCTGTAAGGCTTGCAAGTTGTGCGAGTTGGTCATGTGGGTAAGCTCAGATGAGCTACTTTTTGGTAGTTTGGTAGTGTTCAGTTCTAAAAACAAAATTGCTATGTCAAACTCAACTCAGCTTTTGGGTTAGCCTTTTGGGGCCTTAATTTTTTCAAATAAATCTGCTGGTTTAATGCCACTTTGTGGGTTAATGTGAGCCCAGGACACTTTCACAAAGATTCTTAATCTCAAGAGTTTGACTTTCTATTTAAAATAACATTTTTACCTTATTAAGGGTTTGAATTATACATTATTAGAGGTTGCTTTGAGTGCCAGGTAGGCGCACAGGACCGGTAGCTTTGCTTCAGTTGAACAGTCATAAAACTAGACCTCTTGATTGGATTTGTGGAGTCACGTTCAAAGAATTTTTAATGCAAATATCTTATGAATTACATCAGAAGACCTCTATGAAAAGACTATCGAGGGAACAGTTCACCCTGCCCGGGATAGGGTTTCCGGGGCCCCGCCCTGGAGCCAGGTCCGGGGAGGGTGCCCGAGGGCGAGCGTCTGGTGGCCGGGCCTAAGTCCATGGGGCCCAGCCGGGCACAGCCTGAAAAAGGGACATGGGCCCATCTTCCTGCAGGCCCACCACCCGCAGGAGGCATCGTAGGGGTCGAGTGCAATGTGAGTCGGGCGGCGGCCAGGAACGGAGGCCCTGGCAGGCCGATCCCCGGCTACCAAGACTGGCAATTGGGACATCCAGTTGAGGTGGTTCGGGCATCTGACAAGGATGCCCCCTGGGCGCCTCCTGGGGGAGGTTTTCCAGGCATGTCCCACCGGTAGGAGGCCCCAGGGCAGACCCAGGACACACTAGAAAGATTATATCTCTCAGCTGGCCTGGGAACGCCTTGGTGTTCCCCCGGATAAGCTAGAGGAGGTGGCTAGGGAGAGGGAGGTCTGGGCTTCTCTGCTTGGGCTGCTGCCCCGCGACGCGGCCCCGCATAAGCGGAAGAAAATGGATGGATGGATGGATCTTATGAATTATATTGATTGTTACTATTCTGTGGCCCAGACTGTCTGAGACATGAGTCTGTAGGTTTTTACCTCACACCTATAGTTCTACTGACTCATCTAGTCTGTTTTTCTCTAAGTTTTAAATGGTTTAAAATGCAATTTTTTTATTATTATAATCAACAAAAACATCCAGTTAAGAATTTTAAAAAAAAGGGGACAAGATAAAGGACCGTCCCTCCAAGTATCGTCACATTAAACTAATTTTAAAATCAAATCAGCAGTCAGAAACATCCTCTGCTTGCTCTCATTTACAGATAATGTTATAATGATAATGGCAGATAATGGCTGCATGTTGCCCCACACACACACACACACACACACACACACACACACACACACACACGCACACACACACACACACACACACACACACACCTGGGCTGTGGGTCTGTGTTGTGTCATTTATGTGCAGAAAAGGAGACATGAAAACTGCAATGAGGCAGATTTAATTTATTACCATTATAATCATATTAATTTAATCCATCAACGGAAAATAAGATGAAAAATTGCTTTGAATTGCGAGTTACTGACCACTAACGATCCACAAAGTCATCCCCCATTTCCACAACTCTAACATACACAGTGGGTGCATCCTACTAAACAAGCCTGCAACTGTGAGCAGACAACTTAGCACTCCACCTTCTTCTAAAAACAATATGAGAATTCCTGTTTTTAGAAGGAAAACAGGACTTTTCAAACCAGTGGGTGATATCATGGTGATGACATCCATCTTTTAAATACAGTCTATGGTTTTGGCTATATGACACCATTCCTCTTGGTTACATGTAATTTATATAAACATGTTTTTCACATAAATAATCCAAATGCATTTGTTCTTTAGGCATAATTGCACACGCCATCACCAAGTGCACTTAGCTGAAACTGTCCAAACCATTTATATCACAGAGGCTAAAAAAAAAAAAAACCCCAACAACAACACAGCAAACCCCACCACCACCTCTCTATATAATTCAACAAAGTTGAAAAGAGCACCACAAACCACACTCTTTAATTTAAAAAATTAATTCAGTTAACGCAAATCTACAACACTTTCAACAGAAATATAACACTTTCATCACAGAGGGATTTACTGCAGGACTGATGCATTAGTTTGAACCATTTGTACCTAATAAACTAGGCACTGAGTGCATTTAAATGAGGCGGTGCTTTCACGATTCTGCTTAACTTGCAAGCAATTGAGCAGGCACTAAATATGTTTTTCATTCCTACGCAGTGGGGTGGCATGAGCTTTTAAAATGTATGTGTTGATTGGTAACAATGGATTCTTACGCTCCCGATGTGCAGCTACCAGCCCAAACGTGACCCGAATAAATGAGAGGAGGGAGACAAAGGAGGAAATAAAAGCACAAAGCTGAAAGTGAGGGTCTCCAGACACATAAACACAGCAAAACAAATGTCAGCTTGCGAACAAATTACTTCCAACAATACCTGTGACATTATATTTTCAGAGATATGCTCTGCGCTGCGAGAGAGCAGTGCAAAAGGAGAGAGCTGACAGCTTCAACCAGCCCTGACTGCAAGGATGCCCAAGAGGTTTGAGCCCAGTGAAAGCAGGCGGAGGGAGCTGGGAAGCCTCCCCACTGGCTTACCGCAGCCTTGACTCGCCTAACAAAACACAGAAAGACTGCTCCTTGACGTCAGCCAAGGAAACGGCCCAGCCTTTCCACTATTCGTGCACAACTTCTAGCATGGCGAGAGGATGGCTGAAAGCTGGAGATGAATACAAACAATTCATACTGGAAAGCCTGCTGAACGCTTCTGAATGAAGCCAGATATAACCAAGCATCGGCTGTTAGTGTCATCTAACTACAAAGCCATGCTTTTTTTCAAGAGGTATCCAGTCAAGAGATATTCCTCTCTAAAGCCTCAGCAATTCATAAACCACACTGGTGGAATGAACCTATAAAGCTAAGCCACCCGCACTCCTTCAATAAAACACCTACGACAGTCTGCCCGGGATCCAACCAGCAGCCTGCGCGCTTCCAGAACTTTTGAGCGTGATGCTACTGTGCAACAGGGATTTCAAATAACAACACAGGACAATTTCTGCTTTATATTTAGCCTGCTCACAGCCCTCTGAATCGCTGCCCACATTTCCACTTTTGTCTCTCTCGGAGATCTGATATTGTTGTTGTAAACGCATGCTTCCTGTTCGGAACAACAGCCAAGCCAATCAGTATTTATCAGTCAGACTACAGATGGTGACTTTATCAAGCTGTCGCACTCCAACACACAGGGTCACATCTTAAATATGGAGCTGCAGAGTGGGAGGAGGCCCTGGTTTTATAGATGCTCTCATAAGGAATCACAGTAGTAGGCATTTAGAAAACCTAAAGCAACGATCGCCATTACAGACACAGTTTCAAATGCCTTCCTCCGTCCGTTCCTCCAAGAATGACTTGGTTGGTGTGAGCAATGACAAATATTGCCCAGAATCCATCTGCACTCGCACTTAAAATGATTTATGCTCATTTCTAGCTCCATATTTCATCTCTTTAAATGTTCTCTTGATAATTAAAGATACTTCTTATTTTGTGTAGCCCCTCAGTTCACATGTGGCCTAAAATTTAAAACACGTGTTTATAGCTATGCTCCCTTTAAGCCAGCTTTCTTCTGATTGGCTGCCCCTCTCAGACAGAAGGTATGAATAGCAGGTGGTGGAAACCCCTGCGCTCACAGCCAGGCTCCTGTGCCTGAGATGACCATTTTAGGTATGTCCCCCTTTTCTTCATGAAACAGATTCAACAAGGTGCTGGAAACATTCCTCAGAGATTTTGGTCCATGTTGACATGACATGTTGTCGGCTCTATGTCCATGACGTGAATCTCCCTTTATACCACATCCTAAATGTGCTCTATTGGATTGAGATCTGGTGACAGTGGAGACAATCTGACTACCAGTTTGAAATGATTTGAGCTCTGTGACATGCCTGGTTATTCTGCTGGAAGCAGGTGCAATAAAATGATGGACATGAGTCTTTGAGTTTAAACAATGCTCAGTTGGTACCAGAGTACCAAAGTATGCTAAGAAGCTATCCCTCACACAGCACACTACTCATCAGACCAGGAAACATTTTTCCTGTCTTCTGTTGTCCAATTCTGGTGAGTGCATGCAAACAGTAGTCTCAGTTTCTTGTTCCTTGCCCACAGGAGTGGCACCTTGTGCCGTCTTCTGCTTCTGTAATCCATGTAGCCTTCAAATCAGCTCAGAGTAGCCTGGCAACTTCTCCTCTAACCTCTGGCATTAACAATTCATTTTCAACAAGAGAACTGCAGCTCACTGGATATTTTCTCTTTTTCAGACCATTTTGTATAAACTCTAGAGATGGTTGTTTGTAAAATCTCAACAGATCAGGAGTTTCTGCCTGCGTGGCACCAACCACCACCCTGTGCCATGTTCAAAGTCACTGAAATCACCTTTGCCAGCTGCTTTTCTTCCTGGGTTATCTTTCTCAACAGAAAGTTCTCAGCATTGTGATGACGCACTACAACAAATTACACAGTGACATAACATCTCATCAACAACGAAACACAGACACATTCAAGATAAGCTCCTTAAAATATAACAAACCAGATACACCGCAACTGCTTCCTTTGCTTCAAGCTCTTCCCAGTGTTTAGCAAACTTTGTGACATACTTGATATCATTTCAGCATAAATAAATCTATTACTAAAGCACACAGACTTTAGAAATACGTTCATTTGTGGTCTGAAGCCTTCACAGCTTGATACAGTACTGTTCTTTGAACTAAAGGAAACACACCATCTTTACGGTATAACAAAGTTTGTTAACCTTCAGGGAAATCACTGTCCAGGCAGGAAACACTGTGAATCCATTTCACCTGGTTTGATTGTTTTGCAGGCGGTGGCCACAGACTATAGCTTTCTCCTTTTTCCTCCAGACTGATTTTTCTGTCGTTTTGCTTTTCATTACTGCTGGTAGCCTGAGATGATATCTGCAGCCTATTGAGGCTGCACAGCTACTCCAGCTCCTTCAAAAACACAAACACTCCCATATGTGCCGACATAAGGTTTTCTCTGTACCCCAGTTTCAAAGAGTGTGGTACCATGAGACAACAGGAGACAGGCTGTAATATGAGGAGAGAGCTGAACAGGACCATAGAAGGGCATCAACCCAGCAGCACGTTTGGCATCTGCTCCTTTGTGTGAGAAGGAGCAGGAGGAACACTGTCAGAGCCCGAAGACACGACCTCCAGGGGGCTACACATGTGCATGTTTGTGACCAAACTGTCAGAAACAGACTCCATGGAGATAGCACGAGGGCCCTACGTCCTCAAGTTGGGACCTGTGCCCACAGCCCAGCGCCTGTGCAGCTTGACTGACAGTCACCAGAACTGGCAGGGCTGCCACCGGCACTCATGTCTGTCACGTGTATTAAATGTCCTCCTGCAGCCTGTCTGGTAGAATGATTATATCTGTATGAACTGAAATATTACTTTTTATAAAACGTAAGTGGAATCTTTGTAAGGATAATATTAAACACTAAAAGACATTGACACATTGTTACAATGTCTCTACAAACAAAGCTATGTGTTTTCGTAGCACCGTAATTGACTTTTGTGTTTAGGGGGAATATTATTTGTTTGGACATTGCCTAAAAACAGACTTCTGGGCTCTGCAGGGGCTGTGGTGGAGTGCTGCATCAGTTGATCTGGCTCCTAAAAAAAAAATCACTTTAACCAAAAAAAAAAAAAAAAAAAAAAAAAAAGGAACCGAAACCAACTAAGAGTTTGGGATGAGCTGGCGTGAGTGAAACACAGCTAATAAGTCCTCAGCATATGTGAGAACTCCTTCATGGCTGTTGTAAAGCTTTCCAGGTGATGACCTGGTTGAGAGTGTACAAAGCTGTTCATCTAAAGTGTTAATATACAGCTCCACAACAAAGAGATCCGCAAATGTGGAGGTGTGCTGATGCTTTGGACTGGTACTCGAGTTTATTGTCATTAACTAGTTTTTCAGATAAAAATTAAACCTGTTATTTTAATACAGTGGACAGCAGGCCACACAGATCGCCTTCTTTCAGCTGCTCCCTTTAAGGGTCGCCAGAGCAAATCATCAGCTTTCATCTCATCCCATCCTTAGCATTCTCCTCTGTCACACCAACCCTCCGCATGTCCTTCTTCATTAGCTCCATGAACCTCCTCTTAGGTTTTCCGCTTTTCCTCCTGCCAGGCAGCTCCATCTTCAACTTCCTCTCTCCAAAAACAGCAGGCAACACACATGGCAGGTGAAAAATCAAACACTGTTTACTTGCTAAACAGATCATCTCAGAATTTATCCTTGCCCACGATTATAGAAGAGTTCTATATTCAGCACTCACAGTTTCATCTACCAGCAAGACAGAAGTCAAAGAACCAAACAACACAGTGTGTACATTTGTTACTTTTCCCTAAAAGTCTAGGGAATGTTTTAAATTAACAAACGTATCCATGTCGAAAGGAAATTAGGCAAGGAGGAGGCGAAACTGGCAATAAATTAAGGGTTTTAATTATTAATTAAACTAAAAGAGACGGACAGGTTGCTATCACCACCAAAAAGGAGAAAACACAACAAAGCTCAAAAAGTTAATCACTAAGAAAAAGAAAGAAAAATCAAAACGGTAAATGATTTGTGCACCGTCCTCTCCACCGAGCAAGAGTAAGCATGCACGAACAGGGAATGAAAACATAAGAAAGAATTCTGAAAATAAAATTCTGAAAAGCAAATAACTTATGTGACAGCTAACATCGCAAACACCTTTAAACCCATGTTTCTGACTTCTAGGGCTGTTCGATATAACGATAGATATATCTAGATATCTATATCTCTCTCTCTCTCTCTCTCTCTCATATATATATATATATATATATATATATATATATATATATATATATATATATATATATATATATATATATATATATATATATATATATATATATATATATATATATATATATATATATATATATATCTCGGATGACGATATAAAAACATCTATCGTTTCATTTTACGCTATCGTTTGTTTCGTGGTGTCGCAAAGTAAACTGTTTATGGCAATATTTATTCGTCGTTCTGATGGTCACTGTAGTGGCTATGTTAATTTATTAAAGTTCTCTCTTTCTCTTATATGTAATATAACCACACTGCTGACCGACAAGCGCCTGTTTTTACGCGTTGTCATTAGCAACAGCGACGGTAACACCTTCGCGTGTCCGCTTGTTTATGTTCCACATAAACCTTTCACAATAAAGCTCAAGATCCTGTTGAGACTTTTCAAAATAAACTGAATCACGTGAAAGAGCAGATTATTTACGGATGAGAAGTAAAAAAGAGCCGCCAGGTGCTAAAAAATAAACCTTAGACTCAAACGTTAGAACAGGCTTTTCCCCGCAGCACACCGTGTAATAAATACAAAGAAAACGGCGGCCGTTACAACTTATGTCTAAAAATGTATAGTTTCATGCATCGGTTAAAACCCTCGACTCCGGGTAAAGGACGCGCAGCTGGAAACACTTCACACAAGTCGAGCTGCCCGAGATTCACAGAAAATGTTACATTTTTGTGATTTATATCGTTATCGGGACGATAGAATTCTTATATCGGGATATGAGATTTTGGTCATATCGCACAGCCCTACTGACTTCCACATATTTTTAATGGTGCCTTCAAGTGTCAGGAGACAGCAGGAAACCACAAGAAGAGCAGCATCTGCAAAGCTCTGCATCGACTTCCTCACTCGTCAGCAGTGCAGGGTTTGGACTCAAAGATCAATAGTTACCTTCAGAGCTACACATCTTCTTGACTTTGGGCTACCTGCACTTTTCTGTATCTAATCAAGTGATCAGATATTTTCTAACTTTTTAAAACAAGAGGAGTCAACTCTAGTTTCATAAACAAATGCAGGTAAAGGACTGTTGTATGCAGGTGTGAGCTTATTAGAAGTTAACTTTATCAGTTTTAGGAGCATTAAAGCATAGATTAGCATTAAAATGTTTTTACAAGAAAATTTATTCAAACACACTAACGGGGTTCAGAATTGCACGATTACACCGCACAAGAGCGGTAGAGTCAAGCCTACAAAATAAAATATCTATTCAGAAAAGACATTTTATTATTAATAGTCTCAACAGACTGTAAAGCGAACCAGAACATACAAGAAGGAAAAGGGACTACACACCCGAGTGTTTCAACAAGTGTGCAAAGTTATAAAAGAACTCAAAGTGAATCCTGTAGCTGTGTAAACACTGATAATAAGAGGACAGACTGTTCTGTGGTTTTCAATAGTTTCAAAGAACTCAAGGACTGCAAAGTCGGAGTGAAAGCTTCACACAGACTCTACTGTAGCAGAGCAGCACATTACATCTGGCTTTTCTTTTCTCTTCTGCACGCTACTGTGGCAGCTAAGCCTGTTGCTTAGCAACCTCTTAATCAATACCTGGTTCTTTTTGCTGGAACAAAGCAGAACAACGAGAGGGGAAATAATGGAGGAACATTTAGCTAGCAGCCTTACAGGACAAAAGGCATGTCAGGCACCATTTGTGCTCGTATCAATCATGAATGGTCACAATTAAAAACCTTTTACAATTGTTGGATCAGTGCATACTTGTATAGCAGAGGTGGAGGAATGCATTATACAGAGTCTGAAATGTTTGGATTATATGGATTAGACACTGCGTGGTTGGCTAAATTACATATTTCCTTACAAGCAGAGATGGATCAAGCAGGCCCAGCCAACTCTGGGACGTTAAATGGAAGAAACGCTTTTGCGTCACAATGTAATTTGCATATCACTGCCACACAGTTTTATATAGCGTTATTCCAATTCTTCAACTGAATAACACCTTTTTTTAGGTTTTTAGATAGATGTTTGTCAGTGATAAATAGTCACTTCAGTCACAACTGGAAATCAAGTTTAGAGTTAGTGTGTCATGAACTGAGCCGGACCACATACAGCAGGTGTGAGGGTTCCCAGTTTGAAGACTGGAGTTTGATTTTTGGCCATCGTCATGCGTTAATAATGATAATATATCACAGAGATGATCCCTAAAGGGAGCAGTCAGACATCGAAACTATTGAAAACTAAACAAATGATCAAATCAACCAAATCAACCAACCAAATAAAATAAACTCGATTGCAAATAGTAAGTACACTTGAATCACAAGATTTTAAGGGAATAAATTGTTATTAAATTAAGACTAGTAATAATGCCGCTTCTGATATTTTCTCACTCTAAAAGGTATCATTTTAGTATTTAGTTTCTTAAAATCTTGCAATTTCAACATCCTGTACTTCTGCTTTGTCATACATATCTACACTGTCCAGTCCTCATGCATGTATAGTAACCAGTTAGTCCATAATTTATCCCAATCTCCACTCTGCACAAATGCACATACAAATATACATATAAATATGCTATACTTGTTATTTTCTGTTTGTCTATTCTACTGAGTACAATGAGGGTAAGGAAAAAGTTCATGTCCCTTGATGTGTAAATATACAAAGCTGAGTCTGATCAAAGACTTTTCTATATAAGGATCTATAGCTGATGACATTCTGTGGATAATAATACCAGCACGTGTAGGTCTGACAGTAATCCAGCTGTGCAGTAAGACTGATTATGACCAAAGAAAAAAAAAAACATGATATGTATTTATTAAACAAAATTACTCTCAGTGGATTCATTAAAGAGATGAAACATAGCTTTGTAATTGAGCATATTTCCTTAAACCTTAATTACAACTCAAATTAAAAATAAATAATAAAATGAACTGAAGTCACCATGCGACAGTCTGGTAGAAAGAGAATTTGAAAGCAAAGCAAATGAAAAGGATGCGCTCAAAGACAAAACAGGAAAACTTTTTCAA
Source organism: Rhamphochromis longiceps (assembly GCF_057381845.1). Lineage (NCBI taxonomy): Eukaryota > Metazoa > Chordata > Actinopteri > Cichliformes > Cichlidae > Rhamphochromis > Rhamphochromis longiceps. Next base: position 28,994,316 of record NC_140572.1, read on the forward strand.
AACAAAGCACAACAGTCAGTTTCTCTCGATTTATTAATGTTTGGAAGCCAAAACTGTAACTGAAAATAAAATTCAGTTACAATTCACTTTAGTAGTGATGACTAGAACTGCAGCCATGATATAATTAATGACATCGTCTCTGCCTTTAAGTTAGTTCAGACCAACTGTACTTAAAAAAGGTCAATTTATAAACATGCGACATCTACAATGACTGCAAACATTGATTAAATTGAGTTTAACTAGGATTCAAACCCACTGCGATCTCTAAAAGGAGTCAAGAGAAGGTAATATAGTGGAAATTTAAATGCCAATGGCTGATTATATAATTTCCCAAATGTATCACACAGAAAATCCATTATTTCAAAATATAGCCTGAACCTGCTTTGGCCGAGGTGTCAAGAATCTGTTAACATTTGAGTAGGTGAGGCAAAAAGTGTGAGAGCGAGAGTGCAAGTGCAGATCAAACCCGTGCAGGCGTGCGTGCGTGCGCAGGTACGGTTACGGCTGGAAAGCTGCTGTGTAATTGTACGTGTGCGCTTCGGAGTGCGAGACTGTGGGGAAGCGAGTGGGAGACCGGTGTCATACAGTACACCTTTCCTGTGGGCGAGTGGGGGTGGAGCTGAGCGCCGGTCAGGTAAATAGAGACTACACACCACCGCATCTCAGAGGACATTATCCTACGTCTTGTTTCCAGTGCACTCTGGCAGTCAGGCCAGCCATCTGGAGCACCAACACCTTCTAGAAAAAAATGAAGAGGTTTAAACGCCTCCTGTGCCGTTTCCACATTCACAAACATAAGATTATAATCCTGGTGATCCTCTGACACCTGTGCCCACCCACTGCTGCTTCTGCTGCTGCAGACTAACGCAATAATGTTTCTCTCTTTAAAAAATAAAAAAAATTATTAAAAAAAAATTACAACTCTAAACTTCTGCTGAAAATTTTCACTTCAGCACGTATTAAAGTGTTTCTGTTTCTGGTTTTAATAAAGGACTGAACAAACAGAAAAAAGCCTTGAAAAAGAGAAACTGAAATATCCATTATCACATGTAGGAGGTATTAACATGCACATGCAAGTGTGGGTGCATCTAAAGTGCGTGAAGGCGGTGATAGAATAAACCTCGATAAGGACAACGCTTTATTTTAATTTTCATTACAGTTTGGTAATAGTTTTCTGAGACAGAGATGGCTGATAACGTCGATATTAATTATTATTCTGTGATTTGGGGATAGTGCAAATATTCATAAACACAATTAGGTCCAAAAGGTTTTGAACCATGACAATTTTTCGCAATTTTGCCTCTGTGCACAACCACAGTGGATTTTAAATATTACAGATGTGACTGAGTAGAGACTTTCAGCTTTATTTAAAGGATTTCAACAAAAGTATGGCATTAACTGTTTAAGAAAGAGTTTTTCTTTTTATACAGAGTCATTATTTTCAGATGCTCTAAAGTCATTGGACAACTGACAGGCAGTTTTATGGCCAAGTGAGGCTTGGTACCTCATTTCTTTTTTAAGCTTAAAAAAACATCTGGGGTTGATTCTAAATATTAAACTTGCATTTTGTAGCTGTTTGCTGGCAACTCTCAATACGAGGTTCAAAGAGATGCTAATGCAAGTGAAGGAAGCTATCTCCAAGCTGAAAAACCAAAAATAAACCAATAACCTAATAAACTAGAGACAGAGGAATGACTTTAGGAGTGTCCAAATAAACAACCAGGTGCATTCTTAAAAGGACTGAGTGCAATTGCCAGCTCCGCAGCACAGAAACACCTAAAAGATCCCAGAATGTGAATAATTTAGTCAAATGCTGCAAAACTGTTCGAACAGATAAAAAAACAAAAACATATACTACATGTTTGTTACTCGATCTCAACCTAATACAGCATGTCTTTCAGTTACTAAAGAGAAAAGGCACGGTACAGCATTTCAAAGGAGGTTCTAGACTTCAGGCAAAAATGACTGCAAGTATTAAAAAACAAACAAACCTTTTGTAAAAATTGCTTTCAAGCTGCTAGAAATGGAGGACTATCTGTCAAAATGCTGCCAAACAGTTAATGCATCACTTTATTTAAACTCCTTGAATTAAAGCTAAAAGTCTGCACTTCAGTCGCATTTTTATTGTTCGATTTAAAATCCACAGCGACGGTGCACAGAGGCAAAACTACAAAAGCTGCATCACCGTCAGTCTAATGGCCTAAACTATTATCTCTTTACCAAAATTGAATTTTCTTTCCTACACGGGCACACAGGGTCCCATTAAAACATTTAAAAGGGTTGCATAATACTCTCAAATGCTGGAGGACATATTTGTTTTTTGGAAACATGAGTTGTGGAGGATTTGGGAATTGATTCGTTTCTGTGAACTGGAAAATAAATATTGAAAGTGAAATTTTCCTATATTGAAAGAAAGACTGGTTCAGATTTAAAACAACAGGGATTTACTTTAATTAACTTTTTTTTAATACTTTGGCTAAAAAAATGAAGTCAACGTGCAGTTAAAAAAAAACAAATAAAGTTTTGGCTTGAACCTGTTTAAAGTTTTAAAGTGTCCATCATTAGTGGCAATGCTACTTTGATATCTAGATCCTCACATTTCTACATGCTATAGCTGTAGACTCACACCAGGGGGCAGTGTTAAAGTCTTTTGGAACAACTTGTCTGAGGGCTACTAACATTTGCATCTGTGCTGTAATTGGTCCTCTAGCTTAATGAGTGTTAAAAACAATTTTAAAAAAATCCACTTTCCAGAGTTCTCATGTAAACTTTCTTGATCTTTAATGGTTTTTCTTCACTTCTTTCTCTTCGTGGTGAACTATAAACTGAAATAAACTTATCACCTTTCTGTCCCCGCGCAGCACCAACGGCTGCTGTTGCCAACAGACTGCACACAAGCATGTCTGTGTTGGTTGTTATTCAGGCCTTTACCCTACACAGACAGACATAAATATAGTATCACAAATAACTTGACTCGTGGACTGGATTTCCCAATGGTGCTTGTGGTGTTGAAGCCTATTAATTAAAGTATAAATTAGTATCAACCAATATAAACACATGAGCTCATGTCTGGCTTACGTGGGAGCCATTCTTATAACTGAACCGCTCGTGTAGTAAATTTACTCTATGAACACTGCCTTCCTTTTCAGCAAACTATACACGACCAACATGTCTGCAAATTTGACACGGTGAATGTGTTGGTACTAATGGTTTGGCTACACCGCCATCTTCATGTCAGCTCCAGCTCTTAAAATCTATTGTTACTGACACCCATGTATACAAGCTGCAGGGCTGAGTCACTATTTGCAAGTCAGTCACACAAAGCAGGAGCACTGCTTTGGTTTCTCTGTGACACAGTCCAACATCAGCTCATTCTGGAGTCATTCCACCTCAGATTATTGTGGTCTTTCTGCTCGACCATCCAAATCAGGGATGTCAAATATCGTGGGCCACATACAGCCCATTCTGATCTTAGGCAGGCCGGACGAGTAAATCTCATCATTGCCCAGATTGTCCTGTAATTATAAAACAAAAGTTTAAAGGCTACTATATAGTTTTTGTTAATTCACATGGTATTCACCCTTTTTTCTCTCTCTCTTTTGACACTGTGGACCACTTGTAAAAACTGAATTTTTTAATGACATAAATAGTTGAAAAAGCTACTTATTACATTATTCTGTTGAATGACCATGTGGTAAGTCTTTATCCATGGAAAGAGTTATAAAACTTCTGAAAATAAGTCCAAATATTGTGCCATTCTATACATGGCTGCTTCCCCTGAGCCTGGTTTTGCTGGAGGTTTCTTCCTGTTGAAAGGGAGTTTTTCTTTCCCACTGTAGCTAGAGAGGGCCATCTAATTGTTAGGGTTTTCTCTGTATTACTGTAGGATTGTTACCCTACAATAATACAGGCTCCTAATCGCAGTATGTGAACACGGCAAGTAGACCTTGCAAGGCTACTCACATGAAATGAGTTACTAATTCTTTTTTCATTACGCTTAATGGTTTTTATTTATTTATTTGTACATATGACAACTGTTATATATGTGCGTTTTAATGCCTCTTAGTACATTTTAATCTTAACCTGAATTATTAGACTCCTCCAGGGGAATATGCTTGTCTATAAAGTGGATCTCAAGGTTAAATTCAATATATTTTCTTCAATTTTGGGATTAAGAAAGTACGCTGTGTGTTTTATAAATAAAGCTGTAAACCATTCAGAAATTGTCCTTTTTTTATTAGTGTGCACTCAAATATGCAACTCTGTATTTTATCTAGTCAATACTCAGATATTTTTTAGGTATCTGTCCCCTGGTTCATTTTTATGGTGAGAAAAGCCAGTAAAAGTTTCAGGCTTTCACCCGTAATATTTTTTTGTTATATTTATGTTCAGGTATCACTTCAGGTTTCAAAGTCCAAAAGAAAAGGGTCAGGAGCTGCAGTAACCCTACATTAAAGTAACCAAGCATTAAAACTTTGTTTTTCCAATTAGTGTTCTGAAAATATCTTCAAAGATTAAGTTAAAATTTACTTGCGGTGAGGTGTTTCTGTTTCTTTGCTGTAGAATGTAATATTAAAAAAAAAAAAAAAAAAAAAAAAAAAAAGCTTTATCTGTCGTGTTGCTGGGGAAAAAAAAACCCCCACAAAAAAAAAAAATGTTCTTTTTCTCTCCAAACTGCCCACGAAATGTATTCACTGCTCCATTAGGATTCACACCTTCCACTCTGGACAGACTTCTGGTCTCCAGTCAAAACTAATCTGGTAACGCCCGGGGAGCGCTCGAAATACACCACCACCCAAATGCGTGTCCCCTTATCGGGGTTTAAAAAAAAAACAAAAAAAAAAAAGCACCACCACCACAAACAGTTATTTCGTTGTTACTGAGCACCGGCACCCTGGGAGCTGCAGAATTGCTCTTGACATTTTGCTGATTTGAGCACCCCACCCCCTGCCATTTATTTACCTTTTCACTAAATGGAAGTTTTCACTGAACTGAGAAAAAAATATTTTATTCCACGTCAGGGAGCTTTTCTTTCCATTTTCTAATAATTTAACTTTCAGTTATTCCCCTTTGTATTGCCTAGAAATGTTAATTAAAATCCAGTTCATTGTTCTTTACTTTTGATTCACTCGACTTGTTCAAGTGTTAAAATAAAGTTATCCCTTTAAAATTAACACTCTAATCTATTGTAATTCATGGTTCACACACTCCCAGACACCAAACCATACAGTTGCAGCTATTTTTAAGCCCTTGGTCTGATGCAAATCCCGACAAATCCCTTTGGCTCAGACGGGGTATGACACATCGTGCCTGGCAGCGAACGTCCTCCACAAATCAGAAGCCGCTCTCCGAGTATCCTCATGAATTTTACAGTGCAATCAGTGCAGAATATATCAAAAACAGCTTTCCATCAGTGCAAGTAAACCTAAGAGACTCGAAGGCTACTTAAATGTCACATCCTGAGTAGATTCCCAGCTTTTCTTCCCCCTTATATTAGTCGTCAACATGGCAGCTCAAAGACTTTTCTCTTTCTATTCTCCGATCGATCAATACTTTACAATTAGAGGAACCAGAAAATGGCTTTTATGGTTGCTTTGACTGGAACTCATTCCACAGCATTAGCATAATATATTGCAAGTGTGCAAGGAAGCTACTCTAATGCTGATGCCTGCCTTGGATCTAAACCACATTTTTCCTGTTTTTCTGATTATACAACAACTTCTCTTTTCTTAATCAGACAACGCTACCTCAGAAAACGACTCTGCGCCCCATTGACCTTGAAAATTGAGCTTTCTAAACATTTTAACAGAGTAAAAAAAAAATAATTGTATTTTAAACTTCTCCTAACCATAACATAGTTGTTTTTGTAACTAAACCTAATTTAAGCTGTTGTCACACATGAACTCCAGATAACAGATAACAGATAAAATCAAGTCTGCACAGAGGTGGTCTCACTTTAGCTGAGGTTTAGATGAAGCTGCTGTCTGGGTACAGCTCACAGGAGGCAGTGCGCACGATGCCTACTTGCTTGCTGTGAATTCTCCATACGCATTACATTCTCGCCTAACTCTGCAAAGCCAGGCTCTGGTGAAGACCCAAAGTGGTCCTGACGTGCAAATTGTTCCCCTGACCTGATTTGAAGTGAAAGACTAATCGATCTCTCAAGCAACTGATTCCCTTCAGGATCCCTGGAGCCAAGTCTTTCTGTTTTACTGGGCAAAGTAAATGACTAGAGGTCTTTGAGCCTCAACAATCTCAATCTATTCTCCAACTTTAAATGCATAAGAAGCACAGCTCGCTGGCTTGTGGCCGGGTGTGGTATATGAAAAGCACAGTGGGACGCTTTTTGTAAGAAGAACTGGAGGGCAGGATGAACTAGCCCCAGGAAAAGTGTGGATACAGACAGTGGGACGGTGACCATGGAAGCTGGAACCAGCTAATGAGTGCGTAATAACTCACCAGCCAAGTCAATTCTGCTTGTGAGTAGCAGCCAATAAAAAGAAAGCTACCTGAAAAACAAGGGTCTCCTTAAAACAAGAGCTAAAACAGGACTGCACCAAGGCCTTGTATAACATTGTTAAATCTGAAAACTGTGAATTATGCAAAGCACTTTAATAGAATCCAAGAATAAAAATACAGAGCTGGAAATGGCCTTAGTGGGTCTCATTTAAAAGAAGTCTAACGGCCCCAGAGTCAATCTCCTGGTCAAAATTAAGACGCGTTTGTTCCACCTCTGCTGCACCTCTCTCTTAATAACCTCTTAAAAGTGGAAAGACACTTGTAGGCTGATTCAGGAATCCTTATGTGCACTGTTACGAACACTGCAAACAAAAAAGCATCATGATTGTTTAGTTGTTGCTCTGAATATGCAGGAAGGATTCGGTCGTATTGAAAGCAAAACCAAAAAAAGTTTCTTTAATTATTAAATAAAACAGAACTTTTATATTTTCTCCCTCTTATATCAAAGCCGATCTTTCTCGACTTTATTATGCACCACCCTGCAGGAATCACATGCACTGTCTATCTATTTCAGTTTGAATCCTCGAGCCAGCTACCAAACATGATCCAGATGGCTTCATGATCCGGCACGAAAGCAGCACGGAGACGAGGGCTGGAACAGCTGGTTTAGACTGACCTGTGTTACTGTGGCTGAAGACTGCCATGGTCTGTCCACCCACTGGGTGCATTGTGAAGGGATGATCCTTTGGGACCTCCAGTGATGCATCGTTCTCCCCCACAGCATCCAAGGCTATCAGCTCGTCACTGAGGCTGAAACATACCTGAGAAACAAAGCTGGAGGTCAAACACGATGCACTGAAATCATATCGATCCATCAGAGGGAGGTGGGTCAGAGCAGCAGCAGACAGTGATGGGATGTAATATAGAAGAAAGAAAGAGTAAAATTACACAAAGCTAGCTGTGATATAATCTTGATTTTAAATATAGAATATATAGGTGGGACTGCGGATATTTGGACAGTGACACGATTTTAATCATTCCAGCTCTGTAGGCCATCACAGCAGATAAAAAACTATCGAGTTTCAGCTCAAATGACAGGCAGACTCTCAACAACAATATTGCATTAACTTTTAAAGTCATTTTAAACACAATATTTTACACGTTGGTAATAAAACCTTTATTTTTAATACTTTGACAAACCTTTTGCAGGCGATAAATACCTGAAGCCTGAAACACTTGACACCAACAAGAAAACTGTTTTCAACTTTGTGATATTTTTTAATTTTTCTTATACAAGGTGTAATTCCTAAAACCCTCAAATTAAACCAGAGTCTGCACTTTAAGTCATTAATTCACAAGATAAGTGCAAATATTTGGTACACAAGTTAAATATTAAAAATGATACCCATGTCCAAAAATATGAAACTAACTTGATTTAGTATGAAGGTGTGTATATCATTAGAAACAAGCCATTCCTGCTGATCTAAAAAACAGGAAGAAAACAGGCGGAAAGGCCTTTAAAGGTCATCTCATTGTAGTTAAAAACCAGCGTGTTTTATTCAAACATTTAACCAACAAACCAAATCATCCAAAGCTGACTCACCTCTGTTTTGCCTTGCTTCCTGTCGGAATTGTGAGAAAACAGAATAATTTAACATTTCATTAATCTCAATAAGTCAATAATTACAATTTTCCCACAGCTACAGCCAAGATTCAGTTTATGATGATGATGATATAAACATTCAAAAACTGCCATTTTTGTTAAAAAATACTTTTTAAAACAGCTGCTGAACAATCAGCTAATCACTGCAGCACTAACACTAAAAACTAATATGGACACATCCACACTGAGGTACCTACTTTCCAATGGCAATCTTTCCAACTTCTCCCTTTTCTGCAGCTTTGTCCCACTGCTGAGATAAATACTTGGGAACCTGGAGAGAAATGCACCAGTTTAAAGGCATCATAAGAAGAGTGCGTTCATGTTTGGGGGAGTTGCTCTTCTGGCTGTTGCGTTTACCTGAATTTTAGTTGACCAATTTATATGCTGATATTTTTCCTACTGACTGAGATCTATAGGTGGTAGGTATAGGGAAATAAAATGAATTAAAATAATCTGCTGTCACTTTGTTTTTGTCCTGGTTAAATGCAATAACACACCCGATGTGCATCTTTAGGGTGAACTATGCATTGGCGGTCATAGCATGGTTGAAGGACGTTTCTCCCATTGCTGCTGTTTTAAATACAGATATCGATAGATGATCAAATGGCTAGTTTAGTCCCCTTATCAAAGGGCTCTAATCATAAGTATCACATGCACTGGGAGCTAGCACCATTAGCTGCCGCCTTGAAGTTGGAAAACAACACAGTTTCTGATGTAATCCCAGAGGTATGAGTCCAAGATACCTGACGAAAAGCTGAAACCACTTCTTGAGTATAACATCATTATCTTTACATTTTCTATACTTATTTTTATGAATGTTTTCATCTTAAACTTTCTGGACTGAGGGAGAAAATGTCTTTGATGTGTTATTTGGGATTAAGATTCATTTACAGAAAACAGATGTTTTATTTTATTACTGGAAATTTGCAGTCATTTAAAATTTTATTTTATATTCAGATGATCTGTGAGAGAAGTGCTCACCCGTTAAGGAATTAAACAATGAATAACCAAGGGAATAAGTCACAAAGCCATCCTCTAATTTATTTTGAATATCAAGCATATGCATTCCTTTTCTCTTTATTTTCTTCTCAAGTCACAATTATTTGTACTTCTTGTATTGCAAGAAATATTTATTAGACTTAGATATTGATAAAGGACAGCTTAAAATCTTGCTCCGATTCTTGGGCTAATCTTTTCCCTCCCCATTACTACGATACCACGTGAATGCACAAAGTCAGTGCTTCAGTTGTTTTTTCTCTTGGTCACAAACACACAAACATATTCCGCTTAAACACCTAGCGTAAAACAATAAGTACGAGCACTTCTTAAAAAACAAAACACAACAACAACAACAAAAAACGTTTTTCCAAGTTCATGTGAAGTTACCCGCACCCGGAAGCTCGTTTTTCCGATTATTCTCACGCCACATGAATGCGCAATAAAAGTTCTGTAGCTTCAATCCTTCGATCAAGTCGACACCTTTAAGTAAGGTGAATTATTTAAAAAAAAATCACTTTTCAAAGAAGTGCCTGTGTGTTACCAATAAACTGATAACACCTGTGAACGTCTGTGAAGATGAAATGACGTCGTGATTTGATCATTTTCAGGTAAACAAACCTTCACAAGCCACACGCCTTTACTTTGTTTGACTCCAGTCAGGTCAACCTCCATTTTCTCTGACATCGTTTTAAACAGTAATGCGAGAATTGGCTAAATAAACAAGTACAAACAGGGACGCCTGGTGACCGTTCAATTTACTCAGGAGTATCCAATTAGGCAGGGAGGCTTCAAAATAAGACTTCCTGTTCTATCTTTCAAAATAAAACGGATTTTTATGATTAAAAAAAAAATACTTGCACAGAAATGTTAAGTCTTGGCTTTATTATGTAAAATAGCCTGAGGCTGATTATACCTCGCTTCTTATCCTTTCATGGAGAAAAGAAAACCACTTTATTTTCCTCCATTATCTGCAGGTTCACACATAGATTAAAAAAAAAGTTTCTCTTAATACTCTTAATTTTTATTATGTAACGTCCTCATGCGTGACCATTTCTGTGGACAGATTTTCAGCTCTCAATATTTTGATTAATGTGGGACTGTTTGCTCTTTAAAGACTTCATTTATCACGGATCTGCTGGGGGAGAAGTAATGACATGACGGGGACAAATGCCACAGGCTTCTGTGATTTTATGAGCTACAGGCTGCCTATTAAAATTACATGACATCCCATGACCAAGACAGTGATTAAGGGTTGTGATCTTAAGCCTTCTCCATCCAAGTCTTAGACTATTTCTTCTAAAATAAGCCTTCAGTATGTGCATATTTAGATTAGATTGAAAATTAAAGAAGTTAAAATGTTAAAAGGAAGCTCAACAGCTAATTATGTCCACTTTTTTTTACAATAATTCAGCCATAATGGACAAGTAATCATATGGTTGCATCAAGCAAAATATACTTAGGTCAAATAAGGACTGAACGACGGTCTAGACCTCTGAATCATCACTCTCTCAACATTCAAAGAGAGCAAAGAGAGTCTGATTGTCAGGCCACTAAAGTCCAGGGTCAAGCGCTGCAATGAAAGCATTATATGTGCACGCTGTAGGTGGCTTTAAAGGACACACTGCTGAAGCCCCCAAGTTTCTTATATCACAGCATAAACAACCTGGTGAAAAGTACAAAATTGACGGACATCTCAGTCTGCAAAGGTGTGAAAATAATGATCGCTGCAAATTACTGTGCCTTAAGTTTAAGATTTCCTCAAGTCTTCAGCATTAAAATGCTGCATTTTTGGACATTACATGTCTAAAAACAAGAGAAATACAGTACCAAAGGACATTAAAACCAACTATATTAAGTATTAATGCACTTTATGACTTGTTTCATGTGTACGGAGATCATAAAATTATCATATTGCCCACTTTCATTCATCCTAATCCTAATGTCCATATTTATCTAATTGTTTTAATTCAAAACCATTTACTGACTGGTACCATCATCATGTGGATCAACAGGAAACCTGGAATCGTTCAAAAATGAAACTAATTATTATTATTTTATCTAATTTTCACCTCCTCATCTCCCTCCTGCTTGTGACCCTTAAATTAATCTCAGTAGCTCAATGCTGAACGATGTCACTCAAAAACGCATCTTGAAGTGAAAGAAGCTATCCACTGTAGGAAGCGATAAGATGAATACTGCACAGATGTGTGAAAATAGGTGTTGAACACAACTGGAATGTACAAACCATGAAGGGAGGAGTCACCTGTGATAAGCTGTGTGGTCATAAAAAACAACTGCAGTTGAGCTATAAAAAAAACCTGTTTTGCTTAGGCTTAAAAATGATTCTCCAAGGGAAGGATGTCTCATTTTTGTTACATGTCTGCTGTCTCATCTCCTCTCTCTTTATTGGTCTTCCTCACATCTTTAAAGGAAAGCACAGAGACACAAAGAGACCAAGTGAGGATGTGCAATTTGAAAGGTTAGGTGGCGTCTGTGTTGTTGTTTTGTGCTGTGCCCTGTTTTGTCCTGCAGGAGCTGATTGGAGGGCAATTAGCTGCATGAGCTACACCTGAGCCCAGTGTGCTCAGATATGAAAGCTTCTCATTTCCCTGATTCCTCTCCTTGCATCTTACTCTCTCTCACCAGTGATGGAAATAGAGGAGCTGAACAAGAGACGGTCGCTTAATGAAATGAGACGCCCTCGCCTTGGAGCAGCAGCAATTTAAAGCAGTGTCAGTTAACTGTGATGCTTGATATTATTTTGTAATAATAAACACTGCAGCTATGTTTTAATATCTCAGGTGTAACTGAGCTCACGACTGTCTGGAACCTCTTTTAATTAAACTCAAAATATGGCATATATATAAATGTTATCCTTGTTTTTAATCACACACACAGGAACACTTAAAAAGCTGAAAGTGTGACCATCTTAATTAACTAAAACAATTTATGAATGCAAAGATGAGCTGTTTAGTGAGTCCTTCCACCCTGGTTTGTATATTGCAGCATCTTTTGTATAAACTGAAAGTACTGCTGTAGAGGATAGACCTGTGCAGCTTCGATTATATATCCTCTGGTTAGCCTCCTCTCTTCTCCAAATGCATTTAAAGTGTTGAGACACACTTCAGTGTGGGGCACTGAGATTGATTTCCAGGTCACAGGCAGGAGGTGAGAGGAGAAGCCCTCTATCTCCCACTATGATCAGCCTGGCTACAGCAAGCTCCTTAGGTTTCTTTATTTTGCTTTCCCAATACACTGACACTTCATTAGGTATGCTCCTGCTGCTCAACTGCTCGTTAACACAAATATCAAATCAGCCAACCACATAGGCACAACATAAAGATTGTTAGGTCAAGGCAAACTGCTAAAGTTCACACCGACCATCATAATGGGGCAGAAAGGTTATTTAAGTGAGACTGAACGTGATATGGTTTTTTTACTTCTATTTTATCGAAATTGTTGATCTTTTCGGATTTTCCAACACAGCTGTCTCTGGGGTTTAAAAAAGAGAAAAATGTCCAGTGAGCCACAAACCTGTGGGCCAAAGTGCCTTTGTGATGTCAGAAGTCACAGGAGAATGGCCTTGTGGACAACAACCAAGTTGGCAGAAGAGCATCTCTGAGTGTATAACACATTGAACACAATTTGACCCAATTTGCTATTTCTAGGTCATCTCTGTTTACTTGAACATGACAGCAAGTACTCAACTGTCCTCCACACTCATCTCAATCAATCAGTCACTCTGAACAGGAATGTTGCAGGAAAACAGGAAACTGTTTGAAGCATGCTGGACCAAAATCTCAAAAGGAAGACCTTACACGAATACAGAGAAAGTAGAGAAAAAACCCAACAAATTACCCCTTATGAGCAAGCACTTGGCGACAGTTGGAAGGAAAAGCTCCCTTTTAACAGGAAGAAACCTCTGGCAGAATTAGGGAGGGGCGGCCATTTGTCACGACCGGTCGGGGTTAAGGGGAAGAAGCTGGGACAAAAACAAGCTGTGGAAGAGTACCAGTGATTAAAATTAGCTAATGATTAAATGCATAGTGAGTGAAAAAGAAACACTCGTCATGGGAAGCCCCCAACTGCCTAGGTCTATTGCAATGTAACTAAGGGAGGAGTCAGGGTGACCTGATCCAGCCACAACTAAATGCTTTATCAAAAAGCCTAATCTTAAATCCAAACAGGGAGAGAAAAGATGCCTAGAAGCTGAAAGTGGGTTCAAATTCACATAAGCAAAATATACCCAGTGAAGTCACAGGTATATATACATGTTGTCTTAATGTAATAATGTTTTCGTAAACACATTTCATGTCTCTCAGTCCCCGTTTGAGATTGTGGGCTGAGTTTCACCGTTTTTTCCTAAACCACTTCACTGAATGAATCACCTCGAACAGTTTTCAGCTGCATTTAGACACAATTTGCAGATCTGTTTTAACCTTTTACAAAGCACGTTTTACGCAGTGATTCACTTGTGATGCGTAATGACAACAACAGGTGGCCCAAATTAAACCACAACACAGATGCCATTTCTGAAACACAGCAACTCAAAATTGTCCACACTTGTTGCTGCTGAGCTGGCTCCAGAACAGCAATTTTACATAAAACCTGGTTTTTTTTTCATGAAAGTGTCCTTTACATTTTTCTTATATAAGATGATGTTTACTTGAGTCATCCTTCATATAATTATGAGAAAACATGGTCACTTTCAAAAGAAAATTATAGTATGAGGCATATACATGCATTGGTGATCCTCTGTTGCCACTTTTACTGTTTCCTGATGTTTCATCACTTTGTATTGACAGAGGAAGCTGGGGAGGGGGGTTGTTTCTGTTTTACTTCATATTTTTTGCCATTTTAGTCTAAATGGTAAATGGCCTGCATTTGTATAGCGCTTTACTAGTCCCTAAGGACCCCAAAGCGCTTTACACTACATTCAGTCATTCACCCATTCACACACACATTCACACACTGGCAATGGCAAGCTACATTGTAGCCACAGCTGCCCTGGGGCACACTGACAGAGGCGAGGCTGCCGGACACTGGCGCCACCGGGCCCTCTGACCACCACCAGTAGGCAAACATGGGGTTAGTATCTTGCCTAAGGATATTTGGCATGCAGCCAGGAGGCAGCCTGGGATCGAACCACCGACCTTCTGATTAGTGGCTGACCTGCTCTGCCACCTGAGCTACAGCCACCCCACAGTAGTCTAATCCAACCACGGGGAACAGCCGCACGTCCTTCTTACTTGATCTGGTGTGCGATCGCTGGTCAGCTGTGTTTTTAATATGACTGGCTGTGTGTGTGATCTGAAACATTTATTTGGTTTTGAGCATAAATAAAACTGTTCCGGCATGGTTGAAGTTTTTCTTTTCTTTATTTTTTCCAAAGGTGTTCAAGGTTTTGTGAAACTGAGCTTTGTGTTTGGAGTCTTTGGAACAGATGGAGGGTTTCAAAGACTCCAGGAAGGCTGAGTGCTTCAAAGGAGACGAGAGAGGATGACAGTGTGACCTATAGTTCTCCTGATACTCTGCAAGATTTAACTTGGTGAAACTTTAACTATAGATATACATTTCTACACACTTGTTTTTTGTTATTGTTATTAGTGATATTAATGACTGAACCACCATAATAGTGATTTTATTATCATTATAACAATAGAAATGTGAATACACACACTCACTAATCTAAACCTGTTGTGTAGGTTTAGATTAGTATAAAAATAACAATAATAATAATTCAAAAAGGCAGAACTCAGACCAGACCCAGCATAGAGGAGCTGTTTGTTAGTTTAGGTATTAATAATTAAAACATGTTAAAAGTTTATTTTTATATTGCAAAAATGGGAACTATAATTCTTTGTTAGGATAAATAGATAATAATTATTGGTACCCAAGTCCAGGCTCTCTGAGTTTGGATAATAAACAACCTTTATTTTTGTGGGCTAGACCCATTAAAAATACACAAACAAGGATCGAGTAAGGCCTTTTTCAGGGTTTCCTTGGTTATGAGTTGTAGTTTTTTTGTCTATAAGTGGCGAGCTGAGCAGAGCTCTACTCTGGAAACTGGGAGAGAGAGCAGCAAACAAACACAATGACACATGAGGAGAAGATGGTTAAACATGAACAAGATGAAGAAAATACAAAATAAGAGTTGTGCTACTGTGACGTAAACATGGTTTTTTTGTATTTTCTTCTGCTACCACCTTTATAATCTTTACAGCCTGGCCAGCAGGGGCTTAATTGGAGAATAAAATCACAGGTTTATGTTTAAATAGTGCCAGTCCACAGAAACAGTCATCTCAGAGCAGGTAAAGACCTGATGAATCAGTGATCCCTTATGAGCAAGCGACAGGTGTGCAGGTGAGCAAACAGCATGTAGGAGACGAACAGAGAGCCACACCTGGACACACAGAGAGAAAGAGAGCTGAGAAAGGGGAGGCAAAACAGACTAGGAGCCTCAAACCTCTCGTCTCCAGCGGCTTCCTGCGACTCTGACAAAAAAAAAGCCCTGCAGGTGTTATTCATGCGTCACCCTCATGAAAGGGCACAAATACATTTTTACATTAATGCACCATGATAAACACCATCATCAGAAATATCAGTAACAGGAACACAAATGTGGATGGCACTGTGTAGGATTATGACTGATTTACTGACCTTTATCCTTCAAAAGAGAGCTGTGGAGATTGTTTCTGATACTTCACCGTTTGCCCGGTATGTGCACTGTGATAGTCTGCTGAGTGTTTTTGCCACACTTGCATTTCAGACTTAACATCTGATGGCTTCTTAAATAAGAGGTCTGTGACTGCGAATCAGTAGGCGAGGTAGCCGAGCTCTGCAGTGATTATTTCACTGCATAAATTATGCATGTAGAGCTTGAGCCCAGAGTAAATCAAGATTAGCTTTCGAGGTCATTAACATGAATCATCGGCGTGTGACTTGCATGTAATTAATGCAAACTGCACTGGCTCAGAAAATTTGGAGACTATGATAAATTCATGGAGATACTGAACATGCGCTCTCAATATTGCTTAATATTAAACACCTTACTTGATTTACAGTTTGATTAACTGTGACATCATAAGTGATGATAAACTTAGACGGTGGCTGTTCTCAGCACATCATGAGTCTAAATCAGAGTCGTTTATCACCCTCATGTTGTTGTGAGTAGTCAAAGAGGCACACCCAGAGGGGCACAGCTTATCTGAAATGACATGTTCTCTGAAACTATCTTTAATTAAGTCGTGGATTGGGCGTTCATACTTCAGCACTGAAGCTCATTTGTATATACTGCCATCTTGTGGACAAATCCTAGAACTGGAACGGAATGCAGTGAATGAGTGACTGAATGAACAACAAACTAAATGTGGGATGAAGAGTAAGCTATATTTAGGATCCCAGGACTTGCAAACTGAATTCATGGTACTTGGGGAGGATGGGTGCTGGTCATGTTGGGACATTCAAGGGAAAACCAATAAGACGACTGTTAGGTTAAAAGGAGAGAGGAAGGAGCTAAAATGGCTTGTTTCAGGCAGATGATGAACTGAAAGCACTGTATAGGATTAATAAGGATTACTCTGAGCTGTGACTCAGGCAAAACTGCTCTAATAGGTAGTTAAAAATGTAGAGTTAAGGTGTAATCTTTTTGCCAGGAAAACGTTTTAGAAACACCTTTTAAATGTAAGACAAGACCCTCATGTTCAGATGATGGGTGTTTTTTCATAACAAACAGCAGAAAGAACTTCCTGTAACTTTCCTAAATACATCTCTCAGCAGTGTGACCTGCAACCAGCATCCATGTTTTTGTAACACAAAGACTTGCCTCAGAGCCGCCGCACCTCTGTCAGCTGTCCGGTCGTCAGCACATTCACATAAAGTCGAACACAGTGAAAGCTGCCATCTACATCAAGACCCAGAGACAGAGGGTCCAAAGTGACCGACCCGATGACCGCAGATTATCAGCATCATTGGAATGTGTTGAAAGTGAGACGACAAATCCTAAGTATAACTTCCTCTTGTAACACAAGTTCAAACTCTGTGAAAATCCTGCAGTCCTTTATATGTCCTCTGCTGGGTGAAAGATTCAAAAACGCCTTTTCATCAGGGATAAAATGAACGTGGCAGCAACTTGGCTGCAGTTTTGGCTTTGCTCGCTCAAGGTCGTCCTCTCTTTGAGTTAGGTGCAGTCTGAATGTATATCAGCGAAAGACAAGGATGATAATTAACCCGGTGAATTAAATGCCAGAGCTTTGATTTACGTTAAGACGTCTCCATCAACAAGATCTCACCTTCAGCTCGGGGGAGACATTCTGACATGAAAAGTTTTGTTTTATTGTAATTACCTGCTTTTTCACTTCAATGAGAATATCTCCTGGCTCTGACACACTTGCTGTGAGTGTGATGTAAGGCATGATTGTTATAATTTTTTTTACAGTTAAGTGCTTGCGATGGGCTGCAGGGTTTGTTGCCATGGCAGCCCCTATTAGACAGATGTCTTTAAAAGGAGAAGAAGAAGAAGGAAATACTGAGGAAAGAGCTTCTAGTGTTTATTACAGCTACTTTACTGTTAAATATTAATTCTCTGCAATGGGCAACAAAGATTCTTGAACTTTTCACTCAAACATTGATGTAGCCAGGTCACTGAAACAAAGTGACAACAGAGAATGTTGACTTGATATTTATACATAGCCACAGCTGTGTATAAATATCACAGTGTTCGCTGGAGTGTGATTACATTTGGATGTTAGACAGAAACCGCTTAGGCTTAGAAAAAATTGTTTGGATTAATATGTGTGTGAATGAATCAATGAGGCTTGTATTATAAAGCGCTTTGAGCGCTCAACCAGAGTGGAAAAGTCCTATATAAGACCGGCTCCATTTACAATTTACTCTGTTTAATGTAAAATATATAAGCTTGTAAAGGTCCAGTGCATTTAACAAATGACATTTATTTGAAACATATCTGGCTGCAGGAACATAATTACAGCCTGAACTGCTTTTATTAAAACTTTTTTATCAACATTAGACACAGATGTTAGACAAAGATATCACAGATTTTTTAATGTATTTATTCCCTGTTGTTAAACAAAGGTTGACTTAGTCTACTCCTTATTTAAGCTTTAAATGAGTCTATTATGCATGTTTCATGTTCATATTTTGCTTCACAATTCAATATCTGTATCTTATACTGGGCCTTTGTCATAGATAGGCCTTTGTAGATAGATAGGCCCCTAAACCCCTAACCCTTTGTAGAATATGGACATATCCACTAAACAACAAAAGCTGGTTATAAGCTAACCGTAGGCCAGTTAATGTTAGGCTCAAGTGTTCTAAAAATCACACCCTACCTCTGATAAACAATTTGATTTCATTCTCATATTATATGAGAGTTTATTTGCTAAGTGTCCCAGTCCAGCAATGTTAGATCACTTTCAAATGACGTGTTACAAAGCCAACTAACAGCAGCTAAAAGATGCTCATAGCAGCTAACAGCAGCAAAAACAGCAGCGCTTACTCACAGAAAAGTTCAGGATATCCTCAAAAACTCACCAATGTATCACTATCATCAGACAAAAATTAGCTTCACTAACTCTTTGACTCATAGTGGACTCCTTTCACAAAGTTTTACAGCCTCCTCAAGAGAAAACAGAAGTGGACACATATTGACAGCTGAGGTAAACACCAGGCCAACAGCTAACACTCGCTACAGATGACCGGCAGCCAAAGTTATTTATCCTACTGACATCTAGTGGTGAGATTTTGCACGCTGTACTTCTAAGAAAAATTTAGCAAAGTACCTTAAATCTGCATTCATACTACTGGCTAGCAGGGGGTGAGCTCTGTCATTTTGGATAAATTTCAGTAAATTTGCAGCTCCCTTTTTGTTTGTTTGTTTATTTTTATAATTTGTTTTATGGTATGATGCCAGTTACATTCAAAAACTGCACACAACCAACACAAATATGCTTGCATGGAGTCCTCCAAAGACCTAACAGCATGTAGCTCCACATTGAATATCCTATTTGTAGGTGAATGTCTTGTCTGTTACTGTGTGAACTCTAAAGTTGTATGATATAACCTCACTCTGCTCTACAAGTGGGTAGAGGACCAACAACAGGTCAGTTCAGGATGAGTAACCCACAGTTATTAGAACATGTTTGTACATCTAAACTGTTTTTTGAAAAAAACAACAATGACTCCTGATCACTTTTGATGATGTTTTTCCAAGGTTTTTTTTTTGCTATCACTATTGTATAATTCATGACACTGCTCTTCTACATACTTATAAATATCCCAGCGACACAGCTGTCTAACTGTCTCCTCAGCCCCACATTATATTGAAAAACAACAACATGATTCACTCTGGAGGAGCCGAATGTTTGCTGGTAATTAGTATGTGCAATTTTTAAAAAAGTAAGCCACTGATTACATGTGTTTACAGGCTGAATCCTCCATCTAATCAAGAGATTGGCTTGGGTGTAGTAACGCTCTGAGGACTCAGTGAATATTTTCTCTCTGGAATGTGGCTTTCTCTGATGAGAACATTTTTTTCAAAGTGTGTAAAGTCATAAGGTAGATTTGTATGAAACATGAAAATGTAGCTGACACAGGACCTGAGCGACGCATCTGACCATTCGGTTTACACATCTACCATTCACTAAAGCCTCATCAGAAGTGGTTTCTGTAGAAACGTGGCTGCTTTTTAAATTAAGGCTGAAGACTTTTGTTTGTCTCTGCTTTTTATTAAATCAAGGAATTACAGATTTATTGTACTTTCCTCTTGTATTTCTTAAATTCCTGTCTAAATGTCAAACCACTTAGCATTGCTTTGCCCCATTGAACCTTTGATGCATCAAATACCCTGACTAACCTGATGAGGGTGCTGTAATCAAATCTCACCTTTTAGTTATCATGTTTTTAGAGATTTAAAGACAGGAGTTAATACTGTTGTACAAGTGGTAGTCAGGATTGTCTACAGATGTAGAATTTCTAGTGTGATTTAAATTTAATCAAAAATGCCATTTTTGCATGTACAGCATCAAAACAAGCTAAAAGTAACATCAAATTTAACATTATTGTTATGAAAACAAGGACAAATGGCGGTGGTTGAGTATAATTCTGCCACTTGGTTGAGTGTGAAAATCCTTAAAATCTGGTTATATTAAAGTTTTTGATTATTTCACTTCTTCACTGACAATGTTTTTGTTTCATTAAATGCGAGTCTGTGGCAGCTTAAATCCTCTCCTTCATTATTAAGTGCAGTATTTCCACTGGCTCCTCTCAGGTTTCCCCTTTCACTCATCACTCAGGCATGCAGCTCTAAGGTTACTGCTTTGTTTAATTCATTGTGCTGACTCTATGTTACTCTATCAATGCAATAAGGAATAAACAGCTGTTCTTACTGTGGCACAAATTTTTAAACCCCTTTGTCACATCTCATTCTTCTAAAGGGAATCTCACTGGCCTTTAAGCAGCTATAAATCGGCGAGGTGAGGCCTTACAGTGTATCCTTATTCACTGGTATAAAGGAAAAATCAGTATGTTAGCATTTAAGTTTCACTGATGAACCCACGAGGCATTACACCACAGCTGAGTCACCTTTTAGCTAAACATGGCTTCTTAAAATAGGAAAACAGCCTGTAGATATCTTACTTTATTTAAAATCAAAGCATTTTAAGAACAAAATACGTTGGACGGTGCATCTTTTCCTATAAGCTGCAAATACTGGGAATACTAATGTAGAAGACAGAAGGACCCAAAAGCATGGCTCAAAGCTCCAAAAAAGCTTTATTCCTGGGAACTTGCAAAGTAAAGCTGACATAAGGGCAAACAAATAATCAAAAGGAATTAAACTAGTGACACAGGATAAGAAACACACAGCTTGAGGGAGAAGGCAACAAAGAGCACGGGAAGACAATGAATCCACACATGGAAGACACAAAAAGCTGAAACTAATATCAGATGATGACCCAGAGGTAGTACAACTAGACATGCTGCAGAGACTAAAGACCGCCAAAGTATAACAGGGAGAGACAAAACACTTGACGCAATGACAAAAATGTAAACAGCCACAAAAAAGACTGAGTCAGATACAGAAATGGGGGGGGGGGGGGGGGGGGGTACAAGGGATAAATAAAGAACCATAAAACCAGAATATTACAAAATATTCTTAGAAGCACAGAACCAAAAAAAACCTCATACATCCTAAAAACTCAAAACCCTGGGTCCAAGACTCAGAGACCATGACGACTATACCCACAGCACTACAAACAAAATCGACTCTCTCGCCACCTCTATATGGAACAGTGATTAATCGAAAAAGTAAACTCACTTCAAAATGTGTTTATGTACTCATGGTTTTTTGAGAGTTTTTATAAATGGGCTTTAATTTTTTTTAAATATGTAAACGCATTTTTGATGATTTGATGAGCATGAATTGTGTGCTGAAGATGACCATACAGACTGTTGCAGGAATGGCCAGTGATTCTATATATGAGTGGGACTGGCTGCCTGTGTTTCCATTAGCCCTGCAATGGACTGGCTCCAACCCCTGAGTGACCATGAAAATCGACAAGTGGAAGAAAATGGAAGGGACATAAAATACTCATGTCTATACTTTGTCCCATAAAATGTGTTTGGTAAGAAGTGGCTAAAAGGAGCTGCAGATGTCAGAAATTCAACTCAGGTTGAATGGTGTAATGAGGGAAAAGGACAAGGAAGCACGAGGTCCTTTTTCATCAGGTGGCGAGCAGCTAGAAAGTAAAATGTGGTGGTAGCCAAGAAGTACAAAACTAAACTGCAGCAGTTGACATAATTTATTTACAATAAAACCATCCCAGGGAATTTAAAAAACTAAAACTATAGGTCTCACTTATATACAGGGGCGTAATTTCCAGGGGGGTTAGGGGGGTTATGACCCCCCCAATAATCAGACCCAACCAATACAAACCCCCCCCCCCCAATAAAATTATGAATTATCCTACATACATAGGCTGTTGATTTTCTTTACTCATTTCAGTTATTACCAGCAAAATAGTTGCATGTTTAATCATCTGGGAATTTACCCAGACTACCCCAGGTGCAACAGTCTTGAAACCATCACACAAATCATTCTTCCCCAGTTGGGTCTCATTTGGAGAGGCATTCTTACTGGGTACAACTCCTCCACCACATCTGAATCCAGTTCCACAGACAATTCCAGGCTAATCTCCTTGGCATCCATCGGGCCAGTCCAACCTGTTGCTCTCATGAAGCTGTGCCGTCTTCATGTTTGTGCCACTTATACTCTGACACCTCTCTCTGATTGCCTTCACCTGCCATCTTTTATGTAATATCAATTCAATAAAACTTTATTGATCCTGAAGGTTGGCCCTGAAGGAAACTGGGTTAATATCAATTTCTGGTAATATCAGCAGGTGTGGATAATTTCTTTGATTAAGGCACGAAGTAACAGTGGGAAGGAAAAACTCCCTTCTAACAGGAAGAAACTGAATCAGGATGATCAGTCTTGCAGATGCTATGCACAACAGCATTTCATGTGTGGTGATTGCATTTGGATATCATCAAAGCAGAGCCAGTTTGTAAAGATGATCATTTTCTGAACATAATATACAGGAAACAGAAACTCCAATTGCTCACAGAGCTTGTTTTTCTCAGTAATCTAAAAAGTGTTTGAAAAAATTCCATTGACCTTTTTTGTTAAAGGAACTGCGACGATGCAAACTCTTGTTTTGGTGCACACAAACACGGTCGTCCCTGTGCCACTGTGGCCCTCTCTTTACATCATATTCAGCCAAGAGGACAACCCCAATCTGGATTATTTATACAGGCACTGATCTCAGTATTTGAAACTTTGACCGTGTTTAAAATGGACAAATTGTAACAGTGTATATTCACTGTTACTATATAAGTATATGTCACAGGAAATAATTCAAAGAATAATAGAGCTGCTTTAAATTTCACTAACAATACTTAAAGAAATTGGGACCTTGCTGCTAAACAAACATGTCTTCAGGCCTTTACCCTCATCCATTTTTAAGACCAAAAAAAAGCATAAAAGGTCACGTGTATATGTTCATCATATCTGGGTTTCCATGTGACATTTGGCCTAAAAAGTGCAACAGATGGTTGTAGAAGGAGCTTTACTCATCACAATCTATAGCATATTAACTAGACTTTTGATTTTATTATTAGTAACAAAGAAACAATGCATCTCTTCATATGCAAGAGAGAATAGGGAAATAGATCACAGGTAAAATGTCTAAATCAGCAGAAGGTATATATGTTAATTCATTTTGGGGGGTAATGTGTCAATACAACCCTGCTGCAAGGGATTCGGAGTCTAATCTTTCTTTAGTCAAGCTCAGCAATGTGGGAAAACAGGCTCATGAATGAATGTTGTGGCTCCTCTGGTTGAAATAAAGCTGGCATCTATTCTGGCCTCCATTCACATCAGTGGACACAAGCCTCAGACAGACTCAGCTACCCTGGTTCTCATCACCGGGCATTCAAGCATTTTAGCTCAGTTATTCCACCATCAGTGCCACTCGTGTCTGAAAGATCTGCTACCTTATCATTAAAGCTCCACCAGGATACTTCGACAAGCAACAAAGACTAGATTCAGAGCAGAATAATCATTACCTGCTGCTACAGTTGGTTAAACAAGATAACTGAGGTAACTACTATCTAGCATCGCACATTTTGGAAACGTGCAGCAGAATGCAGATGTACTCACAAATAAATTAGGTTATCAAAACTTTATTTGTAAAAGAATAAGCTTTTTTTAAAAGGTTTGTTTGTATTTTGCAGAGTTACAAGGACAAAGTAAAATATTTCCCAGTTCTGAAAGATTGTGATGATCAGAAGATGGAAATATTTGGGGTTTAATCATCTCAAAACTGTGCAATGCACCACAGAGCTTCAGTGCTTTGAAGTGCACTTTTCAGAAATCTCTTGTTAATCAAAAGGCTCTTTTTGTTTATGTAGAGCCTTTCATCCCTCAATTAATTTAATTTTCGCATAATAGTCACGTCTGTGTTTGGTCTGGGCTGTGTGCAAGCACACTGAAAGTATTTCCTAGCTTGTGTGGACGCAGTTCTGATTTGATGAAAACACAATCACATAATAAACTTAAATGGCCCCATTCCAAAAGAAAACATGCAGTGTTTTAAAGCTTTTGCGGTCCACACATTATCACACTAATGTTCCTCTGACTGTGCACCGCATAATCAAGAAACGCTGAATTACCATTGTTATTTTTGGACCTTTTATTCCTCTTTCATTTATAATTTGGCATTGTAACAACAACCACATTGGACAGAAATGACGAAGTTTCTATTAAATAACAAAGTCCAGGAAGTCCTGTTGATTGGTGCAGGGATAACAGGGCAATATATCTTCAAGTGAAATCACATTCATTTATTCTTTAACCATAGAGGCAGCGTAACGCTAAACTTTTATCAGGGTTGGAGAGTCTTGTTCTATCCCCAGCAGTGTTCTTGCTCCACTTCCTGGACTTTTTTTTGTTCTGTCTGCACTTCTTATGAGCACCTGTTCTTTGGAAAATAAAATTTTCTTGTTAACCCCATTTACATTACAGCTTAGAGAGAGGGGGGAGGAATCAAACTGCCTGCTCAAACTTAATAAGCGAACTCACCTTCTGCCCGAGATACGTCTTCCCTAACTGCCCGGGTGTTCTTGAATTAAATTAGGAAGAATCGCTTTAGGGCACATCCAACAGTCGGATGTCTTTCAGTCGGATATAAAGAACAAAACATGTTTCTCCTTTTTCTCTGAAAACCCTTTGAGTGATTACTTTTCTTCATAGCAGGGCAAAGAAAATCAATGCAGAGTTCAGAGTATAAATTACTCATTAGTGCTAGAGCCACAGCACAATAGTGCTGTGTTTTTTTGGGTTTTTTTTTTTTTTTTTTTGTGGAGTGCCAGGATGATTTAAAGCTGCTGACAGCACCAGGCGCTTACACTGCAATAGGCTCCTGCTGTCCCTCTTGTCCTCTATCATTTGTATCGATGGGTATAGCCTGTCTGCTTGCCTGACAGTTAATCTCTTCTTCTCTTCCCTCCTCCTTCACTATTACTCTCTCCTTTCTCTCTGTGAGCCACCACAACTCCTCCTCTTTCTATTTCTTGCATTACCTCCCCTGTTTTGTTTTGTTTTTTTCTCACAGATGTCGTTATGATGTATGATTTCACAGTAGCTCAGACAGCCAGTGTTGCTTAAACTCTACAAGACATCTATTTTTTCTTACATGGGGACCTATTCTGGTTTTTTCCAGTATTTTTTCTCTTATATGATTCACAGTCAATTATCTTCTACATTCTGAGTTAATCTAGTGGTTCTCAAACCACCAGCATTAATTTTAACACCATTGTTTCCCCCAATCATGACCCTTTTTTAAAAAGAAATAACCCACATTTCAGCATCAACATCATTCGACTTGGCTCTGAAAGCCACTGCTTTAACCCAGCTTCCTTGTGACTGGCTGCTCAACACAAACAGAAGGTTTGAACAGCAGGTTGGTTTGACTTCTGTGCTTATTGCTGTGTACCTTAGATGACCATATTAGGTATATCTACTCTGTTTGACATCGTTCTGATCCAATAGAAAAATATTGGGGGAAAAAAAAAACAAATCTCTGAACCTGAGAGTTTGGAGCAGTCAGGGATTCCTTGCAAATATGCTGACCTCATTATTTGAAACCTGCGTCATGTTTAGAGCATCTACCTCTGTGGATCATGAACTCTGACCTCTGGTTAGATGTGAAAGAAATGCAATTTCCCTTAAAGCATGCTTCTGATAACCAAAATACATGCAAAAGAAACATATGCACTGTAATTCTATGCCTTTATTAATTGAACTTAACATATTATTTAAAAATTTCAGTGCAAAGAGAAGAGAAAAGAAGAGACTGATTGAAAAGAGCTAGAACTGGTTCTGTATATCCAGTGATGAACAGAAAACACCGGAACACAGAAAATGGAGAAGCTCGAGTTTGAGATCAGAGTTCGTTGACCTGCTGTGGCAACATTACCAACCAACAAATGTGTACATTTTTCTCTCTCTCCTGTGTTTAAAAGGGAGAGAGTGAGGGTGAGAGAGGCCCCAAACAGCACCTGCATGTAGAATAATCCTTCAGTGTAGTTGACACATGTGTCTGCAGAGGGATCTAGCAGCTCTCTGTCTACCTTTGTTTCACAAACACTGCTGTGGGGATGTTTTGCTCATACCACAACAAATGTTTACACCCTCCATCATTTTCCCTCTTCTTTTCAGTATTTTTCACTGTCAAAATAAATCACATTTTTCTTTAAATGAGTACAATAAAAGGGGAACACGATAACCTAACAATGGAATTACTTATTATTTCCCATGTATGTTAGCATAGACATAAAATTAATCATTACACAGAATTCAGGTTTATATTATTTAGTTTATTATTGTATTGTTTAGAAGTTAGTGCCTGAAACTGCAAGCCTTTGTTTTTAACAACGGTCTCTCTTTAAACTAGTATTAATGTAGGTAACTGAGTTATTATACTCCCCCAAAAGTCTTTTTGTTAATTCCACCATCTCTAAGAGATACATCATAGCAGGTATTACTAATACTCACTCACATACTGTCTTGCTTTTTCTCACTTTCATTCCTCTTCTCTCCAGAGCATACCTCCACCTCTCTGGACTCTCTCCCACCTGCTCCCTGCTCGCACTAAGACCACAACATCATCTGCAAATATTATAGTCCCCAATATACTTCCTGATCTCTTTTCCATAGTTTTATTGTATGGCTCAGCAGCTCTTCACATCACTCTTGCTCTTGAAAACTAGTACCAGCACACTTCTGCTCCGTTCTTCACAGACACTCTCTCTCTAGGATTTAGTTTGGTGAAAAAGCCCCTTGCCCTCTCTCCTAGACATCTCTATACCTCCACATGTATGTAATCCATCACTTAAGGTGGATGTTGATTTTCAGTTAAGGGTCTAAATACTTTTTTTCAACTAAACAAGAGTATTTTGTGTTTTTGTAATTCAAAAAACTTCCCTTGATTTAGAAATATGTTTAAATTTACTTCCATTTTCACTCCTGTGTTATGTTGGCATCCCCTGTGTCAGAAACAGTAATGCATTTTATTTATAAAACTGGAGTATTTCCTGCAGGTTTTTCCACTCTCCAAAGAATATTAGAGTGAGCCATACTGGGTCTTTTGACTAAGGTTGTTACAGTGTACCACTGGTGTAATGCTACTTCTACTTTTTATAAGAATGGTTTATCGTCTGTTTTATGTATGCTGCTACAACAACTCAATTTCCTTCTGGGCTTAATAAAGTTTCTCTGATTCTGATTCTAAAACAAAATAAAACCTAACTGAAGCAATTTTGTGAACTTGGAAAACTATACAAACAAAAATGAAATTACCTTACTTTAATATGTTAGTTTGGTATAAAATGTTATTATGTTATAATTAAGACTTTGGATGTCTATAAGACTTTGTAAAAGTTATTTTTTATTGTAAAAACGTGTACTCTCTGTACTCTCCAGAGAATTAAAAAACAAAACAAAACAAGAAAATCCGATCTGAAAACTAACTGAAACTAAACTGAATGAAAAAAAAAAAAACCTCAAAATTAAATAAACTTTTAAAGTAATGAGAAACTACAAAACTATAATGACTCCATACTGATTTCCTCTGGTTCAAAAAGACCAACAAAATCTATTGTGATGGCCCTAAACTGGTTTTCGGAGGGAGCGGCTGGGCTCGGCACTTTCCGGCACGCTTCGTGGATATTGACGTGAGCTCGTGGCCGCCTCTCCCAGACTGCTTTATGTCTGGCAGCAGCGGCCATGCGCGGTCGCCATATTACTGCGCACCCCTCCCCTCCGGCCCCGTCACAGACAGCGCAGACCACGGCAGCGGTGCGGGAGGCTCCATACTGAACGACGCTACCGCCGGGGCGGACCAGTGATACAGCAAAACCCAAACGAGGACCCAGAGGAATGGATTTAACCCGTGTACGGCGCTTTTATTAGAAGTGTTTCGCCTTTTAAAGCTTCTAACTGCGGATTAAAGGTGGCTCGCTTTCACTTCGTTTCCTCTTGTTAAAAGAATAAGAATACAAAAACCCAGCAGTTTAAACAGCCGAGTTTGTGTTTAGCTAGCCGGTGATGGAGAGTGGCAGCTAGCTAGCTTTTAATATAACGCTAACTTACTCAGCAGCTTTTTGCCCGCTTTTTGTGTTCATTGCAGCGTGGCGTCTTTTTCTCTTCAACAAAACATACAGAAATGTTAGCTTGTGTTTAATAAAGGCGCAGACGGACAGCTCTGGTAGTTAACCGGCGAACTGGCATCAGCTGACGCTAGCGGTCACTAGCTTCTTTTGCCTCGCTAGGATAACGCCGAAGCGAGTGAAAGAAGACAAGGGTGTAAATATCGGCACAACTTTTGCCTCATATCTGCGCACTTCGTTGAAATATCTATTGTTTTTTTTCTAGATAATTTTTTTGGTCGTTTGTCTGTTGAGCGTAGTTTTGTCAAAACGGCGCCTTTAACGAGCTGCAGCCTTATTGCATACTGTCAGAGACCAACTACCGCCCGGATCTTCTCGAAATGCATCATCCGGACCCTGCAGGAGACTCTGGCAGTGTTAGAAAGATGGCGCACCAGGCTGTCTTTCACAGAAGGGGGAGCAACACTGGTAGCGGGAGCGGCCCCGGGCTGTCAACATCAGCTAACCCGGTGGTTAATAACAGCCACGTACCAGGCGATGACTACCCGCCCTCCCTGTTGATTCAACCTCCTGCTGGCTCATCCTCCCCGGGTCCCCATCATCCTCCTCCCCCCCACAGCCTAAATCTGCTCTCCCAGCCCCAGCCCACACAGTCCACTGGAGCTCAGATAAAAAAGAAGAGTGGTTTCCAGATCACAAGTGTGACTCCAGCACAGGTATCTGTTAGTACCAATAACAGCATTGCAGAGGATACTGAGAGCTACGACGACCTGGATGAGTCCCATACTGAGGATCTGTCGTCTTCTGAGATTCTGGATGTGTCCCTCTCCCGAGCTAATGATGTAGTTGGAGCAGAGAGAAGCTCCTCAGAGGAGACGTTGAATAATTTCCATGAGGCGGAGACCCCTGGAGCAGTCTCTCCAAATCAGCCTTCACACCCCCACACCTTGAACCAGGCACAGAAGCAACACGGTGGAGCCATGGTGAATGGGACTGTACACCATCAACATCCTCCACATCCTAACCATGCCCAGGTCTACCCTCTGTCCTCTGGCTCCGGGATCACCGCGTCTGGTCTCACCTCTGGAGCTTTACCTTGTGTCACCCAGAAAATGCCTTCTAATATGGGCGGCCCTCAAGAGAGAGTTTCCCAGGCTGCTCCTTCAAGTATCCCCACTCAGCCTACGGGGACTGCAGTCCCGGGATCTATCCCTGGAATGCACAGCTCTGCTGCTGGCAATACAGTTAGCATAGTTAATCCCCAGACCAGCAATGTTAGTAATGTGAATATGTTGAGCTCTGCCAACGTGCCTGTGAGAGGGGGGATCAGCACGAGTGCTAGCACTAGCAGTGGCGGCTATCCTCTCAATGTGATGAGCAGCAGTGGAGGGAGTGGAGGAGGAGAAAGTGCTGCTGCTCCAGC
Source organism: Rhamphochromis longiceps (assembly GCF_057381845.1). Classification (NCBI taxonomy): domain Eukaryota; kingdom Metazoa; phylum Chordata; class Actinopteri; order Cichliformes; family Cichlidae; genus Rhamphochromis; species Rhamphochromis longiceps. The sequence goes on from NC_140572.1 coordinate 29,024,105, forward strand.
GGGGAGCAACCTAATGGCCCCCACTAGCATGATCCAGCAACACCAAAACTTAAACTCCAACATTGCTATGACTGCTACAACTACTGTTGCTGTGAGTGTCTCTGGAGGCGTAGGGCTCCCCAGCGGGCTCCATGGAAGAGTTGGATCAGCTGTGCAGCAGCCTGTGAGTGCAACTGCTACAGCTGCAACCACAGCTCCTGTATCAACTGCTCCTGCGGCCCCTGTGGTGGCCACCACCACAAGCTCTCGCTTTAGAGTGGTGAAGCTGGACTCTAACTCTGAGCCCTTCAAAAAGGGCAGATGGACTTGCACTGATTTCTATGATAAGGAGACCCCAGCTCCTGCCCCCACTTCTTCTTCTGATCCTGGGTCCCACAGCATACGACAGTTTGTCTCTGAGAGCTTTGCTGGGGGGTCGGAGAGAGAAAGCACAAGTGGGAGTTCTGTGAGTAGTACTATGAGTACATTGAGCCATTATGTCGAGAATGTGTGCAGTGGAGATGTTGGTGGACCACAGCATGCACAGGATTACAACTCCCCTCCTCAGGGCTTTCAAGGAATCCTCCCCAGCGGTTTAAGCATGGGGGTATCTCACACCCAACCCCAACAGCATGATAAAACTATTGCGGCCCCCTCGGCACCTACAAACGTTCATCAGCCTCCATCCATGCCGAGCCACCAGACCACCATGGGACTCACTGCTGTGTCCCAGCAGCAGCTCACTTATGCCCAGGCAGTTGCTAATCAACCCCCAGTAGGTGTTCAGCAGCAGAAGATGGGTTATGCCACCCTACCACAACAGCCAGCTGCTGCCCCCCAAGCACACACGATGTCGATGAGGCCACCTGAGTACACACAGCTGCAGCAAAGCATCCCTCATTCTGCTGCTGCTTCCCAGCCTTTGTCCAACCAAGCTGGAGCCACATCTGCTGGGATGGCTAACGGAGCCTGCCATATGATGGGAGGTCCTCAGCAGCCCCACTCTCTTCAGTCTACCACCTCTAGTATGTCCTCTCATGTCGGGGTAGCTGGTGTTGGCCAGCAGCCTCAGAGCCATCCAGGCCATTTGGATTGCCAGCAGCAAAAGCCGCAGTCACTCCCAACACAAATCCAAAACCAAGGGCTGAGCACCCAGCTGCCAACAGCGGCCCATCAGAGCCAGGCGTCTGCACCAAGTGTGCCTCCCCCCAACCCTCAGAGCGATCACCAGGCCCAGGCCCAACCCCAATCTCACAACACTGGGAATACTGCTCGGATGCCCCCGCAGGGAGTTCCCCATAGCCAGCCGTCTTCTGTGAGCTTGACCCATGACCACAGCAGTGCCCAGGCCCTGGCTCACGCTGCACAGGCCAGCGCCCTGTATGCCAGTCTGCCGAGCTTCACCACCACTCAGCTGCAAGATGCCCAGCGGCTGCTCCTCCAGCATCAGTCGGGTTTGTTGGGGTTGCCCAAGCTGTCTGGGGGAGAGACTGGATCCAACACTGGCCATGGTCAGGAAACTGAGGGCAACGCTGCCACCGCCAGTGCCTTAACAGCACCAGCTGGTCTCAAGACTGTAGATGGAGAAGAGGATGGGTAAGAGACTTCATTTTTATACTTTTCTCACTTATATTTGTTTGATTATCTGCAAACGGTTTATGGCTTTCTTTTTGTTTTGTATTAAAAAAAGAGTTTTGTGTGATGGTACTCAGCATTTTAAGTCTGTTTGAAGCTGAATGAGTTCACTGTTTAATGTTGCAGCTGTGAGGGAAGAAAAGTGTTGTTGTTATCCTAGATCACCAGCCGACAGAGGCCAAGCTGCTGCACTCTCTCTGTCCTCTGTCAGTGGGATACAACGCAGGGCTCAGCTGGATGTGACGTTTCTTGTCTTTATCAAGTGGCTGCAGTGATTCAACATTTTACCTCACCCGCCCGCCTGCTTGAAATCCCGGCTGTCTGCCTTACAGGGCACATTTTCTGCTGGGCGCACAGTTCCCTGTAGAGACTCTCAGCACATTTTGTTGTTGAAAAGCAGAAATTACAGTAGCAGTTGTCGATGACTTAATAAGCAATAGAATAAGACAGGTATGAAATAAACTGACAGCCATTGTCAATTTTGTGTTGTAGTCAAAGCAAGTCTTGAAATGCCCTTTCGTCTTTAGGAAAGAAACAAGAGTTGCCAGGTTGCTTATTCACATGAAAATGAAGGCACATGGCTCCTTTTTTCCTCAGTGAAAGCTTATCGATTTCATTAAGAGCCTTTTCCCTCTCTCTCTCTGCTACTGGCAAACTTGAAATCCTTTGGAAATTCCTCACAAGAAGTTTTAAGAACATATTTTGAGGTTAGACAGGAATTTTAATCACTGTGCAGCACGAGGGACTTGCTTTCATTTCCGTCACCCCTAACAATCTGAAGTCTTACGAATATGTTGGTGTTACTGTCACCTTTGCCCTCATAGCTTTAGGGATGTTTAGCATATCTGAGTCTCAGTCAGCGCTTAGCGAAGTGATGCCAGGTACAGCTGGGAATGTGGAGGGTAACATGGAAGTTATGTTAGTTTGGTTTTTTTTGGAGGGGGGGGGGGGTTGCCTTTATGGGTCAGCTGGGTAGATACTAAAGGGTGACTGTTTTTATCACATGATGTTTAACTCTGAGGAATTTGAAATCTATGTGGGATCAGGTGGATTATTGTCTTTAATCAGCACTCATACCAAAGCCCTGCTTACAGATTATCTCTGTGAATTATACTCATTCTGTCTAGTTTACCTGCTATCAGTGGTAGTGGTAATATTTTGACTCTGTTTTCTTACTTTTAGACTAGTCAGTCTGCACCATACAGTGGCTTGTGTGGCTAACATTAACAGTGCTAGGACGAGCTACCTTCTGTGCTTGCAAACACCTGTGCATAGTGTAAATAAACATGTCTCCGGTCAGGTGGTTTTAAGCGAGTTTACTTTGATGCGGCCTACATTTTGCAGATGAAAATAAAACAGAACTGTGCTGGTTTGCAGGGCTGTTACCTGCCCTGTCTAACATTGTGCTTCTTTACAACTAAAGTGAGACAAAGAGTGGGTCCAGGACGCTGGGCCCGACATTCGACAGGTAACTTGGCAACAACTTTAACCCAACAGATAACCGGCACTGTACATTAATGCAACATGAGAAATTAGTTTAACTTAAGGCTTTTTGATTATGGCAAAATAATGATTATGGCAAAATAATAATCCGAATTGTTGGTTAAGCTCAGTTATTTAACATGCTGCTTGTTATTGTCAGTAATTTCAACACTGTACAGTTACAGAAAACAGACTTTTTACAGCAAGTTTCCTTGAAGATAGGAAGAAAAAAAAATTGATAGGGGGGAAAAAGAATAAAAGATATGAGCTTGGTAGGAGACATGAGGTCTGAGAGAGTTTCAGACCTGGGCTAACAGGTATTTTTGACTTTAAAGCCTGTGTAACAAGAGTAGCTGCCACAAAGAAGCCCATGCATCAGCTTAGCTACCTCGCACAGCTCAAGAGGCCTTCATGGTAGCTACAAGGTGAGACCTGGTGACTGAGGCAGTTACAGGCAACTGATGATAATCTTTTCACTTGTACACCAATGAAAACGTTGCAGTATTTCTTTTCCCCCACATAGTTTCGTTTTCATGGCTCCTCCCTAAAAGCTCAAAAGTGGTGGTGTGAAAATGAATGCAAAAGTAATTTCGAAATCCAATGATTATTGTTTTTTAATTTATAGTATTTCTGCTGCAAATTACTGAAGGCAGCAGCTTTTAATCTAAGCAATTATTTGTTCACAAATAATTGTGAACCTGAGATTTTTTTTTTTTTTTTTTTTTGTATTACTGATATCTCTGCCTCTCTTTCATGTTCACTGACAAAAGTAATGCACTTCCGTGACTGCATAACAGGCATACTTCAAGAAAGGTATTTCCCTTGTGATTCTATATTTGGACTTGTGCAGACAAAACACAGTAAATTAATCTATTAATTACAAAACTGCTATGTAAAGTTATGTTAAATGACAACCCTCTTGGGTTAAAATAAAACTTAATTTAAAAGCATCACTTATTACCAAGACAAAAAATGAACAGCAGTTGTGATCAACTGCATGGTTTTTAAATTATTGAATAATCAAGATTACAATAATGACCACAATGATTGAGCAGCCTTGCCACCAGTGCAACACGGCTCTCCACCTAAAGAAAAATGGTTGCATGGTCAGTATTACAGGAGCTAGATATCTTAGCTGGACTTTTGAGAAAGGTTGCCCCAAGATATAGAGCCTCTACAAAAGGCCTTATGCAGATTAATTAGTGACATGATACTTGAAAATGTCTTTTGGCAACAAGAAATTCAGTTCTGTTTTGGAACATAAATAGAGTGGTAACAAGGGTAAGTGTGGAAGCTGACCTTATTCTTAGCATTTCAACTTCATTCTCAAAATAGAATTTCAAATTTATGCTGAGTTTTAAACAACAAAGAAACACTTGATGTGGTCTCAGTGGTCATTTGGGGAAAAATGGGCTGTCAGAAGTGCCCTTTGTTAAACTGCAATCAAAAGAGGAACTGACCACATGTCAGATAACATAGGAACTGCTTTGCTCATTGGTCTGGCTTAACATTGTGGCATCGTGCCCTTTTGTGTGTTTTGGACACACAGTTTTGAAACACTTATGTTTTTAACAGTCACTAACAGTTCCTGCCCACTGTTATTGAATTGTTGCCCTAACGTTAGTTGCAGTAACAGAGGAATGACTGTTCTAACTTTAAATTTCTGCTGAAACATTATGGTCATTTTGTGCAGAGGCTGTCACTGAGATGTTTTTTCTTAGCTTTCTCTGTCTGGTAGAAATATGTGTACAAGTATGTTGTGAACAGGGAATCTGTGAGCTGTATTTAGGGTTGGACAGTTCCTGTGGTCTTCTCTGTGACTGTTGATGACCAAATTTTCAGTTTTTGTTATGTGGGATGACCCTGTCCTCACGAACCCCTCCGGAGCCAAAGCTAACAGTTAGGTGTCCTCAGAGTGCCAGTTCATCTGTCTGCATGTGTCTCTTTGAATGAGGGAGCTTGTCTGTTGTACATATCCTGAGTCTGTCCTGCGAGTTATTAATGAGGTGTGTGAGTGAGTGTGAGGATGCCACTGCTGGGGTTTACTGGCAGCTAATAGTGATTAAAAACAGAATGTCAAATGTTCCTGTGTGCAGAACTTTAAGTAAAACCTGGCATGCTCCCACGCTCATGGCTCATCCTGTATGTGAGGAAGTGGTTTCGTGAGGTGAGACTTCACATTTGTGTGTATTTGAGTCTTGTGACCAGAGGTTTTGTAGATTGGCAAGCTGTAAAAGTTTGGTCAGAAATGAATATACAGTGGTGTGGAAAAAGTGTTAGCCCCTTCCTGATTATTATTATTATTATTATATTTTTTTTTTGAGGGGGGGTGTTTATCACACTTGAATATTTCAGATCCTCAAACAGTTTGAAATATTAGACAAAGATAGCACAAGTATAAATGCAGTTTTTTTTTAAATGAAGGTGTTTATTATTAAGGGGAAAACAAAAATCCAATCCTTCATGTGGAAAAATAACTGGTTGGGCCACCCTAGGCAGCAACAACTGCAATTAGGTGTTTGTGATAAGTGTCAATGAGTTTTTTACAGTGCTGTAGAGAATTTTTGCAGAATTGTTGTAATTCAGCCACATTGGAGAGTTTTTGAGCATGAAATGCCTTTTTAAGGTCATGCCACAGCATCTCAAGATTTTCCAAAGTCTTTATTTTATTTTTTAAACCATTCAGAGTTGGACTTGGTTTGTTTTGGATCTTTGTCCTGCTGCAGAAAACAAGTGCGCTTCAGCTTGAGGTCACGAACACATGGCCAGACATTGTCCTTCGGGATGTTTTTGTAGACAGCAGACTACAGCAAGTCTTACAGGTCCTGAGGTGGCAAAACAGCCCCAGACCATCACACTACCACCACCATATTTTACTGTTGATATGATGTTCCTTTTCTGAAATGCTCTTACTTTTATGCCAGATATAATGGTACACACACCTTCCAAAAAGTTCAACTTTTGTCTTGTCAGTCCAGAGTTATTTTCCCAAGTCTTGGCGATAATCAAGATGTTTTCTGGCAGGCAATCACTTTTTCACACCACTGTAACACAATTTTTTTTGTTGATTTTGTTTTAGCTTTAATGAGGCAATTCATCAATTACACTTTGCTCTACTTGAGCCTCCTTTTTATTTGTTTTCTTGCTTTTTTGAGATTAAAATGGTCAGTTTATTAACTATTATTGGCATTCCTCTTGTGCCTTTGTCTCACCTCAGCAGTATTGCTTGTAATTTCACTAAAGGACCCACTGGGAAATGAGAATCCCATCAATGCCTGGATATACAGTTTATTGACTTGCTTTGATCAACTTGCTCTCGACATGTCTGCCTCTTTTTCCCTCTCAATTGCCCCATATCTCTGCGCGTCTGTGGATGCAACCATCAAAATGAAAAGGCAAGTTATATTTCTTGAAGACAGAGATTATTTTATGGTCAATTGTACCAGTCTCTGTTAGCTAGAATTTGTGATAGAGGTACCCCTGTCTGTGTAGTTTGGCATATGCAACCTACATATTCTACCAGCCAGGCCAGAATGTTTTGAGAATCTAGAAGTGCCAAGTTTGGCCCTCATTGTCTAGAAAGGTGCTTTTTCTCTCAGGCAGTGAATATGGGTGAAATTTTGTCCTGTAACATAAAGTTGGTGGGGGACTAATACTTGGGTCTGTATTAGGTTCCCTGCCAAGGCTGCAAAGCTTTAGGGATTGTTATAATGTCAAACGTTAAGGTCAATGTCTCTTTTGGTTTTAGAATGATTAACATCTGTGGGGAAGCTTTCATTGCACTTACGGTAATGATGTACACAAGTGTATGTCAAGTGGAGTAGTGTTAATCTTCACTTAACCTGTCTGCTTCTCTATTATGCTAACAGTGAGCAAAGCAGAAGAGACAAATTAGTGTGACACTATAACACAGGAGAAGCACAAAAAAAAGACACACACACACACTAGTGCTAGTTTTTTATTTTATTTTATTTTTTTAATATTTCTACTTTCTCATTGAGAATGCAGGGTTTGTTTTGTTTGTTTTTTTTAATGTATATACACACTAATACATGTTGCGTCTAGCTAACGGGCAGATGATGATGATGATGATGATGATAATCATCACATGTTATAGTAATGTTGCAATAAGTTTCCCAGCAAGTCAAATGTAAGAAGAGTGACGTCATTAGGGTTGGGACTTTTCATTCATGTCTATCTATTCACTAGATCCTTGCAGTGTTTAAAGATGGACATAGCTGCTGCGATGCCACCTGTTATTTTCTTAAGTCCTATTTTGAAACCTTAAAACTTTCCCAAAATTACAAGAATGCGACAGTTGGTTCAGTTGATGTTTATCTGCAACATTATTTTTCTACCTACATGTTCAGATAATGCAAAGCATAGAGAAAGCATGTCTTTCTCTTTAAAGATTCTTCTTTGTGTTGGCAGTTGGCTTCAGTATGTTCACTGAATTTCACTGTCAGCGCATCCTTAATTTTGTGGTGACGTCTTTGGAGATTCTGCAAATTCTGATGTTATTCCACATGCTTGGTTTATTTATTTAAATGGAGTAGTAGGGATTCGTTTTATTTTGTTGATAGCAACACTTGTGATATTTGGGCTATGAAAAGATATTTGCTGGAGGTATGAAAAGTTTTGGATTGAAGAGGGGGAAAAATGAGACCTCTTATGAATCCAGCGTGTGAGGTAACTTATATATTTACATTCTTGCTAGCTTTGGCTAGCAAGAATGTAAATATATAAGCTAAAGCTAGTTAATATTTAACTAGCTTTAGCGAGCAAGAATTAGCTTTTGTTAAATTTATTATGGCCCAACAAACTCAGTCCACTCTATAATAATGCACCCACTGTGGAATTAGGCAGCAGTGTAACTTTTTTCTCTATAATGAGGAAACAAAATAATAATAGATGGAGCTGTTTGTCACGAAGGTTAGCCTATTGTCGTGTGAGCATGTTCAGGTTGGGAGGGCAGTTTTCTCAGATGAAAGGCACACTAAAAACACAATCCATTACAGGCCATTAGTTTTCCCACCACACTCTTAAGTGAAACAGTCCTGTTTATTGATGAAAAAACAAACCATCAGCAAGAACGGGGCAGACACAAACAAAATCAATGACGCATCTGAGCAGAGAACACCAGCAAAGCAGAAGACTAAGACAGTAAACTGCGCTGAGAGGGTTTCTGCTAACTTCTGGTCCCCCCTGAACAATCTTAGTGTTCAGTTTTCTTCTGCCATTCATACTTTCACCTCCCGGTTAAAAAGTGATAGTAAATACTCAGCGAGACCTCCCTCTCGCTGCCTCTGTTGCTCATACACAGCATGTTGTTGCTCTGTTGTTTTCTGGTGCTCTCTGGCTCGGTCTGTATGTGTGGTAGGATTGAGGGAGGTGTCAGTAGCATAACACACAACAATTGCTGTTTACTTGTAGTGAAACACTTTAGTGCTATATAAAGAGAGCACGGCTGAACGTTACAGCAGTTTTGGGCCATTTGTTGTGACGGCACTTTGTCACGGAGATTGTTCTAACTGCTCAAAAAAATGTGATACCTGCCCAGGTTTTGGCCCCTGTGTGGATTTTTCAGATTTGAGTGATATTTTCACTGTGTATTACAGCCTGATAATAACAAGGATATAGTGGGGTAATACAGTGTAATTCATAATAATTACAAAAACTTGGTACCAACAGTGATTATAGCTTGAATACTTGAATACGATTGGACTGAAATTGATGTAAATATGGCAGTAAGGGAACATGTGATCAAAAGTTTGTAATTATGGTCTTTTTTTTTTTTTTTTTCTTTTTTTTTAAGGTTCTGGTGGTTTCACATTGTATTGCTAATGAAGTTTTTATTTAAGCAAATGCTTATTTAGGTTTAGAGTCACACTTTTTTCCCCCCTGTCATGAGTGTATGACTTATAGTGGCATGAAAGTGCTTTTATAAGTGGACAAAAATACCACCAGACAACCAAAACCATAAATAATGGCTCTTTGGCTTTGTTAACAGTATTTTTCAAAGGGCTATAGAGTTGTCCTTAACAGGCTGCCTGTAATACTAAGAATAATGCAAAAACTTTTTCTATAGCATCTTGCTAAATCAGTGCTAATTTAAATAAGTCTATATTTTAGAAAAAGAAGAAGATAAAAAAACGGTCCAAAATATATCAAATTAATCAAAAATAAAATGTCCAAGCAATGAGTAAGGAAAGGAAAAAGTAAAAATTTAAGGTGTTTCTAAAACTTAACAGTCGATCAACATTCCTACCTGTATCTATGACCATGAGCTTTGGTTGAGGAAAAATGGGATTGTGGAAGCAGGCGATGGAAATGAGCTTCCTCTGAAAGGTGGCTGGACTCTTCCTTAGAGATGAGGCAAAGGTCGAAGTACGGATGCTGCTACTCCACATTGAAAGGAGCCAGTTAAGGGGTTCGAGTATCTGATTAGAGAGCCTCCTGGACATCTCTTACACACCTCCTAGGTGAGGTGTTTCAGGCATGTCCTAGTGGAAAGAGGCTAAGACCTAGGACCCTCTGGAGAGATTGTCTCTTGGTAGCTTGGGGATGTCTTGGTGTCCCCCTGGATAAGGTGGAGATGGTGGCCAGGGAGATGCCTAGACCCCTCGCAGCGCCCTCTGCCGCTGGGACCCTAGCTCTGTTAAGCAGCTAAGTTTGCTAATCTTATAAGAGGAGGTTTGTTCCACAGTGGTCTGGCTAAAACAATAAAGGCACATTTTGCCCTTTGTTTTAAGCCTGGATGAAACCTGTAACAGTAATTGATTCTCTGATCTGACAGGTCTGGGGCTTAGGCTTTTATATCTAATGAAAGAGGTTTTCAGTTATATTGTTCTAAAGAATTGGTTTGACCTTTACAATATTTCTAGTTTGTACAAAGCAAAACTGATCTAGGCTTTTGATCCATTTTGAAGCTGATAAATTCCTTGTTTGTGAGAAGGTTGCTGTGGTTTGGTTATTAGTTGTCCAAGGTGAGGAGTGACGCTATCAGAAACATAATTGGGACCAGTTACAAGGATTATCAGTAAGACGTTAAAAGTCGGACTGCTTAATGTGAATGAGGCCACTTGGATTTAAAGTTTGCTGTAAAAACTAACCTGTGGTGAGGAAAATCACCTGTAAGCCTTGTGTAACACATCGTCGTTTCCTCACCTGTGGGATGAGTTGACCCCCAGTGAGAGCACAGTGATAGACAAAACAACCCAAAATGAGACGGGCCTTCTTTGAACTGAGAACAAGACAAACTGCAGATGCAGCTCCTCTTTTGGTCACAAGTTATTTTGGTACCTCTAGTCTCTTTTCTTTATCCTCCATTTGCCTTCACTGGTCTTGAATGTTGAATGCTGTTAACAGGCTGCTATGCTGCCTGTCTAGCTATTATTATGTCCAACATGCTGTTCAGTGGTATAAATTTTAATAATGTGCAGATAATTGTTTGTTTCAAAAAGTTTTGTCCTGTGTGACAGATAGCTGTGGATCATTAACTTTTAAATTAATGTTTATGTATTCATATAGTTAGAACTGTGAGTGAGGAGGCTCAACAGTCAATACACTCCTTAGCACTAATATTTGCCACTGACACTATAATTCTAACTTTACTTTTGACTTGTGTAAGTTTACAGATGTAACAGTTTGAGAAAATATGTTCCCTACTTTTGAAGCATAAGCAATCAGGCAGTCTGTAAGCAAAGGCATTTACTAAATAAAGATCCACAGGTGATATGTATGTTTTTGGTTTTCCTCCCTGTTGCTACTTTGATGTTAGATTTATCCGCTTTTTTTTTTTTCTTTTTAAAAGAAATACAAAACCCAGAGTCACAGGAGTAAATCCTAAAACCCAGATTGGCATGTATCTACTTCTGGTAGGTGCTTGCAGTTGGGTGAATTATAAGTTAAGTGCAGCATAAAATGCGTAACTAAAGGGTATACCTTGTGCAGTCAGTGGCAGTTAAACTTTAGAGATCAGTAAAAGTGAGTTGGGTGAGATTATCTTGCATAACAAAAATGTTCAGGCATCATAAACATTTTTCCCACAGAGTTTATTCTCTGTATTAATCCAAGAATATGAAAAAATCCTATCAAGGGAACCCAGGAATTGCCATACTTCACTTAATAAAATCTGTGAATAGTGTCCCATAGCTATCTATCATGCTTCTGCAACTGAAGAGGAAAAAAACCCATCATACAGCAAGAGCTTAGAAGCAAATTTCAATGCAGAAAACGCACAAAAGAAAAAAGATTGCTTTGTAATTGTTACAATCCTAAACAAAGAGAGATTTCTTCTGTAAAACCCCACCAGAACATCTGGACACTAGGTCTGTTAAGTCAGTGCCAATAATAAATGAAAATCGAATCGATGAAAGGCAGCAGTGAGCGACTCTGCTCAGTTTGGTTCCATCTGGTCCCGTCTGCTGTGTCCTCAAGTAGTCTGAACCAGCTCCAGTAGACCTGACTAACTTGGGTCAGGTCAGCTCAGGTCACTTCCGCTGTGTGCTGTGAATTTTAGGGATCTCGTTGATCTCCCCACAATGAGCAACGGGCACAACACGCACACGCACGCTCCCTGCACTGCCAGGGGGAAGATTACATTCAAAACAGCTGCAGCAGAGATAGCCATCATGCTGCCAACCAGCCCACATTCCCCTAAGCTTTCACACTTTGAAACACACTATACACTTGTTCGGACCAACAATAGCTCCCTTTAAAAAAAAAAAAAAGCCTGCCTCATTCATTTTAGTATGACCACTGTGTTAGCTCAGCAGTGGTTTCAGCAGAAAAGTGTATTTTTTTATTTATTTTTTAAAATTTTTTAACTTCATCAGCAGAGCAAAGCGCCGTGCGAGGTTGGCTGTTAAAGATTTGAAATGTACGTTCACAGATGCTGATTGAACACCACTTCAGGGATGCAGCTGGTTCTCGGAGGCTATCCTTTGGTTTAAGTTGGTGGTGGTGATGCTTGTGGATGGAGTACTTGAACATTTTCCAGATAAATTTTAATTATTTTTTTATTTTTTTCATGCTGTTTTTGACCATTATGATTACCATAGTTTTAAATGAAAGCTGGCAAAACCTCTTGTATTTCTGGAGGTAACTACACACAAGCTCAGTTGTCGCGCAGACGTATGTGCCTTTTCCTGTTACTTTGGGCCATTCAGTGAACAAAATCCTGTTTCATCCTGACTGAACTAAACCCCAGGATGAGAAATATTAGTTTACTTGGTGCTGTTATGTATTGTTTAACTAACACAAGTTAGATTTTGTTTTACAAACAAGAGCAGGATTCATCACTGCATATTGATGTCGACGTGGTATTGTTATTATCTAAATGTGTACATTGTTGGGGGAAATTGTGCCAGAGACGCTGTGTTGTTACAGTTATTTGTTTGGAAAGTTTATTGTATTAAAAACGTGGAAGAAAAGGGGGATTAACATACAAACACTAAATCTCCTGTTGCGAACAGCATATGAGACATTTTTTTTTTTTGGGTGTATGCATAAATTTTAAAATGCTGTTGATTTCATCTTCAGTCACGCATTTTTATTTTTAGGCTTTAGTGGGCCGCCACTGTCATCCCCCCTAAACATGCAGGCAATGTGCTGAATCATGGCCGGCATTCCTGTGGCCAGAGCACTGTCCAGTCAGCTGCAGGAGTTTAACACACACACATTCACACACATGTAGAAGCAAAAATGCAGTGCATGACTTTGCTATAGGCGTAAGTTTGCTGCCTCTTTGTACTCCATGTGTTTCATAGTGTTTGTTCTGCTGCTGTCATTATGTCTCTGTTCGCTCTTAGCCGAACAGCACAGCTACCAAAGGTCATCCCAGGATAACGGAGACATAGTTATTGATAGTTGTGAGGCTTTTGTTTTTTCTCCATCGATTGATGCTCTCATCATTCCTGCAGACTATTTTCAAATCATTTTCTATAGTGTTGCTGGATCCTATGAGATATGTGAAGTTCTCTGTTATTGTGAATGTAAAACTATGATATTGTAACAACCCAATCTTATCGCAATGTATCGAGAAAATGTGGGGGGGGGGGGGAACCTACAACAAATAATAACAATGATGCTATCGTATAACAAATTAAAATGGAGGTGGTCTGTAAACACCAAAGTAACAATTATACAACTACTCACGATATCTGGTGTAATTAGTGAAGCTGTATCAGGATTTCATTTTTGAAAAGTCATGACGCATCTAAATGGTGTTGTATCCTGTGTAGAGAAAAGACAAGTTGGGTATTAATCACTACATTTATCACTTGATTGTCATCATGGGTGTGCCCAGCTCATTGAAATTTAAATGTTTCTGCCCGTGCTAGTCAGCACCAACAGTTGTTATTGTTTTAAATTGTTCTAAAGGAATGACTAAGCATGCTTGGAAAAACAAGTGTATCAAGTATCGGTGAAAGACATTTGCAAGAGCTGCTGTGGTGTTGTTACTACAAGTCTTAATGGGTAGTAGAAGTTATCTGCCACTAACTGGGGCTGCAGGTTCGACGGACAGTACCACTCGTCTCTCCTGTGATACAAATGAGCGAGGTTAAAGACAGCTGTAAGAAGTAAAAATTCTGCAATATGATGTTGAAAATATTTTATTTCTGCTGTCCAAGGTAAACTGACATCACAATGTGACTGAAGCCTTGTGAAACACATTCATGTAATATTTGTGTGGCCAGTGCTTAACTTTGTCCATTTGACTGTGTGTTTTTGAATGTTTTGTGAGCATTTTGTTACGTTTGGACTGTTTAAATAACTACTGAAGTAGTAGCAGGAACAGCCTTAATATTGTTATTGTGACAGAACAATGATAGATAATCAGTTTGCTGTTATGAGAAAATCGGCAAACGTTTTAGGTTTTTGGAGGTAGAGCTATGCCACTTTAAATGGGCCTGTTGTGCTTTTCTGTATTTTGTCATATATTTACTGTTACAATGGTGGGTGTTACTATTAAACATGGTCACTATGTGCAAGAAATTCTTTTGGACTTGTTTGAACTCTTGGTTTAAGGCAGTTGCCACAAGTTGAAAAAGGATGGATGCCAGCAGAGAAATGTTTTAAGAATCCTGTTGATTGGAAATGAGTTAAAATAAAAGGCTTATCTATAAATACCAAAGCTAAACAGTGTTGGGTTATCTCAGGCTAGTGCAGTTTGATACTTTGTCTGCTTGGCTGTGGTGATGTGAGAGTTTCAGTCAGTCAGGGTGCTTTCCCATAGGCTTCAATATTCATTCACTCTGGCTTTGTGTGAGCTAATCCCTTTCTCTATGCTCTGTGGCTGAATGAGGAAGGCTGCTGGAGCTCTACGCTGCTGGAGCTCTACGCTGCCGGAGGCCCCCCCCCCCCAAAAAAAGTCCTGGCAGCTGCTTCTCTTATTAGCATGAGTAAAGCGCTGAGATACTTTTCTGTGTCCTGTAATTCAGTGTCTGTACTAGACCATTTCCCATATAATACTTAGGTATACAAATATTTACATGTAATACTTTTTACTTGTGCGTCTGTGTTGACATGCACTTGGATGCACACACTTAATAACAAAAAACCAAGAGTTTATTTTGAACTTCAGATGTCTTTAGACTAGAGATTGACTGTTTGTTTGGTTTATTTTATTTATTTTTTGTTCTTAGTTTAACTTTTGACAGCTACTGGCACGGTTTCTGACTATACTGTGTCTCTGTGTGCAGTTTTGAGCTCTGTAAACAGTGCTGTACTACCCCCTGCTGGTTAACAAGCAGCGACTGCCAACAGACACCAGGATCATCATATTGGATGCAGACTAGGACTGTCAAGGGATGGTTTGAATGCTGCCTCTAGTCCTGAAAGAAGCACATTTAAATCTAAGAGTCCTAAATACATTCTTCTTTCAGTCTTCCTTTTCAGGCAAGCTAGCTGTCCTGCTGGGAGGGAAAAGCAATGCAGTAGAGCTATAAATTCATAACCTGTAAAACATTTTTTTATTTTTTATTTTTTTAATTCCTCAGCACATGCAGGATGGCCAATTTTTGAGCAAACAGAGGTTGTTTTTGTTTTAAAGACCAGTTTTTCCAAACTGTGATCAACTTTTCCCCTCGTTACAGTAAGAAATGTTCCGTTTAACCTGCTGGGTCCAGGAATGGTTCTTGTTTTTGAGTTTCATAGCCCATTTACTTTTATATTTTCCCCATTCATTTAATGTTGGGTTTTTTGTTTTGTTTTTAAAAATATGTTTAATGTCTCTTTAACAGCACTTTTTCAAGAGCACTTGTTATTCATTACATATTAAATGTATTTATATTACATATAAAATATATGGATTAACACTTTCAGAAGAGCAGGTGTGGATGACAGAAAATCATAGCACTTTTTCCAGAAAGTAGATTAAAGAGTTTAATTTAACAAATCTCAACTCTGCTGTTAGATGAGGAAAGCCCTGTAAAGTCAGATGATTGAGGAGCACTGCAGTTTTTTCCTTAAAAGAAGGAAGAATTAAAGCATGTTCATGTCATTTTTCTTTTCCTTTGGCTATTTGACATGTATTTTAACTCCACAAGAAAAACAAGGAAAAAAAAATCAGCTCTGGTGACTTTTCTTTGTGGGAACCAGATTTTTATTTATTTATTTTAATTTGCAGGGAAAGCTCTGGCACTGGGGTGACTGAGGACAATGAGTGGTGAAATGTGAGAAATGCACATCTTTACTGCACGGATGCTTTAATGCTTTAAGGTGTGATTAGACTTGATGAAAAGAAGGGTTGGCTGTGAAAACGGTACACTAATATTTTCTCACAGTGCCTGTAAGTACCTGAGCAAATTATATGGGGCCTAATATAAACAGTTGGTAGACATTCGCTGTTAATATACTCACCTGGTTATTATTATGTGTTCATGCTAAATTAATGATAGGTGTTTGAAGTGAATATAGGTGACCTTCCCATGTAGACCGGACTGAAAAGATAATGAGCAGTTAACTGTCTAAGATCACAGGCTTGCGTTTGTATTGTCCTGTTAACTGTAGCAGAGGCTGTTACAAGGGCAGGCGGAGGCAGGTCTACATTAGGGAACAATCATCTTATTTATTCTGTTTTATTTTTAAATCCTGCGATGTTAACCTATTACAGATATTTTATTTGTATTTTCATTTAGTTATAATTGGAAAGCAGAGGCTGCTTCAAAGAGAAATGTTAATATAGTTAATATAATCTGGGAAATTATTATAAGTTTTCAGCAGCCAAGAGCTGAGATTACTCTTCATTAGGTGTTGGTTCAAGACATGGTCTAAGCCAGGACCACAAACTTTTCCTTCATTAATCTTTTTTTTTTTTTGTCTGGAAATAGGCTTAGTATATGTGTGGGAAATCGGTGTCATTTGACTAGGTTTATACATAAACTAATTTATAATGAAGAAAAAATGCCTCAGGCCTACGGTGTATCACAATCTAAATTACATCAGAATCTCTTTATGGCAGTTTTTATTTCTATAATTTTTGAGATGTTTTGCTTTAATGAGTATCAAAGTTTCACAGGCAGTTTAATTCTCTGGAGTATCAAAGAAACCTTTCAGTTTTGTTTTGTTTTTTTTAATGTCAGAGAAGGTTTGTTTTTGAGAATGGTGAACTTCAGCTCACAAGTCAGTTTGTGAGATGCCAAATTTGAATTGTTTCTCTGAGGAGCAATTCACCATAAAGATGTGTGGAGTGTGCTGAATTAGAGAAAGTTTGGCTGCAGGAATGTACCAGCAGATGGCAGTGTGCACAAGCTAATACCTCCTGGTCATCCCCAAACGGGCAGTTGCATTAGGAGTATAGCCTCGCCTTGCTGGTCTGTGACAGTCAACAGTTATTTATTTTATTTCATATTTGTAAAATGGGAGGAAATGGTGAAGCAACGAGAAATTAATTTCCTTTTAAGCTCAATGCTCAGAACACTCGTGAATGAACAAATGCCTGTAACAGCTTCTTATCAAATTCTTTATGCTGTTATAACTGTGTGTTAGGGAAATGTAATGTAATAGGCTGGAAGGCTAGGAACTGTAGGAATAGGGTATTTTTGTCACAGTCACTTATGGTGTGCCTCGTGGTGTAATTGTAAATAAATTGTTAGTATCAACTTGTTAAGATCAAAGTCTAATATGAGGGCAGTGTGTTGGTTCATCTCTCAATGTTTACTGCTGATTTTACTAAAAATTTCCCAAATATCACTCGGATGTATCTCGTCCACAGGTTAGGAAGTCCAGCTCAAGTGAGGCAGAAAATGAGTCCTTGGCTCCTTTTAGAGCACTTCTTCACACACTTTTTCCACTTCAAAAAGGCTAGAAATGTTTAAAGCTCACACCACAACAGCTTTTTATTAACGAGGAACAAAGAATTCAATTTTAGTCAAGTAAATATCAGCATGGTGACTTGAACATGTAACATGTAAATGTAATGACACTCATGACAAGATGAATTGTAATCGCATGCATGATGAAGGGCAGAAAATTGGACTAGTCGTTTAAAGAGTCATCCTCCAGAAGTGGTTTGTTTATGCCACCTGTGTGCCAACGTAGTCTTTCCTACAGATGCATTATGGGAGTTGAGATGCTTCAACATGCTGTAGTGATATGAAATTTCCAGGTCACAGGCAGAAGGACAGAGGAGGCAGAAATGAGAGAGATGATGAGACCCTGGTGTTTTCAGGCCAGTTTTCTCAAGAAGTTACAGGAGAAAAGTTAAATTGCATCCTGGTTGTCGCCGCAGGGTGGTGCTGATGTTTTATTGTCATTTTTTGATTTTACAGTAAAAGCTATGTGGTTGTGTTGGGCTTGGGCTGTTATTTCCACTTTGCTGCAGATCTCTTGTTTGTTTAGCTTTTTTGGTAAATCAGACAGTATTTTATGAATCATCTTTTTGATAGTTTTGCAGTCAAGCAGCTACCCAGACTCACTTATCTGATCCTCATGTTGACAAGCTACAAACAGTATATGTACCAACCAATATATGGCAACGCCTCCTAGCTTCACTAGCTGGCACTGTTGAGCTGTAATTAGTCGGAGAATACTTCTCATAGTTATCACATGACTCTGTCTCTGTAGCTATGCTTGGACATTTATATTCATTAACCTTTTGAGAGGAAGCTGGATACAAAAACAGAAATATCCAGATAAGGGTCGTCTTAGTGAAAGTGGCGTGACAGAGCTTGCAGGAAACAACATTTTGTTGTTTGGTTTCTCATTAAGCCGCGCTTATGATAGCTCCGCTGTCGTCAGGGGTTTAGGTGCGGTGACGGTGGCGCTATCATTGGCTAATCCACTCAGTGCTCCGTCCTCGTGTCTTCACTTGTAATCTTACATGAGTACAAAGAGGAAACTGGGTCAGGGATTGGAGCTTAACATTTCCAGTTATTGATCTGCTGCTCCTCTTCTGTCAGCTGATGCTAGGTAAAGAAAAACTGAATAGCAACATTTTGTTTCCCCTACATTACAAAAAAGAAAGAAACAGATACAAAGACACATTTTTGTATCATTGTGTTTTTGTTGGTAGGCATTTGTTGTTCTGAAGAAGCCTAAGGGATTTGGAAAGACCAAAGCATTATTGATCTTAGTGCACCCAATTTCCTCAGTGATCCATCACTGATCAATTCTGCTGC
The DNA here is from genome assembly GCF_057381845.1 of Rhamphochromis longiceps. Lineage (NCBI taxonomy): Eukaryota > Metazoa > Chordata > Actinopteri > Cichliformes > Cichlidae > Rhamphochromis > Rhamphochromis longiceps. The sequence continues at coordinate 29,042,824 of NC_140572.1, forward strand.
TCCCTGAACCTTCAGTGTTTATATTTGTATTTCCACAGTTAAAATTAGTTTGCAGGTAGCAGCAAAAGGGGGGATGGGAGAGAAGCAACAATATGTAGAAGGCAAACCAAATTAATCAAAAGGAAATGCTTAGGATACTTTGTTTGATAGGTGATGGTGAGATAAAACAGTAGGCAACACAGAAGTATTGCACTTGTGATGTGAACTAAAAGCCTTGCTCTTAGCAAATGTTTCAGGATTTTGCATTTTTTTTTTTTTCAAGATGCATTACAGATGGGGAAAGTTAACTTTAGGAAATACTGGAAAGTGTGCAGTGGAGATGCTAATCTGAATAGCTTTACTTGATTATTGATAATTTTATCCTACCGTTAAGCTGTTGGTTTGAAAAAGCCCTAACCTTTTTAAGGGGCTTGTGCTTTATTTATAGTGCTGCATTAAATTTGTGGCGTAGGTCTATACACTTTACCATAACCCCATGCACCTTCCCAGACATGTGTCTACACAGACCTCAGGCCTGTGATTGATCTGTTTGGTAATAATACGCAGTGTAAACTCACCATATTGATCAACACAAAGTCATACTTCTGTGAACTAAATGTAACAGGCTGTAATTATATCTAGCTTGCTTGTTACATTATAGAAATAGATAATAATCTGGCAGTGTTGAAATGAGGCTTTTCTCATTTTCACAGTTTTGAAAATCGCTGTATAGACTCTAGGGCTGCCACGATTTGTCGACTAGTCACGATTACGTCGACTATCAAAATCGTCGACGACTGATTTAATAGTAGACGTGTCGTTTGAAGCTTTGTAAGATCGCAAAAGACGCAGGAATAATAGCAGGATTTAAGAGTGTAATAACGGACTGAAACAGAAGATGGCAGCACAGCATGTACAAGGATGCCAGCTGCCGTTAAACCCCGAAGAAGAAGAAGCAGCTGTGTCCCAGAATTCATAGCGCGGCCCAGCTTAGTTTCCAACAATGGCGGTAGCTAGTTAGTTTTAATATTACTCTTATTATTCTTTCTGGGTCACAAAATAAACGTTTAACATATTTTCAGGCGAGAATGTAGCTGTGTAAACCTCAAATATCGGCTCAGTTTATCAGGACACCACATATTTTCAAAAGCGCTCCGACGTTTTCGGAGACGTCTGTTACCCACTAGCTCGATAGCTAGCCGGGGGCTAGGTCACTAGCGCCATGAGAACACCGGACTCCCGGCAAATTGTTTTCAAACCCACCGCCGTCTTTCGCGACTCAGGTTAAATATATATGAGTCACTTAGATAAATTAAAAATGTTATTGTTTGGCTTTTTTTCTTTCTTTCTTTTTTTTTTTTTTGTATTTTATTTGTTCCTGAGTAAATCGGTTTGGCTGAGATTAAAGTTATAGTTTTTACACAGCTGAATAAACGTCAAGCAGACAGCTGATTATCAGAAGTGTGAGATGCTGGAGAATATACTCCGGTGTCCTGTTATATTTTAGATAGCAAGGAGTTTATTAAACTTTACCGAAACAATCTGCAAATTTCATTAAAATTGAATAAACTATCATCTTGTCTTTATTTTTAGTTAGCACCTTAAAAGCTTAAAGCTGTAAGCTAATGATAGTTATATAAGAGCAGATGCTGCTGGTGCAATAAGCTGTAGTTTTATGTCCAGTGGATGATGATCTGATTAGTCGACTAATCGCATAAATAATCGGTGACTAGTCGACTATCAAAATAATCGTTTGTGGCAGCCCTAATAGACTCAGAGCTCAATATTCCACAGGCATTGTGTAGACTGACTGTGACGGTTGATGTTACCAAGAGATATGACATCTAAAACTTTGTTGCACTAGCCAGCTGACCACTGCTGCAGTCTTTTCCTTAAAAGATGATGATATCACAGCTCAGACAAAACCCTCCACATCAGGTCTGGTGGTGGAAAAGTGAAAATGGGGACACAAAATTATCATGGAGGTTATTATTTTATTTCCTGTTTTCTCCCAGCTATTTTAGCATCTCCCACTCTGTCATCTGAGAATGTCTGAACTCGTGCATTAATCGTATTGCTCAACATATGCAATATCTCTCGTAGTGCAAACAGGAAGTGCATCTTAAATGTTCTCGATGTGAGAAGCTATAATTGTGCATAAAGAGTACAGCGCTTGCTTTTTAGTAGCATGGTGTCATTAGTTTTTGTTCTGTTACATCCTATTAGCTGCTGGCTATTCATTAGAATAATGCCCATCCCTAGGAGAGACCATTGTTTAATGCACATCATCAGTTCTAAAATAGAAACACATGACTGTGCTGATGCCGCTGGCCAAAAAGAATTTCAGTACCGCTGCTTCTGCCCACTGCTTTCCCTGATTTGGCTGAGAAACCTGTTGAATATGGAGGGAAATTTGTTGAGATGTAGAGCAGGGCATGAGAGGTGCAGATGACTCAGTCAGACTTGTGTGTCTGTATGAGAATATCAGCCTCCCACCAGCCAACACAAACACACTTATAACACCTTGTGATAGCTTTTAAAGTGGTGACTCTGTAGCAGGTGTGAATTGTAAAGGTTTGTAACCCAGACATCAGTGTGACTCAGTTTTCCACCCTCACAGACGCTTAAGGATTTGATTTTTGGGAGGTTAAAAAACCCCTCAAATATATATAAAATAGTATATTTTATATATAGATAGATAGATAGATAGATATATCTATAGATATATCTATAGATATATCTATAGATAGATATATCTCCTCTCATATTATATTATATTTTATATGCAGTTTGTAGTGCAGATTTTCAGCCTGTTCCCTCATAGCATTAAAAATTAACAGAAAGAAACACTGAAACTGAAGGCAGAGAAACCCACAAACAAGCAGCATCTGAAAGCGGCTGATATAAAGGTCTGGCAGAGCATCTCCAGGGTGAAAACACAGCATTTGGTGTTTTGGGCAATCAGCTACTGACTGCAAATTTTCTTCCAATTGCAGCAAATGGTTCCTATAATGAAAATTGGGTGACTATGTGTAAAAATAGCTGTAATCGCAAAACCCTTTGAATTAAAGCTGATTTAAAATTCACTGTGGTGGTGCACAAATGACAAAAATCACGTTTTTGATACTTTCTTTGTTTTACTTTCTTTGTCATTCATGAATGATCTCTGCACTGGAATTGCTTGAAACTGAGGCTGAAGAGAAGAACATGGCCTGCAGTTGTAGATGGTGGAATTAAGAGTTCACCTGCAGGATGAGGAATCGACTGCAAAGCAGTTTTTTTTTTTTTTTTTTTTTTTTTTTTTAACCATCAGTTATCATCATAAATTATACTCTTTACTACTTTACTGGAAAAGCGTGGGTGACCCTCCTTTGGCATGTAAATGCAGGGCCCTTTTTCCAACTGCCACCACAAATACAATGCACCTGTGTGGGGTAACGGTGCTGATATATCTGTGATAGGTCGATATCAGTTGATTTATTGATCAGTCACTTTACAGGACCACTTTACAGATGTCAGAAATATTTTTTTTGTTTCTTTTAATGAAATTTATCACACAACTTATAAAGTTACCAGTCATTAAAATCAATCCTGTATAGAGGCCCATAGTATCAGTGCATCATTTGGACATGCTTACAGCCTTTTTCTCCCCCTTTTATTGCTGATGTGAGCATCATTTCTGTCCTCTGATGTCTGGACAGAGCACTGTGTTTTCTTTGGCTGCTAATCCTTTTAATGCCAGGTTTCACTCCGCATTATTCAAACCTGCTGCTCGCAAACCATCACAGCTTACGTAACTGTGTGTGTGTGTGTGTGTGTGTGTGTGTGTGTGTGTGTGTGTGTGTCTACAATTATGTGTAAAAGAGAATTGTTTTATTCGTAAGAACTGACTTTGGTGCAAGGCTGATTAAACTGTGCTATATGCGTGTTGTGGCAAGAGACTTCAGGCAAAAACACAGTTGGTTTTTATTCATAAAGAATTATGAGGTACTGGTTTATTTTGCTTTTATAACATGTCTTTTAAACTAGTGAAAAATAATGGCTTAAATACATCATCTGGTATTCATTTTCTTGTTCTTTGTCTATTGGATATTCATGCAAATTGAAGCCTGTTGCATATTTAAACAGAAAAGAAAAAAAATTGTAGTAAGTAAATTGAAGGCAACATGCTAGCCACCAAGCTGCCCCACATTGCACCATATTAATGACTAACCCGTGTTGTGGGATCATCTCAGACTTTCTCTTGGCTGCAATTTGGTCCATTTTCAATGTCCTCTCCCTGCCATGTGATGGCATGTGTCTCTGCTGATTAGGGACTTTAACTTTAGTTCCATGCGAAAATATCTTTTTAAACTCAGTAAACACTTCGCTGTTGAGTTTATTGGCTTAATCACTCATTTTTGATCATATAAATGTTTTTTTTTTCCAAGTCTTTTGTTTTTTGGTCATGCCGTGTTTCAAAATGGAGGATTATCAGTGGTGGTAAACCCCACCCTGATAACTTGTGGTTGTCTGCTCATTAGCACCCACCCTTCCTCGTCACATCCATTCCTCGCAAAAATGCTCATCTTAAGGCTTCAAAAAGAGACTTCAGAAACAGTGGCTGTGGTATCTCTGTCCATTTTCTATATGGTCTATAACTAGACCTCACGAGTCATCTTTGTCATGGATGTCTGGATGTTAATGTTGCAGACCATTTATAGCTTTCAGTCATTTGTGTTTGGGAACTGAAGGACATAGGTAATGACATCGTACTTAATGAGCAGGTTTGGTGGCAGTAAAGGTGACATTGTACAATTCAATTTGCTTAGCTAAAAGGTCATTGCGAATATAAGTCATCAAACTGAATATTCTCATGGTTGATTTATATTTGAAACGTGCATTCGTTTGTGTCTCTCTCCCTTCTTGCCGTATGACTCAGTGAGAGTACTAATGCAGAGGCGGTGGATCTAGGCCATTCCAGTCCCCATGTCTCTGGCAGACTCTCTCCCTCCTCCTTTGCCTCTCCCCTCATGTGTGACTTTTAATTTAGAGTGAGGACTGAGGACTTGCTGCTGTCAGCCCAAATGTTCGAAAAGCCCATCCCTCTGTCACGTATGGATGCCAAAATGACCACTCATCATTCCTCCCTGCTTCTCTGACTCACTCAGTAGCTCTCTGTCATTCTCCATAGTCAGGGTGTCACAGTGGAAAAACCACTGCCAGGACTTACTGGTAAAGTCTGTGTGTGCTCCCCACTATCAAACTACAGCACAGCCAAAAGCCTTTACAATTCAACAATTCAATGGGCCTCTTTTCTCATCACTGGGACGCGCCAGGTCCTTTCTTTTTTATTTTATTTTATAAAAACAAAACATTTACAGTTTACATTTTCCCCTCAGAAATGGCAGAACTGGCTGCCATGTTTAAAAAAAAAAAAAAAAAAAAAAGAAGAAAAAAGAAAAGAAAAAAGAGTGAATTAAACCAGAAACTGTATATTAGGGATAGACAAACAAATTAGAAGTAATTAAGGAGACAGATAACATCAGAATAAAATTACTCATATTAAATTTTAGCTACATCAAAAGCATGTTATGACAGGAAACTGCAAATACGTCATTCCAACTTATTCATGTATAGCTTACTGTGAAATCTGGTGTAATGGTGGTATTAACTTTTCTCCATACAACATTATTGTTGTTCTATTTTTCTTGTGCTTGCTTTTTTTTCTATGTTTTCCTTTGTTTCGTTCGCTTGTCAGAGTCTATAGGTGAAAATTAACGTGTGGCTAATTTTTGCACTTTTTACAAATGTGGTGTGGCTTTGTGAGAATTTCTCCCCCAACCAAAGAATTTCGTTGAGTCTGTGGTCAATCAGAAAGTTACTCTGAGATGATGATATGAGGATGATGACTGCAGGTTGGAAGTACCCAACTTTTGAAGCTAATCATCATATCTGTGAAATTAAGCAACAGAGATCACCTCAGGTCTATGGGAAGTCTGGTTTCTGATGGTTCAAAATAAGAAGTAAATGCATGATAACCCAGCAGTGCATCTGCTTCTGTGTAGTTTAACTTTTGCATGTGTTTAGGCTGCAGAAAGGTGCAGGTCACCTGTGTGCTCAGTTACTTGCAAGTATGGAGTAATTGTTTGTCTTACTAGCCTCAGAAGGGAAATGTGTTCATATGTACTGTAAAAGGGGGCCCTTTCTTTAATAAGTATTCCTCATTTTTAAGTTTTAATTATTTTCTCTAAATAAATAAAAATCTTTCCACTGGAAATATAGTTGAATATAAAACATTAACTCAAAAACTAAAAAAATTAGTCCTTCAACACACCCGTTAAAATAAAAATAATCTCTAAGAATATGGTTTACCTAAAATATAATGCCATAAACGGGGTGTGGCATGAGCTGCCCAGAAGTCATGTGGTACTGATTCATATCCCCTGGATTGTGCTCATCCTTTACCTGTTGTTTCTTGGCGGGCTGTCTCTAAGCCAGCAGAGGCCCTGTGAGTAGGGCTGCTCGATTATGGCAAAAATGATAATCACGATTATTTTCACTGAAATTGAGATCACGATTATTTGACGATATTTATTTAACCCTTTAAGACCTACTATAGAACCAAGTCCACCAGAAGCTTATATTATTTTTTTACATGCTGTAGTGCCATTTGTGGGAGCATTTCAAGTTGCTATACAACTGTTATAGCCCATATTTTACTAATATGTATGCATTAAGTCCATAGTAACTACATTAATTGCAAAAAAGTGCAATAAACTACAAAAAAAATTGAAAATCGCTTTTGTTTTGTTTACATATATTTCTACTTGGAGAAATTTAAGAGGTTTATCCCTCAAAACTTTAAATACAAAAAAGTTGCAAAAAATAGTTTACAACAACAGGAAATTTATTTTGAGTGTCTTCATAGTTTTATTTTGGAGATACAGCAATTTTTATATACTGCAGGAAAAACAAAAAACAATCCTATGATGCAAATTTGCAAAGAAAACAGCATGTGCATCATTTCACTGTGCGAAGTGTTACGAACAGCTGATAGGAACGGCGAAGCGTGTTTCTGGAATATTATGTTTTTGTTCCTGCAAGCGCTTTTTATGCAATTTTTGCAAAGCTATATGTGGAACGAAACCGTGACCGAGGACAAGCTGATGGCATAAGATGTAAGTACAACTCCTCCGGTTTCATATGCAAAACAAATTATTGCGCTAGCTTACACGGTTCAGATTCTACAGGGATTTAAAAATAGTTACGCAAAACGGAGCGTGCAGCTCTGACCGGCTTTAAAGGGTTAACAATGACTTTAAAAAAATAATATAAAATAGTGTGCAACACCACTGAAGGTTTTTTTTTAAACTCTCTTTTCAACCAACGGCAGTCACTCTCCTCTCCAAATAACTTCTGCTTAGCTTTCCGAGCTTCCCTCGGGTCCTCTTAATCAGCGGTCCCCAACCTTTTTTGCGCCACGGACCGGTTTATGCCCGACAATATTTTCACGGACCGGCCTTTAAGGTGTCGCGGATAAATGAGGGAGGGGCTAATAATCGGCTCAGTCATTTTTAATGATCGTTGAAAGCCCAGATCGTAATCGTGATTAAAATTCGATTAATTGAGCAGCCCTACCTGTGAGTATATGTTGTGTTTTCTATCTGTGGAAAGCACTAAGCCATCTTAAAGCTGCCATCCAATGAGATATGACAAGATAAGACCCTAAAGCACAGGGTCTCTGGTCTGTCACACAACGGGCTGGCATATGTACTCGTAAAAGGACAAAGACATGATTTGGTTTGAAGTGGCGAGTTAAGTAACCAGTGTCAGGAATGCTCTTACCGTCTTTGACAGGAAACCCTAAAATCCTGTTGACTTTGAGTTCAAGGGAATTTTGTAGCATTATTAATCTCTGTCACTAAAGGTTAAAGGACTGATTTGTAGTTCTTGAGACCAAAAAATGCTACAAACTCGGACTCCACGTAATCTTTTTTAAGATCTGTTTTATTTTTTATTTTTTTGCATATGTCTCAGGCTATAGAGACCACAGGAGCAGGGAACTCATTGGTCCACATGCTAATCTGCGGTGATGGTTTATGTAACTCCTAGTATCACATGATCACACGTCACCACCGGCTCAGTAACTGGCTGTATTCAGTAAATCACTCACTAGTCAGCCATTCAAACACAAATGAGTGACCGAGGAAAAAAAAATAAGGAGCTCATGTACAGTCATAACCTGGCACGCTGCCTTTTATTCACTGTCCAGCTGCAGCTGCGTCTTTTGCTGTGATCTAGCACGCTGAATTTAATAAGGCACGAGTGGTGTGGGTTTTTTTTTTTTTTTTGGTGTTTGTATTTTAAAAAAACAAAACAAAAACCCACACTAAACAAAGAAGGTCAGGGACACACTGCTGCTGCGCTTACTCTGGAGTGTATATGCTGCTGCTAACGGACGGCTCCATGAGAGTGCGGGGGATACGAGTGCAAGGCCATGACGAGATGGCAATGAAGCTTTTGTTCTGGGAGCTGGAGCAGCATCTCAAAAGGTAAAATGAAAACAGGGAACCCCCACCGCCATCACCACCTCACCCCCTTCCCTAAAGGGGTCTGTATACGGTAGCTGTGAATAGACCAGTCACTACAGTAGCTGCACACAAAAGGCTGCATGGCTATATTGTCCTTTGGTTCAGTCATGCAGGGCTTCAGGGGTGCATTAGCACTGCATGTTCTTTTAATTCACGTGTAGCAGATAAACTGTAGGGAGTGTTTGATGTATAGTAAATGTGCAGATGGCGAGTAGACGATACACTGTGTAGTCCATGTGTGCTGCTTACTCATATCTTCTGGTGGGGTGAGTAATTAAAACCTACAGCATGCTGCTTTTTTTTTTTTCTTTCTTTCTTTTTTTTTTTTTTTGGCCAAATTCTGCTGTTTTATTTTATTTTTTTTAAATTGGCCTCTTGTTACAAAATGGGGCCATCTCCTCCATCATCTCATATGAAGTCCTATTTTTGCAGCAGATGCAGCCCACAGTGTCATTTCTGTACTTCCTGTTGAGGTGTTCTTGATAATATGCACAGAAAATGCGTTAAAATCATTGTTGTTGGTGTTGTATAAAGCACATTATACTTATAATGGTATCCGCTACATGTACATAGTTTTTATTGAAATAAGTGCTTAGTAATTGTGGTCAGATAAAAGCAGAACATCATCCAGGAGCTGGGTTATTTCTCTCAAAGTTTCTTCAGTAGGTCACTGGGCTGGTGTGTTGTTTTACAGCAAACTAGCGAGGCCATTCATTGGTTGGCTGGCCTGCGTATGACACTGCCAGTTATTGCATGCATAGTTTAAACACTACAGTGTTCTGTAATACATCAGCGAACAGAATAAAGAAGAATTACTGTGACTTTCATAGCAGCATTTTAATGGGTTCACTGCATCTGTGGCACATGGTGGTGGCAGAAATAAACTGAAATGTTTTTAATGACTGTGATGGACTGGTGAGCCATCCTGTCCTGGCTATACTGGGACAGCTGAGATAGGCTCCAGCCTTGGATGGATGGATGCTTTTAATTGCTGCCTTTCTTAATAGAAACAAAGAACACACTCATGCAGACCTCAGCAATGAAAACATCCCTTAAATAGAGTTGGAAAATGGGTACTAATGTCTAATTGAATTTGTGAGGTGCTTCAACCCTGGATTCGTTTTTTTTCTTGGGGGGGGGGGGTTGTGGTTTTTTTTTTTTTTTTTTTTTTTTTTTTGTTCCCCCCCCCCCCCCCCCCCCCCCCCCCAAAAGGTGCAGTGTGGAGTATATAGTTCATTGGAGGGTGTTTGTAGTCGTAAATATGCCGCAGCCTGGTGAGGAGTTACTTGGGGCTTTTACAGAGGGACTAAAGCTTCAGCTGTAAAGGAAAAAAAGGATGATTGCTTTGTTTTTATGTCTGAAAGCCGCAATTGTAATAAAATAAAATTTGATTTGTTGTTTCTATGTTACTTGATATTAGAGATGGCACGATACCACTTTTTTATGTCCGATACCGATACCGATATCATAAATTTGGATATCTGCCGATACCGATATGAATCCGATATAGTGTGTTTTAATCAATAAAACTGTTTTTTTTTTTAAAATATCTTGCTGCATTTTGTATAAGTTCATACTCAAGTTTAAAACAACAACTACACTAAAGCTATTCTGTTATACCTATATGCAAAAAAAAAATATTTATAGTTCAGCAATACTGATCAATCTAATAAACTTAAACCTACACCATCCTCCCTATTCTGGTATTTTAAAGAGTACTTAGCGTAAATATTAAGCAACCTAACTAATAGGGTTCCAACTCCCAGCAACAACAAAAATAAATAAATAAAAAATAGGGAACCACCCCTCACGCTCCACCTCATGATGCTTAATCAACGTAATCAACCTTAATTTGATGCAGTGTGAAAAAAAAATGCACAGAAATCAATTATTTTTCAAGAAATATTAAATAGATTCAACATCTTTCTTCAACAAAATTGCAGACTGTACAGATGGTACCTTCCCAAAGGAAAAAGTACTATAGCTTACTAGGGTATATATATTAGACTTAATAGTCACTATATACAGTAATTGACTTCTATTCATTTTACATCAAATTAAAACTTTGGGTGTAAGATTCGGATAATTATTTATTAAAAGCTCGACATTTTAAATGAGAATAAGAAAGAAAAGTATGTCTTTGTGCCCCCTTTTCCCTGTTAATGCCCTATCGGCCCCCCTGGCTAAACTTTGCTAGATCCACCCCTGCACAGTTACCAGCCGTCAGCTACGTAGAAAAAGATCCTCGAGTAGAAAGTAATAATAAATAAATTCTAACAACAGCTGATCAAGCTTAAACGTGCTGCTGTTGTTTAGCCGCTGGTTTCCTCTTTCTGGTGCAAAGTGGGCCAAAAACAAACCAGAGAGATGGACTCGCGACAGAAAAGCCGATCAGCTGATCATTAAGCAGTTTCATGATTGAAGTAGCAGCAAGAAGAGGCAGTCGCTCCATATATCGCTTGTTAAGCTTAACGCAGGAATGCTTTACAAACATTCAGAGATGGACTTACACACTTGCTTTACTTCTCTCGGGGATAACTTTGTCGGAGATGAAATGCCGGGTTGCTAGCGAAGCTCCAAATGCTATCCAGACCACCAACACGTCCCGCATGCCACAGCCGCTCTATCACGTGATGCCTACTGCTCCGACGTGCTAACGTTCTGAGGTGAGTTACGGCGTGTTGCAAGTTTTGTGAGGTGCTTTCGTGATATTTAATGGATCGGATTACATTTTTTATTTTTCTCCGATATCCGATCCAGTAATTTAGGTCAGTATCGGACCGATACCGATACGTAATATCGGATCGGTCCATCTCTGCTTGATACCAGTCAAAAGGTGGGAAAATGTGAACTGCATCTTTGTGCTGGCCAGCAGGGGGCGACTTTTGTGGTTTCTGAACGACTTAAGTTGTGCAGAGTAGGCCTGGGTATCACAAACAAAAATACTGCATGATCTTCACTGGCAACTATTGGAGTATTCTTTGAATTCTGGAGACAATCGATACAAATGTAGTAGTTTGTGGGCAAAAGCTGGTGCTAGCTGGTTAGGATGCCAACTTGCAGTTTTACTAAATTAACTTGGAACACTCACATTTGCAAAACAGTACATGTGTGTCTAATTTGGCCCACAGTCGAGCTCAAGCACCAGGATATTTAGACAAAAATGACTGCACCTCAATGAATATACAACCCAATTACAAAAAAAGATGACTGAATAAAATAGGTCTTTATGAGATTTCGGTAGAACACAGAAAACTATCAAATGTTTAACCTAAGACATTTTATTAGTTGGTTACAAATATTCACTCTGTTTAACTTTGATGGCAGCAACACATTTCAGGAGTTGCCCTGCCTGCATTCCAACTTTTTAACCAATGGAAAAATCATGACGCTAATAAGACACAAAGATGAACTGGGACTGCTGAAAAACGAGAATCCTCTATCAGACAAGAATGGGACAACTTCCTCTGTCCCAGCCTCCGGACTTAACTACGTTTCTGTCAGAAACTCTGGATTTATTTGATAATTTGAGTTAAAACTTTATAACCAGTTTAAAATTTTGTCCTAAAAGGTAAAAAGAAAAGCCCCTCTGTCTTCACTGATGAGGGCTTTAGTTCAGGATTTTATTAGTTTCCCCACACGTGATTTAAACCTAAGTTACTAAGTTTCAGTAGTGTTTTTGTGCAAGTTGCACCTTGAAAAGCTTGTTCCTAGCTTTTCCTGGAAGTGCATCAAGTTTTTCAGCGTAAACACGTATAGCTCCTACCAAGCCTCAATGTAACTCCATATACGTAGGTCTAATTTGGACCTTATGCGTGGGTGTTACTCCTCAGCAGCCGCTCTTGTACTGGCTATTTGGGGTGTGGATAATTGGCTAAACCCTCTTCCAGTCAATTGACCGGAAGAGATAAGCACTGCTCAGAGCTTCTTATTGAGGTACTTGGCTTTTCGGTAAGTGTTTGACTGAGGACAAGGGTGTGCGAGGCGGGCAAGAGTACAAAAAACAGTTTGTTCATAGTGTTGGTGCTTACTGATGCCCAAATTAGCTTAAGCCACCATTTGTAAAGGTGACTTCTGGTATCCAGCTGGTGCTTTGTTTTTGAATACTTCACCTGAAAACACTAAGATTAGACCCCTCCCATTCTTCAGCCTGCTGTGGTACTTCATACATCAAAATGTAAAAATGCCCAAAATTTCATCATTCCAGTTTTGCAGTTCTGAGATTTTACTGCTTTTTTTGTTTGTAGATTTGGTTTCATTTTTACTCCTGGCTCAGTAAAACATGTAACTTAAATATGATGCTACCAAAGTAATCGGTAACAAAAATAATTAGCTATAGTGTGCAAGTAGATGTAGAGAATTGTCATTATTTTTATCCAGTCTTTCTTAAAAAAAATAAATAAATAAAATAAAAAGACAATAGTTGTGCATCATATGGCCCCTTGAGGGTTAAGCTCCACAATCAGTTGTACTCAGTGCCTCAGTTTTCCCGATGGAAAATTATTCTTGGGCGTAATACTGCAGGACAAAGGCACAAGATCACTGACACTTGTGACTATTTGTAAGAAGATTAGATTAGATTAGATAGAACTTTATTAATCCCTCGGGTGGGTTCCTCTGGGAAATTCGATTTCCAAAAAAGCACAGCACCGACAGAAGTTACAGAGTTACACACACACACACACACACATATATATATATATATATATATATATATATATATATATATATATATATATATATATATATATATATATATATATATATATATATATATATATATATATATATATATATATATATAAAAAAAAAATATACGAAGGGGATAAATAGAATAAATAGGAATAAAAATACAAGTGAATTGCACATTTCAAGTATTGAGGTCTATTGCACCGTTGACTATTTACAAAAGTATTGCACAAAAGGTATTGCACAGTGAGGTGAAGAGGCACTACAGCTTAGTTGTTCCCCCCTCCTTTGTCCTCCTGTTTCCCCTCCCTCTCCCCTCCAGGGAGGAGTTAAACAGTCTGATGGCGTGTGGGACAAAGGAGTTTTTAAGTCTGTTAGTTCTTGTCTTTGGGAGAAGCAACCTGTCACTGAACAGACTCTTCTGGTTGTTTATGGCCGTGTGCAGAGGATGTCTGGCATTGTCCATAATGTCCATCAGAATAAGAATACATAGAAATATAAAAAGCAGTTTTATTAAACATAAGGTACACACATACACATAAAAGAAACCAATAAAACTTGAAACGACAGAAGTTCAAAGAAGTTGTAAAGTGTTAACATTAAAATCCAAGTGAATGTTTTACACGTTGCTCTGTTCAGTCTTTAGCTCTTGATTCAGGGTTTTAATTGTAATAATACAGGCATTTATTTTTTTGGGGCCCTGAGTTGAATTCATGGGGATGTTGAGTCCTCTTTGTTTTATACCAGCTTGCTTGCCACAGATTTGTCTTCATAGCTGTCCTGTGCTTGCTGGCAAGTCCGTTTCTCAGCTGTCTGGTTATAATTCGCATTCTGACCTCCTGATGAAACATTAACTCGTTCTGACCACAGAAACTGGACCTTAAGTTTCTTCACACTAGTTTTGTGGCTTGATTGCTGTATGATGTGGACATGGGTGTGATCAGAGGCGTGAATGTCAAGAGTTTGTATAAGAGATTTTAAGGACTTTGCGTGTGTTTGGGGAATGTGTGAGAGTGACCTTTTCACCGGGTGTAGGGAGGTATATGGGAGAGGGTGGTGCGCTGTGGGTGTCTGATGTGGAAATGTTTGGAAATGTAGGAGTTGTTTTGAGTCTGTTGAACAAAGACTCCCATCTGTAATGTGTGTGAAAAAACTTTTGGGTGTGTAGATTTCAGTCAAATTAGCTGCAGTGACCCACCATGACTGCCTTGAAGACAGACATTTGATAACAGTGTAGAATTAGGTAAGATAAGAGGTCTTTATGTTTACAAATAGTAGCAAAATTTCCACATTATAGCAACCAAAACAGTAAACACAACCAACAACAAAACAAAATTAGTGGAAGTGAAATTAATCATAATGAAAAAAGCTCAGTTGAATAGGATGAAATAAAATAACGTAAGATTACGAATATGTCTCTGAAGTAAAACCTCAAAAAATATGTAGACATGGATCATCTTGCAGTAAGGAGGAGCATCTGCTTTATTTACTTTTGTTTCTGTTTTAACTTTTTTTTTTTAACCCAACACAGCCATTGCACATCAGATGTACTTGTATGTATCCCAAAAGTCTGTAATTTAATGTGCTACTGCAGTCAAAACATGAAAAACAACCAATCTGAAAAAGTATAGGTGTACAACTTTATGAAATGGCACTAAAGAACTCCTCACTTTGTTCTATTTCACTAAATTGAAATTACAATAATCCAATAAAGAACTTAATATTTCAAATTCCAACAAATAAATCCAGATATTATGATATGAGGGACTGAGTATTTACACAAACTAAATCAGAATGATATGCATACATGTATACCAGTATAATAAAAGCAAATGAAATGCATCATCCATATGCGCTCAAAACCACAAAACTAATCATGTAAACCACATTTGTCTGACCAGTATTTGCCAGACAAATGTTGATTTCTCTATACATAGTTTCACTGTTTCAGAGAGCAACAGTTTATGGCAGATGAAAAATTGAATATGTTGTCTAATAAGGCTGTTATAGGTGAACATGATCTTTTTCAGAGGGTTCAGAGTTTGTAATGGTTGTTTTACAACAGAGGTATCTGCTCCCCTCACACTGGAAATCCCACTCACTGTGTTCAAAAGGAAAGCCCAGGTCTTTCTGTCATTTTGTTTGTAATATACATAATGGTATATTCTGCGAGAGTCAACACTGTTTTATGCAGAGGACAAACTGCCTCAGTTATGTATCTTTTAAAATCTATTCAATAAGGAGAGACTTGTGGGGTGATGGATTTTTCTGAAATGTGCTTATACAGTGTTTGGCCTGCAAATATTTGAGAAAGAAAATGGTCTGGAAGTGGAGGACCTTTTATTTCTATGTATACCATCTCTGTTCCCATTTGGTAAGACAGTCTTTTTAATGCCAGAGTCCTTTGATAATAATCCTCAAAGTGCAATACATCACAAGGCCGCAAGGGGGCAACATATGTACACGAAATAACACTAAGTGCCCACCTGAAGTATTTTAAATACGTTCATTTCTGTGTAACCTAAAATAAAAGCTAAGCTGTTCTTTTGATTATGTTCTGTTAGTGCAGATTACATGGACCAAGTTGACTTTCATCTGAAGTTTCAGTGTTCAGTTTTATTTGTAGCATCAATTCGCAACAGCACACTGTGACCCTACAGAATTGGAGATACCCCCAGCAACAGTAGGGAGGAAGATCTTCCTTTTTACAGAAAGAAACCTCGAGCACAACCAGATTCATGGAGGAGCAGACTTCAGCTGTTCTGTGTGGGGTTGGCATGTTCTCCAAAGATATGAATGTTATAGATTATTTAGAGGATCTAAGTTACCCACAGGCACCACAACACATGTGAAAATTAATTTAAGTAATAAACTAAATGTTACCGTTAAGTTTGACCCCCTTGGATGAAAGTCTTTCTTACTGTGGAGACTACAGCAGCAGCAGCTGATACATTCCCTGTCCGTCAACCTTGTGCGTCTTATCTGTCCCTGAGCCATTTCTCCGTATTATAAGCTCTTTCTCATAATGGACACTGGCCCTCATGGGTGCCAATGAAATAATGCCTTAGTTTGGACGAGAGCGTGGCTAGGACCAGTAGTGCAAAGCAACTTAGTACATTTACATGGAGCACAGTTGTGATCATTTATAAGTATTTAAGTTATGCTCATTCCCTTTCTGCTCCACCATATTAAGTTTTGTAGTTTGCACTCCATATTGTTACAATCTTCAGTTACTTGTTATTTAGGAAGATTTTTTACAAACGTTATTTTGGCGTTTTAATTTTTGGTCCATGCAAAAAGTTGCATTGCTCCTAAAGGATAGAGCCTTTATTATTCTCTGGTGCAGAAAGCTGTTCTACTACTTTGAAGCCCACTGTTTGGGGCGCGTGCAATAGTAATGTGGAGGTCACAAATGACTGGCAGGTGTGCAGATGTCAGCATAGATCTTCGTGCTCACCATTTTGAGGAAAAATGTGCATTCACTGAGTGGTTGGCAAGCGGTTGCTTGTTGTTTTTAGGTTAAATTGGTCAGGTTGTGCCAAAACAAAAAATCTCCAAGCTGCTGCGATTGCCGGTCATTTGCAAGGAAGATTTCCTGCAAATGCTCGCCAAATACATGTACAACGTTTACCTTCATGTCAATGTTGAGCCTCACCACTGTAAGAATGTTTGAAGAGGCATTCAGGGAATTCAAATTCTTTTCCCTCTAGCGACGGGTAGATGCCAGGGGATTGCCAGCTAGTGTCTAGGCCTGTGAGTACAGATAAAGATATGGCCATCCAACAATGATTTAAAATGATTAAATTCAATAATATATGATTATGGGGGGGAGCTGTTTTTCGGATATTCCCCCTTTGTGCTGCTGGACTATGATTTTATGCCGAAACCAGTCGGCAGAGCTGCAGGTGTGGGCGTTCCCTGCATATATTACGCAAACAGACTCAGCCTCCACCAATCGGAGGTCTGTCTCTTTCTGCGCGTGTGTGGATAAATCATCCAGCCTCGTCCTTAGCTGCAGATCTGTGTGTACGCGCGTCGCTGTGATGAACTGACCTTGGCTTACATCCGTACCGCTGCAGTCAGTGCGCGAGCTTTACCGGAGAGAGGACCAATAACAACAAAAGGAAAGGGGGAAAACACACAGGGAAAGAAGCGCGTGGATGTGCCACGCAGATCCTGTAAATCATGAACAGCATGAATGCTCCGTGCTACACCATGGCTATGGATCTAGGCGTGTGCCAGCTGAGGAATTTTTCCATATCGTTCCTGTCGTCGCTGTTGAGCGCGGAGAGCTCGCACGTCCAGCTCGATAATAGGTGAATGCTCCGTCAGCTGCTTCACCTGCAGCGCTGTGCCTTTTCCTCATGACTGTGTAGCATCCAGCTTAGATGACTGTAAATGCTCACTGTGAGGGGAAAAAAGAGCATAAAAAATTCCTGCTTTTATAGAAAATTCCAGATGTTTCTAGTAGCGACCTACATTTCTATAGAGGGAGCTCCTCAGGCTCTGCGGTTCGCTTTCCTCTATTCTCTGCATTTCTCTCCATCCATCTTATTTGCTGCTTTTCTTTCCCCTCCCCCCATTGCAGCACAGTTTGGCTTAAAATGGATTTATTTCTCTTTTCTCTTGCAGTTCATCCGGAGCCAGCGTTGTGGCCATAGACAACAAGATAGAGCAAGCGATGGTGAGTTTTTCCTTTAATTTGTTGTCTTCGAATTGCTATAAGATGTCTTAATAGGGTATTCCTTAAAAGTATTTTACTTTAAATCACCTATATCTGGAACTTCGTCATCCCAGTGTACTTAAGTGTTTATTTGAATTTCTGGCAAACAAAACGTTAACGAATTGTGAAATAAAACCGCTAATACGTGGAGAATAGTGCAATAGTGTGAGACTTCAGAACTGACGAGTGACCGAACGTAAAGGTGAAAGTAGTTTAGCTAACTCAAAACGAACCGCTGGTTCCAAGTTGAAAGAACATCCCGATTATTACAAATATAAAATAAATATAAAATTATAAGCACAACAGCCGATCAAAAAATAATCAAAGTTTTAAAAAGATCTAGCCCTTTATTTCCAGAAAAATCTAAAGTCTCTGTCTCTGCTGTCAGCTCTTGTTGCTAGGCAAACTGGAAGGCTGGCAGCCTGGGTATAAATATCTCGGGCTCTGATTGGCTAGCACTTAAACGTGGGCCGGCTTGCTGACGTAGCACCTTGGGAATATTCCCTCTCACGCTTCTCCTTTCATCATCATCTATTATATTATCCCAGATTAGATTACATAGAGACTCGCTTCTAAAGATCTCTTTCCACTTACTCCTTCATGAACTGTTAGTTTAATGTTTTAGGTAACTATCATTTTGTTGTTGTTTTGTTGTTATAGTAGTTTATTTTTATTTTTCTCTCTCGAAACATTCGTTTTTTCATAAAATAGTTCAGTATAATGAAGGCTGGCAGTGCTTTTCCATGAAAAGATAACACACAGCTTCAATTTAGGGATACTTTCAGCTTGAATGAAAGTTCCTGACTTTTTCCAAATAAAATAGGTCAGCTTTAAATGTTTGTTTTCCCAGATCATTAAAACTATGATCAACAGTATTTTCAGTGTACAGTCCCATGATGCACAAATAGTCACACCTTAAGGCCATCAGCATCTGGTCCAGGTGAAGACATAAGACAGGTAGCTTTTTCTTTTGCTGGTGTTTGCAATTGAAAATTAGCTGGATCCTTAAAGACTAGTTAGATTTTAATAAATGTCCCTTAATGTTAAGAACAGTTGATTTATGGAAATCAGAAAGCAACTGAAGAGGATAATAAATTAAGTCTGATCCAGAATGTTACTTTCTAATTAGTCACAACAACATTGATAAAATTAAAAGGAAATTTTAAATAAATAATTCAACTCAAAAGTGTTAGTAGTTTTGTATAAGGCAATAGCTGTGTCACATTTCCTTCCGTAAATTCGTCTCCCTGAGGAGATCAAGCCTTAGGAGTAACCTCAAAGCGCTTTGTATTGTAAGGTAGAGACCTTCCAGTGATATAGAGAAAACATCAACAATCAGACGACCCCCACTCCCACCCCACCCCCGTGAGCAAGCACTTGCTGACAGTAGGAAGGAAAAATTCCATATTAATTAATTTAAAGTTAGCATAATGTGTCGTCAACAACTTGATTCAATGTCATTTCACTCCTGACTTCAATGTGTGCAAAGCAGCAAAAGAAGGTACTCAGTGTGTAACGGGACTGAATAACATTATCCTGTGAGTCTTGTCCAGTCTCTTCTTACAGTGAGGATTACAGCTTATTTAGTAAACATTGGCATTGTAATAGCGCTGTGTTTCAAATTGGTGCATATCTATTAAATGTAAAAATGTGCAATTTCCATTTGGTTTAACAGATGCTACCTGTTATTTTATCCTTCTCCTTATCAACCTCATCCTTAAATTTAAATTCACATCAAACGGTTACAATTATGATTTTTGCCTAAAGGCACAACCTAATTTACCTGATGTTTGTGGATTCCTGTCGTAAACCTCTACCTCCTGTCTTTTTCAGGACCTGGTGAAGAGTCACCTCATGTACGCCGTGCGTGAGGAGGTGGAGGTGCTGAAGGAGCAGATCAAGGAGCTGATCGAGCGTAACTCCCAGCTAGAGCAGGAGAACACGCTGTTGAAGACGCTGGCGAGCCCCGAACAGATGGCCCAGTTCCAGGCCCAGGTTCAGACCGGCTCGCCACCTACCCCTCAAATGGCCGCCACGCCGGGACCCGCAAGCGCCACCACCCTCTCCCAGTCTGCAACACACAGCTCTGGCCCCTCGGCGTAGCCTGGCCCAGGTGGAGAACTTGACTTGTTTGTTTGTTTGTGTTGTTTGAGCTCTGGCACAGCTGCCGAGCCAAACTTTGCCTTCAACCGCAGGAGGCTACGCCGTTAAGATGAGAATTTGCACATTTTATCTCAGAAGGATGCAGACAGAGGGACGAGCGGGGGCTGCGCTCGGAGGCGCGGGGGGAGGGCGACAATCTTGAGATGCTGTACATGAAGTTGTTTTGAACATTTGCCAAAAAAGTCCCCCTCTTTTCATCAACTAGAATGTCTTACAGAGGAACAGCTCATCAGTGGAAACAATGCTTAGATTTAAATAGAAGAAAGAAAAAAAAATCACTGTGCCTGAGTGATGTCGACTACACCAGTGGGTGGAGCAGCAGGATTGATAGTTTCCTGTTTTGCAGAATGATGTAAATAAAAGAAGTTTCCAGGTTGACGGACTCAAGAGGAAGACACCTTCTCCAAATGAAGAATGTGAGCAATCATCACAGACTCCCCCCATCTGGAATGGGGGAGTTTGGGGTGGGAGGGGAGGTTCTTTACAGCAGCATTGATGATGATGGTATGATCTTTTAGCTGTGGGTTGATGGGATGAACAAACCGTGGTTTCTTATGGAGATGATGATATTCTATTTTCAGTATTTCAACCTCCTCGTTTTTGCCCTCGAAGCTCCTCATTGCAGTTTTCTCAGCCCTGCAGTGGCATGTAATTTAAACCTTATCAGACAGGGTTGAGACTTCTTTTGGGCTAAGCTGCATTTTTTCCCCTTTTTGTTTTCCTAAAAGATTCGAGAGGGCAGAGGATGATGTATATTTCTGTATAGTGTAAGTATCATGTAAAATAGAGAGGAGGTGGTGGTGAAGATAAACAACAGATGCTATCTAGGTCACACAGATTGATGCAGATGAGTCTTGCCCAGCCTGTGTCATCTATTTTTAATGCTGTATTTTCAGGACTGTGGATGGACGAGGAGTTTAGGATATTTAACTGACAACAAGCAGCCCGACTGTGTTGTCCATAACCCTTACTGCAACATTAACTCTTGACTGTAAAACCATTTCCACTTGGTTCTCTTTTTCTTTCTGGAGTATTGCACTCTTTATTTTATTTTATTTTATTTTTTTTGACAGTGAAATACTTTTGGATGAACAATATCTTAAAGTTCAATTTAAAAAAAAAAAAAAAAAAAAAAAAAAATACAAACTCTAGAGATGTTCTTTTTCATTCTGTGTATCAGTTGTATGCTCATGTTCTGTGCATGTTTCCGCAATGACCGGATGAGATATTGTAACATACATACCACAATTGCACTTGACAGCTGCACTTCACAACTTTCAATAAACATGGTTAAGGAAGAAATGACTCCTTTTTTTCTCCTCCCCTCCCCAGTTTTCCTGTCCAATTACTGCGCTCATGAATGAAAAGAGTGACCACATTTGGACAAGAGTGGAGCATTAACTAAAATAAAACGCATGATTTTGTGAACTTGAAATAAACTAACTAGAGGAAATCGCTTTAATTTTGGGATTAATTTGGTAAAATGTTTCTGTGATGAGACTGAAAGACAAGAGGTTGACACTCTGGATGTCTACTTGGTTAACTTAAAACTTGCCTCTGACGTATCCCCTCCATATAGTAACCATGAAAAAGACAAAGCAACTGAAATTGCATTAAATTAAAAAGAAAAAGTCAAATGAAAGAGGTTAGGTTGGTATCCCTGTTTGCAGCTACAGCTGAAAAAACCTGGGAACTAGTCTAATGTTAAACTCTGACAACCACTGGACAATTAGTGCAACTCAACTCTTTGCAGTAAGGGAGTTGACTCAACTGGTTGGCAGCTGTGTGTGTGTGTATGTGTGTATATGTATGTATGTATGTATATATATATATATATATATATATATATATATATATATATATATATATATATATATATATATATATTTTTTTTTTTTTTTTTTCTTTTTAAAGAAGGTTGGAGCGTGACCACTGCATCAATATTAGTTTAACATCTGAAATTCTGACTGGACTCAAGGAGTTTATATAAATTTCTGTGTATGTATATGGAGACAGAAGTGATTTTCACTTCACATTTAATCACAGCTATTATCACAGATTGCTCATAACTGTCCACTTGTCCCTGTTCAATCGCAAGCTGATGGCAGACAGAGCCCATCTTTACACAACAAAGTCGTTTTGAAACAAGTAGTTGTACACCAGGTGCCCGTCTCCAACTGTTACAAAATGAATGAGACCGCTGCACATTGTGACTGTAGCATTAGTTAGAGAGGCCATTACAATCTCTAAGATCTCCAATATCCAGGTGGATGACTTATAAAATAAACTCACCTTCCTCAGTTGCTGTGGAGGGAAAACTATCCAAAGAGGCCAGACCTCCCATGGCTTGCTTTCTTTATATGAAACTGCCTCCTACGAGCAATTACATATAACCACAATGGGCTCTGCATGTATTTAAGAGTCAGGGAATTTTACAGACTCCATTAAAGTGACGCTAAAAAAACCCAAACCTAAACAAATGCATTTAAGCTCCAGAAAATAAAAACAAAAATAAATATATAATTTGGATAACTTGCAGATGTAATTAAATTCAGTGTTTACATATCAAATAATGTTATCTTAGCAGACAGCAATTAAGTCATATTACAAACACAGTTTGTTTGTAATATGACTTTAAAAAGTCATATTACAAACTGTGTTACTGCTCTGTAACACGTAACAGTTAAACAAGGTGATATTCACACTGGTTTAATGCACTGGGATCTCATTTGTTCCCTTTAGGTGGCTGAACTGAACCTTAAATATAGAAAGCAGTGTTTTTGTTTGTCATTCTCAAACTTCTAAATCACCCCCTGATCCCTCTCATTACTGAAAATACCCACCATCTCTGTTTAGAGGGAAACCATATTTAAACTGGAAATGCAAGATTATGTACACAAAGTTCTGATAGCTACTTTACAAATGAGCTGTATGCGTACCCCGGGTGACATTTAAAGCATTTAGCTGCATCCTGCTGCCACCTACAACATGAAACCTCTGACGGGTGGAGTGAGTATCGTGCTCTGGTAAAACAGAGTCTACGACAGCAGAATTAAACGTGGACGTTTTCTAAATGCTCAACATTTATTTGAAAAAACATTCTTCATAGACTGACAGTGAATTATACAAGTATGGCACATTGTTAGCAGGAATCACTGGTCGCACAGTCACACACCTCTCTCTCTCTCTCTCTCTCTCTCTCTCTCTCTCACACACACACACACACACACACACACACACACACACACAAAATGAATCACGATCTCCAGCCGGCGTGGTCTCAGACTGTCCATAGAAAAGCTGTCAGTACCACAGACTGCAATACTGTAAACGCTGATCAGGGGCAGGGTGGTGTCTTTAGGGTCAGCTTCAGGGGGACGCTTCTCTCCCTCTCTCTCCAAGGAGTGGCATTCATCTCTGGACCTCTGGAGGGTGCACAGGTGAGGCGCTATGAGGGCATGAGGAGGGTTTGGGGGGTAGAGGGCAGGGGTCCAGAGTCTTCTCCTTCATCACATCCCCATACGGATGCTCTGGATGATCTGAAATATGGCTGAGAGCACACAGGGAGACACGACGTCAAAGCCTTGACAGGAAGGAAAACAGCGTGGTAAACAGCCATGACATCATTTCTCATCTGGATTCTCTATCCCGTTCCTGGGTCCAATTTCCCGCTCCAATCAGCAGCTTTTTTTTTTTTTTTTTTTTTTAAAAGTCCTGTCAACTCTGTGATACTTTTTAAAACTGCAGCAGATGTGTGTCCCTGTAATGTGGCGTCAGTTTGTGGGTCGCTCACTGAAACACACTGAAAATCTCATTGTCCATCCATCCATATTCATGGATGGCCAGCCACCCTTCGGAGGAAGCTCATTTCTGCCGCTTGTATCCGCAATCTCGTTCTTTCGGTCACTACCCACAGCTCGTGGCCATAGGTGAGGGTAGGGACGTAGATCGACCGGTAAATTGAGAGCTTCGCTTTTACACTCAGCTCCCTCTTCACCACGACGGACCAGTGCAGCGTCTGCATTACTGCAGCTGCAGCCCCAATCCGTCTGTCGATCTCCGGCTCCCTTCTCCCATCACTCGCGAACAAGACCCCGAGATACTTGAACTCCTCCACTTGGGGCAGGAACTCATACCCGACCCGGAGTGGGCACTCCACCCTTTTCCGGCTGAGAATCATAGCCTCAGATTTGGAGGTGCTGATCCTCATTCCCGCTGCTTCACACTCGGCTGCGAACCGTTCCAGTGCGACCTGGAGGCCCTCACCCGATGAAGCCAACAGAACCACATCATCCGCAAAAATCAGAGATGAGATTCTGAGGCCACCAAAGCGAAAGCCCTCCGCCACTTGGCTGCGCCTAGAAATCCTGTCCATAAAAATTATGAACAGAACCGGAGACAAAGGGCAGCCCTGGCGGAGCCCATCACCCACCGGGAACGAGGCCGACTTATTGCCGGCAATGCGAACCAAGCTCTTGCAACGGTTGTATAGGGATCGAATGGCCCGTAGCAATGGGCCAGACACCCCATACTCCTGCAACACCTCCCACAGGACACCCCGAGGGACACGGTCGAATGCCTTCTCCAAGTCCACAAAACACATGTAGACTGGTTGGGCAAACTCCCATGCACCCTCAAGTATCCTGGAGAGGATAAAGAGCTGGTCCAGTGTTCCGCGACCAGGATGAAAACCGCATTGTTCCTCCTGTATCCGAGGTTTGACTAGCGGACGAACTCTCCTTTCCAGCACCCTGGCATAGACTTTCCCAGGGAGGCTGAGGAGTGTGATCCCCCTGTAGTTGGAACACACCCTCCGGTCCCCCTTCTTAAAGATGGGGACCACCACCCCGGTCTGCCAGTCCACAGGTACTGCCCCTGATCTCCACGCAACATTGCAGAGGCGTGTCAACCAGGACAGCCCTACAACGTCCAGAGACTTCAGGAACTCGGGGCGGACCTCATCAACACCAGGGGCTCTGCCACCAAGGAGTTGTTTAACTGCCTCAGTGACCTCGCCCCCGGAAATTGGCGGGTCATTCCCCTCATCCTCAGACTCTGCTTCCTCCTCGGAAGACGTGTCAGTGGGATTAAGGAGGTCATCGAAGTATTCCTTCTACCGCCTGACAATTTTCTCAGTCGACGTCAGCAGCGCTCCGCCAGCACTATACACA
Organism: Rhamphochromis longiceps; assembly: GCF_057381845.1. Classification (NCBI taxonomy): domain Eukaryota; kingdom Metazoa; phylum Chordata; class Actinopteri; order Cichliformes; family Cichlidae; genus Rhamphochromis; species Rhamphochromis longiceps. Next base: position 29,068,122 of record NC_140572.1, read on the forward strand.
GTGCAGGTAGAGCACCGCTTTCCCCTCCTGAGACGCCTGACGGTTTGCCAGAATCTCTTCGAGGCAGTCCGAAAGTCTTTTTCCATGGCCTCTCCGAACTCCTCCCACACCCGAGTTTTTGCTTCAGCCACTGCCCGAGCCGCATTCCGCTTGGCCTGTCGATACCTGTCGGCTGCCTCCGGAGTCCCACAGGCTAACCAAGCCCGATAGGACTCCTTCAGCCTGGTGGCTCCCTTCACCTCTGGTGTCCACCATTTGGTTCGGGGATTACCACCACGGCAGGCACCAACCACCTTGCGGCCGCAGCTCAATGCAGCAGCTTCGGCAATGGAGACGCTGAACATGGTCCATTCGGACTCAATGTCCCCAGTCTCCCTCGGAATGCTGTTGAAGCTCTGCCGGAGGTGTGCGTTGAAGATCTCGCGGACTGGGGCCTCTGCTAGACGTTCCCAGCACACCCTCACTACGCGTTTAGGTGCACCAGGTCTGTCCAGCGTCCTCACCCGCCACCTGATCGAACTCACCACCAGGTGGTGATCAGTTGACAGCTCAGCCCCTCTCTTTACCCGAGTGTCCAGATCATATGGTCGCAGGTCTGGTGATACGATTACAAAATCGATCATCGACCTACGGCCTAGAGCGTCCTGGTGGGAAAAAAAAAAACATTCTTGGCAAAAGCGAAAAGCGAAAAGCAAAAGCGAAAGAATTTGCCAAGAATGAAGAAATGTATTTCTATGATCTTACTCCACGGCCACGTTCATACATGTGAAAGTCTCCATCTCATCGTTTTGAATTGAATTCTAATGAGCATTTAAAAGACATTTTTAAGTTCGTGACTTTTCCAAAATTTTTCATCGTTACTGTAACGACAGAAGTATTTAGGGCTTAATCATACTCAAGTGGTAGCACAAATGCTTTACCATCAAAATATACACAAAGTACTTAAAATACACAGTTATTAGATTTACATTTTAACCCCTGATCCCATCCATGCTGTCCTCTAAGCAATTTGTAAGACTTCTGGTCAAGCTGTCATGCGGCACAGCTACATGACGCAAGCTCCAATGACGTGACGTGAAGGTCATGCAAATCGATAGGCCGTTTCAGCTTTGGAGAAAAATTTACTACACCCTGGGTTTGAAAAAAATGTCTGGGATTCTCCCGTAGACCGAATTATCTTCTGATGCCACCGTCATCTGAAATGGAGGAGGAGCTTAATACGGGTCAACCTCTCTTTTACTAAAAACAGACAAGTAACACGATGTGAGACTTCACACTTCACAGCACTCTAGTCTTAAAGCATCAATAGACACGCTACACTCCCCTGTGAACACAGCCCTGCTCCAATGAGGCTGATTAAATGTGAGTGCTTAATAAATCTACTGGATTGGGGATGTGGAGCTCCAGTGGTCAACTGCATAATTAATTAACATTTGATTTGAGTGAGCCTTTAAACATGAAATAAGCCTTATCTGTGTATATAAAACACTTAATTTAACACAGTTACTGAAGGTCCAGTCATCTGAGTGAGATAATCAAAGCATTAAAGAGCTGCTGGGTATTGAACACAGACTGATACATCACATCAGTCTGACTTTAGGTCCTAAAATCCAGCATCACTGACCAGTTGAAACCACTTTCTTCTGTAGATATTTTTTAAAAAAAGAAAACGTCCGTACCTGATCCACACACAACAAACACAAAGAGGGCGAGCAGCCAGGGACCCACAGGATACTTCTCTTCTTGTGGCCGCTGTGGAGGAGAAACACACATCATGTACGTCAGCAAAAATGTGCTGCCGAGCAAACACAGAGGCTTCCCTGCTCCTTGTCCAACTTCAACAACTGTTTTTGCAGGGATAAACCTCAGAGTCTAATTATACACTGAAAGGTGCAGGGTCAGCACTTCTCTCTCCCTCTTTACACGGTGGCTCATCAGTCAAAGGTTTAGAGAGCAGCCGTGATGAGCTCAAATTCAAATTCAAATTTTATTTGTCACGTACACAGTCATACACAGTACGATATGTAGTGAAATGCTTGGACAACTACTCGTGACCTAAAGAAAACAAAAAAAGGAAAGGCTATGAATAAGATAGGAAATAAATATGCAAAATTAAAAAGGGTAAATTTAACTAGGAAGGAATAAAATATAAATTAAGGTTAAAAATGAAATAACTGTACAACACAAATTAGAATGAAGGGTAAATTTAACTGGGAAGAATAAGATAAAATATATAAATTAAAGTTGAAAATAAAATAACTGTACAACAAAATACACAATACACAATATAGAACTATATAAGAATGTATGAAGAAATCTAAATATAAATAAATATATACACAATAACAGCAGCTGTACAAGTATTAACTGGAAATGAAGAATATAGTGACCAGTGTTGTGCAAAAACAAAGTCCAGAAAGTCCAGTGTGTGTGTAAGAACCATATGTGTGGGTCAGTACTGTGTGGTGGTGTGATTGAGAGACCGTATCGCCTGCGGGAAGAAGCTCCTCCTCAGTCTCTCCGTGTTGGTCTTCAGGGAGCGGAATCGCTTTCCTGACCTCAACAGAGAGAACAGTCTGTTGTTGGGATGGCTGAGGTCCTTCACGATCTTCCTGGCCTTGGTCCGGCACCGCCTGCTGTAGATTGAGTGCAGGTCAGGGAGCTCGGAGCGGATGGTGCGCTCAGCTGACCGCACAACCCTCTGTAGAGCTCGTCTGTCCTGCATGGTGCTGTTCCCGAACCAGGTTAAGATGTTTCCCGCCAGGATGCTCTCTATGGTGCACGAGTAAAAGTTCCTGAGCACCTTGGAGGGCAGTTGGAAGTCTCTCAAGCGTCTGAGGTGGTAGAGACGCTGTCGGGCCTTTTTCACCACGGTGTTGATGTGACAGGACCATGACAGGTCCTGCGTGATGTGAACTCCGAGGTATTTGAAGCTGTCCACTCTCTCCACTGGGCACTCGTTGATGACGGGGGTCTGGTAGTTCCTCTCCTGCTTAGTGCTGAAGTCCACTATCAGCTCCTTTGTCTTACTGACGTTTAGAAGGAGGTTGTTCCTCTGGCACCAGTTCTCCAGATTCCTAATCTCCTTCAGGTAGGCCGTCTCGTTGTTATCAGAGATCAGGCCCACCACGACGGTGTCGTCAGCAAACTTGATGATGGTGGTGGAGCTGGTAGTGGCCACACAGTCATATGTGTACAAAGAGTACAGCAGGGGGCTCAGAACACACCCCTGGGGGGGCTCCAGTGCTGAGAGTGGTGGAGGCTGAGACATGTCCACATCTGGTTGGATGTGTTAAACCTGGACCACATGCAGCTTGATTTGATCTCAAGTGGGCTCAACCTGAAAAAGTTTTGCCAGTAACTTAAAGAAGGGAGAGAATTTGTATGTTTACATCTAAAAATATTTCACTTTAACTTTAAAAAAAAAAAAAACAAAGAAAAATATTATTCCTTTCCAAATTATTCTCTTATTTAATGAGACATTCACTCTATTATTAATATAGTATTAATATAGTATTAATTAATATAATAACATGTACATATCTTATCAGACACCAGCAACCAGCTCAAGGATTTAGCAGCAGAAACCCTGATAATCACAACCAAAGCATTCAGAGGAGCATCTATGAACCCATGACACATTGAGCCTTGAAGCAGATGGGCTACAGCAGCAGAAGACCACACTGGGTGAAACTCCTGTCAGCTAAGAACAAGAATCATTGGAAGATTAGAGAAACGTGGCCTGGTCTATGAAACTCAATTTCTGCTGCAATATATAGATGGTAGGATCCAAATTTGGTGTAAATAATATGGCAGTATGATTCCATCCTGACTTTCATCAACAGTTCTTGCAACACCTTCCTAATAAATTGGCCAGTGTGTCTGGCGTCACAGTGGGAAAAGACAAAACCTGCTCGTCTTTAGCTCATCTTGGTCTAGAAATGCTTCCACTCCCTGTGTAATACCATGGGGATCACCAGAGAAGGATTATCACAGAGCTTTATTGGAAAACTAGAGCAAATGAGCAAATTTGACATTCTGCATTACATGTCTGCTGTTGGGATGTCAAACGTGTGAGGAGGAGGAGGATATGTGAAGAAAACTAATGTTGACATCACTGAATAGAGTTACCGAGACTAACAGAAATGAAAAGAGAAAACTTGTGGAGAAGACAACCCTCCATGATCCCTTTACTGACCTTGAGAACAGATACTAAAGTTAATAAATGTTTAAATCCACAGTAGTGGAAAAGAGTGCAGATAAAAATGAAAATGTGAAGGACGTATTAAAGATATTTTAAAATGTTCCACAGTCATTAAAAGTAATTAATAGTAACTAATAAGACTCATAAGCGCCATCTAACATCTATTTTCACTTTTTTAATTCAGTGTTTTTTTTGGTTTTGCTTTGTGATATCAGCTTGCCATTCAACTGCACTGACCTCAGTGAAAGGTGGGAGCAGGTGAGACAAACATGTTGAGTAGCAGGGATGTCAAAAGGGCAAAGACTCCTGTTCAGCTCACCTATTTTGGCATTAACTGTATTTTCTTAGATTTTACAGCTTTTGCTACATTCATACTACACCACATTCATTGATTCAAAAACAATTAAATGAGAGAAAAGCTCCAGTTGGTTCTTTTTTGTCTTTTTTGGGGGGAACTTCACAAAAATCTTCTGGGCAACGAGCCACCACAAACTTTTCTGCAATTTTTTTTGCAAATGTCTTTCTTAAAATTTTAGCCCAAATGGTTGTGATGCTGTAGTAAGTGAAAGAAACCAATGTTTTCTAGCATGTAGAAATTGCACGGTTTTTTCAATTCAACTCAACTTTATTTACATAGCGCCAAATCACAAAAACAGTTGCCTCAAGGCACTTCATATTGTAAGATAACCATTCTACAATAGTGGACTTGGCGACAGTGGGGAGGAAAACCTCCCTTTTAACAGGAAGAACCCTCCAGCAGGATCAGGCTCAGTGAGGGGCTGGTTGGGGGTTAGGGGAGGCAGGAAAAATGTAGAGTGCTGTACAGTGGTCCTTCGTTTATCGCGGGAGTTACGTTATAACAAATAACCCGTGATAGGTGAAATTCATGAAGTAAGGAAAGTTTTAAAGTCTGTCTCCTGAATCCAAACTGGGAGCTGGTTACATAGGGGTGTCAACACAAGGCCCAGGAGCCAAAACTGGCCTGGCGAAGACGCCAAACAATGTGAAGGAGGTCCTAAATAAAGTTAAAAGTCCAAAATGTAAGTTTTACAAGTCTTATTTTTGTTTTTTTAAACAATTGGTCCACAGTAAAACAAACAACAACAAAAATTTCCAAAAAATTACCAAATAAATCTGATAAATAAATCGTACGTTCTTTTATTTACCAAAAAGCCTTTTATCATTTGTTTTGTTTCATTAGGGGGTGGCTGTAGCTCAGGTGGCAGAGCAGGTCAGCCACTAATCAGAAGGTCGGTGGTTCGATCCCAGGCTGCCTCCTGGCTGCATGCCAAATATCCTTGGGCAAGATACTAACCCCATGTTTGGTGGTGGTCAGAGGGCCCGGTGGCGCCAGTGTCCGGCAGCCTCGCCTCTGTCAGTGCGCCCCAGGGCAGCTGTGGCTACAATGTAGCTTGCCATCGCCAGTGTGTGAATGTGTGAATGACTGAATGTAGTGTGAAGCGCTTTGGGGTCCTTAGGGACTAGAAAAGCGCTATACAAATGCAGGCCATTTACCATTACTTTTAATCATTTTTGTATTTTTAAAAAAATATATTTATTTCTAACAAGTCTTTTCTGTTACTTTATGATAGCTCAGTAATTAATGTGTAGTTAAACTTCTTCACCATGACAGAAAGTTTCACCGGTCACTTAGGATCAAAGTGGACTGTATGTGGCCCACAATGTAGAGTAAAATAAAGTGATGGGTTTATTGGGGTTTATTTTCCTTTTCCTTGATGACAACCAATTATTTGTTTTTAAATCAATGCATTTCAGACGTGCTCTCACGTTTACCGCTGATTTTATGTCAGAATTAACGGATTTCGGCAATTTTCCTGCCCTAACTGCAGCCTCTTCACCCGGACAGCAACATGCAGTGTGCGGCGGTCACGAGCGGAGTGAATCCAGTCTGAATAAATTACACCCCGATCCGCTCCGTGTGAAATAAAACACACCGCACATATCACGCTGAAGCTCCCAAGTCGCTCAGCACCCTGACACCTTTAACTGACAGCTGGCACCATCAGCACTACCATCACCGCTGCGCTCACGCCGGGCTGAACGTCACCTCTCTGGGCTAACGTGTCAGGTTGGCGTCGCTCTGCGTGTCCGTTAGCGGCTCACCAGCGTCTTGGCTACGTTTCCTCTTTGAGTGATGTTCTTGCTGTGCTTCTCGTTGGCCATGCGGATCCTCTGTTTGGCCACCATCTTCACCGGGATACGCCAGTCTGTTTTTAGCCTGTTGTTTTCTGATGCTGCAGGTTGACGACAGCAGCAGCAGCGGCGCCTGCGTCAAGTCACCAAAAGTCCGCGAAGAAGAAACCGGAACCGAAGTGCGATAGCGTTCAAAATACGAGCACGAAGCTATTATAACAAGTTTTTATGCTCTATTCTATGGTATTCGAAGTTCAGAAATCCAACACGTGACTATCTATATATGCTTACTGTACGTTTAAATCGTTGTAAGACTTAAGTTATAAGAAATTATACAAAATGTTTACCGAGACTCTTACTTTGAAGGGCCCCACAGGATGTTGCGTGTTGTACGTTGTTGAGCTTGAAAACAGCATCCCCATGCACCTGGCGCGTTCAGGGGCGCGCTCCAGCTATCGATGACTGAATAATAGACTATGATTGAAAATAAATGAAATAGAAAACGAGTCGTCACTGTACGACTCATTTTCTGTACACGTATTTTGTAATAAATATTATGAGATGATTAAAAATACTCTAATTTCTATCCATCCATCCTCTTTTGCTCATCAAGTTTGTGGGTTTACATGTCTGTCATCTACCTAAATATAACGATGCGTGTTTTGAGACAGCCTAAAAGTTACCTTGTTGTTTGCCTTAAAAAAGAAGATTGAAATGTTTTTTTGGTCCAGTGGTTACCAGTCAGAAAGCCAGTGGTTTGATCCCTAGCTCCTTCAGTGTGCATACCAAAGTATCCTTGGCCAAGTTACCTCACCCTTAGTTGTCCTCAGTGCATCCATTTCACTTTGTGGGATTCTTGTTTTGACATTTCAAAGCACTTATTACAAGTCTCATTCACCTATCCAGACAGGTGCTTTTGCCTAACATTCACAAAGTTGCTTTTATTCATCTGGATGTAGCTTTTCAGCGGGAGAAATATTTCATCACTCGTCTAAGTGACCTAATCAGTCTCGGCTGACTGCAGTTTCCCCACCCTTAAAAACCATATATTTGCATAATAACCTAAAGAAGCACCAAAAACAGGGCATGGGGTCATGGCCATTGATCAGTGATCATGAAACTGAGTACTATCCACAGATCGGTGGGGGACGACTGCAAGCACTGGATTTATTCTTGGTTGAGAGATGGTTGTTCCTGTGGTGATGTGTGGGTGTTCATGTGCTAATGGGGTTTTGCCAGTAGGGGGCGCTGTATTTGAGAGGGCTCATGAATGCCTCTATAAAAGAAGACTGACTTGTGAATGAGATAATAAAAATGTTTGGAGCAGACGCTCGCAAAACACAAGTGGATACTGTGTAATTATTCAAAGCTATACGAAGACAACACATGGTACCAGGAGTAAAAGTGGGAGAGCGGAAGCGATAGTAGCTCAAAGTTCTGTTTGAGATGGAAAGTTTGAAGCCTCCGGAAGGACTGAAACTGGTGGGGAATGTGGACAGCAACTGGCGGTGTTTTAAGCAGCAGTTTGAGCTGTACATGGCTGCCATGGGACTGGACTCTAAACCCGATGCCAGGAAAATTGCATTGCTGCTCACGGTAGCTGGTCCTCAAGCCATTGAAGTCTTCAACACGTTTGAGGAAGTTGGTGACAGGAATAAGTATGACAGAGTGATTGAAAAGTTTGATGCACACTGTTCACCACAGAAGAACACAGTATATGAAAGGTATGTTTTTCGATCTCGGATGCAGCAACCAGAAGAGACTTTTGATTGCTTTGTGACTGATTTGAAGCTAAAGGCACAGTCATGTGATTTTGGAGAGCTGAAAGATTCTATGGTTCGTGATCAAATTGTGTATGGGATCCATGATAAACGGACTAGAGAACGGCTGCTCAGAGATTCCAAGTTGACTCTGGATGAAGCAGAAAGACTGTGTCATGCAAGTGAGTTAGCCCTGCAGCATGCAAAGACATTTAATGAGACGAGCGTCGCTGCAGTACATGATGGTGCAAGAATAGCTGTGGTTAAGAAGAAAATGGGGAAGAATATGTCACAGAAGCCCAGCAAAGAGGATACAGTGTACTCCTGTAAGCGATGTGGTAGCAGACATGAACCTAGACAGTGTCCAGCTTATGGCAAAAGATGTTTGAAATGCGATGGAAAAAATCATTTTGCCAAACATTGTCTGTCGAAAGCCAAACCCAAATCAGTGCATGTAGTTGAAGAGACTGACTTAAGCGAGACTTTCTTTGTGGGCATAGTGTCACTTGAGGATGTAAAAAGTGAGCATAACGAAGCAGAGGACAGTGAGCGATGCTCAGATTATGAAGACACGTGGATTGTTTCACTCCCAATACAAGGAGCTTTGGTGGCACTAAGGATTGATACAGGTGCGCAGGCGAACCTAATCAGCATGACAGAGATCCATGCCATGAAACCAAAGCCCAAAATAATAAAGAAAAGAGTACCTCTAAAAGACTACAATGGAAAGTATATTGAGAGCAGTGGTCAATGAAGGCTTAAAGTGACAATAAAACATAAAGATTATGATGTATTGTTTAATGTTGTTCCAGAAGGTCGTGAATCACTGCTGGGTGGCGTGACATCCAAAAGATTGAACCTAGTAGAAAGAGTGTATCACATCAGCTGTCCAGAAACAGAAAGTGGACAGCGAGGAGCAGTTGACTCCATTGTACAGCATTATGAGGATATCTTCAAAGGTTTGGGATGTCTACCATGCAATTACAGTATCCAGCTGAAAGAGGATGCAAAGCCAGTGATCCATGCACCACGTAGAGTCCCAGCTCCACTGAAGGACCGTTTAAAGAAAGAACTTAACAGGATGTTACAGTTGCAGGTCATTACAAAAGTGGAAGAACCGACTGCGTGGGTAAACTCAATGGTGTGTGTGGATAAAAGGAATAAAAACAATGATTTGAGAATATGCATGGACCCTGGCGATTTAAATCAAGCCATAAAACGTGAGCACTACCAGATACCAAAGCGTGAAGAGGTTGCAAGTGAAATGGCAGGCGCCAAATACTTTTCAAAGCTAGATGCAGCACAGGGTTTTTGGCAAATAAAGCTGGATGAGAAAAGTTCAAAATACTGTACTTTCAATACACCTTTTGGCAGGTATAGATTCCTCAGAATGCCATTTGGCATAATCTCAGCATCTGAGATTTTTCATCGTGCCATGGACAACATGTTAGAGGGTTTACAAGGTGTTCGCTGTTATGTTGATGATGTGGTTATATGGGGCTCCACCCTACAAGAACATAATGAAAGACTGGTGAAGGTGCTGCAGCGGATGAGGGAGAATGGATTAAAGTTAAATCGTGACAAGTGTCATTTTGGTGTGAAGGAAATAACATTTCTGGGAGACAAATTCTCTGCTGGAGGTATTGAGCCAGATGAAAGAAAAGTAAAAGCCATCGCAACAATGCCACGCCCGACAGATAAGAGAGGTGTGCTCAGAGTGATGGGAATGATAAACTTTGTAGGAAAATTCATACCTAACTTGTCAGTGAGAACATCAGCACTAAGGGAGTTACTTCGTGATTCCATGGAATTTAAATGGTCAGCGAGGCATGAACAAGAATGGAATGATTTGAAAACCACACTGACAACGCGCCCAGTGCTTGCATATTATGATCCAACTAAGAGTCTGAAAATCTCAACAGATGCCTCAAAGGATGGGCTTGGAGCTGTTTTACTTCAGGCTGAAGAAGGGAGTTGGAAACCAGTTGCTTATGCTTCTAGATCCATGACTAAGTCTGAAACCAGATATGCTCAGATTGAGAAAGAATGTCTCGGACTGGCATATGGACTTGATATTTTTCACTGTTATGTTTATGGTCTTCCTACCTTTACAGTTGAGACAGATCATCGTCCTTTGGTGTCAATCATTAAGAAACATCTGAACGAGATGTCGCCGAGGATTCAACGTCTCATGATGAAACTGCAAAGGTACAGCTTTGACTTGATATACACACCAGGAAAGCATTTAGCTTTAGCGGATGCACTGTCGCGAGCATCAGAGGTGTGTCACGCAAGCTCCACTGAGAAAGAAGTAGACGATCATGTTAATATGATAGTGGAGTCTCTGCCAGTGTCTGAAGCAAAGATAAAACAAATATGCGAGGAGACAGCTGCAGACAGGGAGCTGCAAACGGTGATGGAAAATATCCAAGGAGACTGGCCCAAAGGGTCTTGTTCAAAGTATTATCATGTTAGATCGGAGCTCAATGTGGTAAATGGACTGCTGTTGAGAGGCAATAGGATTGTGATACCACATAGTCTGAGACAGCTGATACTTCAAAGAATACATGAGGGACATCTGGGGATAGAAAAGTGTAAAAGGAGAGCTAGAGACACTGTGTACTGGCCTGGCATTAATAAAGACATTGAGACTAGGGCTGGGCCATATTATACCGTTCACGGTAATACCGGTATAATGTTAGGCAACGATAGGAAAATGAAATATCGCGATAGAATATGAGTAAAATGCGCATGCGCAGTGCCTTTGTTTTCATACGCACATGGCCGATTGTTGAGTGAAACAGATGAACCAGAATTGGTTTGTAAAAATGGTGCAACTTCAGTGATGTGGAACTGGTTTGGTGTTTGTCCGTCAGATACACAACAAAGCACATTTTTTTGCAGAACATGCAAGCGGCCGTCGTTATTGTCGTATTTGTCGGACTAAGATGCTCTTAAATCTGGGAGTAATCTGGGTCCTAAACTCAGTACACTTCAGGTCAAACAAACACTGCAGCATCACTGAGAGTTAACTGTCTAAATTCTTTCATCTTTAATAAAACGATCAGCATTGCTGCTTTACCAGGTGTAACAATTCAGTTTAACTTCCAGGCATCCATGAAAACAAAATTTATTACATTTAACGGAGTTAGAAGTTAGCAGGAAGCTAGCGGAAGTTAGCTCGCTAGTTTCGCTAGTTACCTAAGCATGATATAGCATGTTCTGACTGAGAGATTTCTGAAAAAATTCAAACGTACAGCTCTGCTATCACTTCCAACATAAATGAAGGCAGGAAACTAAACAGCAGTGACGTTTGTAGGGTTACTGAAGTTGGGCTAGCTGGTATATAATGATGTGCTACGTGATCGCTAGCGACACAGCTATGTTAGCATAACATAAACAGTGAAGCTGGAGGATGAACACTAAGGTTCCTCATGGTTAGAGACAAATGCAATCGCATGGCAGGATGCTGTAAACGGACCAAACGTCAGTCAGGAGAACAACTGAGATAATCCATCCACAATACAAGGCTAGTCATTAATATACTGCAACAACATGGGAATAATCAGAATCAGAATACTTTATTGATCCCTGGGGGAAATTATTTTTTGTTACAGTGCTCCATTTTAAACCAACATTAAGACAAGACAGAATAGAGCAGCTGCCAGAGAATTCAACATCAATGAATCAATGGTACAGAAGTGGAGGAAGCAAGAAGAATGAGTTTAATAAAGTTTGATTTATCTAACTGCTTTGTTTAGCTCAATGTGCCTTATGGTCCAAAAAATACGTACTGCACACTACAGTTTAATGTTGCAAAGCACCTCTTTTTAACTTCAGTGGATATTATATATGGTTATGCTCAGGATATGTCAGCCCATTTCTACTGGAAATGCCTTTTGGTTAAACTTTCAGCAAGGAATTTGCATTTGCACTGTTACATTTTTATAAAGCTTTAATGTACATAAAAACCAGCTTCTTGTTTAAGTGAAAATTAATGGAAGGTTGTCTTTTTGCGCTAGTAATGTTGTGGAGTATTTTGTCTCGCATCAATTATATCGTCAGTTATATCGTTATCGCAAATTTTCAAATGTATATCGTGATAAATATTTTTGGCCATATCGCCCTGCTCTAATTGAGACCATGGTCGGAAAGTGTGAAACATGTAACAAGTTTCAGAGCAGACAGGCAAGAGAACCCATGATGATTCCTGAACTTCCTACAGCGCCTTGGAGGAAAGTCGGAACAGATTTATTTCATTTTAATGGGAAAGACTATCTGTTGGTGATAGATTATTACTCTAACTTTCCTGAGATTGCTCTGCTTACAAGTACAACTGCTAATAATGTGATCACACATGTGAAGTCTATCTTTTCCAGGCATGGAATACCTGAAACTGTCATTAGTGACAATGGTCCTTGCTATAATTGCAAAGAATGGCAGAATTTCGCAAGAGAATACGGCTTTAAACATGTCACATCAAGTCCTCAACATCCACAGGCAAATGGCAAGGCTGAAAAAGGAGTGCATATCATCAAGCAGCTTCTGAAGAAGGCTACAGACAGTCGATCAGATCCTTATTTAGCTATGCTGAGCTACAGGACTGCTCCTCTTGACTGTGGTTTATCCCCTGCAGAATTGCTGATGAATCGTAAGCTACACACAACTTTGCCCTGCTATGCAGAAAGCAAGCAGAGTGAAGGAATTATAAAAAAACAAGAGCATCTGAAATGGAAACAAAAACTACAATACGACAAGGGGACAAGAGCACTTGAGTTGCTTGCAAAGGATGATGTAGTGAGAATCCAAGATCAGAATGCATGGAGCAGGAAAGCCGTTGTTCTTCAGGAAGCAGGTCCGAGATCATATGACGTAAGAACTGAAGAAGGTCATGTGTTCAGAAGGAACCGTCGCAACTTGCTGAAGACTAAAGAGACATTTCAGGAGGAAAAATATGGTGATGGAGATGAAAATGTTGATGTGTCACATGCAGAGACAGTGTCTGGTTTAAAACCACTGGATGGACATGGGCATGTGGAGAAGAGTGCAGTTGTTTCAGAACCTGTATTGAGGAGGTCAGAGCGTAAGGTCCAAAGACCAGTTAGGCTTAATCTGTAAAGCTATGACTGGATTTGTTTTTTTATCTTATATTCTGATGGTGTAACAAAAAAAAAAAAAAAAAAAAAAAAAAAGGAAGACATTATTGTAATATAAATATGTGTATATGTTGATTCGTGGGACCTATGTTGTAAGAGAAAAGGGGATGTGGTGATGTGTGGGTGTTCATGTGCTAATGGGGTTTTGCCAGTAGGGGGCGCTGTATTTGAGAGGGCTCATGAATGCCTCTATAAAAGAAGACTGACTTGTGAATGAGATAATAAAAATGTTTGGAGCAGACGCTCGCAAAACACAAGTGGATACTGTGTAATTATTCAAAGCTATACGAAGACAACACAGTTCCTGACCAAACCAGCATTCCTCCCTGTCCAGGATGTGTACATCCTCTTCACTGTAAGAGTGTCCACTGACCTGTAGGTGTAAATAAGACTGCGGAGTCCTGGTCTGACGGGGTAGCTCTTCTGTGCCGTGCCGTCCGTGAAGCCTCCTGGCATACACCATATTACTGTTGTTGTGAATGGGGACCTGATTCTTGGGGGTAACGCGTTTTGGGATTTGAAAGTCACGGAGACAGTGTTTTTAGAAAATGCATCTCTGCAATAATACTCCTAACACATAAGGTATCACTAAAGGTTTTCGCTTAAGCAACAGTTGCCCTCCGCTCCTGGATCCAGCTGGCATAACCACATTTACTCAAGGCCTTATTGAAATGATATTCTTCTGCTTCCTTCTGCTGTGCCCGTCTGGGATGGTGTTCATTCTGTGTTGTAGTGTCCGGATAACACCCACCTTTGACTCTTTCAAGATTCCAATTCTGTGTCTGATTCCATGAAGCCACATCCATTTAAGAGATCCACTGCCAATGTACTGGTTCTATACGTCATAATGTCCTCAGAAGTCCATGAAGTCCTGTTGGGATCAAAAGTGTTTTAGAGGACCTACATATTATTAAGCTGGTAGTATTTTATTTTATTTTATTTTTAGCTCCTACACCCTGGATGCTGTTGTACTTTGTAAACTCTTTCAGTCAATGTGCCATCCCAGTAAGCTACTTGGTAAAGATTAATGACCAAACTGGGTATTTGGTGCTTCCTTTCTGCTCTACTTGATTAGCTAGAACTGCAGATTCACTAACGTCATTATTTTAAGGCTCTAAGTGAACCTTTTAGTATTTACTTTAACCTCTGCCTCTGTACCACAGTCTGTTTTCTGTCCCATGTCCCCCCTCTCACCCCCAACGGGTCGCTGCAGATGGATTCCCGTCCCTGATCCTAGTTCTGCCAGAGGTTTCTTCCTGTCAAAAGAGTTTTCCCTTCCCAGTGCCACCAAGTGCTAGCTAATCTGGGGTTGTCTGATTGTTTGGGTTCTCTGTGTATTACTGTAGAATCTTTAGCTTACAATATAAAGTGCTTTGAGGTGACTGTTGTGATTGGTGCTATGTAAATAAAACTGAACGGAAGTTTTTCCAAATCTCACTCTGATAGATAAGAATACTTAATGTATTTTAAAATTCTTCCACGAGTCTGATTAAACTTGAAAATGTCAGCCAGTGGCTTTAAGGGCCAGTCTTCAGGGTGATTAATAGTTAGCTGTCAAAATGAACAAAAACCAAGTGTTTCTGATATCAGCAAACCCACTAAAGCCTTTTTTTAAATGACTAACTGGCTACAATACTGGCAAATGTTTACACCACTTGAAAAAACTCGTACTGCTGGTCTTGTTGTGAACATTTATCAGAGTGAATGGATTATTGCTGTAAGGCAGTACTTGTTTGACACCACACTACACAATCAGGGTCAATAGACTCGGTGTTTAGACCACCTTAAATTACAGCCTGTGTGTCTGACTACAGCGGAGCGACAAGTGCATGGTGAGAGTGATAAGAAGGTACTCACTCTCATGTTACACAGACAACAGCAAAATGACCAATATAAGCATGAAACCCATCTCAATGCAGTGAGTAACAGCTCAGCTTTTACTTAGTATGACGTGTTTCTGTTACAGCGTCCTTACATCACGAGGAGGAGCGAGCCGGCTGCTCGCAGTCAGGAGGGCAGAGACAGAGTAGAAGTTTCCTAGCAACTGAGTCAAAGAGTTTACTTGGAAAGGACTCCACCAATGAAGAAGA
Source organism: Rhamphochromis longiceps (assembly GCF_057381845.1). Classification (NCBI taxonomy): domain Eukaryota; kingdom Metazoa; phylum Chordata; class Actinopteri; order Cichliformes; family Cichlidae; genus Rhamphochromis; species Rhamphochromis longiceps. Next base: position 29,083,486 of record NC_140572.1, read on the forward strand.
GACAGATGGGTTGTCCAAACACTGTACTTACGAGTGTGTTTGTACAGAGGGCCTCGAATGGTTAGATTATCAACTGCTTGACCAACTATACAGTCTGAAATACATACAGAATACAGCATGTTGCTTTTACTTTTGTAGTGCACCCCAAGACAGGTTAACAACAGAAAAGTGTTTAACTGTTGGCAGAATCAGTCCTATAATCACATTAATACTAATCGGACACCACGTTTATTTCTTCCAGGAGAGTATGAGTCAACGCACATTTTATTTCAGACAGTGAAATTACAAAGAGAAGGAATACTTTCAGCTTATACCATTTTAAATAAAAAAAAATGTAAGCAGGCCATTTATTTTAACATGTACAGAAACAAAACATGCATGGCACTTGTCCATACCCATAATTTAGTACCCATGGTTGCACTGTTTAATGAATGTAAGGGCATCTGGACCTCTGAATTCGTTAAACAGAGTTTATAAAATTTGGAAAAATTTTACTGAGTTAAAGAATGTTCTAAACAAAAGAGAAGACAGATTGCAACTTTTGCTGGGTCTTTTGTTTTTATGAAAAAAAAAAAAAAAAAAAAAAGACTGATCTCAATGGGCCTTTTCTGGTAAAAATAAAAAGCAATCAACTAAACTAACCCCCACTGATCACTAATGTAGCTGAAAGCAGAAGCATGAGCTGTGTTTAGAATAAAGGTAAGCAGAGATGACACTGAATTGTGTGCTTCGGTGTATTAGCCATATTCTTACAGTTGTGGACCCACCTCTCAATTTATAATTGATACTTGTGAATTTACAAAACCAAAGATTCTCCTGATAGGCTCCCATTTTCTCCTTTGCCACCCCATTTAAGAAGGAGAAGGAAAAAAAAAAAAAAAAAAAAAAAAGCTCAGGGGGTGGTGTAGCAACCTTGTCAGCCTCTCTGACCTGACTGCAAGTCTCCAGCTGCTGAGCTCAAGCCTGCCAAGAAAAATAACACCCAGCTCCCTCTGAAAATGCAAACATTTGACATTTCCCTTCGTGTGTGAAAAAGAAGCGCTGTGAGGAAGTCAGAGGTTGTGGCTGCGACTTCAGATCAAATGTCCTGGTGTGATCGGCGTCAATGCAGGACCTGAATTTGAAGCTTCTTTCTTTCCCATCCTGGGAGGTCTCCATCGTCTCTGAAAGAATGAACAGTTTTTGGTGAACCAAGATCCAAATTGGCATGAATAAACAACAGATTTGGATGCAGAAAACAAATTATAAGCCTCCTTCTCTGCAATGACAAACCATTTAGCTTTTGGTGATATTTGGTCAATGTTACCTAAACATTATCATCCTGAAGAGTTGGTTGGTTTAAGAGAGATTTATAAATATGATACTGTAATTTAAGCATTCCTGCTAAGTGACTGTACTTTGTAACTTTAGGCACCCAAATCACTTTGTCACCTAGTCACGTGGCAATAACTCACCATTTAAGCCACTGAACTTTAAGCTGATCATCAGTAGGGGAAGAAAGGTCATTTAACCCTTAAGCCCTCCTTAGACATTTTTTTTCCCAACTTTTTCCATTGATGAAAAAGATTTCCTGCAAAAAGAATCCATGACAGAAGCTTAACACAGCCAAAAATGATCGTCAAATCAAATTTTTTAAAATCAGTGTCTTTTACTCTTACATGTGGTCCATACTCTGATGCATTTGCACTCTTTTGAAAGATTAAAAAAAAAAAAAAAAAAAAGAAATATTCAAGGATTTTATGGCAGATTTTGCAATGTGAGGAGACAAGAGCAAAGTGACGTTGAATGTAACATGGTGGTAGTTTTTGGCGGTGCCAGACACTGTAAATCCAAGTAACATCGTGTGGGAAAATTCCAGCAGATCAGCAGTTTCTGAAATGCTATGAACAGAGAATGTGGTGAAAACATCTTGTCGATGCCAGAGGAGACTGGCCAGACTGCTTTGAGCTGCTAGGAAGGCAGCAGGTATAACGGGAAACTGAGGTGACAATGGCTCGCCAAAATTAGCCAGACGATTTAAAAAAAACAAACAAAAAAAAAAAACCAGAAACACCACAACATACCCCCCCGAAAAAAACAAGCATTGCCTGGTCTGAAGAGTCCCGATTTCTGCTGCGACCTTTGAAATTTGGGGTCAAAATTTGGCATAAACAGCATGACACCATGAATCCATACTGCCTTGTGTCAGTGATCATCATTTAAAACACCACAGCTTACCTGATTATTGCTGCTGACCACATCCATTCCTTAGCCACCAGAAGATGAGTACATTGTGGTTACAGACTCCAGCAGGATAAAGCTCTATGTCATAAAGCTCAGATCATATCAAACCTTAAGACCTCCAATTACCTGATCTCAGTGCAACAGCGCACCTTTGGGATGTGGTGGAACAGGGTCACATCATGATGTGCACCGGATGAATCTGCAGTGGCGCAGATGCCATCATATCAACATGGAACAAAATGTCTGAGGAACAGTTCCAGCACCTTTTTGAATCTGTGCCATTCGGTTGAATCTAAAGGAGTTGCTGTAGCTTAGAAAGCAGAGCAGGTCATCTAATCGGAAAGTTGGTGGTTCGATCCCAAGCTGCTCCAGTCTACATGTCAAATCTTGTCCTTAAGATGCTTACCCTGATGCATCCATTGAAATGTAAATGTTAGAACACACAAAAGTAGTGTTTATACAACATGCCCCATTCATACAAAGCGAGTGGTTTGAGTGCTCAGGTAGAGTAGAAAAGCAAGATATAGGAACCAGTCTATTTACCACGTCATGAACAATTACACAGGTGAGTGTATGCAAGCTGTGACATTAAAAGAAACTTTCATGCACATTTAGTGAGACTGTTTCCATCTTGTGTTTACAGCCAAGAAATTCACTTCTACCTCTGCACCGTTTTTGTCAAAACAGCTTGGAGAATTTCTGCATGTTTATCTGCCCTTGCAACACAAATGAAAACATTAAAGTTTCCATTTATTCTCAAACTGTGCAAACATTGTACATTTTAAAGAATAAAGATAAAACTGAGTTCTTGCTCTTTGTTAGAGCAGACAGGAGGGAAGCTGAGACCGTTTACAACTCCGAGGCAATAATTATCCCCAAGTCTAAGGGACAGCAGGTAGATGACTTAACATGTGCATGTGGGATGAAACTGCTGTAGGTGACTCCAACTGGGGAGTGTTTCACATTTAACCCACTTTAGAAAAAGATATTGTTTGAGGAGTAAAAACGTAACAGACACTGTTAAGTAGGATCCAAATTCAGAGAATTTCAGAGCATCTGTGTTGTAAAGGAGCACCACTAACCTTAACCTATAACACTGGGAATATATAACCTAAATTCAGACTTGTTTACCTCAAACCTGCTACTCTAATTATAGTCCAAAAGCACCCTGTAGAGAACAAACATGTACTTCCAAGTCGTCACGAGAGGAGGGTAAACAGCAGTTAACCCAAGCAAAATAAACCTGAAACATGAGAGATGAATTAAGCTACAGACAGATCCAGCTGGAGCGGTGGAGGAGGGAAGGAAATATTCAATGTCAGCTCATATGAGGGTGTGACGTTAACAAAATAAGGTCTGTATGAAAACACAGAGACAGGAGGCTGGGTTGAAGCTCATTACATCCTAAACGACTCCACCCTCTTCTTTTGAATGCTGGGCTCATTTACCTCCTCCCTGCTGGCCCACTCCCCACTGGCCTTGATGCTGTCAGGCAAACAGAGCTCCATGTTTAAGTTCGGCTACAGAAAAACAGACTTAACATAACTGAGCTGCTGGAGAGTGCGTTCATTTCATGTCCGCAAACAGTGATGTTCATTCTCATTCCCGTCAGCTGCTCACGCTCACTGCTGCTGCGACGAATGTGAAGCACCATTTACACGCTTCCTGCCACACAAGCAGTCTCACAGCAAAAATGCCGATCTGCTTTTTTCTCTCTCAGCACAGCCAAATGTTTTTCATGGGCTGAAGGAGGAAGAACAACAAGCCGGAGAATGTATTTGCAATTAACTGACCTTTGGCCACTAAGAATTTCACTGATGCTTTGTGGTGAGGCACAATTTAGAAAGAAAGGAAAAAAAAAAAAAGCTGTAATGGATTGATTCAGTCAAGGTTATTCAATTATTTACACAGGTACAAGCCATTGGACACCCTGGAATTGTTGTTAAAGTGTGGAAACCCCCCCTTCTGACATCCAGAGAGCTCTTTATTCATTATAAAGAATGGCCTGTCTACTTAATCCATTAGTTTTTTTAAACTGCCCATTATTTGATAATGTACCATTAACCTATCCCTATGATTTGTCTGCTTCTGGATTTATGTCCTGTGAACTAAGCACAACTGTCTCAATAGGCACCAGTTAGAGGGTAAAAATTTGTGTGTGTTTGCATGAGTTTGGGAATGCATTTTTGTTTCTGTGCGTGCCTGTTGCTTCTGTGGGTCGGGTCTTCGACTCAATCTCAGGCCCCCCACAACTGTGGAGGCCTGTCTCACCCCATCACACTTGCTGGTGCATTCGTCTGCTCTGGCAGAGCCTACCGGCTTGTCGCTGCAGCCCCCTGTGGCTTTTGCACGATGGCTGCTGGATGAACCTGGGTGACCGGTTGGGATCTCCTCAGCACTTTTCTTCTCAACTAGAGGAGAATGACCAGGAAGATGGAAATGGCCAAGGGACAATTTCAGCCTCAAACTGCTTCCTGGACAGTGTTACAGGGGAAGGACTCTTGTGGTTGCTGAACTACAGCAGCTTTCAAGATGAGGAAAAATAAACAGAAAGGGGATGTACGTGATGGTTCTCAGTCATCCAGGTCAGTGGTCCCCAACCTTTGTTGCGACACCGACCGGTTTATGTCTGACAATATTTTCACGGACTGGCCTTTAAGGTGTTACGGAAAAATACAACAAAATAAAACCAGTACCAAAAAAAGAATATTATTCATAACACACGAGGAAAAGGCCCTGGGAAACAGAGTTAACGAAAAACAATAAAAAAAAAACAAAAAACAATAAAAAACTTAACATAAATGTCACACCTGAGCCTCAACTCTCGCGGCCTGGTACCAAAAGACTCACGGACCGGGGCTTAGGGACCGCTGATCGAGATCATTGTAGTTTGTCTGCCTGCAGACCGTGACACAAAACTCAGAGTGGAGAAAGAGAGAGGTGGACCCAGGAGCAGACACAGGTGAGGAGGCAGAACTACATTGACATGAGGGACACTGACAAAGAAACCTCAGACCCGATACTGACACAGAACCAAAACCTAGGAACAAACAAAGACATCAAGAAATCAAAGATTAACAATACAAAACAGAAAATGCTGCGTCACCGACCCAGGACTGTGACACTTTGAAAGAAAAGCATCTGTACTACTTTAAGTTTCTATCTCATCAGAGAAGCTTCTTCAGTTCTAAGAGCAATTGGTGGAGAGTCCCAGATTTGAAGAAGCTTCTCAGATAAGAGGAACACTCTCCAGTTGGTTCCTATAATTTGCTAGGTTTTTGATTCCCTTTTATACTCCCTAACCATCTCTTCAACCTAAGACGCAGACAAAGAAGGCTTTGTCCCAAGAGTTTGCACCTTGTGTTCACGGTCAGGGAACACCAGAGCGGAGTTGATTTTATGGAGAGCACAAAATCAACTTCTAAGTGAAAAGATACAGGTCTATTTCACTATACATGCACTCCAAAACAGGATTAATCAGACTCTACAGGAACTCAACACTTCTACCCTCCCCTATTTTCAAGTTTTTTGGACAAGGCTTAGAGCCCAACATTCGAAAGGAAAAGACCGACAACACTGGAAATTCCATACTTTGCTAATAAAAACTCCCCAGTCAATACCGGCACAATACTTCACCCATTTTTCCTGACTGTCCTTGGTTGTGAGAACTTTTCAGACAAGAATCTCACTGAACCTGAAAAGAAAGTGCTAGCCAAACGACTCAATTTTGTAATTTCTCTCCCACTCAAGATGGCGGCGCGTGAACAACGCGAGGCTCAGTGTCTCTCCAGAATCTGCTATTTAGCGTTTTTTTTTTTTTTTTTTTTTTATCTACTTTTAACCGGATTATTCATCCAGAATTGCTGTGCGTTGCTGACCTACAGCAGACAAGAGCTTCTGGACATCTGGACTCATAACTCCAACAGTTTTATCGCCGATCTCCGACTCATCCCAGAGATCTCCAGAACACCGGAGGCTGCTCACTCTCCCCGGCCAGGCGGAAGTGCACGCAGACGGCGGCGAGATCGTAAACAAAGGCGAGGTAGGCGCGGAGGGCTACGGGCTAAGCTAAAGCTAACACCACACCGGCTGCCTTTACCCAGTATTTTCCTCGCCAATGTACGTTCTCTGGCAAACAAAATGGATGAGATACGGCTCTCCATCACTAACAACAGACGGATTATGGACTTAAATGTCATGTTTTTCACCGAAACATGGTTGAACAACAGCTGTCCTGCTAACAGAGTGTGTGGCGTGTGTGGCGTGCATGTGTGGCGTCCTGCTAACAGAGTTAGCAGGACGCCACACATGCACGCCACACACACACACACACACACACACACACACCGAGCCGACAGGCTAGCAGATGACTCCGGCAAGACCAGAGGTGGAGGTTTGTGCATTTATATTAACAATGCTTGGTGCATGAACTCCACTACTACTGAGAGTCACTGCTCACCTAATGCGGAGTTTTTAAATGGTCAAATGCAGACCTTATTACCTCCCCAGAGAACTCACTTCTATCATACTCACTGCCGTGTATATACCCCCCGACGCTAATGCTAGGTTGGCCATGAAAGAACTTTCTGCAGCCATTAACAAACACCAGAATAAACACCCCGAGGCTGCTTTTATTATTGCTGGCGACTTCAACCACACCAACTTAAAGACGGTCCTCCCCAGATTCCACCAACATGTCTCCTGCCACACCAGAGGAGACAAGACTTTAGACCATGTGTATTCCAACCTGGTTGGAGCCTACAAAGCAACACCCCTCCCCCACATTGGACAATCGGACCATCTCTCCCTGTTCCTCACACCTCGGTATTCACCACTCATCCAACGTGTGAAACCTGCTGTGAGGACAATTAAAGTGTGGCCAGAGGGGACAGACGCAGTGCTCCAGGACAGATTTAAAAACACAGACTGGAATATGTTCACCCACACAGACCTGGACCAGTACGCCTCATCTGTACTGGATTACATCTCCGAAACCACAGACCGTGTCACCACCCAGAAATGGATCACCATGTACCCCAACCAGAAGCCTTGGATGAACCGGGATATTCGTCTCCTCCTGAAGGCCCGCAACACCGCCTTGAGCTCAGGAGATGCACACGCCTACAGTACAGCCAGGGCTAATCTAAAGAAGGGCATCAAAAAAGCCAAACACCATTACAAAAAGAAGGTAGAAGAACACTTCTCCAACTCCAACCCCCGATGCATGTGGCAAGGACTCCAGACCATTACAGACTACAGGACCACCAAACCCTCCCCCGCATCCTCTGATGTCTCCTTCCTCAACGAGCTCAACAACTTTTATGCTCGTTTTGAGCGAGGGAACCCCACAACCACAACCAAAGCAGACGTGATGCCAGACCACCAACCTCTGACTCTCTCCCCTACCGATGTAGGAGCGGTGCTGAGCAGGATCAATGTCCACAAGGCTGCAGGTCCTGATGGCATCCCCGGGCGTGTTCAAAGAGCGTGTTCTGGGGAGCTTGCAGGAGTGCTCACAGACATATTCAATCTGTCCTTGGCCCACACTGTGGTACCGGCCTGCTTCAAATCCACCTCCATCGTCCCGATACCCAAAAACTCCAACCCATCTTGCCTCAATGACTACCGCCCAGTAGCACTCACCCCCATCATCACTAAGTGCTTAGAGCAGCTGGTCCTAGCACACTTCAAATCCTGTCTCCCCCCCACCCTGGACCCCCACCAATTCGCATACCGCCAGAACAGGAGCACAGAGGATGCAGTCTCCATTGCACTGCACTCTGTCCTCTCACACCTGGACAACAACAACACCTACGCCAGAATGCTGTTTATAGACTTCAGTTCAGCATTCAATACAATCCACCCCTCACAACTCATCAGGAAACTGACAGACCATCAGTTCCCTCATCTGCAAATGGTTACTGGACTTCCTGACCAACCGCCCCCAACATGTCCGGCTGGATAACCACTGTTCATCTACAATCACGATGAACACCGGTGTACCACAAGGCTGTGTGATGAGCCCTTTCCTCTACTCCCTCTTCACCCACGACTGCAGACCTGCTGATGGTTCCAACACCATCAAGTTTGCAGATGACACCACGGTGATTGGCCTCATCAGTGACAACGATGAGGCCGCCTACAGGGAGGAGGTGGATTGTCTGGCTGAGTGGTGCGACAGAAACAACCTGCTGCTTAACACCGAGAAGACCAAGGAGCTCATCGTGGACTACAGGAGGAATGCTGACCCACATCCACCCATCCACATTAAGGGGACGGCTGTGGAGCGTGTGAGCAGCTTCAAGTTCCTGGGAGTCCACATCTCCGAGGATCTCACCTGGACGACCAACTGCTCCAAGCTGGTCAAGAAGGCTCACCAGCGCCTCTTCTTCTTGAGGACTCTGAGGAAGAACCACCTGTCCTCAGACATCCTGGTGAACTTCTATCGTTGCACCATCGAGAGCATGACAGCTGTTCCCACTGTTCCTTCAGTGGGCTGGTTTCAGTCATTATGCAAATGTACTGTTTATAAGATCTGGGAAAACCTGCAGTCAGCTGATACTGAAGAAGTCACTTGGATGAGTGACGAAAAGTTTCTCCCACAAAACGCTGCGTCAGAATCAACTTTTGGAGATATAAAATAGGAAATCGAAAAAAAAAAAGAAAAAAACCACACAAAAAAACAAAAACAAAAAAACAACCCCTATCAAATTCTTAGAAGCCTACGTGTCTGACCAAGATCAGGAAATACTGAACAAAATACACAAAACCAAACTAGAATTAAATGGAATTATTAATAAAAATAAAAAAATAAAAAAAACCCCAAACAAACAAACCCTCAATTCCTACTACAAAAGCTTCGCTTGCCTTCTTCCTTCTTCATCATCATGGTTGGAGTTTACATCCCTCCTTAGGCCAATGCGAGCAATGCACTGTGGGAGCTGGCTGACCAGATTGCTAAGCCCTTATTGGACTAGATGCACAAATAAAGGCGGTGAGGTCTACCCCTCCCTAGCTCACATAAAAGACTGTTATAAAGCCTCAGCTGCAACCGGCGAGGACAAGGGGAGGTATGCTTCGCAGCCCGACCCCATCCATGCAGTAAATACCTATCCCGTGGTCGAGGTCGAACCGCCATTATGGCATTGAAGGTGACCAAAGCCGTGTTATTTGTGTTTACAAGTCATGGACTGAGTCTGGATGTGCAGAGGCATGTAAAGGCTTAGGGGACCCATTGACCAATGTTGATGCATTTATCACTCGACAAACAGCTTTGCTCCTCGTATCACTTAAACGGTCAGGAAACAGAAGCCACCTTTAGGAGGTGTCGGACACCTCGGGTGAGAGGCACCTACACGGGGAGGGATGGCAACACCATCCTGCCCAATGGGCATGAAAACTTAATAGGTCAAGTTGACGGGGTCTATGAACGCCTTAGAAACACTTTTAAAGCCTCTGGGGGATTTTGTTGTTTGGTGCAGAGACAACAACCTCCTGCTAAATGTTAGTAAGACCAAGGAGATTATTGTCAACTTCCAGAGAGGCCACACCTGTCACCCCCCATTGACCATCGACGGCGCTGCGGTGGAGAGGGTGAGCAGCACCAAGTTCCTGGGGGTGCACATCAGTGAGGACCTCTCCTGGACCACCAACACAGCATCACTGGCCAAGAAAGCACAACAGCGCCTCTACTTCCTGCGCAAACTTAAGCGGGCAAGTGCTCCACCACCCATCCTGACCACATTCTACAGAGGAACTATTGAAAGTATCCTCTCCAGCTGCATCACTGTGTGGGGCGGTAGCTGCACTGACTATAACAGGAAAGCTCTACAACGCATTGTGAGAACAGCTGAGAGGATAGTTGGTGTACCACTCTCCTCCCTGCAAGACATTTACACCACTCGCCTCACCCACAAAGCCATCACAATTGTCAACGATGCAACCCACCCCGCGCACTGTCTGTTTAGCCTCCTGCCCTCTGGAAAGAGATACAGAAGTCTCCGCTCCCGCACTACCAGGCTCACCAACAGCTTCATCCACCAGGCTGTGAGACTGCTGAACTCTCTTCCCTCCCGGCTCCCAGCCAGCAGAATCACCAGATTGGCAGAAGTATAGGAAGACAGACTGGACTCTACCCCTCCCACACCCCATCCAGGCACACTCTCCAACAAGGAAACACTCTCTGAACCAAGAACTGGAAAACATTCCTGACTGGAAACAACTACCTCTGCATTGCAATTGCACACACCTGCTGCTATATATTTTTAGTATTTCTTTTAGCACTATTTATATTACTATTACTGCTGCTATAGTCTTATGCTGCATTAAAACAAAAACCCCTACCAACCACAACCTGGGACTACCTCAAGTAGACTAGTATACTATTTTCCAGGGAACACTGTTGGAACACTTTATTTATTTTTAGGTCTTGTCTATCCTGTTACCTATTTAATATTACCTTATTGTTAGGGCTGTTTTTGTTGTGCACCTGCACTTTGTCGTCAATGTCTACGCATGGGACAGTGTGAAACGTAATTTCAATTCCTTTGTATGGCAAGTACACTTGAAGAAATTGACAAATAAAGTTTTCTATTCTATTCAACAATGTGTGCAGAAAGAGGGGGATGTCCATGAGTTCAGGGCAAGATTAGAGGAAGTTTTCAAAGAATACAGAGAATAGCCTATAGCAGCAGCAGTTAAAAACATGCTCTGATGAACAGCTTTCATCCACCCATTGCTGATTTCATTAGGAAATCAATTGTTAATCATAACACTGACAGGTCCATTGAATGCATGAACTGGGCCCGCCCTGCACAGGAAGTAATCAAAAATACAAGTCAAAGCTTTGCCGCCGCCTTGGCAGATAAAATCTTTTTCTAGGGACAGGTTAGAAAGGGGAAAAAATAGAGGCGGAGGCAAGAGAGGCAGAGGGAATTTGGGTTCTAAAAAGGGGAACGGGACAAGAAATTCGATAGGTGTTATGGGTGTGGAGGAAAGGGCCGCTATATTAAGGATTGCCCCGAGCCCCAGCCTGAAGAATATAGACGTCCCAAACCCAAAAACCCATCAATAACTGACTAGCACCTGTCGCCACTGCCATCACCCACACATGTACAGATGACTGTTTAGGTTGCCAGAATCAACAGCCTGTGCTCCAGACCATACATTTAACTGAAGTATTGTTAAACTTCGCTTGCCTTCTTCCTTCTTCATCATGGTTGGAGTTTACATCCCAAAACCATTCAATTTGTGTGTGAATCAGGGGCAGATAAAACAGTCTTGAAAGATCATGTGTCAGGAGTTGACCCTTCAAGTGGCACAATTTATGTAAAGTCTGCAAGTGGTCAACTAAATCAACATAGAATCTCTAAACCAGTGTGGATTAGAGATCCTACCACGCAAGAGGCAGCCCAGGGTTCAGTTATGTGTCTAACGTGTCCAGTGAACCTTTTAGGAAGATATGATAAAACTTGGAATTTCAATAATTCCAACAGCCACTGGAATGACAGCTGCAGGAAAAGGAGAAAACTGCTGTAACAATGGTTCATCAGGACAGTGGGGATTTGCATTATTACTGGACACTTGACCTGTCAGCCTCCAGACCAGAGCAAATAAACTGCAAGCTGCAGCTGAGGAACACAGACACCAGAAGATTTGTTACGCTGATATTTTAAGACTACGCCTGGGCCTGATGAGGCCTACACAGACAGAGTGATGAAATTAGGGCCACAGAATCACCATAAAAGCAATATACACTGATGGAGAAATAATGGCTGGATGCAGTATGATCCTTTCTGAAACAGCACAACTCTTTAAAAGGAAAAATGCCACGTTTCACTGACAAAGTAAAGCACGGCTGAGTGGACAGATTTAGAGTCTTTAGTGATGCAAGGTGACCACAGAGCGTGGCAGCAAGCTGGAGAGGGGTGGGAGACAGACATGCAACGCAGCATCTTTCGTAAAAAGCTGGGATGGGTGACACAACACCACAAACACATTTAGAAGGGGGTGAGAATGACACATAAGAATGATATCTTGTAGATGTCACAGAACACCCGGAGCTTAAACAGGTCCCAGAGAAGCTCTGGTCTACGGGGAAGACTGATGTAGTGTTAATGACAACAGCAAGTCCGATGGTAATAAAGCCCAAAACCTCATATAGGCCAAGAGTGAAGCAATATCTGTTAAAGCCTGACGCAGAGGAAGGCATTAAACCAGTAATAGAGGACATGATTAAAGCAGGGATATTAGTTGAAGCACCACATGCAGTATCTAACACCTATTTTCCCAGTCAGAAAGGCTGATTCACAGTCGTGGCGCATGATTTAAGACTTAAGAGCTGTAAATCAGGCTGTGGAGAGCATCGCCCCATGCATCAACACCCCAGAGTGAGTGCCTGACTCGTGATTTTAGTGATGTTTTTGAGTACAGCATATCGGATTTCAATTTAGTTCACATACCCACCACACCAGAGTGTATCAGAAATACCCACGAGTCACACAGATTTTGAAGAAAGCTGCATAACAGACTCAAATATCACAGGCATACGACACATACTTAAATGTTGCAGGCTTGCCGCCTGCTGAACAGAGTCACTGCTTCAGTAGTTGATAAATTATGTTTGATTGAAGCTAAACTCAATTATCATCAACAAGCAGCACAGGGACACTTGCAAGAAATAGCCGGTGCTCCAACTAGGATCACAGAGGTAATAAACAAAACCTCCAGCGTATTAGATGTCATCTGCACCAGAATTTTAAATTCCTGACTTAAAATCCACATCATGAACCCTCCTAATAAATTATTTAAACACAATAACGGTACCTCCACTCCTGCTAGATGGTTTGACTTAGAGGCTTTTAACCAGTGGTCTGAACAAATAATAAACAAATGTGATATTCTGCATACAAGACCTCATAGGGCTCGTGCGACAACATCTGATGCACATCCTTGTATGTCTGTTCCTACTGCTGCTGGGGCTGTTGTTAATGGTGATTGTATAGCTGCTGCTGATCTTGCGTCCGATGCACATCCTTGTCTGTCGGCACAGCTACTGGGGCTGTTTTTACTAATGCTTCTGTCACACCTGCTCAGGGGTGTGCACCTGGCACACAAAGGTGTCTGGGTGCTGCTGCTGCTACTGATGCACCACCACAAATGATCAGTATTTCTCCTCCACACAACACCTCAAGAAATTTGCAGTCCTTCACAATGTTTGTGTTAAACAGGTGCTGCAGTAGTCGAGCCCGTTGTTCAGTCTGGGTCTGGTAGACACAGTCAACCCTAGCATTAGAGATACCCAATTTTAATGCCCAAGAATTGCGTGAGCACCTTGATTTTAGGGACATAAGTCTTGATGATCCAGAACAAGGGCCGGCAAGGGTGAGAGACTGCTTAGCCTGCGTGATAGGGCAGTGGTTGGATCTCAGCAGAGTTGTGTTCTAAATGTAGTTCTGCGAGGACCGTCGCTGGCTTCTGATGTTCAAGCTGTTTTAAATGCTGATGATTAGTACGATCCAGATCTTTTTCTCGATCAAATAGATTCATCATTACTCTGCATAACTTGAGCTATCAGTGACGATGAATTAGTTTGTCACAGTTGAGCAGAACAGTAGCAGTGGTGCTCGCCTAAGACTGGTTCACATCCCATATGATGAGATTCTCTCAAAGAAAGGTAAACATCTGCACACACCAAATGCACAACAATTTGTGCTTCTTCCTTTGCATAGCGCATTGATTAAACTCATTATCCCCTGATAATGATAAAATTGCTATGGCTAAACAGATGCATGCTGAAGTAGGCCTATGTGACACACAGCAAGTATCATTCTCTGATGTCAGCAAATTTGAGAACACTTAAAACATCAAGATTGTAATCTATTATCATGCTGCAGGGTGTAAACATCTTAGTTTTTTCACACATGATGAGCCAAACCCAAACACTGTCATGATGTACCTGCACAATTAACACCATCACCTGATTGAAAATCCAAAAACATAACTCAACCTGACCTGCCCAAATGAGAAACAGCTCCAGTTATATAGCAAATGAATAAACCATTATATACACCAAAGGTAAAACTAAAGAGATAACAGCTAACCATCATTCAAGAAGAACCCCATTCCCCCTGCATGATCACAATAGATGGTCCAGTCCACTTTATTGGCTTCTGCATTTTAACCAGCTCCACCCTCAGCCTCCTCTTTCAGTCAAACCAGGAAGGACTGGAGCGGAGGGCAGGTAACTCAGAAAGAGCAGAAATATAATCAATATAACATACCTATATAAAATAACAATGCAAAGCAAAGTCTATGCCCCCATTTGGGCTATAGCTTAGTGCTGTCATGCATTACAGGTAAACTCAAAATATCAAATTAGTTAACTTATGATCACAGAAGCTTTAGAGCATAACATAAACATAAGACAAAAGACCAAATGAATATTACCCAAGTATCTCAGTTGTGTGGTTGCATGCATCCATCACACCGCCTCACAAAACCCCTTTGATTTTCAGGCTGAACTCAGGCGCTACTGTGTTAATAATGTTGATGTCTTGTGTAAAGCATGCAGTATATATCGTGACACTCTACTGGGTTGTACACACATTGATCCATTCATGTATACTACCTTAGCTGCATTCAGCATGTGTGTGTATAAAACACCGTTTCTGCCTAGAGACACACTTGCTCTCACGTATGATGGTGCATTCGTCGAGCAGAATAAGACGTTTTCTAACATCTCTATTGAATGGCTTCAATACGTGGCCCATACTACCAACACAGTGGTAAAACATGCTCTCAGAGGCGGCGAACAGCGGATTGGTCCATATTTTGAGCCCACAAGTAATACGGCATATGAATTTGCTGGATGTTTTCACCACAGTTGTGTTAAATGCTACCCCGGGAGTGAAGTTAACCATGTCAGCAGAGCATCCATTGGACTGCTGCATTGCATATTTTGTGATAAAGTGGATGCATTGAGATAACACAGTATGAGCATGGTTGTGATGTGGGAGTGTGAATGGGCTGCCTTGAAGCAGACAGACCCCACAGTTGTGGCTTTCATGCACACATACAGAAAGCCAGAACGCCTGAATCCATGAGATGCCCTCTTCGGTGGGCGCACAAACGCTCTAAAGCTGTACCACCAGACTACATGTGATGGAAAAAAATATTACTACGACTTCAGTCTATCCCACAGTGCAGTCTTTTTAAAAACAAAAAACAAAAAAAACAAAACCAAAACAAAACCAAACATCCTTTAGGACACCTGCAAATCATTTACAACAACCTTGACAGGCTAGAAAATTTCGGCTTTGTACATAGCACTGATATAGAGAAAGTCTGAACGATAGAGAGATCTGTTTATTCAAGAAAAATCCAGTAGAACTATTTCCTTGAACACTAACTACCCTAATATTGTTTAATAATCCATGAGATAAATATCAGGTCATCCTTTCACAGCGAAGAGGTGAAAGGATGTCATCACACATGCGGAGGAATCCGTCTCTGTTTGAGTTGATATACAAAGCTCGCCCTACTGTACAGAGTTATTATTAGTAATGCAAACTTAGATTTCATCAATGCGTCGTGTGAGAGCCTTTAACGTATTGCAAGGCAACATTCCGCTGACCAATCAGCAGTACAAACATCTAAAAATGAAAGGGGGGGGGTCCAATAACAGTCAATAATCAGACTGATTTGATCTTTTTTCTCAGCAATTTTGAAAAAGAGACAATCAAATAATCTGGCGGGTTTTGACTACCGTTATTAGGGGCTGCAATCCCTTTTATAACCAGTCTGATTGCAAACAGGTGAAAATGGAACATGTGCAAAAGATGCTTTTGGTGGCCCAACACTAGTTGGACTTATTAAAGCAACAGCAGCACACAGGCAGCATCAGACAACAGGCTAAGAATGAGTTGGACAATGAGATGCTTCAAGTGTTACAACAATCCGGGACAGATGTGTATGAGAAAGCTATTTTAAAAAAAAAAAAAAAAAAAAAAAAAAAAAAAAAAAAAAAAAAACCAACTTTTTTTTTAAGATATATCTATCTATCTATCTATCTATCTATCTATCTATAGTGATATTCTCCAAAGATACCTCAAGTTGCCACCTACGACTCCTTGAAAGGATTAGTTTGTGCGTTTGTAGCCAGACATGCACCTAACAGCTGTGCCTGATACTATCAGATGCAATAAAAAGAACTGATATTTGAAGAATGAAACTGTTGTGAAGAAGGTCAAAGCGGCCTACAAGTGCCGTGTGTTTCCAGACTATACAACGCAGATTAGAGCAAGGGTTTAATGGCAGACTGCATCTCCCTTGTAGCATGGTCGTCAGTGGCCCCAGTAACTGCAGAAAGACTTTGTCAAAAATATTGTTGAAAAGGCTTCCAGGATTATTCCACACCGTATTGATAACATTGCACACACCTCAAGCTGATGATACCCTCCTACCTACAGACAAGAACAAATTTGCTAATTATAGATGATTTAGTGAATGATGCTGCTAATAATATAGAAGGGTTAACCCTAACCCTCACAAATAACAGGTAATTGTAAACAATAACAATAACTGTTTGATTTAACTCTTAGACATCTCCGAGTTGGAGGATTACCTATTCCCTCTGAGTCAGATTCCCAGGCTACCTTCACAAGTACAGCTAGATTCCCATGAAAAATATTTGCTTCTCGGACACTGAGAGACAAGACTTGTTAACAGAGCTAGGCCGTCTGGCCGCTCGTTCCCAGAGCTCCATGCTCGCTCAAGCAACCGCTGAGACCCAGGCCCACTCTCGGCAACGCAACACGCCAAAGCCCCGGCGCGTGAGCTGCTTATACTGAGCGAGACAATGTGAGTTTCTGTAGGTTCTTGTAAATTTTGAGCTTACCTCGGGGCACTCAAGACTGAGCACCAGGACCAAGAGGAGGACCAGAGCAAGGCGTAAACAGAAAGCTGCTAGTCTCTCTCGCTCTTCGTGCAGTATGTCTCATCTTCAATGCCCTGTACCAACACAGGTCGATTATCTTGTTAATAATTTCACCTCCTCACTACATACGACTCTGGATACTGTAGCTCCAGTGAAAACGGTCTCTGATTAGAAGTACCTGACTCCGTGGTATAATTCTCAAACATGTAGCCTAAAGCAGAAGACTCGTAATCTGGAGAGGAAATGGCGTGTCACAAATTTAGAGGATCATCATTTAGCCTGGAGAAATAGTTTGCTGCTTTATAAGAAAGCCCTCCGCAAAGCCAGAACACCTTACTATTCATCACTGATTGAAGAAAAGAATCCCAGGTTTCTCTTCAGCACTGTAGCCAGGCTGACAAAAAGTCAGAGCTCTGTTGAGCCAACCATCCCTTTAACGTTAACTAGTAATGACTTCATGAACTTCTTCACAAATAAAATTTTTATCATTAGAGAAAAAAATTACCAATAATCATCCCACAGATGTAATATCGTCTACAGCTACTCTTAGTACCATTGATGTTAAGTTAGACTCCTTTTCTCCAATTGATCTTTCTGAGTTAACTTCAATAATTACTTCCTCCAAACCATCAACGTGTCTTTTAGACCCCATTCCTACAAAACTGCTCAAAGAAGTCCTGCCATTAATTCTTTGATCTTAAATATGATCAACCTCTCTCTAATAATAGGCTATGTACCACAGGCCTTCAAGTTGGCTGTAGTTAAACCTTTACTCAAAAAGCCATCTCTAGACCCAGCAGTCTTAGCTAATTACAGGCCAATCTCCAACCTTCCTTTCATATCAAAAATCCTTGAAAGAGTAAGTGGCCTGTATTTATATGGCGCTTTACTAGTCCCTAACGACCCCAAAGCGCTTTACACACACACACACACACACACACACACACACACACACACACACACACAGGCGAGGCTGCCGGACACTGGCGCCACCAGGCCCTCTGACCACCACCAGTAGGAAACGGGTGAAGTGTCTTGCCCAAGGACACAACGACCGAGACTGTCCAAGCCGGGGCTCAAACCGGCAACCTTCCGATTACAAGGCAAACTCCCAACTCTTGAGCCACGATCGCCCCACTTTGAGTATTTGTCAAACAGCTAATAGATCATCTGCAGAGGAATGGCTTATTGAAGAGTTTCAGAGCTCATCACAGCACAGAAACCGCTTTAGTGAAGGTTACAAATGATCTAATTCAGATAAAACTGAGGTTATTTTACTCGGCCCTGAAAATCTTAGAAATATGGTATCTAACCAGATTCTTACTCTGGATGGCATTGCCTTGGCCTCCAGTAATGCTGTGAGGAATCTTGGAGTCATTTTTGACAAAGACATGTCCTTCAATGCACATATTAAACAAATATGTAAGACTGCGTTGTTCCATTTGCACAACATCTCTAAAATTAGAAATATCCTGTCTCAGAGTGACGCTGAAAAACTAGTTCATGCATTTATTACTTCCAGGCTGGACTACTGTAATTCATTACTATCAGGATGTCCAAAAAAACTCACTGAAAAGCCTTCAGCTAATCCAACGTGCTGCAGCAAGAGTACTGACAGGGACTAGAAAGAGAGCATATTTCTCCTGTTTTGGCTTCCCTTCATTGGCTCCATTTGTTAAATCCAGAATTGAATTCAAAATCCTGCTCCTCACATACAAGGTCTTAAATAATCAGGCCCCATCTTATCTTAATGACCTTGTAGTACCATATCACCCAATAGAGCACTTCGCTCTCGCTCTGCAGGCCTACTTGTTGTTCCTAGAGTATTTAAAAGTAGAATGGGAGGGGGAGCCTTCAGTTTTCAGGCCCCTCTTCTGTGGAACCAGCTTCCAGTTTGGATTCAGGAGACAGACACTATCTCTACTTTCAAGATTAGGCTTAAAACTTTCCTTTTTGCTAAAGCATATAGTTAGGGCTGGAGCAGGTGACCCTGAATCCTCCCCTAGTTATGCTGCAATAGACGTAGGCTGCCAGGGGATTCCCATGATGCATTGAGTTTCTCCTTTCCAGTCACCTTTCTCACTCACTATGTATTAATAGACCTCTCTGCATTGAATCATATGTTATTAACCTCTGCCTCTCTTCCACAGCATGTCTTCTATCCCGTCTTCCTTCTCTCACCCCAACCGGTTGCAGCAGATGGCCCCGCCCCTCCCTGAGCCTGGTTCTGCCAGAGGTTTTTTCCTGTTAAAAGGGAGTTTTCCCTCCCACTGTCGCCAAAGTGCTTGCTCATAGGGGGTCATATGATTGTTGGGTTTTTCTCTGCATCTATGAAGCGCCTTGAGGAGACTTGTGATTTGGCACTATATAAATAAAATTGAATTGTTGAAATAAGAACATGTTGGCTTTTGTCCTGCCCCATTCTTGCTTTACATTTTTCTGACTGAATAATGGAGAACGACAGGATGTAAGGGACCCATGTTTATCACTAAACCTGGTTTTAGCTACGTTAAAGCCAAATATCACTGATTAATCTCAAAATACACTTTCACAAAGCAGTGAGCACCCTGCTGCGCATGACCCTTTAATGCTGGGCATACACTGCGATTTTTCTTCCAGTCGCGTTACTCAGCTTCTGCTCAAACTGCACAATTGACTCGCAGGGGTTAGATGCAATCTAAGTGCTCACACTGTGCGTCCATAAAATGAAGGTTATAACAGAAAATCTGTTGCTCACTCTCCCTAACCGTCTTTCATTCACACCACCTTTGATAAATTGCTAATGAAAAAACATTGATCAGGCAGCTGTGATTGAGCAGCAAAGTAAATCCAACCATTTTCACGGTTGTGGTCGTGATAATTTTGTGAGGCCACGTCGAAAAGGCTTGGATGAGCTTTCCAAAGTTCTACAAGTTGTGCCTCCAGCGCTTGTGTCCAGATCACACGCTGCACTGCTCCATCTTTTTCGCTGACATTTATGGGTTTGCGTGTGCGCAGTGTGAGCGGCTGCGGTGACACCCTCACAACCAAGCAATTGATGATCGGGAGCTGGTCGTGAGGTGTTAATCGCTTCTCGTTACCCCACGTATAGTACACGACGCCATGATGAAGGCCAAAATCGGGCCGATCACCAAAACGGTCGCACGACTCAAATAGTCTCAAAATGGGCCAAAAAATTAAAAATAAAATAAAATATAATATTGCAGTGTAAGGCCGGCATAAGCCCAGCTTTACAGCAACTGCTCACACTGTCAAGGCAATACAATAGACAATTACATCCACACTCTTTGATAAGTCTTCACATATCCTGCGCCAAAACTTCTTTAACTGCTGGACAGAACCAAAGTGTCTGAAATGTAAATTTCTAGCCTCCCTTTAGTGTGTTTGTTGGGCAACTTGGATGATGTTACTACAGAAATGAACACAGCCCACATTGTTTTCACTGTCCTATGCATTGCCAAGAAAATTGTCCTCATCCGGATAGGGCCCAGGCCCCATTGTGTTGTTGCTACAGTGTTGTTCTGTTTTTGCTTGTTTTCAGTGACTGACTGGCCTGTCTCACACACTCTCTCACACACACACACACACACACACACACACACTCTTACTTTATGGATGCTCTTAAGTGACAAATTCAGTGGTTCCCTGTTTTGAGGTTGTGTTTTATATCAAGCACATTAGAATTTAAGGCTTCGGTTAAGCATTTTAAGAGTATGACCCTGTATCTTGTAGAAAGATACGCATCACTATGCACCTTTCATACTGCTTCCATAAATTGAGGCTCTGAGTGCCACCTCAGTTTTCCACACATTACTGGCTGATGTCATATTTAAGATTAAGCAGGCACTGCACCATCTCAGAGACTATGGACAGGTTTCCAAATGTCTAGAACTTTTGGGATTAGCTAAATGGGTGCAGTGTCAGTCACTGCAGGATTAGCATGTGCAGATCACACCAAGCCGTTATTAAAGTGCTGATATTTTGGCTGTTTTCCTGCCCTGAAGGTTTAGAGCCAAGCCCCAAATATTTGTCCAACTGGCATTTTGATTAAAACAGAAGAGCTGAACTTCCTTACAGAAGTAAGTCTCAGTCTGACTTAGCATATGGTTATTTAAGAGTCAATCAGCAGTTGCATTTATGCTTTTCGTCTTGAGAAACCAAAGTAGTTTATGTTTTGGATAAACATGCTGGAAAATGTCCTCTTCCTGTAGACTTGTGCCTGTGAGTGCCACAGCAACTCCAAAACCGTTTCAATGCAGAGCCTCACATTCAGAGAGCCAAGGTCAACAAACACTGCTCCCAGTAGGTTTCTATGGTACCTCACTCATCCATGTATGGATTCAAACACAGTCACATTTCTTCTTTGTTTGCAGGTGGGTGAATGACTCCTTGTGCAACCGGCTGGTGCTTGGCGGTGATGCCAACGCACAGTAGGGGAAACTGGGTCAGCACCTGGCAGGCCAAGGACATGAACCCACACATGCAGATCTAGACCTTTGAGAGTGCCTACTTCATTTACCCGAACGTTAACCTTAAACTAAAATGCCGCACCCTCAAAACCTTTTAGATAACAAAGGGGAGAGAGAAAGTCCAAAACGCCATTCTTATCAGTTTAGGGCTTATGTGCTTCATTCAGGAATATATGTGTACTAGTTTCAACACCAAGTACTACAATTATGAAGTTTACTGTAGTGCTAGTCTTCCTGCTGTCAAATAGCATAGCCCTTGATTGTACAATGAAATTGTGGATAAGTGAAACACCATGTGTCAGCACTAGCAACAGCATTGCTGTAGAAAATGGAACTGGGAGTGATGAGGCTGCTATTCCATTTTCCCCCTCCCCCTAGATGGTGACATGTCAGGAACCTCAGACATGGGTGTGTTGATGTTGGGTAGTCAGTGAGAAGCCAGAGGAAACAGTGCATCTTGATAGCGTCAGTGCCTGAAAGACTTCTCCTGCTGTTTCCCATGCCATGGAGGAACACAGCAAAGTTGATCCAGCGTCCAAGATCTAAAATCCAGCAGTTCTTATGACTTATTTGGCTTCAAGTGATTCAAGACTTGTTTATTAATATGAAACAAAACCCCAAACACGCCCAACTTCAGAAATGTGTTTACCTTGTTCAAGACACTTGGCTTTTATGGAAAGTTTCCCCTCCTTTTATAAAGAGAAATCAAGTCTGGCATTTTTTAAAAGCCCATATTTTCATGACATAGCCAGATTTAAACTGGGCTGGGTCTGTGCTTTAGTTTTGCTGGGAGGAAGTCTAGCATAGTCAGTTTAGCACCAGCCACCTTCACCTTGTCTAAGTGGCAGTTTCTGGCTCAAAAACCCCAAACAGTGGTAATTTGAGTAGAGCAAGGATCAGGCTTCCAAAAATAATTAAAAAAACCAAACAACAAACAAAAAACACCACACCACATGGGCAACACTAAGGCTGCCAGGTTCACTTCTCATACATTTGTGAGTTCTGGGGAAAGGTAGGGCTTAGGGAATTTCCGCTAGGCAAGTGGGAGCTAGTTGGCTTAATACCTGGGAGTAACATGTTGATTAAGGAGGAGTTGAGCTGCTACATATTACAGAAAAACAGGATAGGGTTTCTTTTTTTTGGGGGGGGGGGGGGGGGGGGGTTATTAAAAACATTTCACATAAACCACCAGCTGCTCACCCAACCTTACACAACTGAGCAGCAGGGTGGAAGTGAAAGGTCTGCTGTATATATAGAGGTCTTGATTATGGAACTGGCTGCAGCTGGTTGACTAACACACCTGTGGCCACTCCTGCAGATGAGCAGACAACCGCTGCAGAGAGGAAAGAGGAAAAAAAATCTCTCATAAAGTGGCAACAGGTCAACTTGACCCAGAATTGGTCGCTAAGTGAGTCACGACACTTGATAGAAATCACAAAGTCTGCTCCTTTTATGTAACCAGACCCAGACTTTTCATTAATTCTGCACTGTGATGCCTCAGCATGACAAGGGAGCTCGCAAATGTAATGAAATTAACTGTTGATATGAGTGCTTGTCATCTCACAGACTGAAATAAAAGTGAGACGCAGGGGATATAAATTTAGTAAAAACTTCTTCTGCTTCAGGCAAACTTTATGCCCGAGTGTACTGCTTCTGAGAAAATTGATGTTTTAAGTAAATGAAAAATTTATAAGCCATGCTGTGAGAGGAGATTTCTTGCTTCTTTGAAATCCTTTAATTAAGCTGCAAATTGCATCAAATCATAACTTTCAGTTAAGTTGTTCAAGAGTGCTTTATCTATGAATAATATTCTAATGGTTCTAAAATAATTAAATATGGTTTTGAATAATTTTTAAGCAAAAAGGAGTTAAAATACAAATCATACAAACAAAATTACTTTTATTTTAAATTTTTTCTTTTACTTCTACAAAACAAATCAGTTCAGTAGCACAATGAACAGAAAGTCCATATTGTTCAAATAAATGTGACAAATCTTTCTTTTTTTTTTTTTAAAAAAAAAAATGGAAATGTGAAGAGTAAAAAAAAAAAGAAAAGTAGTTTGACTTCATTTGGTCTCTTGAAGGTTAAATAAATTCACAACATGGTCAAATGTGACATATCACAGTCACAAACAGAAAGGAAGGGCAAAAAGGTTGATCAGCTTAAAATAACCAAAACAACAACAAAGGAATATTTATTTTGCAGACTGTTCTTCCTGACATTATTTATATTTCAGTGACGTGTTGCATCTCTTGCATGCCTCATAGGTAAAATAACACATGTGCGTCTGCAGTTACAGTACTGAAATGGAATCACATGGTGGAAATCTCTCCTTCATGTGATCTCAAACGGACTCACCGGCCTGTTCTCTTTTCTCTGTCAAATGTACCCTGCGTGGCAGCGTACCTCACTTGAAATTAATTAATATAACTGACATTTCCTTTGAAGAGCAGCCTCACTATATGTGCTCAAAACAGTACTTGTAATACTCAACAGCATATCCATGCAGTATGTACCTACATAATCAGATGCAGCGTGCAATGAAATGCGATGAAAACTACTTTTCTGTCCCGGTTCTTTGTTAGCTAAGGTTTAATTATCACTTCTCAAGAGTGATGGTGTAATGAGTAATTCAGCTGGCCGGCGTTCCTTTACCGTCAGCCTCATTCGTAACAGCAGCACCTCTGACGTAATATTTGGCTTTTCTATCTGTGTGTGTGTGTGTCGTTGTATCTACAATGGGTAAGTGAAGAATTCCTCATAGGGATGTGTCGGACCTCCGCCAGTGATGCAACTGTATGCTGTCTTGTGTGTTGGTTGAGGTGATGACTCTGCACAGGAATGTAAACTTCTCCTGTTGCCTCTTGCCTGGCTCAGGCCTCAGCTCGACACGGCGACTCATGTTTTTAATTAATTCACGAGTGCTTTCCGGATGTGTTACGCTTTCCTGGAAATACTCAGCTGTCCGTTTTCACTGAAATCAACTCAGTATTACTAAGCAGAAATTTATTGACTGAACCTGTGATTGTGTATATAATCTCAGGTCCAGTCGATTTTTAAAAAGCCTTTTCCCCCAGGGTCAATATTTCATCTCTACAATATTCTTTAACCCTCCTACTTGAGTTTAAAGATGAGAGCTTCTTGTTTATCTCCATCGGCAGTCAATGCTTTTTCCTGTTTCCAAAGTTTTGATTTGGTTTTGGCAATAAAACTGGGTGGAGATGAGAAGGTTATCACAGGCATTTGTTGCCTGTTTCGTTTAAGGTTTGTAGTTAAGTGGCTTCAAACTTACCTTTTTTTTAAAGCAAGTTAGGACTCTGTATAAAATGTAATTAACTTTATGCATTGTATTTCATTTAAAATAGCAGAAAGTTGACATAGAACAATTTTTTTAATTGTTTTTTAATTTTAATGTAATTGCTTATAACGTGTCCTCCATGCGGACATCTTTTTCAGGAAACATCTAATCTCAGCAAGAAAGAAAAATGCGTGCACCTTCTGCAGTTTTAACCCACTGAAATATAAAGTCGAGCAAAGTTGTTAAAGTGGCCTGTCACCCAGTGAAAACAGCTCTAGGATTATAAAACAACAACAACAACAACAAAAATACTCTTAAGAAAGCCTCAAACTGTTGAGTAGCTAAAATCATATGAGAAGGGATGGTATATTTTTTTTCCCCAAAAAACTATAGCAATATATCCTGAGGGTAATACAATACCCCAGTAAACTTCCTATGTCTTGACATCTTTTAAATGTGTTCAAAATGTGCACTGCAGATGTCCCAGATTCCATGTAATGTTTTATTTATATTAGATTCAGCTAAATTTAGAGTTTAAATGATTTGCAAATCAAACTCTGTCCTTTTTTTTTTTTTTACACAACATGCCAGCTTCTATGGAAACTGGGCCTGAAGTTCGGAAAACACTACATTTAATTATTTCTAAGAACAGTGCCCCAGGGACTGGAGCCTCCATTTCTCAGAAGAGGGTGACTCATCAGGCAGTTAGCTCTCAGTGGGAGCACTGTGGCACACATCATCTCTGCACTCATTGCACAAACGTGGACAAAACAACTGTCTACCTAGTAGACTCACTCTTGCATTTCAGCTGACAATCTTTCGTTGAAATGTTACATCCCCAAAATTTTAGTTTATGATCATATTTTTGCAGCTAGCTGTTTTAAAGTCTTGGTCTTACATGTAATGTAAAGAGTGTGGCCTAGGTTAACGCTGCTGTTGGCCAATAGGGTGCCAATGAAAGCTATGGTACTGTTGGCTAAGAACAAAGGAAGATAAGAGGAGGGAAACATGAGAGCACAAGATAATTTATCTGAATTTCAGGAGCAGGACCACACCTCAAACACACCCCATCGATCCATTTCCTACACTGACACTATACTGTTTACACTAGACAGTATAAAGTTGGAATTCAATTAATAAACCCAAGCACCCTCAGCTTAAATTGAAATTCATATCTGCTACCTTGATGTAACCTAAATCTGACCATCAGCAGCACCGCAGTCACTGATGAGTCTAACTTTACTGTGAATTCACCACAGTACTGCAAACTAACCTGTTTATTCTGGAAAACCCAAACCATACTTTCATGCAACATTTGAATAACAAAGCTAGAATAGCTTAGTTTGTTTTGCAAGACGTTTCACAAAATGAAAATACCTAATTTATTAAAACCCAACATATACAAATCCAATATGTGATTAAAATTATTACATGTAAGCTTTAAATTTGCAGTTCATCAAGCGTCACTGAGCAGTCCTTACCTTTAAATATAACTTCTCTTCTTCCTCTAGTGTCCTGTCTTTCGTGTCTTTCTCCATCTCTGAGTGAAGTTAGCTCTTTCTTTTCTCTCCCTGTGAAATACAGCAGCTGGATCTTTAGCTAGCAGCAACTGTGCAACAATATGCACACAGGCTAAACCAAAAGTAACGAGTTCGTTTTGAAAATGTACGAGGTAGAAAGTAATAAAAGAAAAAATTACTGATGACTACAAGGACATTGTTTACAGAGATGTGCAGCATATGAACATGTTATCCTTAAATGTACAGGTAGTTGTCATTTGAGCAGTTCAAGTGATGCATTCAGATGGAACAAGAAAGTCAGAAGTTGCACGAATATGCATACAGGCACAGTTTAATGTAGCAACAGATTAAGTTGGTACGATTAACAATTCCAAGGTACTGAACGAGGACTTAACATGGAAACTTAAAAGTTCACTTGAGATGGCTGATGGCTTCTATTGCACTGTTGTGTCTGCACTGTCTTGTGTCTGTATTGTTCTGTTCTGCCTGGTGTTGCACTGTCTTTGTTTTGTTTGCAATCTTTGCGCATTGCACTTATGTAGTCCTGTGTTGATCGTCTGTTATATGTAGCATCATGGTCTTGGTGGAGTGCTGTCTCGTTTCACTATGTACTGTACCACTGCACATGGTTGGAATGACAATAAAGCCACTTGACTTGACCAAATTCAAAGAGCTCTGTACAGTTTATTTCATTGATTAGGTTTAATATATCTTGCTCTGAATTTTTTTCTTTCTTTGATGGTTTGCACAAAAGTCATTGTAGTGATATTAAATGCTGTTTTAACATGCCTAAATAAAAAATAGAAAGTGGCACACAGAAGTACAACAATCATTTTAGTGACTCCCGTAACAGTTCACAATAAGCAGCTGTATGGCTGTCAGATACACAACAGGACATTACTGTGTTCTCATAAATAGATGCATGCACTTGGAAAAGTGGGTGTAAAATTCATGATACGTCAGTCTGCTGCCAACCTTTCCATATTGTCCTGTTTATTTTGTGCTCTGTGTAAATGAGCTTTCACCTGTGGGAAGGTTGGCAGCTCCTCCAGTCTGCATGCCAAGGTGTCCTTGAGCAAGGTACTAAATTGCCCCTGTCTGTAAAATGAATCAAAACAATTTAAAGTGCACAGTATGAATGCTTCCAAATGTGACTTTACCGTGGAAAAGTGCATCAGGTACTCAAGAGTAAAGCACTTCATAAATACCAATTTTACCTTTCTGCTTTTATTTGAAGAAAAATACATGCTGTAGTTTACCTGTTTTCCACATTAAAGGTATAGTGAACTTAATTAAACCAGATGTGCAAAAGTTTAAGTTAACTTAGATACAATAAACTAGTGTTAAAGACAAAATAAAATTAACTGAGACCATGTTGTGGACTTAAAAAACTAACAATATGTGTGAGACAGACTAACTGGATTGTTAAATGGAATTATTGTGCTAAATCTCACTCCGACATTATCACGAAAACAAGAAACTAAACAAACTGAAATGCAAAGCACAAATAGCTATTTAAAAACACATGTTCGCTTTTCAAAATGCTGAGCGAGAGTCTAAAAAATGTGTCAACGCTCATGCTGAGTTTATCTTGTGTGAGATATTTAGCTGCTTCAGTTTCTCTTGGCAGACAAAGAGCTATTGTGGCTGCAGACTGTCATGTAGATGACAGTTCTCACAAACACAACTATCCAATATCGCGTGCACACTTGGATGTACACGAGTCCTTGGGGAGTGAAACACAACACCCCGAGTGATCGCTGACTCCAGTAGCAATGAATACATGGCATGGGAACACCTAATTAACACATGGACCAGCTGACAAATGTCCTTTGCAGTGTGGCTCCTTTCTTTAAGCTGCCAGTGCATGAAAGGAGTACTGCAACAGAAACATTTGGACATGCCAAGGTTAATATTGATGAGTGTGCTTTCAAAGAAAAATTTGAAGGTGAACGGCTTGCGTGGCAGTAAAGCAACAAGGAGGCCAACACCATCTAAGAAATTCACCAAAGAGAAACCAGAAAGTTGGTGGGAGGCTGTGTTTATGGATGTGAGATCAAAATAGAATTTTTTGCCTGAAATTGAGAAACACAGCATTTATAAGGGCTCATAAGGGCTACCATGAACTTCCAACAATCAACAATGGAACGATGAATAAAACATTGTTCCAGGAAATATAACTGGAAATTTATAGCTAACTAAAGCCTATAACTTGAGTGCATGGATGTGGATTTTTCATTACAATCTTCAGTCTCAGTCTTTGTGTTTTATCTTACACTGTGGTTGGTTATTACTGAGATTTAATGGGTTCGGAGCAGACACCTGACACAGTAACAGACATCACAGTCATAGAAATAAGCAACAAAGCCTGCTGAGACTGGTTGGGCTGACAGCTTTGACCACATTCAAAGACTAAAACTGAAGATTTTTCCCACATAATGTTTTTTTCAGTTAGATTTTTTTTACAAACGCTAGTTTTTAAATGGTTTTTTTTTTTGCACCTTGAGCAAAAGCCAAAGATTTACTTTTAAACAGTGAAGGTCAGATACTGATACTAAATACTGTGGAAGGACCTCAAGCAGTTCATTTGAGGATGCCCAGCAATACCAGAGCTGGGGTAATTTTGTGAGAAGCAGGGCTGTGAATTTGAAGTTTTTCCTTAGGGCTGTGTTTGCTGTTCAAACTGTGCCTGGAACCAAAGTCAACAAAGGTTTTCCACCCAGATGGAGAAAGTTGCAAGAGGAGTCCTCAAAGCAGAAATCCTTCTATCTATGTGACCAAAACAAGTTCTGTATTTATGTTTATCATTACAACGCTGAAATTTCGTTGACATGTGTCGGTTTAGTAAATCTGACTCTGGCAGAGCTGTGTTATCTTAGTTGGCTGTGACTGACCCTTACATCAAGAAAATATGGAACAACTGCAGCAACTGGCCAGTAATCAAAATCACTGATTTATTTCTTGCCTTAGTAATGTGAACCTAAAGAAAGTATTTCCAAATATTTGGACTCTGAAACATTTGGCCTCATTTGCAAACACAGTGCACAAATGAGTGATTTATGAATATTTTGAGGGTCTGGCTGTCTTAGAAACTTTATCTTATTTATTATTTTAAACTTGAGCTACACTGCCTCTATTATCAGCTTTCTTGATTTTTTTTAAAACTAGTATTTATTAATTTTTTCAAATGGTCATGTCTTCTGTGCATTTTCTGGCTTCCACCTCAGACCTTACTATTTAGGTTTTTCCTGCAAAAATGCATGTCTCCTGATTTTTTGCAGGCTTCTTTTAAATCACTGCTCTTTCCACATCACCTTGAGCTAAACGTTTGCATATAACAGACATTCTGCAAACAATGAGCTGAACCCTATTATCTGGGATGAGTCGGATCCATTAACACATGCATGTTAGTGAGCTGCAGAACTGACTGGCGCACATGGGTTTTTTGTTTGTTGCAGGTTAATAACGTTTTCACACTTGGTGATAGAGGTCCAGTGTCTTCAAATAAAGGTGACAGTGCCTTCACAGCACCACGGGGATGGTGGATAAATTCAGCAGTTATTATTTCTCCTTTTAGCAGTTTAACAACTGGTTTGTGCTTTGCATTATTGTCAGTTATCTTCCATGCAAAAATTTTTAAGCTACAAGATATTTGGTTTTTCTTGGAACAAACTATACCTACAAGAGGTTAGTAAGTTTTTCAAGTTTTCACTTTTACTGTGCTCTTCTAAGCAAGGTTGTACAAATAAATTTGCCTTTTGGCCTTTTTTTAAATCCACACCAAAGAGGTTATGTTATTGCTAGGGTGTGTGAATGTGTGTATGTGTTATTTTCTTTGTAAACGTGACGGCTCAAAGTTTTGAATAAATTCTGTTAAAAATTTGCAGGGGTGTAGAGCTGCCTGGTTAGAAACATCCATCTGGTCGGTCACTCGGGCTTGAGGAGGCTGGAGCCAATCCCAGCTGCCAGAGGGATATGCGTGAGTTTTGCCAGAGGTGGGAGCGACCCACCTTAGACTTTTAGGTTTGAAGTATTTACTGTTGCAACAGGGAGAAGAATTGGACATTCTGTGTCTAGCATCTTATCTAGTAATAGAAATATACATGAAAATGAAACAGGCAGAATTGGGAGCCAGCGTCTTGATGATCTCTGGATTCACATCTGGATCCAATTTCTGGAAGCACTATGTTCCACTGAGAGGAAGGGAAACATCTCAACTTTGGTTGTCACTGTCTCAAACACTTTAACCTGGATCTCTATTTCCTCCTGGGCTCTACACACGTGGATGTGGAGGGATTTTTCAGCCTTGGCAGGTGTGTGCATTCTCAGTCTGCACATAAGACTTGGTGTCCTAATTTGCTGTGTGTCTGGGAGTGTGTCTGTACCACAATCAAAAGCAGGTCTGCTGACATAACTTCATCCTGGCCAACAATACACAAAATCAGTGCAATATTTAAGAATGGAAAAAAGGACCAAGAAAATCTGACAAAAAGTTCAGACTCATACTGAAGAGTTTGAAAAACTGGTCAGTATGGTAAACCACATGGTACTTAACAGCACTATTTTACTCAAGCCTCATTCACAGTCCCACTTATTCTACTTCAAAATGATGAGCTTTTAATCAAAGAGAGTTGCTGCATTCAAGAAAGAATCTGCACACACTGTATATGGGCATATCTGACCTTGCTGTCAGCTTTAGTGCACAAAATATTCAGGATCAATGCTTTAAAAACACAGATTTACTCAGTACTTTTTTGATACGTGCAAGTTTAGCTTAAAGGAAAAGCTTTGCTTGTCCGCATGTGTGTTTATGGGTGAGTGAATAAATGCTGCTTCTAGCTGTCCTTATGCGCTGAAGGCCAGTCCAGGCCAGTGTGCCGGCTATGCCAGTATTTAGTCACGGCAGGTAACTGGGTCAAGAGCCCATAATCCCTCCTGTGTCCTCCTTCAATGCTCCTTCATTTATTCCCTTTTACTGGATCAGTAGGACAGGACGAGGGACAGAAACAGCACAGGGACAAATTATCCCTTCTCGTGTATCAGATGGCTTTCAGCATCTCTATTTTTTTTCTTTGAAGTCTTTGCTGGTATAATTTGAATTCAGAAACATTTTGCAGCATATTAACCGGAGGAGCAGCTGTGTGGATGTGCATGTCAGACTTTTCCTCTCCTGGCTGTAAAAAACTAAATGCAATCAACCTTTTTCAGTCTGTTAGAAGGTTGTTTATGTGATGAAGCTGCACCATCATCAGAGAGGAGACACAAATAAGCAACAGAGGCTTCAGGAAATCACTGAAAGGAATTTTTATCCTTTAATGGTGACGTTATTTGAACTTATTTGAACTTATTTGAACTTTTGATTTTCAACATTAAAAGGGGACTTAGGCATTTGCATGATTTCTCATAACAGTAATGAGGAGGTCTTAAGTCAGAGGTCACATAAACACCTAATGTGACTGTCTTGATGCCCTGAGGGTTAAGAGGGTTAACCTGACCAGGCTCTTTCCTAGCTCTTGGCTTGCTCTCTATCCTCACTTTCTTTCATCCTTTGCAGACACAAACACAGCTGAGATGCAGGCACACAATCAAAG
This sequence comes from Rhamphochromis longiceps, assembly GCF_057381845.1. NCBI lineage: Eukaryota > Metazoa > Chordata > Actinopteri > Cichliformes > Cichlidae > Rhamphochromis > Rhamphochromis longiceps. The sequence goes on from NC_140572.1 coordinate 29,115,522, forward strand.
TCTGTGTGTGTGTGTGTGTGTGTGTGTGTGTGTGTGTGTGTGTGTGTGTGTGTGTGTGTGTGTGTGTGTGGAAGCTCTGCCAATCCGAACCGTCTGACCTGCAGTTTTGTCGGGGCCTCAGCTCACCGCTCGCCCTGCAGATGGGCTGCACGTCAGCACTTACAGGAGGAACAATTATGAATGAGACCAGAACTGATCTGAATCAGCTGATCCAAAAAAAGTGTCTCATTTTACATCATCTGGGTCAAGATGAAAAGAATAACGGTCTCTGTCTCCCTCTCTCATGCAGACAAATGCTAGATTTCAAGCACACGATTACTGCATATCTATTAATGTAAACAAACTTCATGTAAAAGCTGTGGGTGATTGTTGATGCTTGATCCTGTTCATTATGACCTGCAGGCATTCGTAAATATTCTTTATTTGTGATGACATTCTGTCTCAGCGATCGTGTTTGCGTGCTGCTTTCAGTGCAGGTACTGAATTCATTCCAGGAAATCTGCTGACACGTGAGTCACACCAGCCCCGGGATCGTCTGCTGACTTAAATTTTGAGGGCAAAGTCGATCTGAAATTTAAGTTAATATGTTTAAGCAAACATAGCAGCCCATTTGGAATACACCACCCTGGAAAACAGTAAATAAATAATTGAATAAATGTGCCATTTCTTTTATGACGGGCACATTAAGACAAAAAATAGCACTTTTTTTTTCATTTATTGTTTATTTTGAGATTAAAGTTGAAATGTGGATCTCTGCCATGGCTCCTATAACCTCTCTGCATAATGCCTTGTGTAGATGGGTAAGTGAAATAACTTGACCAGCTGACTCATTGTGTCTGGCAATACAACATATCCCCTCTTTACTGCACAAGGGTGCAGCCATCAACATCCTGGCCAACTCTTATGAGTTTGTGTGGTTTTAACTTCTGACCAGATACAGCGTCTCTTCAATCGCATTGGAACGTAGACAGTTTAACAGCCGTGGAAGACTTGAAACTGAACATTTAATCTCCACATTTTGAATTTATTTTGAAGATAAACAATAACTACTCGAAAAAAACCTGATCCGGGTGTTACATGTGGATCAATCGTATTTTTGGCCCCCACATGCCTCCTGACAACGGGGGATGCTTTAGGTGAGACGGTAGATGGTGTCCTATGGATCTCCTCCCACACCTAGATCAATGACTTTAAGGTCTGTCGGGCTATTTGGCAGCATCGGATGCACTGATGTATACCGTTCCGGATGTTCTGCCAGTCAGCCGTCCAGTCGTGCTGATGGAGGCTGCAGGAGGCGTAAAGTTCTCTTCCTCATGTGTCACACGTACAGAGAATGGAGCTCACTGGTGGATCTGCTGGTTCCCTTGTTCTCTGGATAATGCCAGTCACGCTGCATGATGCTGGTCTGTGAGCACAGATCTCACTAAATGAAGTCAGGGCGTTATGCAACCCTAATAGTCTGCTAAAAGTTTGGACAGAAACATGCACAAAACTCTCCTGCTGGAGGTCACTTTATCCAGCTCTGGACGCACTCCTCCGGCTCCTCACACAAGGGAGCAGTCCTGCTGCAGGGGCTGATGCCCTTCTAGTGGTCCTGTCCTGCTCACGTTTTGCGGTAACCCATCTCCTGGTATCTCCTCCACAGTCTATGCTGGGAGAATTGGCAAACCTTCTTTCAACAGCACAGTGAAAAGAACACTAGCTGCAGTAAAAACAGAGAAATCAGGGATGAAAGATAAGGAGAGTGGCTCTGGCTTACACTACATTATTTTGCATCCGGTAAAACATACGCACAATCATTTCTGCATTTTAACTAAACACACAATGAGATTTCGGAGGTCTTTTTTTTATGACCAGGTGTTTTGTAATTCTGTAATTCAATTTGTAATCTCAGACTATCGGTTAAAAATTGGGTAACACTTTATAATACAGCCCACATCTGAGACGTTAATTCACTTGTACTTTAATGGAATTTCAGGAAAGGACTGTCTCCGTTCCTATAACATACCCGAAGTTATGCAATACTTTGAATTACTCACGCACTACCTAAAGTTACTTACACATTATTTAAATTTCCCGACAGTGTATTTATTTTTTGTTCTTGCGAAAACCCGATTATTACTCATTTATTCTATTCTTAGTCTACCTACCTGTAAGTATTTGCAACTCAATATAGTTACATTTTATTTTAAAATAAAATAATTGAAGTTCTATATTTAACACTGGAAATTATTTTATTTTAGGAAATAAAATTGTTTGCTAAGGGTTAATGGATGAATATGGATGGATGGTAGGAATTACAATTCCTGTAATCTTGACTTTAAAGACATGTATGCATCCTCTTGGCTTATGCAGATGAAACCTCTAAACATCCAGGCATCTTGTGTACATATATGTACGTGTGTGTGTGTGAGAGATCTGCAGAACAGCTCTTAAAGGTCAGGTATATACCTTTATATACCTGACCTTTAAGAGCTTCTTTTCAAGGTCCATTTAGCTCTTTCCAAAACAAAAGCCAGCAGTGTCCGATATTTTTAAAACACTCTGCGGTTCCTGTTTTTCTGACCCCTGGTTACAGGTCAGCGAGGCTGGGAGGAAGGAATATTTTTTATGTCGCTGTTCATCAGCTGTTATCCGACCGCTTTACTGAAAAGTAATGCAGTGAAGTTTCATCAATGGACCAGCCAGCACGTTTCAGCTGGACGATCAAACATTAAAAACAGTCAAAACTAAACAGTTAAAGGAGGCTGGCTGACAGTTTAATAAGACAACTGGCTGCATGAAGATAAAATCACATGTTTTTAATCATGAGCACGTACTTTACAAGAGAGAGCAGCCCAGGGTGACTCACAGTCAGCTGCCTGAATAAAATGCTTTAGCTGGTATAATTACTTTTTCTTTTCAGACAACAATGAGGATTTTACAGAGTTGGTGTCTAACTCTGTGTTTCCTTTTTAAAAAAATGTTTTTTGTTTCTTTTTAAAGAAACCAAACTAATGACAAACTCCTGATGTAAAACTTGAAGCCACTGACTGGATTACCTTCAGCAGAGCAGACGAGAATGAGGTACAAATACTTTCTTTTTTTGTTAGAAATCCGGGTGATGTCAGGAAGAAACAATCATCCATCATTAATGAAACGGACACCTGAGCCTGCTCCAACACACAGGTGTTAACCTAAGATCACACTCCACAGGTAGCTGCGACATCAGGTTGAATCGAATGTCAGAGAGTCAACATCTGATCCCTCACGGCCGCTCCTGGGCCTGAATATGAAATGGTCACAACGTGTTAGTGTTTAGGCATGGTTAAAGCTTGTGTACACGCCACAGGCGGCCTAAAAGATGGACACTGCCAATGTGATGTGACCTACTGGTAAGTGAAAACCTCAAGTTTATTAATTTTGTGATTGCAATTATTTGTGGAGAGTGAAGAGCGGACTTGTCAAACTGGGAAAACCTCCTTTATTCTCCTGTAAAATAGTGCTTGAGACAATAAATTCAACAGGAAAGTGTTTGCTGAGGTCCATGAGAAAAAGAGCTGAAAAGAGCTTTTCCCATTGACTCCTATTTGACCAGAACTCACTTTCTAACAACAAGGGTGCCCCCTGGTGGCCATTAAAAAGACCATCTTTTATACCGTTTATAGTTCTGGATCCTTTACATTTAGTGGATTATGTTGATCTGCTCTTTATGATCCTAAAGAGGCTGAATGAATCTATTGTGTTTTTTTTTTTACTGGTTGTGGAAACCACATCACTGTTTCCTATTGGGTTTTTTTTAAATGCAAATACCTGCTTTGTATGGTTTCCTCTTATATCTCTGCATGTGTAAAACAGTTATAATCAGTGTAGACTTCACTCTCACAACATTTTATAAATGTTTGTCCCCAGAATTGAACTACAACTAGGCTAAAAAAAGAAAGGAAAAAAACGAAATATGAGCTACGCTTGTCCTGAAATCTGTCTTTTTCCAGTGCTTACATGTACTGGATATACTGTTTATAATGGGGCCCTTAGATGTATTACAATCCTGAATAGTCCTGGTCAGCTTTCTGCTCTGTACCACTGGTAAACCTTTTTACAGGGCTATTCTCTCAGTCTGCTCCTATGTTAAGAAAAGTGTGAGAGGTTACGGACTTCACTCAGATATTCTTCATATATTCCTTATAATTGTTAAAATGCCTGCTGGCCTCTCAGTCGACCCAGGAAAAAAAGGACTGCTTCGCATCTCTGTAGTTTCTTCATGTGTGTTAAAACTAACAGATATTTTGTATTTCATGACTCATAAAACACTTTACTAGTCAATATTTCTCATATTATCAATAAATCAAATGACTGTAATGTGTGAGTTCCTCCCTTGGAGCCTGCTGAATTATAGACTAAACTCGTGGTGTATATTAATTTTAAACGCCTTTTATTGTCTTCAATGTGTGTGTGTGTGTGTGTGTGTGTGTGTGTGTGTGTGTGTGTGTGTGTGCGCGTGCGTATGAAGTCTTCTCACTTCCATCAGAGACTGGTACTTATAAACAAACTCTCCGAAAAACCCTCCATCATCCTGCTCAGCTCTACACATCGCTTCCCCCTTATGTCAGCCTCACAAACCTCAAAATCCAGTCTAAATCTTTCACCTACATGTGCAAAAGAACTAAATAACCCTCAGACCACACCTATTCCTTCAAATATTTGGAGCTGTTTCCAGGTGTCTGTAGCTCAGAAGTTAGAGCAGGTCATCTACTAACCTGGTTTGCTCCTGGGTTGCATGCCAAATATCTGTGGGCAAGATACTAACCCCAAGTTGCGCTCCGATGGAGTTTGAATGTTAGATAGAAAGCACTTGTATGAATAAGTGTGGGTATAAAGAGCTCTGGGAGAGTAGAAAGGTCCTGTATAAGAATCAGTCCGTTTGCAAACACTCTGTGCTTCGAAGGAGTGCTGATCATTTTTCAAACAGTCGTGATTTTAACAAAACGAGGAGACCTTTCCAGAGTTAAAATAAATTTATTGCCTTTTTTAAAAATAAACATCTGAAATCAGTCTTTACTCGACATTCATCAATCATTTCCCCCCAAATCAACTCTTTCTACAAGGTTACAAAAATATACACCCAGTTAGAAAAAAATAATCACCTCAAAGATGCTTCCTAGTCTGAAACATGTTTTACATGTTAGCTCATCAGTTTTAATTACTTTATTTTCCTCTAATGGTTTCTTCCATCTAGGCAGACACTGGCTTCTCTTTATGAAATGCATGAAGCCGGAGAGCTGCTGTACAGTGCATTACGATTCTCAGAGAAACTTTTCATTTATCTCAAATCAACAAAAGTCAGTCTGAGAGCTGAAGACAGTGTTGATATTTGGCTGAGGCTCTCTCTCCTTGAACCTGATAGGTCCAAAGATTTAACCCTGTAACACAGACTGTATCATATTTGATACATACATGAGATACATGAGATCTGTACATAATCAGTGTGACTGACAATCACACAAATCATTTATAAACTGCTATTTAATTTTTTTAAAGCAATAGATTCAATAAACACACCAGTTTCAAAAAGGGTCAATTATTTCACGGCTCAGGCTTTACACCATGAACTCTCAGCAACTCTCACTCCATTGCTTGTAGTATTTTTAAAAAACTAAATCAGAACACAGGTTTAAGTGACTCTGCCAAAAATAAAAACATGGTGGAGGTGGCAGTGAATACAGTGCAGCTTTCAGTAACACTGAAATTACAAGTCGTCGTCAGTCTCGATGATACAAAAGCATCACAGTCCTCAGCTCACTCAAATTTAGATGGATCCTGTGCAGGTTTGTGGTAAGTCTTCATAATTTATAATCAATATCATTAATTTAAACTGTATTCCAATCATAAATAAATAAGAAAAACATTTTAAAGTGACAAAACTCCCTCATGTCTTATTTTTTTCCTTGAACACACAAGGACACAACATTAAAAAAAATATTATTCTGAGTCAGCTTCAAGGGATCAAAACAACCTAAAAGTTTCATTAACTAGCTGGACAAATGTGTTTTAAAAAAAATCTGGATCTGCATTAAAACACACACAGTAACAATTATGACGTGAATGTGCGCACCATTTTCTCTGAACTGAGATGTTCATGAACTTTGCTGTCAAACTTTTTGGAAATGTTGCAAAGTTGCTTTTCTTAATAACATAAAACAAAATAAAACACACAAACAGAAACCCAAAAACAAAAGAAAAACCCTGAAATGTTCCTTTCATGCAGCTTGATACAAAAACATGACAGATGACAGATGCAGATTCCTTTTGCAGACTTTCGCCGGCTGAACGTGGAAGTAAACTAAAGCCCAGAAAACTCGGCGTTCCTGGATCTGAAGATGATATTCTTAAACAAGAACACAGAATAAGAGAAGAAGCACTCAGATTAAAAGAATGAAAGTTTCCTTTATGCTGAGCTTGTTCATCCTGTTCAGCGAAGGACCAAAATCAGTAATCCTGCTGGTCACTTTATCCTGGTTAAAAATATCAGAGCTGTAGGAGATCAGAGTTATGTTTGTGTGTCAGAGTTACAGTTTTAGTTTGTTAATGTGCATCGGCATCGGCGGGATGCCCAGTTTGATCGAGCTCTGTCTCATTCGGCTGCTCAGTGAAAAGTGAGCGCGTCACTCACACTCAAAATAAAATTGAGCTAAAACGGAGAAAAATCGTTCAGCCTCACAAAGCAGCAGCAGCACCTAATTCTGGTTTAGAGCCACACTTTAACTTTAACTGCAGCTGACACATGCTGCACGTTCAGTAAGTACCTGCACTGTAGCCCACATTAGCCTTCAACAGTGTATTCATCCAAAATCTGCTACCAAGAACACACTCGTCATCTCTCTCCCTGGTTTTCCACTGCATTCGAATTCAGCTAAATAAAAACAACGATCGTAGCATTAACAGCCTTAAAGATCCCTTTTGAAAACTCTTTCACCCTTAGAAAAATATTTACATCGTTATTGCAGTTATTAGCACCGACTTTTCCCTTTAAAACACAGTTATGTTTATCATCTATGATGTAGTTAGCGCTTTTTGCATCCAGTTGATGCAAAGAGCAGATGAAATCGGTATAATATACACTGTATATTCAGCAGTAGGGCTGCCACGATTTGTCGACTAGTCACGATTACGTCGACTATCAAAATCGTCGACGACTGATTTAATAGTCGACGCGTCGTTTGAAGCTTTGTAAGATCACAAAAGACGCAGGAATAAGTGGCAGGATTTAAGAGTGTAATAACGGACTGAAACAGAAGATGGCAGCATTGCATGTACAAGGATGTCAGCTACCGTTAAACCCCGAAGAAGAAGAAGAAGAAGCAGCTGTGTCCCAGAATTCATAGCGCGGCCCAGCGCAGTTTCCAACAATGGCGGCAGCTAGTTAGTTTTAATGTTACTCTTATTATTCTTTCTGGGTCACAAAATAAACGTTTAACATATTTTCAGGCGAGAATGTAGCTGTGTAAACCTCAAATATCTGCTCAGTTTATCAGGACACCACATATTTTCAAAAGCGCTCCAACGTTTTCGGAGACATCTGTTACCCACTAGCTCGTTAGCGAGCCGGGGGCTAGGCTCACTAGCGCCGTGAGAACACCGGACTCCCCGCAAATCGTTTTCAAACCCACCGCCATCTTTCGCTACTCAGGTTAAATATATATGAGTCACTTAGATAACTTAAAATGTTATTGTTTGGCTTTTTTTTAGTATTTTATTTGTTCCTGAGTAAATCAGTTTGTCTGAGATTAAAGTTATAGTTTTTACACAGCTGAATAAACGTCAAGCAGACAACTGATTATCAGAAGTGTGAGATGCTCCAGAATATACTCCAGTGTCCTGTTATATTTTAGATAGCAAGGAGTTTATTAAACTTCACCGAAACAATCTGCAAATTTCATTAAAATTTAATAAACTATCTTGTCTTTATTTTTAGTTAGCACAGACCTTAAACACTTAAAGCTGTAAGCTAATGATAGTTATATAAGAGCAGATGCTGCTGGTGCAATAAGCTGTAGTTTTACGTCCAATGGATGATGATCTGATTAGTCGACTAATCGCAAAAATAATCGGTGACTAGTCGACTATCAAAATAATCGTTTGTGGCAGCCCTATTCAGCAGTCAGGGAAACACTGTAAAATAAAATTTTCATTAAATAGTTCTGAAACTCAAATGGAAGTTAAACTGACACGTATGTCAAAGTGCATTTGAAAATGAAGGTGCAGTGTCGCAGCCTGTCCAGAAGAGGGCGCTACGCTCCCACTGTTTATAGGCCTGATGAGGTTGTTGGATAGAAAAAAGTGGAGTTAATGAGAGGGGTCAGACCTCCTCCTGCTCAGAGGTTTAGCTCCCACATTCCCTTTGCTGTGCACGTCTGCAGCCTCGATGCAGCTTCGGTTTGGTTATGGCACTTCCTGTCAGCGCGTGGCAACCTCCTGTCTCCTACGTGTTCGTCTCCCGCTGGATCTGGATGTAACAGGCCTGTGGCAGAGACATGGTTTAAAATCCTGCACGCATGATGGACGAAGAATAACTGTGATTGGAGTCACAGCTGAAACAAAAACAGCAATTTGGAGATTTCCTGAAGTTTTACAAAGATTTTTTGTTTCCTTTGAGGAACTATGGAGTCAGGAAAGTGCTTATAGACCTTTCTTATTGTAAACTGACACAAAACTAGGAATTTGTTGAAAAGGTTTTTTTAATTACGCTGCTTCAGATCCAGAAGAAAACACAAAGGGTCCATAAAATTATGTTGAAACAGGTACTTTTACACCTTTTATGTAAATGTGTCTGGGAGTCGGCTGCTCTCACCTTTAGTGTTGTGAACATCAGTCCCAGCTCTCCGTGCTGAATGTTGGGATCCATCATATCTTCTATGAGGCTGATTTCAGCTCCCAGGTTTCGGATCCTGAGCAGCAGAATAATGTGTAATGGATTAATTGGATGTTTATAAAACTACTTTCAAAGAGGTGGGATAGTAAAAATAACAAGACTGCGAACTTGAAAACCATCAGGACTGGTTTGGTCCTCTTTGACTTGCTTAGTTTGGTTTTCACTTCTTGTACAGCTACTTAGACAACCTCCAACAAAACACAGTACTTTATAAAATACTCAAGAAAATAGCTCAGGATGGAAAATGCCCTTCATTCTCTTACAGATATAAATTCTGCCAGCTATCACTTATAAAATGTTCTGTTTTTTTAATCATTATAAATATCACGTGTTTAAAAAACTTTGAGGCTATAGTTCCTACACCTGAATCTCTAAAGAGGGGACACAAATTTAACACTGTGAGGTCTAACTCACCGGCTAGGCTGACATCAACCCTGAATCCTACTCCTTTGTATTTGGAGACAAGCTAAAAGTACTTTTTTGGGAAAAATCTAAGTATTTTTGAAAAATATCAGGTAGACTGATGACTGTTTTTGTTCCCTGATTGTCAAGACTTCAATAAAAGCATAAGGTTAGGGTAACCAACACAGACCTCAAATACCACCAATAAGGCAATACAGACACCTCTTACTACATGCAAATGCATGAATGTGTGATAGGATACCTGGCTCTGAGCACCACATAAAGGAAGAGTGGGAACAGATCATCCATGCACCAGAGGAAGTCACCATGCAGCAGAGGTTTCACCTCCAGGGTCAGCTCCTCAAACGACTTCTGGATCACCATCAGCTTGTCTGACGGAGTGAATCTGGTGCTGTGTAAATATGAAGGGTTGAATTTTAATACTCAACTCGTGAATTTACATTATAAACTCATGACATTGTGACATTTTTATTAGTGCGTGGGTGTGTATCCCTTTACCAAAGTCTCAATAGTTTGTGATCAAGCATCACAACATCTATTAAAAAACCAGCTGAGTGAAGGAGTCCCAGTGTGTGCTTGAATAATCAGCTGCTAACTGAGTGAAATGACCTGAAAGTATCTGTGTGGCAGTCTTCACAAGAACTGGGCAAATTCTCTAAATGCTTAGGAAAGGTGTTTAATGCTTCCTTTAGGAGAGGATATAGCTGAGCATCCTTGATGAAGGAAAAGGAGACAATAGCGACATCCCATTCAAGTGATCACCCATCCGACTATCCTTCTTTTTAACCGCTTACTCAGTTCACACAGAGAGCTGCTGGCGGCTCTGAGGTCAGCAGGAGAGTGCAAAATACTGAGCACCCTCGAGGAGACCCTCCATCGCAGTCAGGAAGCTCCGCCCACCAAAGAGCTGAACATCTGTGCGCTCAGGTTCAGGATGTGAAGGTGGACGTCAGGATCGACAACATCATCCGTCACTCTGAACTGAGCACAGCTCATCATTCAGTGTAGTGACGCTCTTCTTCATGGCCGACAGGTGAACCATGAACTTTATCCCGCTTTAATAAAATCTGCTTCTAAGGAGTTTTTTTACTTGTGTGAAGAAACATTTACATTTTGAAAAGCTTGTGTGTTTGTAACCAGGACATCTGTAAATTCAGTTGCAAATGAATCACTCTTATAGATACACAAAACTCTAAACCATAAATAAGAGCTCCATTTTTCATTTTTAGTGTCTAGTCATCACTAATGACATTGTGCGTGATCACAGGGCAGCTACCTGATCTGCTGGAGTGTTTCTACAGCAGAAACAAAACAGGCGTCTTTGCTGCTGGACACAATCTGTAATGCATGCAAAGAGATCCAGTTACAGACAATGAAACGAGAGCTGCAGCTGTAAATAAAAGCTGCACATTTAGACTGAAAATTACAGAAAGAAAAAAAAAAAACTGCCTCACCTGCTTTTTCTCCCCAAGAATTGACATCCACAGCGGCCAGAACTTCCTAAAGTGGAAAAATTCAAATGACACAAAACAAACAAACAAAATGTTTTTTTCTAAAGAAGAAAACCTTTACTTATTTTGTGTGTTTTGTACTCACTCCTGCACTTCCAGGAAGCTGAGCAGCGATTGGTCAGGCTGTTTGTTGAGTCGGAGGATGCGCTCCCAGTACTCAGTTTCCTCCTGCTCCTCCTGCAGGGAGTACAGAGTAAAGAGAGGAGGATAGAGTCGAGGGAGCAGCAGAGGGAGGAGGAGAGAGGAGGAGCTCACCACCATAACACAGCTGGAGAATAACGTGGTGGAGGAAGAAGAGGAGAAAAACACAGATGAAGAGTCAGGAAAACTTCATGTGTCCTGTATGTGTGTGTGTGTGTGTGTGTGTGTGTGTGTGTGTGTGTGTGTGTGTGTGTGTGTGTCACTCACCCATGCCCTGTTGTGTAAGAGTTGCGTCTGCTCTTAGATGGAGAGGTGGGGGCATCTGGGAGGACGCTGCCATCGTCCGGTAATCCTGGGAATAAAAACCTGCAGACAGAATATTACACCCATATTTAGTCAGGTGACAGACATTATACCACATATACATATATAGTAAAATTTATTGTATACAAGAGTTTTATTTAAGTTGGTTTCACCTTCAGTTTTTAAATCTAATAAGGGCTCAGTCCCTGTAAACCAAATCTTAAACCACAGTCCTGACTCCCTCACAATCAGCTGATTGATTTATTTTTGGTACAATAACTTTAATATGAAGACATGTCATGTTTACTCTCAGAGTTAAAAGCCCTCAGAGTCACAGGGGAGAGGTTGTCTTATTTTTTTCCAAAATTGTGGAACTCTTACAACTTAAGTGCACGAAAAACCCACATGAAATTTTCAGATCCTCGACATAAAGTCGGTTAAATCTGACCTGGAAAATCTCTGCACAGGTCCATGGTGAAATCATATGCACAAGTGCAGGTGGTCAGAACAGGATTTCAAGGTAGTGACTGAAATGTAGCAATGGCACAGAAAGCTGCACTAAGATGACCTTAAACAGGGAAACAGCAAAATGTCCTAATTTTCAGAGCACAGTCCTGGAAGTTTCTCCAGTCTCAGACCCGTGTATAGAAACTCTTTCCTGAGGGCCCAGCAAACAGATGAATCTACCTGATGACGCCGTAGAAATGCGTGAGGTAGGCCAGGACCTCTTGGACCGCCTGCCTGAGCAGCCTGCGGTTTGATCCCACACCGACGTACGTCATTCTGTACGCTGTCACCAACGTCTCCACCAGCCAGCCTAGAGGGTGGTGGGGGGTCTCACATGCCTGATGCACACACATACACAAACATCTATTAACAAAAACAAAACTACAAATAACCAAAACCAGAAGACTTTTTTGACGCAGGAAAACAGCTCATGATAATCAAACCGCACCTAACTTAAACTTGGTAATATCCCCTCAAGATCTTCTTTGAGCCTGGACGGCTTCCAATGCGTTCAAACATCACGTGATGGATCATCGCGGCTGATCGGGGCTGGGTCTCCAGTTGCCACAGCTATTACAGTTTCTATTTTGGTTTATTTTATTTTGTTTTGAATTCAGATTAGTTTCAGCTGTTCAAAGAGTGAATTTCCACATTTCTGTTTAGTTATTAGCTTTAGTCTTAAATTCCTAAAATATGTGTCAGTAGTGAGATTTAGAAGTTCATAATGAGTACTAAATACAAATGCAACGCTTTTTAAAGGCAGCTGATACGTAATCTTGGCAATTAAGTATCGAAGTGTGACCAACGTGACAGATAAAATATAAGGAAACCACCTATATTTTTATTATTTGCGTTTTAGCGTTTCAGGTAGCTTTCCTTTTTTTCTTCTTCAAAAATGTGAGTTCTAATTTATTTATTCTATGTAATCTGAAAAGCTCCTAAAATGTACATTTTAATTTATGTTTTCTATTGTTTATTTATGGGATTTCTGCACTTACTCTGGCTTCTCCCCACAGTCCAAACAGATGCCTGTTCGGTTAACTGGAGATTTTAAAATGGACTTGAACTGTTGTTGGCCATTCTATCACAGGCTAATCTGTCTCGCATGCAACTGTGTGCAGACACACAACCTCCTCTCAAGGCCCGCCTCCCTGCTAATTCATCCACTTTGCACCTTTACCTCTGCCATGCACGCTGGATCTCCACTGATCAAGTTGGGTGGACATCCAAGTTTTTGATCACACCCCATACACACAGTCCTATCATTAACTCTGTCTTTCCAAAACCATTTGCGTCTGCGCCTTAATGAAGGATAAATCTGTTTATTTAAATGTATGATCACTATACCTTGGTGAGGTATCTTCGTATGTTGTCGTAGTTTGCTGCAGTGACAGGTTCTTCATACTGAGGAATAAACTCCAGACACTCCAGGACTTTGGTCTGAGACCTGCTGAGGTCTGGGCTACAAACATACAGCACACAGACACATCCACTTATTTAAGTTGACAACTGTATACGTAAGACACGATGAATTATTATCACACTGTGCGGCCCATTAAGTAGTTTGGAAAGTTACATATTTCTTCTGCAGGAGCTTCAGCACATTTAGTTTAAAGTAAAATGATAAATACTGCATTAATGTCTCATCTTTAAAATGTGTAGGTTTACATCATTATAAAAACTGTGCGGCAGAGCTTTCACTTTAACAGATACAGTGTTTTATTAATGCCACTGTGGCAGTTACACTGTCAGCCAAACGTGCCGAAGCATGACAGAACCACCGCCGTGTTGGATGGATGATGTGGTGCTTTAAGTCATCAGCTGTTTCCTGTCAGTTTTATAGAAGTCTAGGGGAAAATGACCCGACTTCTCACAGAATTTATGATGGCAGTAAACACCTTTGAATTTATGTTCTCAGTTTTAGATTTAAGTCTTAATATGATATTCATTTTCGTAATTATGGTGCTATTTGAGGTAAAATGTACAATAAAGAAGTTTATTATTGAAACCTGATTTAAAAAAAATCAGGCTACTGACTATTAAAATGTTGAAAGTGAGCCTTTAAAACTGGATTTCATCAACCAATGTGTGACCTCAACTTGGCTACATCAATCTTTTATTTGAAATCTGCAGTCTAAACTAACACAAATTAAATCTGAGGCTTTGATGTTGCGTCCTTTATGTGTCTACCTCTGCCGTCGTGCAGTTGTTATTGTAACAGCGATGTTCTCCCAGGCCGTCGTCCTCTCTCCTTTCCCAGCAGCGTCGCAGCCAAGCCGACTCCAACATTCATCAAACACACAGATCCACCTCTGATCTGCCGGCACGGCGTACTGACCCAGTCTGCTGCACATGTGCAACATTTTCAAAGTTTTAAATGACACGGCATTATACGATTATACCCTCGTAACAGACAAGAAGTTGACAAATAAAAGCCTGCACAAATCAGGAGCACATTTACATGCATTATTATAAAACCAGCTCACTAAAGTGCAATAAATACTCACCTCAGGCCGTTCTTCTCCTTGTTTGGAGGTTCAACAATGCCTGGCTTTGTGTACGTTCCAACCACCTTCAGCCCTGAGCTCCACTCTCCACTGAACTGGCCGTCCAGACTGTCACCATTAGGCATGGTTAAAATCCCCTGAAGGAGAAGAGGAGTGAAGAATGAAACTTGTTTTAGAGTATTATTAGTAACAACCGTGGTAAAAAGGAAAAAAAGGTAGATTAAAGTTTTGAAGACTATCAAAATAAGACCTTTGCAGACACCAAGTCCTAAACAAAGAGCAGAAATCACTTCTACCTTCCCACTGATGGTCCAGTCGTCAGTGAACTCCCCATGAAAAACTGTGTCATCGTCTGACATCAGCAAACCCGGACCCTGTCAGAAAGCACACAGCATCAAATGTGTCACCAATACGATTAAGATTTCATCACCACATTATATTTATTTACATTTCATCATCAGGTCAGATTTAAAGGCAGGCAGGACATTTTACTAGTTCAGAATTCAAAGGCGTGAGGTGCACAGGTGCACCAGTTCTACAACATGCACTACAAACTGCAGTCCAGTCACATGTCATGGATAAGATTAGAAATGTATCGATCCTGAGTGAAACCCTTGTGTCTTTTATGTGCTTTGTGCAATATAAACAGTTGCAAAACAAGAGACATCTATAGTTAAAATTTAAGTAAATACAAAGTTGTTGTTTTTTTTGTTAAAATGTCTGACTCAAGCTAGGAACATCCCAGAAAACATTTTGCAGTTGAAAAACATCATTTTGATGTTTTTTAACAAACCCAACCTAATTAACAAGAGTCTGCTGGACGCTCTTCCTGTACTCTCTGGAAAGGGGATGTTTGTGTTTAGTAATTAATTTACAATATTATCTTATCAACTAGAGCATGATAAACTCATTTTATCAAACTGATTCACACACTGAGGTGTCTGTGTCATCCATCTGTTTCTCTTAAAAGGCAAAAGGCAGGACATGGCCTCAACAGGTTGGCAGACTGCAGGGCTAACACAGAGAAATTCACACCTACGGGAAATTTAGAATCACCAATTAACCCAACATGCACTCCTTTAGACCAGGGGTGGGCAATTCCAGGCCCCGAGGGCCTGTATCCTGCAGGTTTTAGATCTCACCTTGGGTCAACACACCTGAATCACATGATTAGTTCGTTACCAGGCCTCTGGAGAACTGCAGGAGCTAATTTAGCCATTTAAATCAGCTGTGTTGGTTCAAGGACACATCTAAAACCTGCAGGGACACCGGCCCTCGAGGCCTGGAGTTGCCCACCCCTGCTTTAGACTGTGGAGAAAGAATGGAGTGCCCGGAGGAAACCCACAGAAGGAGAACATGCACACAGAGGGCCTCTGACTGGCTGGTGGATTCAAACCCAGGACTCTCTTGCTGTGAGGCAACAGGGCTAACCACTGTAACGCTGATACTGGAGGGCAGAGAAGTGATAGGTGTGATCATCTCGCAACAACTGAGACAGAATTTACATCTACATAACCATAAAAGGATTAAAATGACCATGTATTTTAAAAAAGCATGCTTGGGTAATACTGGGGTTTGTATATGTTGTTTGGCTGAGATGAGCCTGATGTCCTTTGCTGGCATGTTTAGAGTCTACTAATGGGAGCAGCAGTGGGGTTAGCATATTTTAAATTCTGCTGTTTGAAGAAGGAAAAGCATGAGCTCTGAGCGCTCTGCACCCCTCTCCGCCATCCCAGGACCCCTTCTGGTATGTGCTTCAGTGACATCAAAGAGAATCCTTTTTGATGATAAGCAGGATAAGTTATTTAATTATTACCTGCCGCATGTAGGATGCATTGTGTAAAATGCATTTGGTATTTTATCAACACACCACAGGCCTGCAGCTACTACCTGTCAGCACCAACAATTCAAGCCTTGTTACACCGCATGTCTCCCAACTTATCTGTTATTTCAGGTGCAGGGGTTTGTATATGCTTATTATAAACTAAAAGCTTTTTTAGAACTAACACATAGGATGAATAAAGACAAAAATGCATTTGTAAATGTTCAAACTAGTTTGTTTTTTTTCTGCACATGTATTTAAATAAACCAGCAAAAAACCACTTATTAAAATGTACTCAAACTCACTCATCAGCTAACAAATTTGTAAGCACATATGTAAGCAGATACATATTTCAGGGTGTACTTACGCTCATTTTGTTCTCTCTGAAAGTTCCTTCAAAGTACACACTGTGCTGCGTGATGACGACCGCACTACCATGCCGCTGGTCATCCAGCCACATGCCCATGTACTTCTCACCTCTGGGGGGAAAATGAGATCAGGGACTGCTGACAGGAGCATGTCTTTGATACAAAATTCATTCAATGATAGGCCATCTCTAGAAACCAGGACCGATATCGACTACTGTGAACCGACCATTAGACGAAACCTTGCTCCGTCCTACCTAAGGAGATGCGTTCCACATTTAACACTTCTGAGTTTCCATATTTCTAAAATATGGGGTTATTCAGACCTTGTGATGTCATCGTAGACGCCATATCCTGTCTTCTTGTCGTGGACCCACTGCCCGATGAAAACACTGGAGGAATTCCTCGCCAGTTTCCCAGAGCTCAGCATGCCGTAACCGTGCCGCTGCCCATCGCAGAAACAGCCCTCGTACACCTCGCCACTTGCATACCTGAGTATGACACATATACAGCAGCCTTCTGTGTTAGTGTGCAGAGCCCACAGCTGTGGCCACTTCAAAAAAAAAAAAAAAAACACTGTGGAGACATGATGTTTTATTTTAGTTCCACATTTGCTGACCCAAGACATTTGTTAATAAGAGCCGATGTCTTTAAAACTTAAAAAGCTTTTATATCTGTATATGGACGTCCAGCGCTGCTACTTAACACCTGACTAAGGCAACACGTACAATTTGTGCTATCTCACACCAGAAAGTTGGTAGAAAATGTGTACTGACTTGTACTTGCCAAAACCATGGATCTTGCCCTCTCTCCACTGTCCTTGGTAGGTGTCGGTTTTATTCAGTAGTTTATTAGGGATCACACAATCTCCATAGCTGGGAAAAAAAAGTAACAGTTAGCAAAGATCAGAATCTGCGACGTGGATATTTAAAACATGCCGGAGGTGAAGTGTAGGGCAATTACATCACTATTTCTGTTTCTTTTTTATCACATGACCAAAGGCAGGAAGAGCAGAGGTTTCTTACTGGAAATGAACAACATATCCAGTAACCACCTCTGTATAAGACCAGGTTACTGTACTGACCCATCCTCCAGTCCATTCTTGAAGTTCCCCTTGTACAGTCGCCCATCCGGCCACTTCATGGTTCCTCTGTGAAGGAAAATATAGCTTCTGCTTAAACCATTTAGCCAGCGTCATCAATTAGGCTCCCCACACAAAGAAGGAATTTACACAAGAAGGCTGGAAACAGTCTTTTCTTCATTCATGCTGACTTCACTTATTGGTTTCTAGTGATTTGATTCCTCATTCATGCACATTGCTCCTCTTTGACCTAAAAACATAATGACTTCAAACCTGCGTATTGAAGAAGTGGCTCTGCTTTTTAAATATATATAAACATATTTTACATTAATCATTGTTTCTAAGAGATTCCAAAGACATAAAGTTAGATTATTTGTTTTGTACAGTGGTCCCTTGCTATAACGCAGTTTGCGGCCTCGCTGTTTCGCTGATTTTTTATGTCCAATTTTGCATGGTTTTTTTTTTCTTACAACGCATTGTGTTCTGCACCCTGATTGGCTGTAGACCACTGTCAATCAATCTCGTGCCGTGTCTCCTGTACACTAAAGAATGCGTTCAGCTTGACAAATTTACACAAATCTTCAATCGCTAACAGTGTGACACTGAAGTGCTGTACTGTATGTTTGTAAGTTTTCTCCCCGACAAACACAACAACGTCGACGAGGCGTTTTGCACTGTCAAAGGCAACAGCGGGTGCTTTTGGTTTCATTCTATAATACTGGACTTTTTTTTTTTCCTTTGAAGTTTTTAACTTTGAGAGTGTTTAAACAAGAGAGTAGTAAGGGGTTTTACAGCCTTAAAACATCTATAATAATTGTAAAAAATAAAGTTGGATACTTCGCGGATTACACCTATCGTGGGTTATTTTTAGAACATAACTCCCGCGATAAACGAGGGACCACTGTATTGCTAACTGGCTGTTTTTTGGTATTCAAGTTGTATTGGAAACCTATTGAGTTGGGCACATTGTTTTATGCATTTATGCGTGACAAAATAATACAGTTCCATTAAATCCTGTTATTATTGTTTGATTTTACAGGTGTATTAAATGAGGAACATTTTTAATGTTCTCCTAAATGATGCCTTCAGGGGCCCTTAAAGAGAATGCCAAAAACATACAAACATGTTTTCTAACCTGCCATGAACCCGTCCTGCCAACCAGCTCCCGGTGTACTGAGCATCTTTGAACCGTTCGTCTGCCGTGAACGTGTAGGAGGCCGTGCGAGTCATTGCTGGTGACGACCCCTGACCTCCGCCGCCCAGTATCTGATCCACTGTCTGGTTAAGAGATCGTAACCACTTGTTCTGCAGAGAAAGAAGCACAGAACCGAAGGTGACGCTTTAAGACGGAATTCGATCTCAAAAAAAACTTTTTTTACAAACTGATTTTGAAAAACTGAGCAACAGTAATGGTTTAAACCATAAATGTACCTTTTCCTGCGGTGTTGAGGCCACCAGGGTGAAACTCTCCTCTGGACATGTTATTTTGAGGGCATGACTGAAAATATGCAGCACAAGAGCAATAATTAACTTAATTGGTACAAAAAAAACAAGGAGGTGGATCTTTTAAATATTGTATTACAAATGACATCCAACTTCCACTCCCTAAACGCTTTGTAGGCTGGAGGTCCAACTTAAAAATATTTCTAGAATTAGATCACTCTTGTCTCCTGCTGATTTTCATAAGGTCATGCAATGCTCTGCAAGCTGGAATAAGTCAGAGCTCACTCCACTGATCCCAGCTGCTCAGATTTTAAAATCTGACTCATAAATAAAAAGCATAAATGACATCCTTATAAGTACATGAAGTGCTTATTACCATCTTATTAGTCTGGGGGTTGAACGGGACTCTACTGGCTATTCTGGGGTCTCAGCTAGCAAACAAAGGTGACAAATGTACCAGTACTTTTAAAAGCAGATGATTTAAAGAGCAGTAGGTTTCATGGGAAGTTAACCATAACCATGGCTTAATGTTTTGCTGCTTGTTGCCTATCCAATGAATACAAAGTAAATTAAAAGATTAAAAAAAGATCCCCGCATGGATCTCACTGCTCCCATGTTGCTG
This sequence comes from Rhamphochromis longiceps, assembly GCF_057381845.1. NCBI lineage: Eukaryota > Metazoa > Chordata > Actinopteri > Cichliformes > Cichlidae > Rhamphochromis > Rhamphochromis longiceps. The sequence continues at coordinate 29,135,158 of NC_140572.1, forward strand.
TTGAGGCTATAGTGTTGCATAAATGTTTTTATCAGAGCGACTAACATTCCTTTACTTCGCATTAGTCAGCATGTAGATTGATTTCTACAACAACAAACTCACAGTCCGCTGCCGTTTTCAGTGACCGGTTTCACCCACAAACAGGTCAGAGGGTAGACGTGATGAGTGGAGAACTGCACACAAAGAGGGAGAGCAGCACTTTTTCTGTAATTCTCACATATTAGGTAACAACGCGCTGTCTGAGATTACAAAACTTTAGAAATGATCAAATCTTACTCTGTGTGTGTGTGTGTGTATGTTAGAGAGGGAGAGAAGAGGATAGATGACCAAAAGATATGCCTTTATAACTGTCTGTGGTTTCCTGACTGTGTGCTGGTAAATTGGGGAAGTCCAACGTCTTTTGAGTTCAGCTACACTACCCTACATTAATAAGGCAGTTTCCTCTATAAACTTATGACCTTTTATGATGTTTCAGTTGTTTTCAACATGACTTGTGTTTTAATATTCAAAGTAATTGACTGTTTTAAATTCCTTTTTATATCAATTACAGTTAAAGGTCCATAAAAGCTTGTTTTTTTAACTACATGAGATGTAACCATTAAGTTGTGTGACTCCTACAATATAATCCTGATTTAAATTTGGATGACTTCTCCTTCAAGGACTTCTGCTGCTTTTAGGTCTATCTGTAGAAGTCTTGTTCTGACCATTTGAACATGTGAGCTGAAAACAGAAGCATAGAAATGACAACCATGCTGGACGTGGACACACAGAAGTGAGTGTTGGACCTGTCAGGGTTTCACCCTTGTCTTTGATCCATGAACAGGATTTTAAGGGATAAGCAGGGGTCCATTTTTTGACCCTCGGAATAGCATTTCTGCTTTTTGCAGATGTAGTTCTGTTGTCTTTAGTGGTGCGTGACCTTCGATTTTGTAGCCAAGTGTGAAATGGCTGCGATGACAATCAGCAGCTCAAAGTCTGAGCGCTGTAAAACAGTGGAGTGCTCCCTCTGGATCTGGGAAGAGACGCTGCCCCAAGTGAAGAACTCTCATCATCTTCTTTGCCAGTACTGAGAAGATAGAGGTAGACCAGCAGAGTGGTGCAGCGTGTGACTGGATTGTCATGACAAATTCGTTTTCTCTTGAATGACTGGATAGTAAAGCGAGAGTTCCAACTCTCACCTATGGTAAGGAGATCTAAAAACCAAACAAGTAAAATCACCTGAAGATCTTCTGGGCTAATTCTTAGGGAAACTCAGACATCCAGAAGGAATTTGAAGCCTTTGCGCCTTTGTGTGAAAAAAGAAGCTAGCAGAGATGGTGAAGCATCTGCTCATGGATGACTCATGAATGGAGGGTTTTTGGGCACATCTAACATCTAAGAGTGAAAGATCCAGAACTCACTGAGAGATTTTATATCTCATTGGGCCTGGGAATTCCTCATGATCACTCAGGAGGAACAGGAAAGAGATGCTGGGGAGAAAGATGTCTACAATATCCTGCATAACCTGATGGCAGATAAGCAGAATTGAGTTGGTGGATGGCCGGATGGGTAGACGGACAGACAGATGGATGGATGGATAAGGTGAAGACCTTGAAGGGGAACTGACCAGCTTTAATTTTTGATTGTCATGGGAAGAATTAACATTTCTTAGTGCACATTGCATACCAACCACATTTTACAATTATAAGACTTATTTATGATGCACAAAATGACTTTTAATACATCAACGGTTGCTCAAAGTTTTAACTCACAACACGTGACATGAGCCCAACACACCACACCACATCAAACAGGAAACAGAGTCTCAGGAAGAAACTGCTCTAAAACCAAAAAAAGTAGCCAGAGAGGACAAGCTGACAGTAAGTGTAAGAATAAAGAAGCCATCATCTGGAAGAAATCAGTGACAGTCTCCTTGTTTAAAGCTAGACCACAGCAGTGAGAGATGCATCCTTTCACCATCACCCTTCCAAGCTCTGAACTACTGCAGCTATGACCTCATCTACTTTCACCACTAACTAATGTTGGAAAATTTTCTAAACACAAATGAATCCACACACAGCAGCCTGCTGAGCAGCAGCTGGACAGAATCAGCCATCAGGACCACATGCACAGAATAAATGTTAACACAGGACATCTGTAATGCTGGAATATTACAAAGGCCAATGATCACTGTTTGTTTTAGCCTCATTCATGTTAACTGAGTGGACAAAATATTAAAAACAGAGTATTAGGGAACATAATGGCCAGCAATTCTGACATCAAAGGAAAAATTAATTTATGAACAACGCAAGCCATCGTTCATCATTATACAAACAGACAACGAATTCTTAGTTTAGTTGTAGATCAGTCGATAGTTTGTTCTGTCTTTTCATTTACTATCAAAGGACTGACCAGTTGCCATAGATGTGATCCCACCAGTGAGACTCTTGTCTCTCAGGTAGACCAACTTCAACTCCACCATCTTATTCTGCTGTGAAGATTTGGTGCAAGCTGGAGGGCTACTCCAACTAGAGGTGAATAGGTTTGTGTGCTGCCAACCCAAGCTCAACAAGGCTGCAAAGCAGAGCATAGACTAGTGTCGCCAAGTGCTACTCAAGAAGATGGAGCTGGAGCATGTCCACAGGATGAGAGACTCACTGGTGAGCCAGTTAATTATTCGGCCTATATGATATTTGCAGAGCTCCTATTTCTGCAGGGGAAAAAAATCACCTCAGATCTTTGAACTAACAGAAGAACTTGCTTCTGAAAGTATATAAAGCCCCAGATCTTTAAGCACCTGTAATACCTGTCCTGTATTAACATTTATATAGCTGCATTCAAATCCTAGTTGATCCTGTCAGAGTGGAAGCACTGAACAGATGCCGGCCCACCTACAGTATGCTGCTGCAGCTCAAGCTCAAGCTCAGTTACAGTTATGTCTGTTATTGGAGGTAAACTGGTGGAAGGGATACTCACGAAGCTCTGAGAGGGAATTGTACCCTGAATAAAAGACACAATGTTCATATGTAAGCTTCAGCTGTAAATCAATGCAGATGACCAGAAATCACTGTCAGCAGAGATCCTTTGGGTTTTCTCTGGTGTACAGTGAGTGTTGTTGTTGTTAACAAAAAAAATGAAATAACGACAATTTTAAAAGACTTAAAGGCTCCTTTATACACTGCTTCCCCCAACATGAATTTATGCTACTAACATAAAAAAGAAAAGCACTTTAATATATCTGATTTCATACTGACTTATTCTGAGTACCTGTGTGTGCACCAGGGCGTCATTGAACAATATGAACCAGTGATTTGAGAACCGCCCGGCGTTCTGCGGAGTCAGAGATCGGTTGCTGCTTTCACAGACCACACGACGCCTAGGAAGACGCAGGCACTCCTGAAGAACAAAATCACACACATAAATTTCCTTAATAAAACCCGGAGTACTCTGGTAGCTCATAAGCTGCAACACATGTCTCATAACTTAATGTGTTTTCACACAGGATGTGGAAGAGGCTGCACTCTGAAAACCATTACTTTCAACAGACTGTACTGCACAATGATGGGTTGCTGCTTTGCAGAGCAGCGTGCAGTTCAGATGCTCTTGCAGACACCTTGATCAAAGTGCAACAAATTTAAATATACGGTGATTTATATTTGTCTGGGAATTTGATGAATTTACAAGAGGAAACCCTTGGAAACAGGTTTCTGTGCAAGCAGACACCTCAGGTGTGTGTTTTTACACACCAGTTGCTCTACAGATCTATTATAGTTCTTTAACAACTGAAGAAAGGAGGTGCAGAAAAGAGACTGACATCCAACTGAAAGTATTCAAAACTGTACCTATTTGTTTTGTCTTTGAACAGCATGCTACACCCATCAGTGAGAACTACCCTATTACTTTAGCCAATGAAATGCAGGGCAGGGCTGTTCAGGGCAAGTTAATACTCTGGGAATCAGCTCAGTTTGAAAAGGAGCATTTAGAGAGTGCTGCCAGGAAGGCTAGTGGCTCTAGGGAGTGAAATAAAATTTAGAAGCACACTTGTTGTCATGGGTTAAAACCTCAAAGGAAAGCATAGTGACTAATGTGTATAGACTAGAAAAAAATTACAGGATGCAGGCACATAAAACAGAGTTGTGCTCACAGTAGTTTTGCCAGAGTGGGTCTTCCAGAACAGGAAGGTGGTTTCAGCCTCCTTCTTCCTTCTTAGCAGTGATGAAGACAGGGACTCGCAATCTTTATGACCCTGATCAAGGGACTTATACTCCACAGTTAACTGGGGAGAAAAGGAAAGACAGCACGACAGAGAATTTTGTACACCTGAACATATAAAAGACTTGAAGTCAATATAGTGACATTAACAACCACTTGTTCTAATGTTGCTCAGTCATGGGAACGAAACAGAAAGTGAGGGAACGGAGCAAGGGAAAGAGAGAAGAAAAAGAAGGGGGAAGGTCAAAAAAGTGCTTGAGACAAAAAGAGAGAAGAGAGATTTTCTCACCACATCATAGCAGGCCGCCAGTTTGAGCAGGGCTCGGCTGTACTGGTGGAGCTGCTGCAGAGGCCAGTACAACATTGAAACCAGATCAACATCACCACTGGCTGACTGATCTGATACGGACAGCTGAGTGAGCAAAGTCTGCCGAAAGCCTAAACTCTCACTGGGCAGGAACAGAGACAGGCAGAGACAGATACACTCTTAGAATAACACGTCTGTCAAGTGACTGGGATAAGTTTTATGCTTTTAGTTTAGTCACAAAAGAAGAAAACATACAAGAACATGTATTTGCAAATGAAGAGAGCTGCACTCCTACAGTGAGCACTTAAGAAAAATAAAAGTGCTTACAGCGAGAGTTTGTGAAGTGGTTGGAATCCGCCCATTACTTGGAAATCACCAAGTGAAGAAAAAAACCTAGAGTCAGACAGAGTGATTTTAACTTAGATTTTACCCCTCAGTGACACACAAGATACACCTTTACAAAGTCAAGTGAACTTGCAAGAGCTTAAACCCTCCATCTCAAATTAGAGGCATTTGTACTATTAAAGATCATTTGAAATATGTTTGTCTTCCTGGCTTGTTTCTTTTAACTATCTATAAGCTTAAACAAGATGTGATGAAACCTAACCTGATCACAGCGTAAGTATGTGTGATCCCGAATTTCAGGAGGGTTTGCTTGTATGTAAAGTAATTCTAGCCACAGCACTATAACTGCTTTGTAATGCATGAATAAACAAAGCATCATGAATGTGCAGCTGACAAATCAGCAACAACTGTGTGATGCGATCATGACAACATGGATCAAAATCTCTGAGATATTTTTCCAGCATCTTGTTGAATCTATGCCGCAAATAATTAAGGCAGTTCTGAAGGCAACCTGCTACAAGTAAGGTAACTAATACAGTCACCAGTGAGTGTAAAAACTGAAAAAAAAAAATGGAGAAAAGGGGATAAAAAGGCATCACAGGGATTACTGACATAAACATGAGTATGTCTGTTCATGTTTTCTTTGAGGGAATCACATGATGGGACTTTTGTTTGGTGAGACAAAAAAACCCAACTCACCTTTTGTATGTGTCAATGAAATACTCTGTGTGTGTCAGCAGGGGAAGGGTAGTGACATCACAGCCCTGCACGTTATGCAGGAAGTAGGTGAGTGCTGTGGCATGTTGGCCAATCAGGGTGCTCAGCTGAACAAAACTCTCACAGAGAGAGAAGAAGAGATGAGAGCACTGCTCACCCAACACTGGACACAAACTTTCTGCAGATGAGAAAACACACACACACACACACACACAAACACTAATTTTAATAAATGTTTTAATTAGGCAGAACGAGGCAGTAGATGCTCTCTGACCTCTTTTACGCAGAGGGGTGAGGAGGATCTTCCTGACGCTGCTGCACCAACAGTACAAGTGCCTCTCTCTGGAGGCCAGCTCGTGGATAGCCGAAATAAAACCCATGACATTGTGGTCTGCCAGCACCGCACAGCTCTGACCTCCACTGCACACACTGCTAACGTAACCCATCTACACACACACAGCAAAAACAAGAGGGTAACATTTAGGTTACAATTACAGTTAGAGTTAGGCTGGTGTGAGTAAGAACTTCCATCTCATAAATATGTTCGTGCTTTAGCGGAAAAAATGCTCCACCCATCATTTTCCTTACTGTCTGTGTTAAGTTGCGCTTTGGACCTACAAACCTCAATGCAGAAGGGCAGCAGGGTGGGCATGACTGTATAACGCTCCACTCTGTTGGGTGACCTCTTGCTTGAGCTTTCACTCTGGTTTAGCCTCTCAGTTTGCACTGGCTCCTTCTGTTGGCCGCAGTACAACAGGACTGGCTGCACACAGTCTCCATCAGCCAGGAGCAGGGTGTGGCTCTGACCGGCTGACAAGTCCCAAACACGAAGCCCATCAGACAGCTATGGTGGTCCACCCACAACGAAACAGAGTAATATTAGGAAATGGATGGTGTTGCTATGTTTTCCTACATTAGCGAAAATAATAATCTATGTGAATGACTAAATCTTTGGCTAGAAGTGTGAAATGTGTGAATTAAATTTTAAAAAATGGGATGAGATTTCTGTACCTTCGCCTGCTGAGGGACAGTGACGGGGCTGTTCACGTGGCCGAGTTGTCCACACATGTTGCTGCCCCATGAGTACACCTACAGCACAGAAGAGATGAAATAGGGGGTGAGCATGCACTTACATACAAGTAATGCTTGAAACTTGAGACCTTGAAAAATAACATGATTAAAGTATCATAAGACAGTTAATTACATCTTATTTTTAAGATTGAGTCACAAATGTTGATGTTTAATTAGGATGTCTATTAGCATTTTGTTAAAGCATAACTCATCTTTCTGGACTTCTCATTAAAACATACAGAAATGTTAAGCTCATCTCAGCATGCAAGTACAAGTAGCAATATTTAGTAGGGTAAGGTCTCCAGAGCTTGGGAGCATTTAATGTCAAAGGGGGTACTTAGAAATGGCACCTGTTTGTCTAATCATGCTAAGTGTGTGCCGTTTTTGTTACCTGGCACTGAGCAGTGAGAGCCAGTGAATGGTGCGAGCCTGCAGCAACTTTGATCACTTCTTCACCTGTTAAAGACTTGATGCATAGAGGCTGGAGTCTGGACACACAAACACAGTTCACTCGAATCTTGTGGTTATAATTTCTTTCTTTACACATTTCCAACTAATTCAATTGAGCATTTCATCCCAAAAGGTTGTATCTAATTGTCTTTTAATGTAATTCTGTTCAATTCACCTTTAAATAATAATTATGCTTATTACATCATCATAGACATATCGTAAATACAATATAGACATTTTAATTTTAAATATCACTGTTACACTTTATTTTTGGTCCCCACCTGGCGAGCTGATCTCCATGACCAAGTTGTCCCTCAGAGCCACGGCCCCAGCTCCAAATCTCTGTCTCCAGAAATGGCAGGCCATCTTCTGCCTCCTCTGGTGCTCCAGCCGGAGCCCCACCAGCTGAGGACGGCCTGCAAGCACAAGGGTGTCGCCTCCGAGGAGACCCTAACGGAAAAATACACGAGCAGAGTAGAGTAAAACTTTAATGTCCCTGTGGGGGAACCTGCTTTGCAGAGAGTAGTCCATGTATAAAAGATGCTTGGGATTCAATATGATGGTTTGTCGTTACATTAAGACTACCACACCAGCAAATCACAGAATAAGAAAGCATTGACTGAATAAAAGAAAAAATACACTAGGTGAGGACATTCAAATAACTGAATCCTCACATAATTGTCATATTTGAGCATTTATCTATATTGTAAATTGAGTTTTTCATTAAAATTACATAACTCTAGTACAAAATGTTTTTTGTCAATGTTTCAGAATGATCTTGAAATCCTAAAAAAGCCTAGATGGACTTGAGCAATCTTTGAGTAATATGAATGTTATTGCTACAGAATACAATCTGCAGTGTTTCCCACAATCAGCTGAATCAACATAGCTTCAGGATGATCCATTGAAAATGAATTCAGACTGGCCAAGGGGCGACTCAACAGATAAAGACGCCAGTATCTCCCAATATTTTGAGCATAAACTAAGGAAGGGGATCGTTATTGCTTGTGAAAACAAACTTTCGTGGCTCTTCTGAGATTTTAAGAGATGTCATTAATTCAGAAAATTCAGTGTTTATGTCTTCTCTGCAAACAAACTGCATCAGAGTTCAGTGCAGTGTTATTGACCATGCTACATGAGCAAACGCAAACAAACCGCACCCACAAGGGTTTGCATGAACACACCCTAACGACTCACAGAGCTTCACTACTTCACTGGAATCAACATGTGCCACCTTGTACCTACAAAATACTTAAACTAACCGGGAGCTGAGTCAAGCTGTTGAACCAGGATAAGCAGGCACAGAGCAGAAAGTCACAACATCAATAAAAACATTCTGCTATTCAATATATCTAATATATTATATTTTTTTTAAACAAGGCTTTTCAGCAAAAACCTAAAATGTCAACGTGGTTTTCATTTCTGCGTCGGCTGACGAGACACTTTCATTTTTACGCTCCTGAAACTCCTGGAAAACCAGAAACTGAGAGTCTGCCGGCCCTTGTATGGCACAATCAATGTATTTCATACAACCCTTATTAAGTAAAGTTATTTGAAATCATTAGCACAGTCATCAGAAATTACCAGTACTAGTATTGGGATAGAGTTATATAGAGAGAGTATAAGGTGTTTGCTAAAATGGGAAAACTGTGTAAACTTGAATCCTAAAAAAATGAAGAACTCTAGGTCTAATTCCACTGAAAATGCAACATGAAAAAGTGAACTGAAATAAACCCATTGCGGGTTTACTTCTTATTCTATCAGGTAGTGAAATTGGAGAAGCAAAAGTATGTGGCACAATAATCCATTCATCTCGATTGTGTTGTTTTAATAGAGGCTAGAAGGTAACGTTTTAATTAAAATCTGATAAAATGCCTGTTAAAATATTCTTATCATATTCCAAAACAGCTTTCCTAAGATCCTCTGATCCAAACAAAACAAAGGAGGTAATTTATTACAGGACACCAAATGTAAAATTAGATGTCCAGCAAGCTTTACAACATTTCATGACTTATTACAATAAAATTCTCACAAAGTTCTTTCAAGAGTTGAGGGCTAAAGACTTGGTTGAATTAGGTTACGCGAGAGTGTGGCACTTACTAGTGATGATTAAACTTAAAGGTAATATTAAAAGTAAGATGATTAGTAATGCATTATTATATCTTCACAAAGACAGCCAAACAAAATTAGAAATTGTGTGGGTGCTGCTCATCGAATGTATGTGATAAACTGATCATCAGCAGCTGTCACCACCTCTACAAATGCAGAAGTTTTGGCAATTTTCTGGTCTGGAGCATTCAGTTGTGTGTTAACACAATCCCACAATCTTCCCATGAGTGGATGTCCCAAGGAATTCACCCAAAGGTCAGACCATGCAATGCTCAGATAAGTTAGGCCTCAGTTAGCATGTTAAAATATTGCGTTCATGAAGAGCGGTCCAAAATTCCTCCACAATGATGTGAGAGACTGATCCAGTCATACAGAAAATAGTTACTTCAAGTTATTGCTCCTAAAGGAGGTTTTACAAGCTACTGAATCATGAAGTGCCCTTAATTTTTAAGATGGCTGCAAACAGTCCTGTGAAAACTTTCTTTGCCCCTCCTCCCCGTACACAGAGTGGATCAGGCAGAGGGCCACTTGTAAATGAAAGTGACCCAAAGTATGAGAACGGATAACCCAAATAATCTCATACTCTGCAAAGCACTTACACATGTCCCCAGTAATGCAAGGGCCAACACTGACTGGACTGGACAAGCAGTTGTCAAGATAAGCACAAAACAGGTAGATGTACAGAGAGATTTCTCAACTTATTGGTGAGACCAAATGACATTTTCAGGCTACTTGAATGTCATTTTTTATAGAGATTGAGAAATGCTTTAATAATGAAAAAAGATATATTCAGAAAGCAAGAATAACCTTGATTGACTTATCAGTTTATTGAACACATAAGCTCAAGTTTTAAAAGATATGTTGGTCTTAAATGCGTCAAAGTGAAATGCAAACACAGGCAGGAACTGCGCTGTGTGTTCTGTTGCAGGTAATCGACAAAAGTGCCAGATAGCGTATAAACGTGTTCAGTCCATACTGCTATATTTCACTAATTACTAATGTAAAAAGTTAAAATTCATAATCAAACACAATCCTAACAGCAGTTCCTGTAGTTCCAAAGCTAGAACTACAGGAATTACCTCTTGTTTGTTCATTTCAAATACAAGTACAGATGCAAAAAACTAACAGCTGTGGTTTTACACAGAATCAAATGGTGTGTCTGTTTTTTTGTTAATAGCTTCTCAGTGTCTTGATGAAAAGCTATGCTAACAGTCTCCTGGCTCCATATTTTGAGTTTGGGGAATCTTCTCATCTCACTCTTGAAAGTAAAGTAAATAAGCTCATTTCCCAAATGTACAGTTAAGCTGTTCACACCCTATCATTCCTACCGTGGGTGGGTGTTCCAGGAAGCGAGCTTCTCCTGCTCGTTGCCGTTTTCCCCTTCTGGTGTATGTTTGTGAGACTAGAGCTCTTCAGTCCCTGCAGGGACGGCTTTTCCTTCTCCAGACAGAGTCGAACTTCATTCAGACACACTGGGGAAGAGGAGTGTGACCCAGACAGTCCACTGTTACTGTGGAACAGAAGGTCAAATGTTAAGCTGCTAATACCCTGAAGATAACAGACATCCTGGCAGGGCGTGTATCTGCATTAGTCGACGATTATTATTCATGCTTTGCAGTTCTGGGACACGGTTTTGAAACACAGTCTTACTTGTGCATTTGTCTCTTTGTATTTAAGTCATCTTTGTAACTGGAAGTCAGCAGGTCAGAGGAAGGAGTTGAGGAAATGCAGCTGTCGTCTGGATAGAACAGATAAGAGAAGAGAAAACATTACAGAAAGCAGCAAAAAACAGCAATTGAAAACAAAGGAATGAGTGAAGGATGAATCAAGAAGAGAAAAACAGTCAATTATATTAATTGTTACATTAAATGATGAATTTCAAAACATCGAAGAGACGAATATCACAAACCTGAGGTGTGGCTGCTCAGTGAGTCAGTGTCTTGTTTATCTAATGACTGATCAGAGAGTTCCTCAAGGAGATTTTGCAACTCCAGGTCTTCAGAGAAGTTCTTGTTGGTTCTCCAGCCTGACAGCAAGTGCACTTTTGGGCTGCCGTCAGTCTCTGTTACACTGTCAGTTTGACCCTGAGATTCAAGGGTTGGGCTAAAGTTTTCCAGTGGAGGAAAGGCAAGGAAAGACAACTATGAGAGTTAGGAATTATTTTTTAAAATTAAGTGAGTTATGTAGTAACGTACTGTTTAGTGTTAGATTTGCTGTCATCAGAACCAGGACTGCTGCTTGCTGATGTTGCTCCAGCCCGGAGCCTTCGTCTGGGTCCTCGAACTTGGAAAGACGTCTGTGAACACAAAATGACAAGGGGTATCACACATTGTTGAGAAAGCTATGGTTCCTGATTATGTAAATTACTTGTTTTTAGTCAATTTTCAACAATTACACACCTGTAAAATGTTGGAACTGGACATTATTCAGATTAACAGGATGTTGAGGCTTTATATACACTCACTAATGCGATAAAACATCATGATTGCACCGCCTAACACACTGTTGGTCATTTACATGTCACCAATAGCGACCAACAGTGTGTTAGGTGGTGACACATTCAGTAGTGACCCATTCAAATAACTCTGCTGCAAGGGAGGGAGGGAGGAAGTGGCCTTTTTATGACCGGTCAGTTTCCTTCACACTTCCTGACTGGCAGCTCTGATTAGCTGTGCCGTACCTTTTTTTTTAAAGCTACATTTTTATTTTTTTATTTTTTTTACATTTTTTTACAAAAAATAAATAAATAAAATTCAAGAAATTACCTACAACCATATCCTTTTTGGCCTCATTACACAAGTAAAACTGAACATCAGTATACTTGTGGAATGTATGCCAGAATAACTCTCACTGTTTAGAGTTTTATTCCATGCTTCCCACTTGACCTGGTCAAAATTAGCGGATTTGGACACAGAAAGAATCACAGATAGAAGATGAGCCTCAAATTAAAATGTAGTTATAAAGAAGAGCTTTCATATGCTAGAACTTGTTTTGACCACCCATGCCACATGATGGTGTGACTCTTTAAAGTTCACCCCGTGTATTATCAGAATTTAAACATACAGGGCACTGATGCTTGTTTCTTTTTCTCTACATTTTTCTACAGAAACTGTGATGTATCCTTTAATATTGATGCTCCAAGACAGTTATAGAAAAAAGCTGAACAAAAATTATATTTTGGCTTGAGATTGTGATAATTGTAAAGTGCTCACATTTGTTTTTAAAGACTTCAAAATGCGTTTCTCCTGTACTTAAAACTCCTATATGGAATTAATAGCTGCATTCATCTTATTCTAGAGTATTCACAATAATTTGCTCTACTGTTGTAAGTACTGGCAGTTATTTTACAATTTGTGTAGTCCCCTTTTCATTATTGTTCTTTTACTTATTCCTGTTTGTATTTTTATTTACCTCTCCTTTCATCACTTCAGTTAACTCCACTCCGAGTGGGCAGTAATGAGAATCCTCAACTGCTGAGAGCTCCTCCCTTTCTGTCACCGAGTAGTGGGGTGACTGGCCTCGCTCCTTCTTCTTAGGGGCATGCTGGGTATTATAGTCCTGAGGAGGTAACCTGCGGACAAGAGCCAGGCTGTGGTATGCACCGCAGGCCACCTGCAGGAAGAAATACAGCCAGTAAAGCTAAAACAGAACATCACAGCTTTGGAGGTTTAACATGGCAATGAAATTAGATTTTACCTGAATCACATGTCTGCCTGCCAAGTGTTCCACCTTTGGACACAGAGGATAAAGAACACAAGAGTAAATGAACCATTTCATAAATTAACTAATACTTTAAAATGTCTAATATTATTAACATGTACTGAGAAAACGGTTTAACCATTTACACTCGAGCACCTATTTTCCTGTTTTGTGATATTTGTATGAGCTGTATAAATAAATTAGTAGTGACACTTGTTTAACTATTGCTACAGCAGTACTTCATGTCATTTAATTCATTAACAACTTACAACTACATTTAACAGGGAAGGTTTTTTAAATCTTCATTCATATCTATAACAGGAAAAGAGTTGTAGTATTACCTTCTGTGGTTTCCCCACAGGGAAGGTGTTGGTGACCAGGCCGAGTTGGCAGCCACTACCCCACGCCCACAGCTCGTTCTGAGCTGACAGAGCCAGGCTGTGTTCCCGTCCACAGGCAAGGTCCACAATTCGAACCACCACTGGAGGAACGACCTCACCGTCCACCACGATGACAGGACAAGGCTCTGGAACTGTGGGGTAATTTTCTGTTTCATTTAAATCATATTAAGCCTGACATAGAAGTAAATAAATGCCTCTTTTTAACTGTTTCATCTAATTTAACAAGTTTTTATTTGTCAACCTCATATCTACTATCACCATTGGTGCTTTAAAAATCAGTTTTAAGGCCTCATAAACACGTAGCTGGTAAATTAATATCAGCATTTATAAAGAACGTAAATAAAAAAATAAACCATGTTGCAAAAAATGGGAGGAAGCACTGACAGAAAATGGAAGTTTCACAACAATGGATAAAAGTAATGAGAAAAGAAAGTGTTGAATCTCTGACAAAGAACAGAAGTAAAAGATAAGCGAGAAAGAAGCTGACGGAGGTAGTGAGGAAGGAGGGAAGTTACAATGGAGAGCAGAGGCTGAACACAAGGGTAAAAGTTAGGAACATTCAGAAGAAAGGTGTTAACTAACCGGTGATGTTTGTGACTGTACCCTTCTCTGTTTGCCCACACTGTCCTGCAGTATTCTCCCCCCACATGTAGACGCTACCCTGCTCGCTCAGTGCACCGCAGTGGAAGCCGCCAGCAGCCACACGGACCACCGTCTTTCCCAGCAGAGAGACCTCTGGCACCGGAGCAGACACGGGGACGCTCAGATCCCTCCATAAAAGCTCTCCAAATGAATACACCTGACCACCTGAAAGACAGTAACATCTGAGAAGAAATGCAGTGATGAAGCATAAATGAAAGTGGGGCCTTCTTTACTACAATCAAACTTACCCTGTGCGAGCAGGAGGCCGTGGTGTTCCCCCAGGGAGACCTGCAGCACGGGCCTGGACAGCAGCACCCTATCTGGACAGAGCTGCCTGCTGTGGCCCGCTGAATGCCAAACATGGAGGAGTCCTCGGTCTGGAAATGTGGGAGCCTGCTCATCTGCGAGGCTGCAATGAAGCGTGAAAGATTAAATAAGCAAGTCTTAATAAGTCTGTGCATTCAGATGTGATCAACCTGAACAGATTCTCCAAATTCTGCACCTGGAAACCACTACTGCAGAGATTAGATGTGGTTTAGTGACACAACTTTGAGTGACAGATGGATTATATTCCATCACATCCATCTGTCAAACAATAATTATTTGCTCAATGTCTGCCGGCCCTGACACGCAATTTAGTTTTGAAGTAGACGAACAAGTCTGTGCAGCTTACACAGCCCTCATACTGAACTAGACACAAATATATGACAGGATTGGGACTAAAAATTAGCTTAGGGTATAGAACTTGTGGCATGTGGCACGTGTTTATGATATATACACATGTTCCTGTACCAATAAACAATAAATAAACAACTGAGTATAGGCACACCTAGTAAGGTTCTGATATTCCTGTTTGTATGTAATCAAAGCTGAAAATGTTACAGATACAGGATTTCTGAGTATGTTACAATAGAATTTATTGTTTCTCTGCACTTTAATGGGGAACATAATTCACAAAATAGACATCATGTAGTATTCAATAACAGTGGAATTTACTGACTGAAACTCTAAATTAATCAAGATTGTATTTACTGAGGGCACGGTCAAGGGAGCACAGACAAAGGTATCTCCCCCTGCTCACCATCAGCTTTAAGGCACTTCAGCACTGGCATTACTTTTCAGACCTAGAAGCTCTGTCTATTCTTTTTATACAGTACAAAACCAAACCAAAACTCTCACATTATTAAAAAATGTACTTCTGGTATTGTGTATTTTCTGTGTGATTATGAAATGCACACACCACTGTGGGAAACTTTTGAATAACCCCTCATTTCTTCATATTTTGCTTTCAATAAGTCAGACTTCTACATTTTTTAAAGTAGTCTTAAGCAATAGTTCTTCAAGCTTTCTGGAGATCTCTGAATTCTTTTTCTTTGGTCATTCCAGTCCCTGTATCCGGCCATTTTAAGATTAATGCTTATTTGGTTTGGTTGTTAAACTTACCCTATGAATCACTAAAGTATTAAAAAGGCACCTAACTCAAGAGATGAACCATGGTTAAGGTAAACACATAACAGTGAAACTTGCCAAAGAAGCAATTCTTAAATTTCTATCTTTATATACTCTATTACAAGCAGCCTGGCACAAAACACATCATTTGTTCCAGTTTCTTTATTTGACTCTACAAAAACATTGGAGGAATCACTAGCTACACTCCATGAGACAGGAAGAGGAAATGATGGATGGAAATTACTGGTGTGGTTTACAGGGTGGAAGAGCAGGGCTTTGAGGAGCTGGTTAAAAACATCCCAGGTAAAAAATATTGTTTAGTCTGTAACAATAGTGTGCAGCTTCTGAAAAAGTTACAAGGTTAAGTTAATTTATTTTTTCATTTCTACATTTTAATTTAGGTAGTCTGTAATAATAGACAGCATCAGAAAACAAGGATGCCCATCATTTACTTACAGTTATGAATGTTGATGCCTGTAATCATCAGTAAAACCTTGTTCAGAGCTTGTTTTCCTCTATTATCAGAAATATCAGAATCAGATGAGAAAATTGAAGAGCAATTCTCTCAGTTCAAAAGAAGACACAGTCACTCAATAAAATTTTATTTAATTAATATAAAGAAATGAGGAATGACTCAAGACTTTTGCACAGTGCTGTAGTTATAACCATTAGCATAAAAGTTTCGCTTGAGCTGTAGTGGAAATGAAATTATAGAAGAACTAATGTTTACTGGAATACTTATTTACTGAACAGAAAAGGTTCAATAAGTAAGGTTTAATTAAACTTTAATTGTTATTGTTTTTGAGTAAATGTCCACCAACAGTGATTTTTTTCTTATGTTCTCTTCTATGACTTTCAATATCCCTATGAGAAGAGCATGCTTGTTTACATTTCTGTATTTGTGAATGTCAATATATGCCCATTTGTGAATATACGGAGCTAATGAGAGCTTAATAAAACACACAAAAAAACTTGTAAGTTGCAAAGCAGTTTCTCTTAGATTAATGGTATGAACTTTGTGTTTTAATGTACATAAATAAAAGCTTAACACACTGCTTGAGAGATTGTCCAAGATTAAATGAAGGCTAAAGGTATAAAGGATCTTGCTTTTATGTTCAACATGTTTCCACTTAAAACAAGTTTCTCAGAGATTATAAAGCCAAGGTCTGCTGAAAGCGCTCCTATGTGCTTACCTTGCCTCTGGAATCTCCATCACTTCAGGCTCCCCATTCCTCAGTACACTTATGACACTTGTATGTTCATTTCTTCAAAGCTCTTCTTTGTTTTCCCTCTGAATGACTCAGCTGATAGGAACAAAGTGAATCCTCTGTCCTGCTGCAGTGCCTCGTTGGTTTATCAGGCTCCAGGGGCTTATTTGGTACAACAACCACAAAGACACATTCAGTTTATCACTTGATGCAACTCTGGCATGTACCAAAAACACTTAAGTCATTATGTCAGTTGGTTTTCTCTGGTTCAGATGTAATAACATGCAATAACATTTGTCCCAATGTTTGCATATGACTGAAATGTGGTCAAGAGCTGTTTTCCAAGGCATTTATTTACAATTGTCCACTATTCAGGTGTAAGTTTTTAATTTATTTTTTGTTTATGGCCCTTTATGTGGCTGCACATAAAGGGACAATAACCAAATCTGTAACACAGAACAGGGTAAAATATATTAGAAAACATTAACACTGATTTTCAGCCTCTTGTGCAGCACCCTGTACCCTAATACATCACTTTATTACATGAAAAGTGACATGGTGAAGGAAGCGATATTTACATAGATCATGTATCACATAAATCCTGTTCTTCAGTTTACAGGAGATATACTCTTTGATGTAAACATAGTTTCCATTGATCAGGTTGTTAACAGACTTGATGTTTTTGATGTAATCAGTTTATCCAGGTTCCTTTACTGTGGTCTCAGAGTACTGACATGCTTAAAGTATCCTGTCCTTGACACTTTGTCTTTAAAAGTTCACTTTTAAATATTAATCATTGTAGCCTCACAGAAAGAAGGTCCTTGGTTTGAATCCACTGAGTGAATCCAGAGTAAAGAGAAAGGCACCTGTTTCATTAGGCCTCATTAGGCCAGCCAAGATTTGCTGACTGAGTCTATGTGGTAGCCATGAGAAGGTTGTTCCCCTATGACAATGGGGACTCCAGCCCCCCCACAGCCACAAACTGGATAAGCATAAAAAGATTGATGGGCAAACAGAACATGCCCTATATCCATCCTATTTATTATGTTCTATCATCATTGCCATTTTCTAGATAATAAAGTCCTAAAGAAAACTACCTGAGCTGGCTGCTTTGCACTTTTATGGGTATATCTGGTATCTGGTAATATGGCTCTATCACTATGGACTCTCGGGAGTGAAGCTCAAGCTAACATACAATGACCCATGCTTTGAGTCCCTAAAATAGTTGGATGTCTGATCTCTGACAGAACTTGTGGAGGTCTGTAAAAAGCACAGTTTGGCAGGTAGAGCAATGATATTATATTTACAGCTTCTGATATCCAGAGGACATAATATTCTTTAAAACAGTCCAGATCAGGTGAATGGTATTACAGTTATTAATGCCTATTATGGACAAACACATTTTCATCCAAATTCTGCGCGAAATCCCCCACTTTTAAATTAAAAGAGAGAGCCTCTTAATATTATATTTTAAAAAATGTGACGGTGACTTATGAACATAAGTAACTCTGCTTTTAACATTAACTTTAGCTCGACTTTTTAGTAATTTCTTTCTCAAAATTTGCCAAACATTTCACCTTTGGTTCTTCACGGCGATTAAATCACTTATATACGAAATACAAACACATTACAACGTTGTAATGTGATCATCGTTAACTAAAATCGATGCTTTTACATTAAAGGTCAGTTTAATATGACTACGTGTTTGTTTGTTTGTTTGTTTGTTTGTTTTTTAGCTCTATTTACAAAACAGTGGCGGCAACAAAACCCATATCTAATCTGTCTAATAGCTATCTAATCTCGGAAGCTGTTTACTTTCACAGACTGACAGCCATGCTTCTTCTGTCACAGAGTAAAGACAGAAACAACTGTGATCATCTTCTTTTTTTTTTTTTATTCCCCTGACAGAATTTCCTACACTATCTAAGAATACGAGAGAAAAGCGAATAAAGAAGTTGGCTAGCTCGATGCTACAGCTGCTAAAGAAGCTAACTAAACTCACCGAGCGCCCGTTTGAAGTCGGCGGAAGGCTGCGGAGATTTGTGCTGCGGTCACTGTGAATAAATCCGGAACTGTGTCCAGGTGTCACAGGAGGGGCACCGAGCTACGGCATTTCTTTTTAGATTGTTATTTATTCAAATCAGTGCAGCGCAGTGAAAGCAGAAGTGGTGTGGTTGTTGTTGGGAGGAAACTCTGCGATGGCATCCGTGCAGGGACAAACTTTACAGCGGCGACTCACCTGTTGCTGCAGCACGCGAAAGAAGCTCTAGTATACAGAAAGAAAAATAGGGTCTACTGTAGCTCTGTTTCCAGAATGCAGTCTGAATGGCGTATCATCTTTTTCAAATCCAGTTATCTGTTTTATGTGGAGACTCATGAGTGCCAAAATGAATTATAGAAATACAGATTAAATAATTAATTAAACGTGACATCAATTCATTGAAATGTTAAATAAGTAAACAAGTATTTTATTAAATCTTTTAAATTAAATGAATAGCTATTTAATTAATTATTAAATATATAATTAATTCTTTAATTCTTTAATTCATTTTGGCACTCTGGGCCCTCCACTATTGAGTTGCCTAGCCATGTCTAGAATCTGGGCTTGGGTTGCTACTGGTCCCACCTGATGTATAACCAGTTCTCTTAACTGGAAGCATTTATATTGAATATTCAGGTATTTGCACTTTATTTGAGTATTTGTTTTTTCTGACAAGCTTTTACTTTTACTGCTTACATTTTCAAACAGACTAGGGATGGACGGTAATTCGTTAATGCACTAAATTCAGTAATTACATTAGAATTATGTTATAACTTGTGTTAACAAAAAGGTCTTCAGTTATCTGCATGCTGGATGGATAGAAATGAAAAAGCTCCCATCAAACAGCATTTTTTTTCTTCCTGTGTACTTGATTGATAATCAAATGACATGCTAAGTAACTAAAGCTTTAAGATAATAGAATAAGGGCCAGAGTTGCTAAACAGAATAAAATAGCATGTGAGCATGATCCCCAAATAGTTCCAATAGGTGTGGTTAGTTTTACGGGTGTTTCAAAAAGCTGTACTATTTTCTTATCGCATGTCATGGATCGCTGTGTGGCAGGCAGGAGGAGGACCCAAAATGCAAAACTCACAGACACGGGGATGAACTCAAAAATTACAGCTTTAATGCTGGAGAGGCAGAACGTAGGAAATACAAAACTAAACTGGGAAAACTAAATACAAAGCTCGCCAAGAAACACAGGGAAGAACACACACAACATGAGGGAGAACGCGACACAGAACTGAGGGAGACGCAGACATAAATACACGGAGGGTTAACGAGGGAAGTGGGAGCACACGGGGAACACAGGTGACACTGATAATCATAACAAGACACGGCAGGAGTGAACACCACACTGACGGGAGATGGGCAAAGTAAAACAGGAAGTACAGAGGTTCAGACAGGAGGAGAGAGAGCACGGGGAAAACACAGACATAACGGGCTGGGGAAAACAGAATAAACACAAAGAGAGACGAGGGCTCATGAATACACAGAGGGGCACACAGGGGGTAAGAGTCACGAAGGGAACACACTTGGGGAACAACACACCAGGGCAACTCAGGAAACATGGCCTAAATAAGGAACAAAATACAAAAATACATGAAAACTAAGAATACTGGGCCAACATGGCCCAGGACCATGACATCGCAGGTATAATATCAAGTTCAGGTAGGACATGCTTTTTTCAGCATTTATATTAGGACAATTAGCAGTAAGTTGCTTGTTACTGACATTAGTAAACCAGTTTGTACTCTTGATTTAAATATTTTCCTTCTTATATTTTGCACTTTGAGACAGTGAAACTCAACTTGCAACAGGATCAGATCTTACACGCAATCTCGTCACTTCGCTCTCTTTAAAAATAGTACTTTTTTTGCACTAAAATCCAGTTTGTTCTGGTGCAGTGCATTAGTAAATCTACCTCTAACTCTATTATGTGTATATGATATAATGCTAGGTTACACAGGGAAGTCTGTGTGGAGTCTCCCTGTGTTTGCATGGGTTCTCTCTGCCCACAGTCCAAAGACATGCATGTTAGCTTAGTTGGTGATTTCAAAATTGCCTTTAGATGTAAATGGTTAAATAGATCTCTGTTTCTCATTGTTGTCCCTGTTGGTAGACTGAAAATCTGTCCAGGATGTACTTCTCCTCTTGAGACAACAACTGGATAGGTGCGAGGCTTCCTAAGACCCTGAACTGGGTGAGTGAATAAGAAAAGGATTTGATGTATTATAGATACCAGGAGTGTATAAACAATTATAATCATATCAGGTGCAAAATAATTCATAATAATGAATCAATACTTATAGTCTCATGATATATAATATAGATGACTCTGGATAACGTATGATTTTACTTTAGGAATAGTTTGATGCTAGTTTTTTTTTTTCTATTATTAGGCTACTCAAGAGTGTAAATATTTCTTTCACCACTTTGTAAAACAGCTATTCCATATAATTTTTAAACTCTTGTGTTGTGTAGTATTTCTACTCTGCTTTTTAATGTCTGGTTACATTTTTCTGGTTTCCTGTGGATTTCCCCTGCCTTGTTTTTGCCATGCCATCCCAAATTAAAGAATCCTGGAAATGCTCTTGTCCCTTTTAAATAGTTTCCTGGAATAAACACTGGGAAAATATAGAACACGGATATGATGGCAATTAGTGCCATTATAGGTTAAAAACATGAACACCAACCATGAAAGCAGTTTTGCAAGGGGAAGCGGTACTATTGAAAGAATGCAAACACAGGCTGTCTAGATTAAAGTGGCATATTTATCAAAGAAAAATACAACATTTGATTATAAAACACATCAGGCACATTTAGGTGCGACACATCACCTAAACATACAACAGAATAAGTTTTAGCCATCTAACTGCATGAAGAGGCTGTTGGAAAACAATTAATGTTCAGGTCTGATGACACGATTCCAAAAACTGATCAAAAAAGATAACTATAAGTTGTTCCTCGGGTGAATTTAATATAATTAAATAGCAAGACTAATGCATATGGATGTAAGTGCAGGCCTCAATGCTCTGTGTTGCTCCTCATGTGGGCTTTCAAAAAACAGAGGTCTTTGAGCTGCAAATACATCAACCTCTCAACTGGAGGTACAACTTTACTGCAAGCTGCATATTTACAATCACCTGGAATAACCCCATGCTTTAGCTAAATTAAAATTACACATTTGTTTTGGTAAGTGGTCATTTGTTACACAGTATCTGTTTGTATTGTACCTCAATCCTGTTTGATGCAGTGCCCTCCAGAGGAGGCTTTTTTGAGCCTTTCCTTCAGTTCATTTAAAACCCCTCATACAGTATTTATGACAAATATGTTGCTTCACAACTGTGGTTCCTCACGAGTCATTCTGTAACAAATCCTTAACTTAACTGTGGTGTTTTGTGTTTGTATTTTAAAACTTTCAACTTGTAGGCTATGTAACAGCATGCCTCCCTTTCTCACTTACACTCACAGGCAACAGTGTTGCCAGCGTGTTACTTTAAAACACTGTGACGCATACGAGTGACCTAATCGCTTAATTGTGGCTTTTCCCTTCCCTTTCCTTCCTTTCATTTCCTTTGCTTTCCTTTCCTTTCCTTTCCACGGGGATCTTCACAGCTACGTTTTTTTTTAAAATCCTAGCATGATGAGTCATAAGAAGTCTGTTACGAATACTCAAAACAGTGCTCAATCATTTTTAGCTGTAGACACTTTTTTTTTATAAACAATTTAAGTAGCATAACACCCTTTCCTTTCCTTCCTTCCTTTCCTTTCCTTTCAGCCATGTTCGTGATCAGCTCTCGTTTGCCTTTTTAGTGTTTTCTATATAAAAGCATCCAGCAGGTTTTGGCTCAGACTTTTACAGCCTCTCATAAAACAGGGGGAAGAAAGGAAGAAAGGGCAGTGAATTCAGAGGGAGAAAATCTAATATTTCGCCTTCTTGGAGCTGAACATGAGACATTAAAGGATCACAGCTGCTGGCAGTAGCTTCTGATGTGCGCTTTTTGTTGGCAGTCTAATTTTCAGTTTCCATCACACAAACGTCTCACTGCTGTGAAATCTAGCTCATCTAAGGAGACACATTGCTCAAGTCGCTGCTGTTCTCATGATTTCATATGCTCGTCAAGTCATCACCATGGGACCGGATTACTTCAAGTTCATGCGTAGCCGAATAATAGTATAGCTCTTTTTCTCATCAATATTTGCCTAAAAATAATTTTTTAAAAGTCTGGATTTCACATAGCTAAGCTAAGTGCTTAATAAATGGCAAAAAAGTGCTTTAAGGACACAATTTGCTAACATTCATCTTTAAAGTTAATGAATGAGCCTCTTACCATTAAGGTAAATCTTGAATCTTGTTAAATTAAAATGGCTTCTGTTTGGAAATCGCTGTTTTTCATGACATCAAACTTTTAAAATCAATGTCTTTTCCAATGTTAATCTAAAACGGTGTGACAAAATTACTGCAATCTTTTCCTGAACAAGTTTACATTGTTGTAATTCTCAAACTCTGAACAAAGTAGAAGAATCTCTGGTTGATCAGAAGAAAAGGGAAACGTGGCAAGCTAACTCGTGAAAGCAAGGATGCAGTACTTTTAGTATAAATGGAGGCTGCACTTATCACACAAGAAAATACTGAGGACGGCAAAGGTGCTTGCAAGTACAGTCACCAGACATAAATATGCAATCAGCCAACCAAATGGTAGCAGCTTAGTAGATTTAGGAACACAGACATGGTGACGAATTGGTAAGAATGAAGATTTAAGTCACTTTGAATGTGGCATGGTCGTTGATGCCAGGCAGGCTGGATCTTATTATTACAGAAACTGCTGATCTGCTGGGTTTCACCCACACAACCATCTCCAGGGTGACCATAGAATGGTCTGAAAAAGAGAAAGTATCCACTGAGCGGCAGTTCCCTGAGAGAAACCACATAATATGCTGAACCTTGAAGCTAATGGGCTACAGCAGCAGAAGACCACACTGGGTGCCACTCCTGTCAGCTAAGAACAGGAAACTGTGGCTTCAATTTGCACAGGCTCACCAGAATTGGGCAAAAGTTTGTGAAAATGTTACTTGATCTGATGAGCCTCAACTTCTGCTACAACATTCAGATGGTAGGTTCAAAATTTGTTGTAAAAAACATGAAAGCGTGGATTCATCCTGGCTTGTATCACTGGTTTCTTTGCACACAACCACCTTAACAACTTATTTATGCTGCCATGTCAATATGGATCAAAATCTGTGAGGAATGGTTCCAGCACCTTTTTGAACCTGTGCCATCAAGAATAAAGGCAGTTGTGAAGGGAAGAGTGGTTACACCCACATCCTAGCAAGGTGTACCTAATAAAATGTCTGGTTGTAGTTCATGTAAATCTATGTAACCTGTAATTTCAAACACAAAATCTGTTCACATCACTGACAAACAGTCGGTAACCTGATTTCGTGACCCGAGCAGCCTGTAATTCCCTCACCAAACCCTCATAAAATATTACTGCTGCTGGAAACAACACAACCTGGGTTTACAAGACTGCAGA
Source organism: Rhamphochromis longiceps (assembly GCF_057381845.1). Lineage (NCBI taxonomy): Eukaryota > Metazoa > Chordata > Actinopteri > Cichliformes > Cichlidae > Rhamphochromis > Rhamphochromis longiceps. Next base: position 29,159,325 of record NC_140572.1, read on the forward strand.
AGCTGTATGTGTGTGTGTTTGTATGTGTTTGTGCACGTGTGTGTGTGTATGTGGGTAGAACCATGCAGGGTTGCAGCCAGGCCACAGAAACACAGCAAGAAAGGCGAGTTTTACTGACCGCAATGTCGTGAGGAGTAAGTAACACACACACACACACACACACACACACACACACACACACACACACACACACACACACACACACACACACACACACACACACACAGCAGTCTTAGGGAAAATCAGGTAACACCGGTCATGTTTAATGTAAATTTTAAACATATTATAAAAAGCGTTCTTTCACATTTATTCTCTGTTTATTCTCTCTTTGATACTTTGATAAATTAATATCATTATCAAATAGCTCTTCTAATATTTTTTCATTTGGAACTCCCGGGTTGAAATGATCTTAACACTGTAGTTTGTTTTTTAGAGGATCTTTTTCAGAAAGTAAAATGTAAATCTAGTTGACATCTAGTATTAAAATGCAGATTTTAGGTTGAAATGATTTGACTGCTGCTCTGGTGTTTCCTCAACAGGTGAATCTCCTAAAGTTAAGTTGTGTAAATGTTTTTTTCAAGGATAAATTGAACTTTGTTTCAGAGACAACATGGGAGGGGTTTCGTTTTAACTATCTGGCACTGGAAGTGCTGTGCGTGTGTGTGTTTGTAGGCAGTATATTTAAAGAACATTGAAAACACATGTCTGGAGCTTGATAAAGAATATTTTAGGCAGTGGGTAATTTGGCATGATCTGTGCACACACACACACACACACACACACACACACACACACACACACACACACACACACACACACACACACACACACAAGTTTACCGATGGGCTGGCTTGGATGGAAGAAGTTTGACCTCATGAAAAATAACATATAAAATATCTTCATCAGATACGCTGTGAAGATCTTCAGTATAACATGCACTAGATCAATTTAAACATATTCTCATATAGAAAAATACAGACCTGTTACTGTGACTTCATGTTAACTGTAACTGTGGGAACCTGGTGAACTTTATGATTAAGAAAATAAAAACTAAACAAAGACCTTCACACATCTAAAAAGAAGATAATATAGCCGTTTCCCTCTCTGTCTTAATTTGGAGTACTAAAAGCATCAAAATGTGAGAATATAGTAACATTAACTGTTTTGATGAGTACTTTGTTTACCTTAGATCAATATCAGTTGATTCCTAGAGTAATCTGAATGCTACACCTTGTGAATGTCCTTTGAAAAACTAAGCACACACCATGATTCAGTAGCTGTAGCTCATAGAGCCGCCTCTATCAGCATTAACTTGGAGTAATCATTTTCTCTACGACTTTAAAAGTCTCTTACATCATTGTGGAAGAATTTTGGCCCACTCTTCTTTGCAGTGTCATTTAGGTTCATTGAGTTTGCAGATCTTCTTATACATACAGCTCTCTTAGGGTCACACCATTGCAGTGTGGTTGATCTGAACTTTGAGTGGGTCAGCACTTTGATTCCTTTCTTTTTCAGCCACATGTTGTAGATATACTGCTTTTGAATCATTGTTCTGTTGCATGACCAAGCTTTATCTGTCAGATGGCTTAACATGTGATTTTAGAACTTCCTGTTAAAAGGGAGTTTTTCCTTCCCGCTTTTGCCACAATGCTTGCTCATAGGAGGTCATATGATTGTTGGGTTTTTTGTCTGTATGGATTATTATAGGGTCTACCTTACAATATAAAGCACCTTGAGTTGACTGTTGTTGTGATTTGATGCTGGATAAATAAAACTGTAAATTTAATTGAAGGAAACTGCCGAAATGTCAGATTTTACAATTTCCATTACAATTGAGAGTTGATTATGCAGTCTCTTAGACTTAAAAATGTAAAGCAATTGTCCAAAATAGTCTGGAGCCTATGCATCCACCATTAATATGCATTTTGCCTACTGTCTGACTGAAAATCCTTGGATAAAGGACACAAAATTATTTATAAAAAATGCAAAATGATGATTGTTTGACTTGATTTGAAAATATGAATGGAAACATTTTTTCTTGCAGCCAGAGCTGTAAGGTCAGTGGGAGGAACGAGGAGACAGCAGAGGGAGACAGCGTCAAACACCATACAGATCTATACAATCTCACCCTGAAGAGATGTCAGATTAAGTGATAATCAGAGCTCATGAGCTAAAATTTTACACAATCATTTTTAGAAACAACATAAAATAAAGTAAATGAACCACTGCAGTGATCACAGGCTTTATACAAAGAATGTTTTGAAAAAGCATTTGAAGAATCAGTTTTTAAAGTTTCACAGTAAAAAATATATTATGTAATTTTAAAGCTGAGCAAATTTAAGTAAATAGATTTAATTATCCCTCAGTGTGTTTGTTGCCAACAAAAATAATAATATGAATTAATTTGAATGCCTTTAATCTGTCATGCACTCTTTCGCCGCTGGATACATCTGCATGGACCGACACAGTGTGAGCCCAGCCAAACAAAAACTGATGCCAAGGCCAAAAACCTGTCATCAGCATGTCACGTTAAAATTGCCAAAGGGTTAATGCATGAAAGTCATAGACACCTGGCAGATAACTTTTCTTTCTATAGAAGAAGAAGTTTTGCTCGTAACATTACGTAGTATCAGTTCTCAAACCTGCTGCTTCTCAAAAGACACCAAACTGGCTCCAACTGGCAGCACAATGGTGGAAAATATTTGAGTGCATGAGTGAAAAAAGCCCCCAAACTGCGATACAATTACTTATAATTATAATTAAATTAAATGGTATAATTATGAAATTTTGAGCAAAATGCTAAAATAAAATATTTTACTTTGTTTCAGAACCCAGACATAATATTGTTACTTGCAGTTAGAGTTTGTATTCTCTGGCTGTTAAATCCCTAGGTTTCACAATGAGCATGTTATTTATAGATCCTTAATTTGGCCTTGTTTAATTGTTTCACACTATAATGCAAGACTAGTGGTATAAAAAGCCTCCACTCTGGAACGTGTATTGACAACACTCCCATTTTTTTTGGTGTGAAAAACGTTGGTTTAGTGTGGACATGACAGAAAAAGAGAGCAATAAAAAGAGAGAGCGGTGACCATCTGGCTCAGGTCAAACTCCCACTGAGTGATGACCGCAGCAGTGTGTGCATGTGTGTGTGTGTTGCAGAGCAAGGTGATGAACACAGCTGGGTGTCAGGACCTCAAACCCACAGGAGGCCTCCCCCGTCTTAATCCTGTTACTCTACCAAGTACCCGTCTCCCTCTTTCAGCTCCTATAATTTCCCCCTTTTCCTCTCATTTTGGTTTATTTCTCTTCATCAGCCAAAAACACACTTTTAGAGCAGAGAACTTCAGTAATACAAGCCACACAAGCTGGAAAAGAGCTCTGTGTGAAGCTTAGTGGGGCAACCATTGTGATTCACCTCCTCCATTACTTTGCATCAATTAGCACGTCACCTCCAAGACTTTTGTGTGCGCGTGTGTGTGCGCGTGTGTGTGTGTTCTGTGGGGGAGGGTAAGTAAAGAGCCAGGACAATTGTGTATACTCACTTAAATAACAGAGATCTAACAGGCTACTTAATTTAATCTCAACCCAGTATAACAACAGCTGTCAGGGAGACATGTACTGTTGCTGTGACGCTTAATTTAATGTTGCTGTCTGTTTCCATGTATGCTTCACTTAAAGCTGTCTGTAGTCTGGGTATATTTTCTCAGTGTTGTTGCATGGCTTTTGTGTGGATTTATTGACCTTTGTGGTATTTTGTCGACAATGCGATCAGTATTAAGTGCACTGACAACAAGTTAGAAAAAGTGAGTGCAGCATTGCATAACCTGGATTTGCTCAACTGGTGTTTTTGCACCTAGACTGCTTCGACAGAACTCTGCTACATGCTTAACTCATGACGTGGTTCTTATCCTAAGTTCTCAAGGCTTTACTTTATTTCACTTGCTTAAAGTGCAGCTCTGTTGTAGTTTACATTCAACCACGAGCAGAAAGAGCTAACATAATGGACTGTGATGGTATCAGTGCTTTGGGAATGCACATGCTGAGGCAGCTTTCAAATTCAACGGGGCCAGTATTTAACATACCTATTCAAGGTGAACACACACTGGACCACTGCTATGCAAGTTTCTCCCACTGTGCCTTTTGAAGGGCTGATTGTGTCTCCATTTTTGCAGTTCAAACTAGTTAAACCAGTTCAAATGTCTGTCGGTGGAGTGATCATACTATCAGATGCCACTGTTTTGACATACAGATTGACAGATTTGTCAGATCTTGTGATGGCAAAATGTAAAAGTGATTCTATTCTAGGGTAGAATCCCCAGCTAACTGCAATGAACTGATTTATGCAGTTTTGGGCTGTGTTCACATCTGATCCCTAGACAATGTGAGGATAGTAAAGTAAGGATAATTTTCCACAGCTGCTCTTTCTCACATCTAGCACACAGTAGGAAATAGCCCACTTCAGACACCACTGAAAATACTATATTTGATTTAGACATGAGTGCTGTCTAAGCGGAGTAAGCGGGAGGCCTCACACTGCACGCATTCTGGCTCAGGGTGAATTCATCGCACATGCTCCTATCTGCAGGAGTGCAATGTGACATCACACAGACGTTGTAAAGAGACAGCAGGGGAAGAGGAAGCTCACCCCAAATGTAGTGGTTTTGAGTGGTACATTTGAAATACTCTGCAGAATTATCCTTTCCAAAAATGATGACCGCTGGTGAGAGGATTATTTTAGTGACAGCGTGACAGGTTTTAAAACTTAATGGCATACTCTCTCAGCTTAGCTGTAAGGTTGGCTAGCTGAATGCTTATTTTGGTAGGTGGATGTTCAACACCAACAACAATCTAAATACAAACAGAATGCAATGATTTGCAAATCTCATAAATCCATAGTTTAATGATTACAACATTCAAAAACTTAACATCTGGTTAAAATGAGAAAATGCACCAATTTAAGAAAAAAAAAACACCTGTGTAGCGTCCCTTCTTTTAACAACGCTCCATAAATGTCTGTGAGCTGATGAGATCAGCTGCTGGACTTTTGGCAGAGGAATGTTGTCCCATTCTTGTCTGATAGAGGATTCTCGCTGCTTTTGTACTGCAGATGACGAGATATTTAAAGTCTTCACAATTTAATGTTGAGGAACATTATTCTGAAATAGTTTCAAAATTTGTATTTTGCAGACTGGTGAACCTCTCCCCATTTTTACTTCTCAGGAAATCTGTGTCTCTAGGATGGTCTTTTTTCGCTGGTCAGTCATGTTACTGACCAGCAGCCAGTTAATCTAATTAGTTGCAAAATGTTCCTCCAGCTGTTTTTCTTTAGTACTACTTTCTTTTCCAGGCTTTTGTTGTCTCTGTGTCATCAAATTCAAAATAAGCTAGTTTAAATGTTTTTGGTAAAATCTCTTAGTTTAAACATTTGATATATTTTTGCCGTTAATAAAATATGGGGTGAAGATTTGCAAATTATATATATATTTTTAATTTATTCTTCTGTCACCATCTTGCCAGGTTTAATCATTAAAATTATTTTGTTGTCTTCAGGAAAAATATATGACTTTGGGTTTAAACGCGACCCTTTACACTGTTAACTATTTTGACTTTCTTTTATAAGCTAAACGGTGGGTCTTTCTAATCACATAGCTTTGTTAACGAAACCTAACTAAACTGAAACTGAACAATGAAGTAAGGAGTCTATTTTTGTTTTGCTTTTCCTCACAGACATTCATACAGTACTTTATTGTATTCATTTTAAGCTCTTTATCTGTCTGTCCACACCTACATCCAGCTTAAAATCACCAGTTAACCTAACATGCATGTCTTTGTATTGGAAGCTCAGGGCGTTAGTGCATTTGTGAAAACAGCTCTGAAGTCACAGGCTTCGGGCTTTGCACCTCGCCGTGCACCTGGATCTTTGACTTCCTGAAGGAAAAAGGGCTTGAGTGCTGAGAAAAAAACCCAACCCCACCTCCTCACCACTGACAGTGAGTGATGTGGACTTAAGACTGTTTTCCAAGGGCCAGTGAGTAGGTGTAATGACAACAAAACCCCCCAACTCAACATCAACAAGACCAAAGAGATGATAGTGGACTACAGGAAGCTGCAGGAGACACCACATCCCTGCTGGGAGGGTTAGAAGTCTGACTATCTTTGGTGTCCTGACGGGACTGTTCACGCAGACATGGTTAAAATGCTTCTTTTAAAGACAAAGTGTTGCATGTACCCAGCTATGCTCCAAAATCTTTTAACTCCTGATTTGGCAACACTGTGCTCACAACCACAAGACTCTCCAGAACAGTAGAGCAAACCACTGGCAGAGAGCACCCTGTCATTTTTGACACCACATTCGTTGTCAGAGTGGAAGGCCCATATGATGATCTATGCCACCCAATGAACAAACTGTTTACCCCTCTGCCATCTGGCAGATGGTGTCAGTGTCATATCTCAAACCTGCAGGCTCAGTGACATTTTCCTATCTCCAGGCTCCATGAAGACCTGCACTGGGTCACTTAGACTCATCTGGCATTGATTACTGAAGTGCCCCTGTGACTTCATCAGCCAAATCATTCATAATATTGATGATTAAATGTGCTCTTATATGTTTAATCATCAGATTTGTTTTCAACATGTGTTTAGTGTGGTGGTCCATTACTATGGTCCAGTCTAAAATATCCCAACATGCAGTAGAAGGATTACGAGTGAATATTTTACAAACAGTCTTAACTGACAGATGAAGAATCCTGCTGACTGTGGGGAGCTCCACATTTTCCTCTGGCACCATCATGAAGCTGACATTTGTGGCTTTAAGAGCCAAGTCTCAACAACTGTTGGATGGATTACCGTGAATTTTTGTACACACATTTAAGCCCCTGCAACATGAATAAGAATAACTTTGGTGACCCCGCCCTGTAGTTTGTCCAGTATTTAAATGTATCACCAAATACCTACAAAACCAATGATGTCCCCAGCATATTTAAATAAAGACACATATTTACAAGTTGGTAAATGAGAGTGTCATTGTGATTTATAGGACAAAAAAAGGTGACTAATAATGGTTTAAAGCTGAACAATAAACATTTGAAGCCGAACCCCATTGTTTTCATTCAAATCAGAGTTCAGATTTCCAAACCCAAACACTGAAGAAGAAAGCTGTCACTGTCTTAATGCTTTTTAACTGCGCTGTACAGTATGTTTGTGTTCCCAGCCGTTTAGAGTAATGGCAAGAGTGACGCTATATAAACAAGACCTGCCCAGGGTTTATAACTTATAGTACATTTTTACACCGAACCATTCTCGCACTGACTGTATTTCATTTGACCGAATTTCACTCTTATTTCTATACATGTGAATGGCTCCGATTTTTATGGCCACATAATCTGTAGTTTTTGTCCGAGTAGTAGTTGAGATGTCAGCCAGTGAGCTTCCTGCTGCCTACCACGGTCCGAGCACACACTCTGTTGGTCCAAATAAATCGTTCTTTCATCACAGTGTGTGTGTATGTGTGTGTATGTGCGTGTGTGTAGTCCAGTACTGTAGGCCCTCTGTGTTGCATTGACAGACACAAACCAGCTGCCCGCATTCCTCTCTGCCCCCCACCCTCGCTCTCTCTCTCTCTGCTGACTTCTTATGGTTGATCTCCCCTCCCCCCGCTCAGATGAGTCTCCACACATACTTCTGTCATGCTATATATACTCAGCCATAACATAGAAACGAGGCAAGAGACACCTCGGACGATAAAAGTAAAATAAATCGTCTAGAGCAGAACATAATTTGTTCCTTTTTACACCTTAAGAGCTGCTTTCTAAACTCGTCCTCATCTCTCGAGTTTGAGGTACAATAGCTCCACCTTCTCAGCCAATCAGATCTTTTTCCACTATGTCTTTAGAAACTTGCCTTCACTTGTTTGGTTTAATTCTGCTTTGCTCTGTTGTTGTTAACATTGGTATAGACTCTACTTGGGGGTTGTGTGTGTGTGTTTATTTTGAGGTTAAAACCTCACTAACAGATTTTTTCCCCTCTTTAGTGTTGTGGAAACTGCAAGAGCTATAAACACATTAATACATTATCACCCTTTAAGTTAAGAGGGAAAATTTGTCAACAGATGGATGCCTATTTACACATCCAGCAGTCATGTAGTAGTGTCATTATTCATTTGGAGTTGTGTTTCTGTCCACCAGATGACTGTGAATCCAACATACGCTGTCCTGTTAGCTCTGTCTTGCTCTCTACTAATTCCTAAGGGAAGTATTGGGTTGTGGTTGCTAAATGCTTCACTATGTTCACAAGCTGGATACTCTGAACTTTGACCGACTGTTGTTCAGCGCATGGGTTTCACCGAATAGAGCTAACTACTACAAGTAAAGACAACGTGAATCAAAAAGATGAAGTTAAACTGGTGAAATTAAAACAAGAAGCAAAAGCTGAATTGCCGTCAGATGAGAATTTTCCATTTATAATTGCGAGCAACACGTTTCACATAAAAGTAGTTGCAATCACTTATAATTAAATTTTAATTGCAGTTTTAATGATAATTACTTTAATTTTAATCACATTATCAAGAGGTTAAGAAAAACGGTCAAAGTAAGCAGGCTAAGTCTTAGCAGTTTCATGGTGACATAAACATGGTAGGATCAGCAAACAAAAACTTTTCTGTTCTCTCTCTCTGTATATGTTACTGCATACGAAAACATAGAAATAAAACTGAGCAAATCAAACTTTTTGACCGTGTTCATCCACGTGTGACCTCTTTTATTCTTTCAGTAAATGTTTGAAAGAAAACATGAATGGGAATGAATAATTTCAAGATTTTTGGCAACTATAATGAGTGTACCTACAATTTAAAAAACACTTAAATATACAACTTTTACAACTATTTCACAATGACTCACACGGTAATTGCCCATGGTCTAATATATGGACTCCTCAGAAACACTTAACATGCTGGTTAGACCAATTTGGTCAGCCAACATTTCATTTAAGTTGTCCTCAGATTAGAAAACCTCCTCAAACCAAACCTAACTGTGTTTGTGCACCTCAGCTGAACATCTAAATAGTTGCTCAGTGTTGGGTTTCACGTGGTGGCACAAATACTTTGCATTACAGCCACTAGAACGGAGCAAACACAGCGCAAACCATCCAAATCATTTTTGGATCATTAACTCTCACCTTACTCTACTGTAAATGTACTTTTTGTTTGTCTAGCCCACTTTTCTACCACTGTTTTGCTTTTCTCCCTTCTCTCTTTTTCTTCTTCTTTTTTTCTTCTCCAGGAAATGTCCAGCTGCAGCAGACCGCTGTCTAAACAGTGACTGGCTGTCTGGAAACCCGCTGGACTGCCCACATCTGTTTGACCACTGCAGACACTATCCACAAACATACGCACACACACAAACAGCTACAGTTAGACATGATGAAGTGTGTGGTGTGGCTACTAACTGCTGTGTTTTACACCTCAGACAGAGCCACTGTGTGAGGGAGGGGCAGGAAGAACTCATTTAAAATACAACTATCATCTTACTGGGTACAAATTTATATAAAGCTTATGTTTTTACATGTTTATATCTGTCTGCAGACTTGAATGGCATTTTAGACGTTCTATGGCCTGTATAGTCTAAGAGCTGTTATCATTAAATTAAAGCAAGTTATCTGTGTCCTTTAAGCCTGTCTTAAGTCAATCAAAATGATCAGATTCCTGAATAAAGTCAGCTATCCTTTTGATTTTTCTCCCCTTGTGTTTAAAAAAAGAGCTTGGATAGGGCAGTGTAGTAATATCCTATATTATTCCCTTATGCAATACTTGGTAGTATAAATAAATGTAAAGACCAGCAACATTACAAAACAACATTGTAATTATTACATTTAAACTATAAAAATGTTGATACATTTGATAAGAATGCAACACCATAGCTACATTACAAAAAATAAATTTTGAGCTAAATCAAAATAACTAACTAACTAAATAAATAAATAAATAAATAAAATAATGAGAAGAATGAGGAGAATGTACATATTAGTATGTGGAGTGAATCTGCAAAATATTATGGATGGGGATTTGTAAAAAATGTACAAATATAAATCAGTTTAAAAGCATGGTTATGGAAATGGTCAACATTATCTTTTTTGTTTTTTCCAGTGAATATGATGAATATGATGGCCTTCGGTGGTTTGACTTATTTATTTATCATGTAGTTCTATAAATTTTATTTTAATTTTTTTTGACCACAGAGTTGATGGTTGATGTTCATGGTACAACTTTGTAAAAATTATGACCAATTGCAATGTTGGCGTTAGGTAATGTTCTTGGAGTACCACACTGACATTAATACTCACAGACCTGCCACTAATAACATTTTGTTTTCTGTTTTTTTGTTTTTTTCCACTAATATCGCATATGTGCAACTCTGGGAGCATCCTGTAGAGTCTAGCACTTGGACATTGGGAGAAGATGCTTTGTGTCCTATGGTTTGCTGTGTAGGAGGGCCTACATGGATTAAGTGTCTACTGATGGATCCCACAAGGCCTAGATCAGAGTGGGATCAGTTTAGAGCCTGGGTCAAAACCTTGTATTTTTTTGTTTTCCTTGAGTACACCTGGATAGTTTTTGTGGTGTGGCACATTGCCAGCTGGGAGGAAGATACTGTTGTCAGGGATTTTTATGTGGGGGTGTTCCAGTTACGTTTGTTTACTTTACTCAAATGCAAAGGAAAAATGTGAAAGAGACACTTTCATAAATAAATTGCATTTTAAGATGCTGCTGCCCATCAATGTCAAATTTAGTCACCGTTATTTAATGTAAGAACTCGACTTTCTTTGTCAAAAAAGGTCATTGTTTAATGTGTCTTTGTTTATCAATTATCTTTTTAACTGGTGTTTCCCATTTGACTCTTTGGAACCAAAGTGATTCAGCTGAATTGGTTTTGCTGTTTTTGTTGACTAAAGTCTGTCTTTCTATCATTTTGCCTCAAGCTGGACTAAACCTCTCACATGTCAGGGAGTGAGGTTGGAGTTTCAGAGAGAGGTGAAAGTGCACTGATGTAAAGGAAAGACAAAACAAGAGCACCGCAGCGAAAAGGAATGCAGCAAATTAATTGTTTTATCTCCATGATCTTTTTTCTTTCATAATTGTAATTGAATTTGAAATTACAATTTTTGCAATGGAAAAGCCTTTTATGTTACTTTTTCACGTGTGTTTTAATTTGAATTATATACATATGCCAGATTAAACTACCGGTAGTTAAATGGTTTTTGTTATATTTCATTAGAGTCCAGATGCCCCGATGACCATTGTGTGATCGTGATGGATTGATTTATTGCTTCAGTCCATTTATTCATTCACTCTAGTGTATAACATCACCGTGTCTGTAACACTAATCAGATGCTGTCTGACAAACTACACTCCTGAGAAATCAAAGTTTACTTTCAAAATCAATAGCTTTAATAGCTGGAGTTTTTGATTATTACACCTCTGCATTAGTGAAACTAGCTTTCCTGCTGGAAACACTGATTGGGCTGTCCTTTAATAACCCTATTAGCCTAAATATCTCACACTTTAATCTAATTGCTTATTTCTAACATTATGCAAACAATGAGTGACCCTTGCCAAATCATATTAATGTCTTTTTTTGAGTATCCTGGTAAATTTTGCAGTTTAGTTTTTCCCCCTCCTCCTCTTGTACCATCAATAAAACCTGCTTTTTCAGTAATCAGTGTATTGCCTGGTAAGATAACATTAGGGTCAGTGTGTATTGATTAGATCAGAAACAAAGGCAGCACATTATCAACAAGGTTTTAAACTGATTTTTATCAACAAAACCATAACATTCCTCTGCCTTTTACAACTTTTTTTAAAGATGTTACTGAATCCACTTTGGGGAAGGATTGAATAGGTTCTGCTGCTGAATTTTATTGCTTTTTTGTTGTTTTTGTTTGAGCTGTCCTTTATTTGTAACTTAATCAAATACGCAAATGGGAACGACATGCAGAAACATAAGGTGGTGACATGTGGGGACGTATCACCAGCCAGATTTAATCTGTAGACAGTGGTGAAAATAAAAATATGGACACTCAAGAGTAAATCATTTTCTCACTTCCCGTTGTAAGGAATGTGTAATCCAGCCAAATATATTCTGTCCCAGAGAGGTGGGCTACACCCTGATCACGGGCCTTTTAGGTAGACAGATAACGATTCAGGCAAAAATAAACTTGCCTTGGCATGCCAGTGGGCAGCTTTGATTGTTAAATGCAGAGTAACGGTTGCAGCACATGCATGCACAGAAGGCAACTGAAAATGCACAACATGTGAAAAATAGAAAGGGTTATAAAAGAACTTTAAAGAAGTAGATAAAACTGAGAATTCAGCACAAACTAAAAACAAAAACACATAAGACTGAACCTGGTCTCATCCACCTGGTTCATTTTTCTTCGTCTTTGTTATGACAATAGCTGTAGCGCTCTGGATGAACTGAGGATGACTGTTTGGGGAGATTACAACTGTCTAGCAAGCAATGAGCTGAGCCTTTGGGAAAGAACTTGGTTGGTAAATGTGAAAAAGTATCTCCTTCCCTTGAGGACTAAAACACTTTTTCAGTCTTTTTTGTAGTATTATGGTCAACTGTATCACATGAAGCACAAGCACGCTTGAGAACTTGGTGCTGAATCTCTGTGTGGTCAGTCAGAAATCTATACTGAGTTTTCTTTGCAGATTACAGCACAGAGCTCTAAACCTTTTCCTTTTGGTTCAGCTTCTCTTCCTTCTCTGTCTCCTTTTCCTTCTCCCCCTGCCCTCTTCGACCTTCTCTCTTCTTCCTGTCCCTTCCCCCACTGCAAGCCTACCCCCACCCTCTTTTATCCCACTCAGGGTAGAAAGACACCAAATGCAGCAAGGCCCCCAGGAACCGCCTGCACCTCCCACACTGCCTTTGAGCAGATCGATCATGCTGCCAGTCCAAATTACTCTTCCTTTGGCTGTTGTTCCTCCATACAATACTGAATATCAGCTCAAGAGCTGCATCTGAGTGCTTGCCATAAAACCCTTAAACAGCAACAGGTACTTTCTGTGGTTGAGTGGTTAAGACTAGTTTTTTTCGTGAATTTTTTCTCTTTTTTTCATGGTTTGCTCACTGTGCTGCAGAGTGTTTACATGTCCTGCACACATTGAGTGGCTGTGTGTAGCGACTGTGTGGGGCGATGGGGAGAACTCAGTTTTAAAGCTGCACACTGATCAGAGAAAAATGCATTAAAAGGTGTGTTTGATAAAACATGAAAAAGAAAAATCAAGTCCTTTAGTACACAATTAGAGCTGAAGAGTTGTCATACACAAAAGTGGGCAACTGGACTTCATTTCTGTTTATTTTGTTTAGATTTTTGCTTATTGTATTATATCTAGATTTTTATTAATACAAATCATTTGTATTTTGCTTCACTTTTGTGCTCCTGCCTTTTTACGGCATTGAGCTAATGCATTTATTTTACTGTGCTGATCTAAATTCTTTAACCTTTTTTATTGATGTGCTTAAAGTTATGGCTGCTGAAACAAAGTAATTTTACAACTTTTTTGGGACAAATAAAAATGCATATCTCATTTTTCTTATTCTGCTTTACAGCCCAGTAAAGAAACAATACGTATGTGTGTGTATCTACAAAAAGAGAATATGAGGTATTTCTTATGTTTAGGATTAACCTACATACTTGTTTTGTTTTTCAGAACTAAACCCAAACTTGGACCATTAATTCCAAGTGTTACAAACACACAATTATTGGCGAAATGGTATGATACAGAAAAAAATGATTAATTGGGTAATATTTGTTAAAATCTCTGGTGTAATGTAATTACTGTAACATATTTTCCTGTGGTGGGGGTCCAACGGCCAATCAGGAACGATTGCTGTAGGAAAACAAACACGGTGATTGGCCGAGACACTGCGGCGGTTTCAAGGCGCCTCGCGCTCGGCCGGAGGGGAGGGGGTCCAGTGAATGGAATGGGCGCCTGGAAACCGGTGGAATCTGCACAGAGTGAGGAGCGCGAGCCTCCGGACTTCCAACCGCCCAGCATGTGAAGCGACTCGCTGCGCGAACTAAAGTCGACAAACAGTGGAAATACTAGGCATTTACGCCTTTATCCTACATTGTTTAGCGCTAAAGTAAGTAGTTGTAAAAGTCCAGTAAGCTGGACTAAGGTGAAATTGCATTGTTTGGAGAAAACGGGACTTTTAAACGGACCGGGAGTCAGAGTGGACTGCTTGGAGTCACTTACAAAGACCATTAAGAAGTCATGACATGACGAGTGTTTCTCTTGGATTTATCTTCATTACACACGGGAGAAAAGTCGATTACAATCATTTTAACTGAAATTACTTGGACTTCTAGTTAAGTATTGGGACATTTATTGAAAAATTCTTTCCATTTTCCACCATTTTTGAGTCGCACTACTTGGATCAAAGTTTTTCCTTCCCTCCCCCCTCCTCCTCAACTATGGCGGCGGCCAGGTTCACCACTGGCTCCGTGTTTCTGCGGATCATGTGGCTGCTGTGCGGGCTCTCCTTTTTCTCACCCGCTTCTGCCCAGCATTACAACAGTGAGAGTGGAATATCCATCCCGGAACACGGCTTCTGTCAGCCCATCTCCATCCCGCTGTGCACCGACATCGCCTACAACCAGACCATCATGCCGAACCTCCTGGGCCACACGAACCAGGAGGACGCCGGACTTGAGGTGCACCAGTTCTACCCACTCGTTAAGGTCCAATGCTCTGCGGATCTGAAGTTTTTCCTCTGCTCAATGTATGCTCCCGTGTGCACCGTGCTGGAGCAGGCCATCCCCCCGTGTCGGTCCCTGTGTGAGCGGGCACGGCAGGGATGTGAAGCCCTGATGAATAAATTCGGCTTCCAGTGGCCAGAACGGCTGCGCTGCGAGGCTTTCCCCGTCCACGGAGCCGGGGAGATCTGCGTCGGCCAGAATACGTCGGAACCGGGCACCCCGCCCTCCTCTTCTTCTCCCTTTGCACCGGACCCAATTACTCCCCCTCCCAAAATGGCAAGACCGAACCAGCACCCTTCACAACCAAACCAGTACCACCAGTTCTCCTGCCCGCTGCAGCTGGAAGTGCCCTCCTACCTGGGCTACAGATTCATGGGGGTCAAAGACTGCGGAGCCCCCTGCGAACCTACCAAACCAACCGGGATCATGTACTTCCGAGAGGATGAGGCAAAGTTCGGCCGGCTTTGGGTCGGGATCTGGTCCATCCTATGCTGTGTGAGTACCTTGTTCACGGTGCTCACCTATCTAGTGGACATGAGACGGTTCCGATACCCCGAGCGGCCCATCATCTTTCTGTCTGGCTGTTATTTTATGGTGGCGGTAGCCTATGCTGCCGGGTTTTTCCTAGAAGACCAAGTAGTCTGCGTGGATAAATTCAAGCCGGACGGCTACAGGACAGTGGCTCAGGGGACCAAAAAGGAGGGCTGCACAATCCTTTTCATGGTGTTATACTTTTTCGGCATGGCCAGCTCCATCTGGTGGGTGATTTTGTCTCTGACTTGGTTCCTTTCTGCCGGGATGAAATGGGGCCACGAAGCGATTGAAGCCAACTCCCAGTACTTCCACCTAGCCGCGTGGGCTGTCCCGGCCATCAAAACCATCACTATCCTCGCCATGGGCCAGGTGGACGGGGACGTCCTTACGGGGGTGTGTTTCGTGGGGATCTTCAACGTGGACGCCCTCCGCGGTTTTGTCCTGGCCCCCCTTTTCGTCTACCTGTTCATCGGCACGTCCTTCCTCCTGGCCGGCTTCGTATCTCTATTCCGGATCCGCACCATCATGAAGCACGACGGCACCAAGACAGAGAAGTTGGAGAAGCTGATGGTGCGGATTGGCGTCTTCAGCGTCCTCTACACGGTACCGGCCACCATCGTGATCGCCTGTTACTTCTATGAGCAAGCCTTCAGGGAGCACTGGGAGCGCACCTGGCACATGCAGACCTGCAAGCGCTTCGCCGTGCCGTGCCCGGTGCACAACTTCGCCCCCATGACCCCGGACTTCACCGTGTTCATGATCAAATACCTGATGACCATGATAGTCGGGATCACCTCCGGTTTCTGGGTCTGGTCCGGGAAAACGCTTCAGTCGTGGCGGCGGTTCTACAAGCGGCTCAGTAACGGCAGCCACGGAGAGACGACGGTGTGAAGTTTGGAGCTCCCGTTACCTGAGAATGAGGTCGAATAGCTTTCATTTTACCACACTTATGGATGTATTTTTTGATCAGTTTTTTTCTGTTACAAGGTTGTGGCGCAAATACAGGCCTTTGAACACAACCAAAACTTTTAACAAGTGCCACAAAAGCTGGCTTAAATTTCATTATACTTCTCTCTTTTTTCTGCCCACAATCTTTGCTTTTGCATTTTTAAAAAAGTTGGATTTTAGCCTAAATGATCATAATGATTACTGGACTGTAATGCCAGACTTGTTATGAAACTTCCCACATATTATCCATTATATCCTTGTATTACTATTTGAATGTACTTCCTCTCAGCTCTTTTAAGAATTTGTCACAAAAAGACTGCAAACTGCAAGAAAAGGTCAAAGTTCAGATCCCTCCAACAGCCACACCCCCTCTGACTGTGAATTCAATACTTGGGGCGTTGTAAGTTACTCTGCTTTTAGCTAAAGACTGAAAAGCTTTAATACACATGTTAGATTTTGCAGAGTACAATCTGTTTGTTTTTGTTTTATACACCAGCTCTGCCATTATGTGCCAAGTGGCTGCCCACAAATCAAAACTTTTGCTTCCTTTTTTTTTCTTAAATATTTTTTCCTGTATTGAATGTTCACTCCGAAGGTGAATGAAGTTTTTATGTATTTGTTTGCACATTTATGCTAAGTGTTAAAAAAAAATATGATTTACACCACAGATTGACCTGGATCTAACACTTAGAGAGACCACACACACACACATACACCTCCACTCTCTGTAATTAAGACACACCAACTCATTGTTTGTCTCTGTGTGTGGTCTCCTATCTAAAAGACTTTTTTCTTCTTTTTTTTTTTGTTTGTTTGATCCTTTAAGACATCCAAAGCACCATTTCAACCCATCCAGATTTAATTCGAATGGCTGCTATGGGTTTTTGTTTCATCCTGGATTAAGATGACTGTACACACTCATGCCAGTTTTCTTGTAATTTCACTTGAAGTGTTTAAAGGTTTCTCTTTTTCCCAAGTAGACTGAACATGTTGGAACTTTTGTTAAATTGTTATGATTTTAGTGTCTATGCTGCCTCACGAAACTCCTCAAAACACAGAGAAACTTGAGGTTTTTATCTGGAAGGTAGCAGAGAGTCAAAAGGTCAAAGCCAGGTGGGAGTTCAGCAGTGTTGAATCTAAGGGCAGTAAAACAAGTTAATATATATATTTTAAAATAACTTGCAGTCTTTTCATACAATAGTAGGGGAACTTAATTACTGTTGAAATAAAACATTTTCAGGACAGAGCATTTTATAGTGTTGAAATGTAAAGCCTTTTAGTAAGTGGTGCCAGTAGAACTCAGATCACACCGCACAGGTTTAATAAAAAAGAAAACGTTATTTCTGTGTGACATTAACACCAATTACCAGGTTTCACATCACATAAATGCTGATGCAGCTAAGATGAGAGACAGACACTGCAGTTCTCTGAATTGTATTTGCAAGATAGTGAAAGGATTACAGCTGCTGGCGCCTCTGTAATTGGTGACAATAGCAATAAAGTTATCAGTGATTTGTTCTGCTTCCCAGGCCGCTATTCCTCGCAGAGCATTGGTCAAATGAGAAAATGACCTCTCAGACTTGAGTAATGAAATCAGTTGGAGTCATTGTGGGGAAGCAGAAAAACACGTTCTCACCCTGAGTCAGCCGTTAGGCAGCAGACGAGTGCCTGAAGCTTTTGTTTCTTTCCATGCAGTACATTTTCTCTGCATAGGTCACACACATGCATACACATAAGTAATGAACGGGAACGCTCCAGCAATGAGGGATGACTCGTATTACAGAGCTGTTATTGGTACTGTGTCCTGAATCCTTGTGTTATAATAATAATACTAAAACTGCGTACTTTGTACCAGTCTTCATATTATATGTTAAAGCAGTGTGTATATAGGAAATGCCAATGTTCCCATGTGAATTTACCACATACCTCAAAGCCTGGGTACAATTTGTTTGTAGGACTGAGTTAGGAAACGTTTCACTTCACTCATCACCTAACAATACAGAGCAGGTCTGTGTTACCAGGCTGACTGCACTGTTTGTGTTTTCAGAAGGAATACGAGTGTTTTTATCACAACATATGCAAGGTACCAAGTAAACAGACTGATTTTTTAAAAAGCATAATGTATTTATGGGGGGTACTCATATTTGTGTCTTCTTTTTTTTTTTTACTTGTTTTTTAAAATGAGATAAGCCTTATGTATGTGTACAGTTTGAATAAAAAGCGATAAAGTTTGTAATCTGTTGACCTCTGTGATTTGTTCTTGCCACTCATATTTTTAATGAATCTGTCTTATTGGCAATGCTTCAAGCATTAAATCCAGAGATACGGCAGGTGATCCAAACTTACACCTCAGCTCGAGTCATTGCTGACTTATCATTCTAACGCCAGCATGTCACAAGAATCACAGGCCAAATCTGTATTACCATGCGACCTGCATAAAAACAAACATAACTAACAAAAATCTGTTTTCCACTAGAACCTTTATGAAATTAATGATGGCTTTCAACCTGAAATAAATAGGTAATAAAAGTTATAAATGGAGACATTGTCTGGTATCAAAGATTTCCTATAGCTGCCCTTGTGGCAGGAGAGCCGAATCAGTTTGTTAAAGAAGGCCCAAAAATAAAAGGAAAATGCACAGATGTCTGTAAAGTGTGGTTAAAAAAGACTCAATCTTTAATTATTTGTGGAAGTCATGCTTCTGTGTGTATTCAACCATCAAAATCCTGCATACTTGTCCTAAACTACAAATTGTGTCTATAGTGTTAACCTTCAAGTGACTGTGTCGTGTTTTCATGACATCTGCTTTATGTGTCTCTGCTTTGGAGATAAAATTTGTTATTTCTTATTCTGATGTGATGAATCCAAATTGGACCCTTAAAGAAGCTGATTAGCAACTTCTTCCAATATATTTTCTTTTTTTCTTTTTACATGTTACAGCTATGTAAACATATTAGATAGATTTTAATCACACATTGTGAGCTTAAATTTTGTAATTTATTTAATGGTTTTTAGTGATAGTTCACCTTTTGTCATCATGTAACAATTTTAGAATCAGAAAAATAGTCTATAAAGAGGTCTTTCATTTAGAGACAGATATCAGTATAGGTGGGATGTTGAGTTTTATCAGTTATTTATCAGAATTTTACCACATTTGCAAAAGTCTTAAGCCATTGCTCATTTCTTCATTTTTCTTCCAAGAAGCCAGACTGTTTTTTTTGTGTCATTTTTTAAAGTGCATTTGGGTGGTTTTAGTTCTCCAGGTTTTGTGAAGTTTTTCTTTGGACATTGTCTGTGTTTTCACTCATTTTTCAGAGCAATGTTCTTTCAGTTTGTTTAGCCATTTAAAACAATGAATCACTCAAAAAAGACGCCTAACTCAAGGGTCGAAGCAGTGATGTGTTTACCCATAACAAGAAAACTTGCCAGAGAATCGACATTTAATTGTATCGTCAGACACTTTGTTACTAGGATCCTGTCATAAAAGCACATCATTTGTTTCCACCTCTTTAGTTGAATATACAAATATAATGCCAAAGCTGGTTCAGCTACTGTTTTCTAAAGGCTCATTAAATGGTCTCTGTGAAAAGATGGTTGTCAAGAAGCCACTCTTTAGAAACAGAAGCAGGGAGAAAGGACTGAAATGTGGTACATTACACAAGAGCTGGACTGAAAATAAGCAGCGATGGTAGTTATGGAGTGATGATTTGAACCCAAAATTTCAAATTTGGGTTTATCACTCTGTATGTGCAGAGGAGTTCAGTAAAGAGGGATGACAGTGAGTGTCTGCGGCCATCTTATTAAAGACGGTGGATGCTCTGTCACAGTTTGGGGCTGCATTTCAGCTTCATGCCAAAACTGATGGAAAAGAACATTTAAAGAGCGCAACTCTCCAGAAGGCAAGGACTATAGTAAAACTGATGTTTCGTGATGTTTTTATTATAACATGCTGACTTCAGCCTGTTTTTATTACAATATGATGACATAAGCTTGTTATGGCTTATGTGATGTCATAGGGCATCGCATTGAAAAAAATAAAAATTGTGTGGTACAGCTATCTCAGTGCCCTTTTGTTTAATATACTACTCAATATGGTTTCTTTAAATCTTTTTACTAAGAACTTTGAGTTCTTCAAGTAGCCTGGAGAACTATTATTAAAGACTACTTAAAGAATTTACATGTAAGAATTCCTAAAAGAGTTCTGGCCACAACCAAACCTGTTAAAATATTTAACACTGTAGGGTACCAGGATTTTTGCATTGCACATTTCTTGCTGCTAAAAGAGTCAAAATGTATTTTATTCATTTCTGGTTTAAATTAAAAACTTGTGGTATTAGAACTGACCTAATAGCATATCATGAAAAATAGAGCCAACTAACAATTTTGTCATTTTCACTTTCAGTGACTCAAACCTAGTGAAGTTTGTTTGCATCAGAAGAATTCCTATCATGACTTTTTCCATAGTTTTTTTTCTTACAGGACTTGGCCACTGTTGTTGGAATAATGAAACCCCTTTTTTATAGCATTTGCAGTCACTGTATTGTAGTGTTTAACTCTTAACTATGGCTACCCCACACTGGAGAAGCAGGATTTACTGCTGCACAGGCCTCGAGGCAAACACTTCCCCAAAATGGTGATGTAAAATATATTCAATATCTCACATCTACAAACAGAAAGTTTATTTAGTGTAAAATAAAAGTACAGCACTACAATCTGTGACTTCAAAGCGATCCATAAGTCAAAGGTCTTTAAGTGAACAAACAAATTACATTTTATTCTGTCTTGTTGTTATTATAATGAGAAAAGAACATATATAATCCGCGAGGTGTCTGTTAAAGTCCCCAGAAATATTTTGATGTACTGAATGAAATGTTTGTTTAATAATTTTGGTGTTTATAAGTCAGCGGCCTTTGTTTCTGAAGCTTGGGAAAGATCTCAGGTTGGATTATTTGTTCAGTATTTGTAAGTTATGGTGCTAGTCTGGCTCTGGTTTTATGTTGCTGTAAGCCTTTTCAGGCTGGCCGTATTGTGTATGCATGACACAATAATATACTTAAATCAGTCAATGTTCATAACATGTTATGACAACATATTTTACCAAATAAGGGCATGTAGTAGCTCTTACAGTCTTTGACCCTGGAAATCAGTCAAAGTTGGGCTTGAGTTTGGGTTGTTTTGTCAAACTGTGAGTCACGTGTATTGTTAAACAAATGTCAGCAGCACAAGTAGAAGGTTTTCACACTTTATGTGGATATTTTTAAGTCATTTTTGATCACCCCAGCCAAGGCATGCCTTCACTAACTTAAATACTAAAGTGCCACAATAAAGTTAGCTGTATGGGCATTAGTTTATGTAGATTAGGAAACATATACATGAGGAATCTGGTGAACTAGTGGGCAACAAAAGTTACAAAGATTAATGATAATTAAAAAAAATATCCTAAATACAGCACTGAGGTAGAGTTAGCTGCTTTAATCATACAAGAGAAAGTTATTCTAATTGAGTGTGCTTACACTCAATTTTGGTTGAACTTGGTGCATGAATTGTTTGTATGTGCATGGCAACAGTCCAGACTCTCAAACAGAACAACAGAACTTTCTGACCAAATATAAATATTCTTACATCCTGAATTTCTAAACAATCTGTATTAATTTGTGTTTACTCTTCATGCAGACAAACAGAAGGACACAATGGTTCATTCTCAGGCAAGACGGGGAGAGATATCTGCTGATATCAGTAAGGTTGTAATGGGAATCATGTCTCCCAGTCATCTCGAAACCCTTTCAGGGACAGAAAGCATTATATTAGTCAGTGGTTCTCAAATGAGAAGGCTAAGCGTTGGGTCTTAGGGTTTGTGGAAAGCATATATTATATACTGCATCAGGTCATTCATTCACTGCATCAGTAGTCTCAGCCCAGGAGTGTCATATAATGGGAAAAGCTAACATAACATGGCTGATGCTAACATAATGATCTGCAGACTAAACAAACACTGGGAATGCAAGTATCAACATCGAGAGAAAAATGCCCTTCATATGAAAAAATGCATCTAAACTTGATGCAGCAGAACTGTTTGCTGGTCTGTTTGAAAGTGACTGAAGATGCAATAAAGTAAGGTACAGTTCTCAACATATTTATCAGACCACCTATTATAAAAGCAAAAAGAGACAAATATTTTTAGAAATCTATTAAAAACTTGTTTATAGCTAAAACTTATATTGTTAGACAAATACCAAACAAAATTCATGCTTGATACTCAGATTTGAGCCGGCACACTGGACTTCACACTGGAGTCAGAAATGAATTAAACATAAAATTCAGCCACTAAAAATTATCTTTTGGAACTATTTTTACTCTTTATATTGCTGCAGAAACACAAAACTCCCCTTGTGTGGTGAAATGGCAAATGGTGATTTTGGTGTTTGTATCCCAGCTACCACAGAATTAAAAACAAAAACAAAAAAACAAACAAACAAACAAACAAACAAACAAACAAACAAGAAAAAAAAATTAGAAAGAAATTATTAGAATTATGCTGTGTTGTTTTTTTTTTAAAATAAATCATAAAATTCCTGAAAGAGGCCTTTAGTGCATGGTTCTTACTTTCAGAACATTATCAAACATAAACAGTTAATATGTGAAGCTATTAAACAGGACTTTAAAGATCCAGACTTGTAATAGTATACAGGGTGGGCCATTTATATGGATACACCATAATAAAATGGGAATGGTTGGTGATATTAAAGTCCTGTTTAAAGTTAAGTTGAAACCAAGCAAGAAAAACCTCTTCGACATGTCAATGGCTGTGGACAAAGAGAAACTTGTAAATAACTCAAGAAAGAATAAAGTTACATTGAAACCAAGCACACCATTGTTTTTCTTGTGACATTACCAATAAGTTTGATGTGTCACATGGCCCTCTTCCTATTGGAAAAACAAAAGTTGTATCTAAGACGGCCGACTTCTAAATAGCCACCATGGTCACCACCCATCTTGAGGAGTTTGCCCCGTCACATATACTAATGTGGTAGAAACAGGACTTTAATATCACCAAACATTCCCATTTTATTATGGTGTATCCATATAAATGGCCCACCCTGTATATTAAAAATTCAACAAGAACAAACACTGTCCTATGCGATGCAGTGATTTACTCCCTATTTCAGCAATCCTTAAACTGCCCAGCAGCCAGCTCAGCTTTTATTACATTCACTTATCATGTAGACACTTAGGCCTGACAGTGAAAATACTTTTCTTGCATGGGCATAACTTTACAAACACTAACAGAGATGTACAGGCAACACTGTGATGCCATTAAGCAGAAAATAAATGGTCGACTCTTGTATATTAAAAATGCCACAGTACTGCAAATGTTGTGAGTACGGTTTGATTTACCTCCTGAGGAGCCGTTCTCAAACTATCCAGCAGGCATCTCAGAGGAACTACCTCTATCCCAGTACTCAGGTTTCCAATGCCAGGTGTAGTACTGACCTCTGGTGGCCACAGCTGCTGAATGCATCTATGAGTAGTCAGTAGAATTATACATGCAGTTTGTTGACATGTTTTATTTTAAAGGTACAGTCAGTAATTTTTGATTTTTTTTTTCCAGAGAAAAAGGACACTGTACTCATAAATATAGATGCAGTAATGTCTAAGTACACCTTCCAGCAAACAAATGCATTCTGAAAACTTATAATTCTTAAAAACTACATAAGAGTGAGTTTGCGGTTTGTGGAGGTGGTCACTGGGCCATTTTTTTGTCCCAGTCCAGCCCTGCCAGTGACATATGTAGCATGCCGAAGGAGGAGAAGTTGTTTGCATCATTTAAATTGGTGCCTGCACTTTCAGACTCAAGATATGAAAGATCATATACAGTATAAACTGTGTCCCCATAAGACATATGTCTATATCAAGCTTACAATAAGCAGAAATATTTTTATGTAGTTATTCAACATTCATAACCTTAGAGATTATTTGTAAAGAGGATCAAAAGCTATTCCCAAATGAAAAAACCCTGCAAAAGAAAAATGTTCATTATCTTAATTGTCAAGGGTAACCGTATAGAACAGAGGGTTAAGCTGTGAAATTAGTCTGATGGTTTATTCTAAATAAATTCTTCTTAAGAAAAAAATCACTGTATTCATACCCATATGTTTAATACATTGTTTTGTTTGAGAGCATCACACACATCCCAGGAGCAAAGTGGAAAGTGTCACCCCTCCCCAAAAGAGAACCCCCCCCCCCCCCCCATCACATGCATCAAATGACACTGGTCTATTGTAAATAAATATCACATCAACAGATTTTCTTTTCTTCATGTTTACAGACTATAAGATGATTGTGGATAGTTACTCTCCCACAGAGCAGCGATTCCCTAGAAAAGTCTCTTGGTGAACAAAGCTATTGTTTTTTCTTAAACAAAAGCTTTTTACATGATTGCCTTATCTTAGGCAAATTAAATCCATAGAGAAATGGAGTCAGCATTGGTTGACAGATGAAAAGATAAATAGATA
Source organism: Rhamphochromis longiceps (assembly GCF_057381845.1). Lineage (NCBI taxonomy): Eukaryota > Metazoa > Chordata > Actinopteri > Cichliformes > Cichlidae > Rhamphochromis > Rhamphochromis longiceps. The sequence continues at coordinate 29,184,083 of NC_140572.1, forward strand.
AAATTATACGGACTGGTAGACGAGCAACTATAACACTGGAATCGATACACTGAAAAATTGAGCCAACAAACAGGTTTGACAAAGAGACGATCTGAGGGACACAAGTAGTCACGGCTTTCTGCTTGTTTTCTGTGGATGTTTTTCGACAAACTGCCAAAATCTTCACATAAGACACTGAAATGAGAGTGAATGGTATGAAAAAGCTTACAAAGAGAAAGAATATATCAGATAAAAAGTTATGGACTGAAATGAAACATGAAAGTCTAAGTATTAATCTGTGGTTACAATACACATTTTCAATAATAGTTCCACAAAACTTCAAACTAAAGATAAATGAGAATGATAGTATTACACTAAGGAATGAATATATCCACACGAAGAGAATCATGAAAAACACTCTCTCTGTGTTCATAATGACATTATAGCGTAATGGATGACAGATTGAGATATATCTGTCATAGGCCATGGCTGCTAAACTGCAAAACTCAGCAGGCCCACTTATGTACATGGAAGACATGTGCAGAAAACACCACGGCAATGTCACTTCATGGCTGTCTGAAAACATCTGTGAGAGCAAAAGAGGATATAGCGATGTGCTGACATTTATCTGGTTCACACATAAGTTACAAAGCAGTATATACATTGGTTCATGCAGCTGTATGTCCACACGTATGACCACAATAAGGACTGTGTTGGCCACACATATAGAGAGGTACCAGAACAATATTATTACAAAGTACAGGTACTTTAACTCCCCAACATTTCCATAAGCAGCCAGCACAAATGACACTATCTCACTGGAGTTTTCCATTTTCTACACAATATCCCACAGTGAAAAAGACAATTCAATAATAATGTTATGGATGATCCTTTTCGATATGAAAAAGAGTATTTGACCAGATTAAAGAAATTTCAGTTCTTTAAATACTGTTTTACAAATACATGTTACCTGATTGTGACATATTCTTTCTCAGCCACCTGTTAATAAATGAGCAGATTAATCAAGGAACAAACAGCAAGCACTTTTATACAATATTCAGACTTTCATTAGATGTTAATATATTACACATAACATTTTACTCAGCTGCTTTCCTCTCAGCTGAACGAGACGATCTGTAAATATTTATAGCTGCAGCATAAAGGAGGAGACATGAAGTGGAGTGGGGCTGAACTTGAGCTTTAGGTTAGGGACAATGAAATTCTCTCCTTTGACAAACATGTCTGACTTTTTTTTTGTTTATTTATGTATGCTTGATTCAGAAATTACAACATTTCTTAACCGTTTCAGAACTGAATTTGAATTTAATGATAGTCAGTTTTGGAGTGGCAAACTGTTGAACACAGCAGAATTGTTGGCAGAATAAATTTCAGCCCTCTTTGGACACTGTAAAATGTAAATAAAAATAGAGTGCAATGATTTGCAGATCTCACAAACTCATATGATGTTCACATTAGACTAGTGTTTCCCAAACTGTGGTACACGTACCACTAGTGGTACTTGGGCTCTCTCTGGTGGTACGCAGGAAATCTCCAATTTTTTTAAAAGATTAAATAATATACCATTGTGGAGGTATGCAAAGACAACATGAGAGATCCTGAGGCTCTTCTGGGAGCCGGAGTAAAAGAGAAAAGCGTGAGTCCTCTATAAAGAGTAGCCTTTCCTTATCGCCAGCGGCCGCGGCCGCTATGGAGCAACTGGCGGGCTCGTTTCCCTGCAAAGGCGGCACGGCGCTGTCACGCTGATGGTAAAAACACAGCCCTTTTACATGGTGCCGCCGTGCTGCGATCCCAGCCACCATGGATGAATTGGAGGCCCCCGGGAGAAATGGTGGGGGCGCGGGAGATGCCGTTGATGATCGGGAACTATCGCCTGGATGCTGAAGCTCCTGGTAGCCAGGAGAATGCGATCCGCTTCTTCTGCAAGTGAGTGTTAATTCTTCGCGTCCAACAGCGGGGAGTTGGCAAGGCCAGCTCGCACCGGCAACTGTCAGGGGAAGAGGAATCTGCCATCATGTGTTCCTAGCAAGGACAGCGTGCTCTCAATGACCTCGCGAGCGGTACCATCACCCAGACCCGAGAGAGAGAGGAGTTTCTTGAGAGCGGTGCATTTCCTTTGACACAGAGACGATCTGAGGGACGCAAGTAGTCACGGCTTTCTGCTTGTTTTCTGTGGATGTTTTTCGACAAACTGCCAAAATCTTCACATAAGACACTGAGATGAGAGTGAATGGTATGAAAATGCTCACAAAGAGAAAGAATATATCAGATAAAAAGCTATGGACTGAAACGAAACATGAAAGTCTAAGTATTAATCTGTGGTTACAATACACATTTTCAATAATAGTTCCACAAAACTTCAAATTGAAGATAAATGAGAATGATAGTATTACACTAAGGAATGAATATATCCACACGAAGAGAATCATGAAAAACACTCTCTCTGTGTTCATAATGACATTATAGCGTAATGGATGACAGATTGAGATATATCTGTCATAGGCCATGGCTGCTAAACTGCAAAACTCAGCAGGCCCACTTATGTACATGCAAGACATGTGCAGAAAACACCACGGCAATGTCACTTCATGGCTGTCTGAAAACATCTGTAAGAGCAAAAGAGGATACAGCGATGTGCTGACGTTTATCTCGTTCACACATAAGTTACAAAGCAGTATATACATTGGTTCATGGAGCCTTTTGTCTACACGTATGACCACAATAAGGACTGTGTTGGCTACACATATAGAGAGGTACCAGAACAATATTATTACAAAATACAGGTACTTTAACTCCCCAACATTTTCATAAGCAGCCAGCACAAATGACACTATCTCACTGGAGTTTTCCATTTTCTACACAATATCCCACAGTGAACAAGACAATTTAATAATAATGTTATGGATGATCCTTTATTGATAATATTTTTATCAATAGTCTTTTAATATATAAGAACGAAAACCAGCTGAGCAAATTCTCTGTTATACTGTTTAAATACCGTATTACAAATAATTGTTACATCATTATGACACATGTCTTCTTAGAATGTGTGTCACTTCTAATAGAATGTGCACATCAGCAATTAACAAACAATTTTACAATATCCCATGGTAAAAATTATAGTTCAGTAATAATGTTAAGAATGATCCTTGTAGAGTATTTCAGGTTTCCTTTAATTCTATTCTTTAAAAACTGTTTTACAGATGGATGTTACCTCATTATCACATATTTTTGTCTCAGTCACCTGTTAATAAATGAGCACATTAGTGATCAAAGAACAAACAGCAACCAGTTTTATACAACTTTAAAACCTAATTTTTCATCAGATGTAAACACATAACATTATACTCAACTGCTTCCCTCCAAGCTAAATGATACAAAAGCATGTGTTAATACTTATAGCTGCTGCAAAAAGGAGGAGAAATGAAGTGGGGTGGGGCTGAACTTGAGGATTAGGTTAGAGTTAATGAAATTCTTTTCTTTGACAAACATTTCTGACAGTTTTGTTTAAGAATTCTGCATCAAAAAATAATAAAAATCAAGATACACATTTCATCAGGTACCACAACTTTTCAGAACTGTAGAGTAAGATAACCTTTGTGAAATTCAAATTTCCCCACAAAACGTTTGTTAAAGGTTTCAGAACTGAATTTAAATTTATTTGGGTAAAATATCAAACATAGTAATAAAACATTAAACGTAGTAATTTGAATTTCAGATTGATTTTATGAAGAATTCATTTTTGGCAGGATCAATTTCAACAGTTTTTTTTAGACCCATTCTTTTTTCTTTTTGTACACCCACTGGTACTCCTATAATTATGAGGTGGGAGTGTATGTTTGATATTGTTTTATGTTCTTCAAAAAGAAAACGGCATATTGTTCAATTTGTCTTATGTAAAAATGGATGCAGAAAAAAAAAATTCAACAGTTTTGTCATTGTTCGTGGGAGCAGCTGAGGGGTATTGTATTTGTCATTAGGATGGCTCCTTGCAAAAAAAAAAAAAAAAAAAAATTAGTTTTACTTACTCCCCTGTGATTGGTTTGATTGTTTTCACCCGTGTCTCATTCCTCTGGCTGTCTTCACTTTCTTGAACCCTATGTGTATAAATAGTCAATATAATGAACTATTTATACACATAGTCCATTTAATGGATTAGTTATACACTTCCAATTAAATTATGTCATACTGTCTGTCTACCTTCTCAGTGTATTCCTAATTTTGCCTGGATTCCTGTAAAGGATTTGTTTGTTTTTACTTTGGAATTTATATTTGATCTAATTCGTGATTTCTTTCTGGGGGCATTCTGCTTTTGAGTTCTCATGGCTACACATGACCGTTGCAGTCATGGGTAAACTACTGAGAAAAGAATCAGTAAAATCAATAATGATATTGAAAATGTTTGATTAAAAGCAAAAGAAAAAAAACAAACCCAAACTCTTAATGGCCTTAAAAAACAAAAAAGGATTGTTTTACTGGGTATTCTCCTGGGTGGAGCTGCCTGCATGGCACCTGAGCCCCATCTGCTGTCAGTTACAGGAGGACTATATAAGCCAGTGCTGCCTGCTACTCATTGCCAGTTCATTCTTCCACCTACTGTGGTAACTAGGCCTCATCTACGCTCCACTCTTCCCTCGCCCTTTATTTGTGTTTAACTGTACAGGTCTCCACCAGTGTTGGTCAAGTTACTTGAAAAAAGTAATCAGTAACTAATTACTGATTACTTCCCCCCAAAAATAATCCTGTTACTTTACTGATTACTTATTTTCAAAAGTAATTAATTACTTAGTTACTTAGTTAGTTTTTAAAAACACAATTTACAACCTGAATAGGTGATAAAGCGATAGATCTTTCAGCCCAATTCTACTTTTTCTGCATAATCCATCATACAAAATGTAATCAAATGGAAAAGTCTCTTTTAAAAACTTGTTTTATTAATTTTAATCTTTTAACTTTGTGCATCAAGCAAATATTTAATTATATGCAACATTCTCTGACTGGAAGAAATTTGTTTAACATTTAAACCTATTTTCTGCACATTCCAGCACATAAAATAAAATATTTTTTTGTGTTTACACTCACTCTTTCAAATAGATGCAAGTAAAACACAGCAGAAAATAAATAAAATCAAAGACTAGCGGTCCTGTTGCTCTATTTTCACCTGTAAAGCAGGAGTGGGGTAGGCAGAGGTTTGCCCTGGTGCAGGTGTGCCGCAGCGGTCAGTTGAAGAATCCGCGAGTTTCTCTGTGAATTTCACATTACGTCGTAGCGCACTCGGAGCCTGCTTGGAAGTTTAGGGATTTTTTTCCGCTGTAAAAAGAAGTTTTCTTCCCACGCTCATACTCTCTCTTCTGCACTCGATATATTAGCCATTGTCAAAGGAGCTTGCAAAGAAAAGCGTCTGGACTTCTTTAAGTTACTTCAAGACGTTTCACCGAGAAGCTTCTCGGTGAAACTTCTCGGATGAGAAGCTTCTCGGATGAGAAGCTTCTCGGACAAAAACAGGCTCCTGCCAGTTTTTGTCTGAGCGTGTTAACACGCTCAGACAAAAACTGGTTCATCCGAAAGACAAAACGCCAAAACACAGACTTAACAATGTGGTGTATGCTGTACAGTGCAGCGAGGAGTGCCCAGACCTCTACATTGGAGAGACCAAACAGCCACTTCACAAGCGCATGGCACAACACAGAAGAACCATCTCCACAGGACAAGACTCAGCTGTCCATCTGCAGCTTAAGGATAAAGGACACTCTTTCGAGGATGCCAATGTTCACATTTTGGACAGAGAGGACAGATGGTTTGAAAGAGGAGTGAAAGAAGCCATCTATGTCCACTGTGAGCGACCATCTTTGAACAGAGGCGGGGGTTTACGACACCAACTCTCTGCCATCTATAATCCAGTTTTGAGATCCCTTCCCAGACGCCTTAACGCCCACTCACATCCTGGGATATCTGATCTCAGGAATTCGCATGATAAGGTGGGGCCAGGTTTCACAATGAACTCACCCGAAACTCTGGCTGATTGGGACCCACACCTAGTTTCACACCTTGTCTCAGGCGATTAGAGGATCATCAGGGGGTCCTTTTGTCCCTCTGTGGGGGGATACTCCCACTAGGTTTATATCTGGGACTCTCCACCATTTGACCTTAGAACTGAAGAAGCTTCTCGGATGAGAGGTGAAACGTCTTCAAGTAACTTAAAGAAGTCCAGACGCTTTTCTTTGCAAGCTCCTTTGACTACAATGACCTGGATGACTGAGAACCTTCACAGACATATTAGCCATTGTTGATCTGCACACAGCTGTTGTCACGAACGTCGCACTCGCTTACGTCACTGTCATGAGACATTCTCGCAAAAAAAATCACGGTTTTAGTATCGCAGTGAGGCAGCGTTCCTACGGGAAAGTAATCTAATTACCATTTTTGCAATAGTAATCCCTTACTTTACTTGGACTCACCACCTGTTGTATGCTCTCCAGCGCTGGCTTCCTTGTTCCACCTCGGTAATCTGCTCACTAGGGAAATCGTCAACCTGTCGCTTTGCCTGCCTGTCCTCCAAGACACTCTTGGCAACTCAGAGAATTGTTTCTCCCACAGAAACCCTCCCTGAAGCTTCCCAGTCTGTCCTGCATGTAAGCCAACAGCACCTACTCACCTGCTCCTTTACCTGTCAGTAATTGCTTCTCCCTTTGTTGCAAAGCTCCCATGGTTCCGATCGCGACCTCTATGGACAGCCGTCCCCGTAAGCTGCCTCTGTTTCCACAGGCTCCTGCCAGACACCCTCTCTTCTTTTATGATTAGGCTTAAATCTGTCCTTTTTGATAAGGCTTAAATAAAGGGCTGAATCAGTTTACCTTGAAACCTCTCACTGCAATAGAGCTAGTCTCCTGGGGGCTTCCCATGACACACTGGGCTTTTTTTTTACTCTCTGTTTATACACCACTTAATCATTAATTATTATTCATCTTTGGTGCTCTTCCATTGTGTGTCTTTTGTTCTGTCTCCCTTTACTCACTTCCAACTGGTCATGGCAGATGGCTACCCTTTCTTGAGCCTGGTTCTGCCAGAGGTTTCTTTCTGTTAAAAGGGAGTTTTTCCACCCTTATCACCATTGTTGTTGGGTTTTCTTTGTATTATTGTCTTTGTCTTACAATATAGTGCCCCTTTGAGGTGGCCGTAGTGGTGATTTTGTGCTATATAAATAAAGATATAAAAATAAGTAAATAGAAAAACTGAACTGAAAATGTGAATTTGTCAGAGCATAATATGGGCTGTATAGGCCCAGCTCGCTTTCCTCAGGGCTGCGTTTTTTTTTTTCCTCCACTGCCTTTCATTTACTGTGAGCCCCATCTGCTCTGTGCATTTGCATTTGTTTCTAATGATTGTAGAAACAAATACATAAATAAATTTAAATGCTGGACATGATACATTTGTCCTAAGTCTGCTTCCGGATGGTAAACAGAATCATGGACCTGAAAGGCATGATTTTTGAAAGTGGTGTGGCACACATTTGAATATAAACACCAGTGAGATCAAGGTGATGACTGTTGATTTTAAGAAGGGGGCTGTAACACACGCTTGTGCTTTATTGCCAAGCCGAGTGTTTTAGTGGACAGTTCTTCATTCTCACTGTTGCCTTTACAGGCTGTTACCAATTGGCATACTCAGCGTTTTTGTTTGTGTTTTGTTACACACTACTGTTCTCTCTCAGCTACTCTTCCCCTCTAGATCCCAGCGTGCTGCTCAAATCGCACAGATATGACCTGATAATAATCTCCAGCTCCACTGGCCAGCCTCCCGTGGCACTGCCTCTGAACCCGCTGCACCACCATGAACAAAACCCCAAGACAAGTAAACTCATTCACTTGGGATAGCGTCTCATACATAACGGAGACCAGGTACGTCACCTATTCCCACCTGTGAACCACAGCCTAAGAGGCTCTCATGCATTCCTTCCAGTTTATGCTGGGCAGAGTACCACTAACACTGGAGCTGGAAGTCAACAAAAACAACATCATCATCTGCAATAAGAAGAGATGAAATCCTGAGACCACCAAAGTGGAAGCCTTCTACCATTTGACTGGCACTAGAAATACTGTTCAAAATTCTGAAAAAAAAAAAAAAATCAGTGACGAGTTCACCCAAGATGAAGTCCAACATCCTACAGAGCCCAGAAGATCCCCAGAGGGAGTTATTCAAATGCCACAAAAATTCAGCAAAAAAAAAGATTGGCTATGTCAACTCCAAACTACACTGATCAAATATCATTGAGAGGAAAACAGTATTTTATCATTGAGAGGAAAACAGTATTTTAGGACCAGAAAGAAACTGACATTGTTTGTCCTGAATATAAGGTTAAACTAACAGACAGCCTCTTATCACCAGTATTCTGGCAAAGACCTTTTCAGTGATGCCAAGTGTAATTCCTCCTAGAGTTGGACCACACCCTGCGGTCTACCTATATAGTATATCTATATCCACAATGTTTCCAAAAATATTTGCTTGTCTGCCTTCACACATATATGAACTTGAGTGACATCCCATTCTTACTATATTGGGTTCCAACTGTTTCTGCTTTGTTATGATATCATTAACAGCTAATTTTAGAATATTTAGTAGCGACAAAATGTCACAACTGGACCTTTTGCACATCCTATCAAGGTACTATGCTGGAATTCAGCTCCCAAGAGTGACCCATTCTTTCACAAATGTTTCTAGAAGCAGACTGCATGCCTATGTGCTTGATTTTATACACCTGCGGCCATGGAAGTGATTGGACCACATGAATCCAAAGATTTGGAATTATGTGTGTGTGTGTGTGTGTGTGTGTGTGTGTGTGTGTGTGTGTGTGTGTGTGTGTGTGTGTGTGTGTGTGTGTGTGTGGAAAGACAGGTAGGTAGATGCATAGATAGCTGTTTTCAAAAATGCATATACATCTTCATAAATTCATTTATGTATCCTCATATTTAAATTATTTCTAATTATTTTCATATAACCATGTATTAAAATCTCTTAAAAAATATATAACTTTAAGGACAGTATGATAACCAGAAATATGGTTTACTGCCTCTTGGTAATGGAATAGAGGGTTAAGCTGTGAAATGAGCGCACTGGGTTGATTTATACAATCCATTAATCCATCAATACCTTTAGTGTCATGCATTGTTTTGTCAGTGCAGAATAATACTCTTAGCATTCTGCTGAAAGCTGATCATCCTACACCCTAAAAACTAAAACTGACATTTACTTAAAATTTTTGAGGCAACACTTTTACACTTAAAAATCTGTTCAATATACTTGATCAATTGAATAACTAAAGCTTAAACATATTAAGTTGAAATGAGTAATTGTAGTTGTTACACAAACATGAAAAAATTGAGTAAAGAACACTGACATTCTTGGTCAATGTAACTGAAATATAGATGGTCGGTTAATTCAAAATTTTGTTCCATTTACTTAATATTGTAAACTGAATGTAATCAAAATTGTACTTAATATTAAATATGGTAAATGGCCTGTATTTGTATAGCCCTTTGCTTAGTCCCTATGGACTGAAAAGCGCTTTACACTACTTTCAGTCATCCTGAATGTGTGTGTGAATCATTCAGTCATTCACACACTGGTGATGGCAAGCTACATTGCAGCCACAGCCACCCTGGGGCGTACTGACAGAGGCTGCCGAACACTGGCGCCACCAGGCCCTCTGACCACCACCAGTAGGCAGTAGGTGACCGAGACTGTTTTGAGCCACTGGTAGTCTAAAAACCAAACAAACTAATATGTAGTTGTGTGTTTCGTAATACATGTATGAAAATTACCACATGTTAAACATTTTTCCAAATGAAAGTTTAATTTTCATAAACATGGCAATAACTCGAAATAAACAAGCACTAAAAAGACAAGAGCCTTTCCCCTTTTAGCTCAAAGCCTTACATACTTGAAGGATAAATGGCAAACCAGGACAGCAAACACAAAAGCTCAGAGTATTTAAAAAACAAAATGAACAGAACAATGTAAAAGGCTCATGGTACTCAATTACTCTATATTATTGTGTTTTACTTAAACTTTTCAGTTGTAGTTGCTGACAATAAATAATATTGATTTGAATAATTAATGATTTTAGTACAGGATACTGATGAGTATAGATACCTATTTGTCAAATATTTTGATTCAATTTTAAACAAAAATATTAAGTTCATGCAAAAAAGGTATTCTGTGAACTGCATACTGAATTTTTTTGTCTGAGATAAATGTAAATGAATACCTTAATTTAACACAAACACATACGTTAACATTTTAGACATTTATTTCAACTTATCAAACTCAAATAATTACTAAAAGGATATTCATAGATTTTATCAGGCTCATCTAACTTATATTTATAGTGATATTTACTAAGCCTCTGAATTACTTTTTAGAGTGTAGGAGTAACAAAGAAAATAGATGTTGAAATGCTGCTACTGCAAAACAAATTTTAAAAATGCAATAATTACAATATAAACTGCGTAAATGACATGATATGATGTGAGCAGATTTTATTTTCTTTACATTTTAAATCTTTCAGATGATTGGTGAATATTACTTTCCCACAGAGCAGAGATGCTCTAAAACAGCGGTCTCCAACCTTTTTTGCGCCACGGACCGGCCTTTAAGGTGTCGCGGATAAATACAACAAAATAAAACTAGTACCGGTACCGAAAAAAAGAAGATTTATTCATAACACACGTGAAAAGACGCAGGAAAACCGAGTTAACGATAAAAACGATAACAAAATAACGCTGAAAACCGATAAAAACCCTGAAAACCATACATTTCACACCTGAGCCTCAACTCTCTCGGCCCAGTACCAAATGACTCATGGACCGGTACTGGTCCGTGGCCCGGGGGTTGGGGACCGCTGCTCTAAAAGAGCCTTTTTGGTGAACAAAGTGATTTATTTCTTTTTAAAAACAAACCTTTTACATGATTGCCTTATCTTTGGCAAATTAAATCCATACAAAAACGGGGTCAGCATCGGCTGACAAATGAAAAGATATATAGATAAAATGATATTGACTTCATGTGGTAACTGAGCAACAATAACGCTGGAATCAATAGACTGAAAGATGCATCCGACAAACAGGTTTGACACTGAGACGAGCTGAGGGGTGCAAGTAGTCACAGCTTTCTGCTTGTTTTCTCTGGATGTTTTTCGACAAATTGCCAAAATCTTCACATAAGAGACTGAAATAAGATTGAATGGTATGAAAATACTCACAAAGACAAAGAATATGTCAGATATAAAGCTGTGGAATGAAAGTGAACATGAAAGTCGAATTAGTAATTGGTGGTCACAATACACATTTTCAATATTATTTCCACAAAACTTCAAACTGAAGACGAATGAGAATGATAGTATTACACTCAGGAATGAATATATCCACACAAGCAGAATCATGAAAAACACTCTTTCTGTGTTCATAATGACATTATAGCGTAATGGATGACAGATTGAGATATATCTGTCATAAGACATGGCTGCTAAACTACAAAACTCAGCAGGTGCACTTGTGTACATAAAACACATCTGCAGAAAACACCACGGCACGGTCACTTCATGCCTGTCTGAAAACATCTGTGAGAGCAAAAGAGGATACAGTGATGTGCTGATGTGTATCTCATTCACACATAAATTACAAAGCAGTATATACATTGGCTCATGTAGCTGTCTGTCCACACGTATGACCAAAATAAGGACTGTGTTGGCCACACATATAGAGAGGTACCAAAACAATATTATTACAAAATACAGGTATTTTAACTCCCCAACATTTCCATAAGGACTTTTGGGCGGTGCTGTCAAGTTTGTTGGCTCTCTGTCATAGAGTATCACTTCCTGTTCCTGTTACAATACACAGTGGTGTTTTTTGTGTAGCCAATTTAATTAAAAACTAATAGATAGCCTGTAATTTCATGGTGTAATATTACGTGCTTCATCGAAAGCACATGCTCTGTTATTTTCACAGTATTCATTTACTGTGGCTTTAGGGATTTGCTAGCTTAGCATAGTTTGTAGCCAACTTGCTAGCAGTATGGCCTCCTCACCTGTCCCTCCTGCACCTTTCTGCTCATTTGTCTCAGATGTTTTGTTACTCCTCAGCCTCCTTTAGTATTAACAATATTTGTAATAAACATAGCCTGTTTGCGGCCCCTCAGGCCAGGATCACGGGCTTCACACTCTCGAAAACCCATAGCTAGCCAGACAGTGCAGATGAAGGTAGTGTAGCCAACGTAAAATTATAATTCACTACAGTAGTAATGACACCTGGTTACAGCAGTTGGATATCACCTAAATTAATATTGAATCGATGTGTAACTTTGCAAAACAATGTTGGATTCCAGCATTTTCTGCCCCTCCAATCGGAGCAGGAGCAACATGTTTAGTTGTATGTTCTCCTTAAATTGCTGGCTACCTGAGTGATGTCCAAACAATGACTGTCAGCAGCTAACCAGAGTTGGGACAAGGAAGCAGAGTTGACATCAAGTGGATGACATCAAGCTGTGTGCCAAAAGTGAACGAGACATCGATTCACTGATCCACACCACCATGATATACAGCAATGACATCGGAATTCCATAGAGGACAATATTTTAAAACATCTATTTATACTCATATGTGTTTAATATAATATTTTGTTTGCAAGAATAATAACATTTGCTTTCACTGAAAAAATAGATAATCTCACTAGAAAAGAGGATATTACATGTTAAAAGTTGATTTAAAAAAAAAAAATCTAAATGAAACAATAGATCATGTTAATGCAAATATATGAAGTCAGCAGGCTTTATTTTCTTCATGCCATGTCCACAAACAATAAGATAATTGCTGAATGTTATTCTACCACACAGGAAAGATATTGAACAAGGAGATGTATTTTCTGGTAAACAGAAGTCCTTTACATGATTACCTTTTCTAAATTTTCAAAATAAATTCTCATTTTAACAAACCCATTGTTTGCATACCCATAAATGTTTTGTTTGCAAGAATAGTGCCATTAACATTTCACCAAAGGAGTTAAGAGGAAATTTGAGTCTGTAAAGAGCTTTTGCTGTATGTATCAATAAATGAATAAAATATGTCTATGAGATCATTGCTAAATATCACTCTCCCACAGAGTAGAGGTTCTCTAAAACAGTCTCTTGCTAAAGAAAGTGATTTATTTTCTTTTAAAAAGTAGCCTTTTAAATGAGTGCCTTATCTTTGGCAAATTAAATCCATACAGGAACGGGGTGAGCATTGGTTGACAAATGAGGACATACATAGGTAAAATTATACGGACCTCGTCCGGTACCCGAGCTATTAAAAACCTAAAGTCAATAGAGTGAAAAATGCAGCCAACAAACAGGTTGGACACAGAGACAATCTGAGGAGTGCAAGTAGTCACGGCTTTCTGCTTGTTTTCTATTGATGTTTTTCGACAAACTGCCAAAATCTTAAAGTAAGAGACTGAAATGAGAGTGAATGGGATGAAAATACTCACAATGGCAAAGAATATTTCAGATATATAGCTCTGGGTTGAAACTGAACATGAAAGTCTTATCATTAATTGGTGGTCACAATAAACATTTTCAACAATATTTCTGCAAAACTTCAAACCAAAGATGAAAGAAAATGAGAGTATAAAACTAACAAGTGAAAAAATCCACACAAGCAGAATCAATAAAAACACTCTCTTTGTATTCATAATGACATTATAGCATAATGGATGGCAAATTGAGATATATCTGTCATATGCCATGGCTGCTAAACCCCAAAACTCAGCAGGTGCACTTATGTACATAAAACACATCTGCAGAAAACACCACGGCACGGTCACCTCATGGCTGTCTGAAAACATCTGTAAGAGCAGAAGAGGATACAGTGATGTGCTGCTGTTTATTTCATTCACACATAAACTGCAAAGCAGTATATACATTGGCTCATGTAGCCTTCTGTCCACTTGTATGACCACAATAACAACTGTGTTGGCAACACATATAGAGAGGTACCAGAACAACATTATGACAAAATACATATATTTTAAAGCTCCAATATTTGCATAAGCAGCCAGCACAAATGACACAACTTCAATCTCACTTGAATTTCCCATTTTCTGCTGAACATAAGATAGTGAACAAGATATATATGTAAAAAATGATCAATAGTACTTTTAGATATTAGAGTACGAGATCCCAGTGGCTGAGCAAAGTTTCTATTATATCAATTAAATACTGATTTGAAAATAAATGTTGTGTCAGTATAACATATTCCTTGTCAGCAGATGTGATACCTGTGATAAAATGTGCACTCAAAGCAATCAAAGAACAATTTTATACTTTACAAAGTTCAAGATTCTAGGCTAGAGATTCATTTGAACTGAAGAATACGTGACATTGTACTCATTATACTCCCTCCAGCTGAATGAGGAAAAAGCTAACATTTATAGCTGCAGTGCAGAAAAGACTAAATGGAATGGGTGGGTCTTAACTTCAGGACCAAGGTCAGGGAGAATGGCATTCTTTCATTTGTCCAACATTTATGATGTTCTTTTAGTTTAAAAAAATTCTTATAAAATTCTAACATCAAAACATGGTTTTCATTAGTTACTACAAGTGTTCAAAACTGCAGAGAAGATAACTTAAATAACTTGTGTGAATGTTAAAGGAAATTCAAAATTTTCTCTACAATCCTATCTCATCAGCTGAACAGTCTACCACCACAACTACGTTTGGTTGAATGATTCTCTTTAAACAAGTCTTCTGTTGATTTTTTTTTTAAATCTTAAAACTTTCATTTACATTTAACCTTTTGTATTGTCTATATATACTATTTTGGTGCCTAATGCTTTGTTTATTTTAGCCTTTGTGTATAGTGCTGTGTGACTGCTTGTCTATGAAAAGGGCTTATTAAATAAACCGTACTTAACACTTAGGAGCTGTCTTGCATACTGGAAAGTACACCTCTCTTTCTCCTTTCTCCTGCTTTCGGCATATTCAAATTTGCTCTACACTCTATAGCCTGAACAGACTCTTTTTTAAAACTCCTTCCATAGAAGTTAAAGGCCTGGCTTCTACTCAAAACATGGGGAAGCAGGGGTTGAGAAGTGTTGTGGTGTGATGAATGTGCAGCTGGCAGCTTGTGAGCTGCAGCCGTGGTAAATAAAATGGCTCAAAAGAAGGATCTCTGGACCTGCCGTGTCTCTACCACACCACAGTGGTGTCGAAACCCAGGACGCGGCACAGTGTGTCCATGCCAGAGCCAGGAAAGGGGGAAGCTGGCTGAGATGGTGGCCGAACTGGTGGCCACCCAGCGCGAGCAGGCGGCGGAGGCGCGCCGTCATTGGGAAGAGCTGCGGGACCAGACCGAGCGTCACCTGGAGAGAATGGCGAACCTGACAATGCTGCTCCAAGCCTGATCAACAACGCTGCCGCCACCCCCACCGGTGTATCCTGACTGTGGGGAAGTGACGGAGGAGCCGCGTGGGGCAACACGGTAGCTGGAGGAGGGGGGACAGCTGGGTGAGGTGCTGCTCCAGTCGGGAACGGTGGAGGAGCTGCTCCAGCCAAAGATAGATGAGGTGTGAGAGGGTCCTTGCCTGCTGGAGGTGGAGGAGCTGCTCCAGCAGGAGATGAAGGAGGTGCACAAGGGTCCGCTCGAGCCAGGAGTGGTGGAGGAACCATGTGGGGAGACGGAGGTCCCCGTCCAAGTGGAGCCTGCTCAATATGGGTCCGAGTTCGAAGCGCGAGCTGTTCTGGAGCGACGGCTGACGGCCCAGCCGCCCTTGAGCAGGGCCTGCAGGGTCGTACCTGCTCGCCAGGTGGCCGGCCTCCGGACCAGCATCACCGCCACCGCTGGAGGCATGGCCGGCCTCCAGACCAGCATTGCCGCCACCACCGGAGGTGTGGTCCTGTCGCTGGGTTGGAAGCTGGTTGGGTGGACGCACCTGCATGGCATCCGCAATCATGGCTGCTGTGTTTAAAAACAAGGGGAAGCAGGGGTTGAGAAGCGTTGTGGTGTGATGAATGTGCGGCTGGCAGTTTGGTAGCTGCAGCCACAGTAAATAAAATGGCTCAAAATAATGATCTCTGAACCCGCCGTGTCTCTATCACACCACAGTGTGTTTACTATGATGCTACCTTCAGAGGCGCAGACTGCCTGCCATCAGCAATACTGGATCCTCTTATCCATCCATCTGTCATGATCCGGAGTTTGTGACTCCGTGTTTATGTTTTAGTAGTTATTATTCTGGGTTTTGTTTTCATGTTCCTAGAGCTGGGCGATAGAAAAGTTAAACTATTGCGATAGGCCTCGTCTCTCTTGTCCTCTTAAAAAAAAAAGAAGAACAACAGCCAATCCAAATTAAGTAGCGCAGAGCTGAACCAATCACAGCCGCAGCGTCACGTCACGTGACTTGTTACGTGCCGCACATGTGTATTTGTTTGGGAAGCAACCAGCCGCTGTGCCGCCCGGTAATGGAGGAAATGAGTGCGCCGACTAGAGAAAGATCAACCGAGCGTGACCGAAGGTTACCGAAGAGAAAACAGATGATGGTTCCAACGCCGGAGAGATTGTCGAATGGAAGAGCCACAGAAGTTCCGTAGTGTGAAGGTATTTCAGCTATTTCAAGTCTGACAAAAACAGAGTAGCGCGTGCCGAAAGCAAGTCTGGAAATACAATAAAGCGGTGCATGCTCAATCTCTGACTGGAAGTGCTAATTCGTCATTCGGCTTTTATCAGACTAAAGTAACTGTTTGAAAAGCTAAGCTATACAACAAGGAGAGAGTGAGAATTTCCTTTTAGTTCTCATTTTATTTGATATTGACAAAAGTTAGTCAATTTTGTCTGATCTTCTGTAAAACAAACTAAGATTTATTTTTAGAATTAATATTTTGTTTCTAAGTGGAATTGACAATTTAGTAGTCTGTTTTGTTTGTTCTATTTTGAAACTTAAATGCTTCAGCGGCTGCCTTTTGTGTAGTTTGCCATATTTGCCTTTATTTATCTGAAAAAGTCTCATGTTCCTTAACCCTTTAAGACCTACCATAGAACCAAGTCCGCCAGAGCTTATATCATATTTTTACATGCTGTGGAGCCATTTTTGGGAGCATTTCAAGTTGCTATACATCAATACAACCATTATAGCCCAGATTTTAATAATATGTATTCATTAAGTGCATAGTAATTACATAAATTGCAAAAAAGTGCAATAAACTACAAAAAAATTGAAAATCGTTTTTGATTTTTTAACATATATTTGTAGTTAGAGAAATTTAAGAGGCTTATCCCTCAAAACTGTAAATACAAAAAAGTTGCACAAAATAGTTTCCCACCACAGGAAATTTATTTTGAGTGTCTTCATAGTTTTATTTTTGAAATACACCAATTTCTATACACTGCAGGAAAAACGAAAATAAATATTATACTGCAAATTTGCAAAAAAGCAGCATATGCATCAAAATAAACTATTTCCAGCAGTGCAATATGAGTCCTAAGCATCCCAGAAACGACACAGAAAGTCATAAAGTCAAAGATAACTTTTAAAAAGACGAGTATAGGCCCTGAGGCCCTGATAGTAAAAAAGACTACATTTCCGCGAAAATGACGTCACTTCCGGTTTCGGGCAAGTAATGGCGGAAATGCAAAAGTTCGCGCTGATGTCTATTCCAACGTAGGAAGTGTTATGACCAGCTGATTGGATCGGTAAAGCGTGTTTCTGGAATATTATGTTTTTGTTCCTGCAAGCGCTTTTTATGCAGTTTTTACAAAGCTTTATGTGGAAGGAAACCGTGACCTAGGACAAGCTGATGGCATAAGATGTAAGTACAACTCCTCCGGTTTCATATGCAAAAAAAATTTTTGCGCTAGCTTACGTGGTTGCAGTGCTACCGGGATTTAAAAATAGTTACGCAAAACAGAGCGTGCCCGCTCCGATCGGCTGTAAAGGGTTAAGTACATCTACCCTGTTGAACTTATTATGGGAAATAAATATTTAAATAAAAACAAGCTGCTGATTATTTCACATTTTACTTGTGAGCAACGGCACATTTAAATCTTACAAATATAGTTATTTGGCTTATATCGTGATAGATATCGTTATCGCCTGAAATGAAAAAAACATATCGTGATATGAAAAAATCTTATATCGCCCAGCTCTACATGTTCCTATGTGTTCCCCAGTCTGTGTGAAGTTTGTGTGTTGTGTCATTGCGTGTATGTCTTTCCTGTTTTATTTTGTAGGTCTGCTTCTTATGTGAGTGTTTTCAGTTTGCCTCCCGAGTCTCGTCACGTTTATCACTCCCAGCTGTGTCCCCCACCTGTGTGTGATCTCCCTGTGTTCTCTGAGTGTTTTTAAGTCTTGTCTTCTGTCTTAGTCGTTGCTGGTTCGTCTGTGTTGTTTCCCCTTGGTCTCCCTGCATCTCTCCATATGTATTTCCCCGGACCTCCCTGCAACTTCGTTTCTGGTTTGTTTTGTTAGTTTTACCCAGTTTAGGTTTTCCAGTTTCATGTTCACCCACCATTGCTGTTTGTACCCACTCCTGTAAATAAATACTCACCTGCACCAGAGCTGCCGCCTTTTGGGTCCTTTCTACAACTCCACACGTCTGCCACACCGGACGTGACACCATCCATCCATCTTCTTCCGCTTATCCGGGTCTGGGTTGGGCAGCAGCCCAAGCAGAGATGCCCAGACCTCCCTCTCCCCAGCCTCCTCCTCCAGCTTATCCGGGGGGAACACCAAGGCGTTCCCAGGCCAGCTGAGAGATATCTCTACAGCGTGTCCTGGGTCTGTCCCGGGGCCTCCTCCCGGTGGGACATGCCCGGAAAACCTCGCCTGTGAGGCGCCCAGGAGGCATCATTGTCAGATGCCTGAACCACCTCAACTGGCTCCTTTTGATGTGGCGGAGCAGCGACTCTACGCTGAACCCCTCCCAAATGGCCGAACTTCTCACCCTATCTCTAAGGGAGAGGCCAGCCACCCTTTGGTGGAAGCCCATTTCTGCCGTTTGTATTCGCGATCTTGTTCTTTCGGTCACTACCCACAGCTTGTGACCATAGGTGAGGGTAGGGGCATAGATCGACCGGTAAATTGAGAGCTTCGCTTTTACACTCAGCTCTCTCTTCACCACAACAGACCGGTACAGCGTCTGCATTGCTGCAGCTGCCGCACCAATCATCTGTTGATCTCTCGCTCCCTTCTCCCATCACTCGTGAACAAGACCCTGAGATACTTTACCTCCTTCACTTGGGTCAGGGTCTCGTCCCTGACCCAGAGTGGGCACTCCACCCTTTTCCGGCTGAGGACCATGGCCTCAGATTTGGAGGTGCTGATTCTCATTCCCGCCGCTTCACACTCGGCTGCGAACCGTTCCAAGGCGAGCTGGAGGCCAACATTTGATGAAGCCAACTGGACCACATCATCTGCAAAAAGCAGAGATGAGATCCTAAGACCACTGAAGCGAAAGCCTTCTGCCACTTGGCTACGCCTAGAAATTCTGTCCATAAAAATTATGAACAGAATCGGTAATAAAGGGCAGCATTGGCAGGCCTGTCACCCACCAGGAACAAGTCCGACTTAATTCCGGCTATGCGGACCAAGCTCTTGCAACAGTCATGTAAGGACTGAATGGCCCGTAGCAATGGGCCAGACACCCCATACTCCCGGAAAACCCCCCACAGGACCCACCAAGGGAAACGGTCGAATGCCTTCTCCAAGTCCACAAAACAAATGTAGACTGGTTGGGCAAACTCCCATGCACCCTCAAGTATCCTCGAGAGAATAAAGAGCTGGTCCAGTGTTCCACGATCAGGACGAAAACCACATTATTCCTCCTGTATCCAAGGTTTGACTAACAGACGGACTCTCCTCCCCAGCACCCTGGCATAGACTTTCCCAGGGAGGCTAGGGAGTGTGATTCCCCTGTATTTGGGACACACCCTCCGGTCCCCTTTTTTAAAGATGGGGACCACCACCCCGGTCACCACCCACGCTGCATTCCGCTTGGCCTATCAGTAATGATAATAATAATGGATTGGATTTATATAGCGCTTTTCAAGGCACCCAAAGCGCTTTACAATGCCACTATTCATTCACTCACACATTCACACACTGGTGGAGGCAAGCTACAGTTGTAGCCACAGCTGCCCTGGGGCAGACTGACAGAAGCGAGGCTGCCATATCGCGCCATCGGCCCCTCTGGCCAACACCAGTAGGCGGTAGGGTAAAGTGTCTTGCCCAAGGACACAACGACCAGGACAGAGAGCTTGGGGATTGACCCGGTGACCGTGGCAGTAGCTGCCTCCGGAGTCCCACAGGCTAACCAAGCCCGGTAGGACTCCTTCTTCAGCTTGGTGGCTCCCCTCACCTCTGGTGTCCACCATTTGGTTCGGGGATTACCACCACAACAGGCACCTACTACTACTCAATGTCCCCAGTCTCCCTCGGAATGCTGTTGAAGCTCTGCTGGAGGTGTGAGTTGAAGATCTCGAGGTCCGAGGCCTCTGCTAGACGTTCCCAGCACACCCTCACTGTACCTTTGGGCGTGCCAGGTCTGTCCAACGTCCTCCCTTACCACCTGATTCAACTCACCACCAGGTGGTGATCAGTTGACAGCTCAGCCCCTCTCTTTACCCGAGTGTCCAAAACATATGGCCTCAGGTCTGGTGATACGATTACAAAATCGATCATCGACCTGTGACCTCGAGTGTCCTGGTGCCACGTGCACTTATGGACACTCTTATGTTCGAACATGATGTTTGTTATGGCCAAACTGTGGTTTGCACAGAAGTCCAATAGCAAAACACCGCCCGGGTTCAGATTCGGGATTGGGATTCTCCCAATCACGCCCTTCCAGGTCTCACTGTTGTTGCTCACATGAGCATTGAAGTCCCCCAGTAGGACAACAGAGTCCCCAGGAGGACCACCCTCCAGTGCCCCACCCAGCGACTCCAAGAAGGCTGGGTACTCTGAACTGCAGCTCGGTGCATAAGCACAGATGACGGTCAGGACCCGTTCCCTGACCTGAAGGTGAAGGGAACAAACCCTCTCATCCACTGGGAGAAACCCCAACATACCAGCAGCAAGCAGAGGGGATACCCAGATACCCACCCCAGCCCAACGCCTCTCACCAGGTGCAACTCCGGACTGAGACAGAGTCCAGCCCCTCTCCAGGAGACTGCTTCCAGAGCCCAGGCCATGCTTTGAGGTGAGCCCGACTATAACTAGCCGGTACCTCACAACCTCACGCACCAGCTCAGGCTCCTTCTCCACCAGAGAGGTGACATTCCATGTCCCAGCCAGTCTTGGTAGCCTGGGATCGGTCCGCCAGGACCTCCGCTCCTGGCCGCCGCCCGGCTCACGTTGCACCCGACCCCTACGGTGCCTCCTGCGGGTGGTGGGCCTGCAGGAAGATGGGCCCATGTCCCTTTTTTGGGCTGTGCCTGGCCAGGCCCCATGGACTAAGTCCCGGCCACCAGACGCTCGCCCTCGGGAACCCTCCCCGGCCTGGTTCCAGGGCAGAGCCCTGGTAACCCTATCCCGGGCAGGGTGAACTGTTCCCTCAATGGTCTTTTCATAGGGGTCGATCCTCTTATGCTGTGGTTTAAAACCAGGCTATGAGTTTCACTTATCTGACATTCTAATGTAGTGCAGTGGTACTGCTGGCCCCTTTACTTGCAGTTGCTTTTATTCTGGTGTATTCACAGTCCCTTAACCCATGTGCTCTTGGAGTGCCTTATTACCATTTCTTGTCCAGGTCAGCCCGGGTCTTTATAGGACTAGTGGGTTAGAGGACTAGACTCACACATCCAGTCTTTCCTGGCTATCCTCCAGTCTTGCCCCTTTCACAGTGGTCACTAGGAAAATACCTGGGACTTTCGGCTAGGCATTACTGCCTGACGTACCATTAGTTTAGGTGTGATCCATCTATATTTAGAACACACCCTCCAGTCTGTCTTCTTAAAGATCAGAATCACAGCTCCAATCTGCCAATCCAGAAGCACTACCCCAGATCTACATGGAATGCAGCAGAGGTGTGTCAACCAAGAAAGCCCAACAACATCCAGGACCTTAAGGAACTAAGGGGCGAATCTCATCAGGGGACTATACCAGATATTAATTAACTACCTCAGTGACCTAACCACTAGTGATAGGTGAGCTGCCACCCTCATCTCCAGACTCAGGTTCCGCAATGGAAGGTGTGGTAGTGGAATTATAGAGATCCTTGAAGTATTTCATCCAGCGCCTTGCGATATCCTCAACTAATGTCAACAGCACCTCAACTGCGAACTTCGTTATGGAAAAGTTGTGATTTGCAAAGAAGTCCAACAATAGGACACCACTAAAGTTTGGGTCAGGCAGGCCATTCCTCCTAATCACACCTCTCCAGTTTTACCTGTTGTTGCCAATGAGAGCTCTGAAGTCTCCAAGTAGGACAATTCATAATTCTCATGTGATGTCAGAGCTACAGGGAATTGCTCACCAGGAGGGCAAAACAATACTCTCCCCTGCTGCCCTACAGCCATGCCTTGAAAATCTTTGAGTTTAATTTAGTCAAAATGCTAGACAATTACTGGACTATCAGATATAATAATCAGTGCAAAACCAAGGAACGGCAAAGAATGGCAGTCACTCATGTTTACAGTAAATATTTTATCAGAGGTAAGATTCTGTTTAGTTCACCGAGTTATGATAAGTGTTGCAATTCTGATGATGCTAAAGCTAGCCTAAATGTTGTCAACGTATATTTAGAATCAGAATCAGAATACTTTATTAATCCCTAAGGAAATTATGTAAGAAAGCTATTTAAGCGACAGTAACAGTAGCTCTAGGAAGACAGCAGAGCTCAAACAGCCATGTAGCTATGTTCAGGCATCACCGGCAATCAGACAGAAAATGACTCAAGTAAATGCCTCAGCCATTAACATTTGAATTCAGCACTAGTCAAATCAAATATAAAAGACTTCTTATTTACTATGTGGTAAGGGAGATTAATTACTTTCTTCCCGATTGAACCTGAACCTTTTCTCTGGTTACATTTCTGTCATTTAACTTTGAAGTATTGTTGCATCCTGGTGCCTTACATCTCTCTTCATTAAGTCTTCTCCCAGCTCCCGACACACACAGACCTGCACATGTGTATGGATCATCATTTTTATCCACACACTATTGCTTACCCAATTGTGTCAAATATGTAAGACCTTGAACTGACTCCTGATCCCTAACTGTTCTTCAAACCTGTTTGAGGGATCTAATCTTACTCACTTTCTCTCTCATTACATTCATTCGTCTTATTGAGGAGAAGACTCAAACTGTACAATGACACTCTTTAATAAAAGCTCACGATTATCTCATGTAAATTGGTATAAATGTATGTTAGGTGATATGAATGCTGATATATGCCACTATTCAGTGCTCCTAAAATGAATGGAGTTTCTCTTATGAACTCTAAACCTTGTTCTAATATGCCTTATTTAAATGATCTAGCCACCTTGATCATCACCTTTCACCTGCCTAATAACTTGATGATCACTAATCAAGTTTGTTGTAGCAGAGAAACACTTGGGAGAGAAACACAAATCCTTTTGATGACAGTGTAATGAACAAAAATCTGTTTTAGTGCCTGAGGGAAACGTCATGCTTTTGAGGGTTAGGTTGTTGAATGAGCCTGATGGTTTATTCTAAACTACTAAACTTATAACTTTTAACTAAATTATTGAAAAAAACCAACCATTTTATTCATACAAGTGTGTTTAATACATTGATTTGTGTGTCAGAATAATAACATTAGCCTTTCACTGAAAGCTGATTATCTCAGGAGAAAAGAGGAAATTACATGTTATAGGGTTACTTTAAAAAAAAAAAGCAATACAACTTTCAATGACATCAGCATTTTAGAAATTAAAATATATGACTTACCAGATTTTATTTTCTTCATGTCTACAAACCATACGCCCGTTGCCTAATGTTTCTTCACCAGACAGCAGAGAGGCTTCAAGACTGTCTTTTGCTGAACAAAGACATTTACTTTCTCTTAAACAGAAACCTTTTACATGATTGCCTTATCTTTGGCAAATTAAATCCATACATAAAAGGGGTGAGCATTGGTTGACAAATGAGCATATACATAGGTAAAATGATATTGACTTCATCTGGTACCTGACTTATTAAAAGCCTGAAGTTAATAGAGTGAAAAATACAGCCAACAAACAGGTTGGACACAGAGACGATCTGAGGGGTGCATGTCGTCATGGCTTTCTGCTTGTTTTCTGTGGATGTTTTTCGACAGACTGTCAAAATTTTCACATAAGAGACTGAAATGAGACTGAATGGTATGAAAATACTCATTATGACAAAGAATATGATAGATATAGAGCTTTGGACTGAAACTGAACATGAAAGTCTAATTATTAATTGGTGCTCACAATACACATTTTCAACAATATTTCCACAAAACTGCAAACTGAAGATGAAAGAAAATGAGAGTATAAAAATAAGAAATGAAAAAACCCACACAAGCAGAATGATCTTAAGCACTCTCTCTGTGTTCATAATGACATTATAACGTAATGGATGACAGATTGAAATATATCTGTCATAGGCCATGGCTGCTAAACTCCAAAACTCAGCAGGTGCACTTGTGTACAAACAACACATCTGCAGATAACACCATGGCAAGGTCACCTCATGACTGTCTGAATACATCTGTGAGAGCAAAAGAGGATACAGTGATGTGCTGGCATTTATTTCATTCACACATAAATTGCTGAGCAGTATATACATTGGCTCATGCAGCCTTCTGTCCACATGTATGACCACAATAAGAACTATGTTGGCCACACATATAGAGACATACCAAAACAATATTATGGTTAAATACAGGTATTTTAAATCCCCAACATTTCCATAAGCAGACAGCACAAATGACACAATCTCACTGGAGTTTTTCATTTTCTGACAAAATCAATAATAATGTTATCAGTGGTTCTTTAAGATATAGATATGGGTATCAGATGCCCAAGAGAAGTCTATTATATTGTTTAAATGCTATTTTACAAATAATTGTTATGCCATTATGACACATTCATTCTCAACAGGTGTGACACCCGTGACAAAATGTTTACATAAGCAGTGAAATAATAAACATAAACTGTTTTATATAAGGTTCAAGATTTGAGCTGAGAAATTAATTTGAACTGAAGAACAAATGACATTATAACACAACATTTTAGTCATTACTCTCCCTCCCAGCTCAAAGAGACAAAAGCCTAACATTTATAGCAACAGCAAAGAGGAGAAGAAATGAAGTGGGTGGGTCAAGGTTGGAGGCAATGGCATACATTCCTTTGTTTTGTCTTTGTCTGTTTCTGACATTTGTTTTAAGTAAGCTGCTTTATAAAAAATATAATATCAAAGCTTTTCAGAACTGTAGAGGAAGATAACATTTGTGTTGTTTTTAAGGGAAAGTCTAATGTCCCTACATGTTTCTCTAAATGTTTGTTATGTGTTTCAAAATGGAATTTGAATCTACAGACATTTAGGTCTGGAGTGGTGAAATATCATACATAAATGAATTTCATGTTCATAGAAAAAATTAAAAGCAACATTTCTGAAGTTCGAACACAGTGCAAAATGTAAATAAAAAGAGAATGCAATCATTTGCAAATCTCACAAACCCATATTTTACTCACAACATAGCCTTTTAGGAAAAACAATCATTTTTAATGTGATGGCCGCAATAAGTTGGGACAAGTCCATTTTTACCATCGTGTAGCATCCCTTTTTCTTTTAACAACAGTCTGTAAACATCTTGGCTGATGAGACTAACTGCTGGATTTTTGGGAGAGGAATGTTGTCCCATCCTTGTCTGATTTAAGATTGAAGCTGCTATACATCCCTGATCTTCCCCGATGATATGATGAAATGACATTTTTATTTTTCGGTTGCAGTTGCCCACAACCGAGATGACAGACCTTGCCGACCGTACATACAATACACAAACGTCACATTGGGGAGACAGGTCAGGCTAGGTAAGCTAGGGAAAAAAACATTGAAATGTGTAACACAAAAGGATAATCCAGAAATGCAAAGATATCACCACACCATAACACAATAAAACACAGACAAGCAACATGCGAGAATATTCTAGTGTGTACAGCTGGATCTGGGATCGCTGCAATCTTCGATTGCGCCTCCAGCTGATCCGCTGTCCACATCGGATGGGAAGTAAGCACGGGAGGAGGCGTTGGATTGGAGGGAGGGTGGGTTATAGTCAGAGCTGGACTGGGACAAAAAATCGGCCCGGGCATTTTGACTAGAGACTGGCGCACCAGGTATTATAGGAAAAACCATAAAGCCTTTGAATGAAAACAAAAATTGTTGTTACAGTGATGGACACAGTCTTGTTGGTATATATGTATCAATCTAATAAACTTAAACCTACACCATCCTCCCTATTCTGGTATTCTAAACAGTATTTAGCCAAAACCCAAAGACTGCTTGGTCGAGTTAACCTCCTGAACTATCTACAACACATGGTGGAAACCTGAAATTAAGACAGAGAAGCCTATTCTCTGCACAGGTAAGAAAGAATAAAACTTAATTGACTTTTTGATGGCATTTTACACACAGTACTGGTACAGAATCTAGAAAATGTGGGTAAATACTGGCATCATATACTTAGCTACTTCTGAAGAAATTATGATGGGACCCTGAAAAAAATCACTATGTACAATAATTGATTTCTATACATTTTACATCAGATGATGTAATGTTTGTTGTAAGAATCAGATAATTATTTATTAAAAGCGAGACATTTTAAATGAGAATAAGAAAGTATTTCTTTGTGCCCCCCTTTCCCTGGCCCCTGGCAAAACTTTGCTACACCCGCCCCTGCACTGTTACGAGCTGTCAGCTCGTATCCTGGTGTTATTTGTCTCTCAGAAACAGTTCATATCTTCCCTTCAACTCATTCATGTCACCTAAAAGGTAAACCTGTTTGTCCTTCACCTGTTCAGCTCTGATAATTCAGTAAGGACATCTCCTGGTTTCCTCTTCATGTTTCCCTCTCACCACATATCCAAACCGATATCATGACCAGCAGCTTTTACAGCTGTGGCTCCAGCAAACATGAGCTGATACTAGAAATTTATATTAATTAAATTCTTTTTTTTTTTTTTTTTTTTTATTAAATTCTAACAACAGCTGATCAAGCTTAAACGTGCTGCTGTTGTTTAGCGCGACATCCACTGGTTTCTTCTTTCTGGCACGAAGTGGGCGATAAACAAACAAGAGAGAAAAGCCGATCAGCTGATCATTAATCAGTTTCATGATTGAAATAACAACAGGTGAGAGAGGAGGATAGAATGAGAGAATAAGAAACAGCTGTGCAGCATAAAGACACAGAATAAGTCCAGCTTTGTGTCTTTTTCATTGTAGCTGAAGTACGGGACAAACTGTGTTCCTTTTCAGCTCAACATGAAACACGTAATACTTTCTCTGGATACGAGACGATTCCGTTTTTTACAGGAAGGTTGGCAACTCTAATAACTAACCTTATAGATAAAATAAAGTTCACTATCAGTAACATCATAGCACCCACCCAGCTGTATAGCAACTCCGTCGTGCTAGCTAGTACGCAGTACGAGTTATTGTAACTGACTGTAAAAAGTCAGCATAACGAAAATAAACTCCACCTAAACTTGGTTTATATCTGACCCAGATAGACTGCAGGTCATAAGTTCTCACCTGAAGTTCAGTTCCCCTGATACTCAGACCGGCGGCCACCTCGGGTCTCTCCTCCTCCTGCCTCACCTTTCCGTCATCTCGCCTCCAACACTTGCTAATGTTACTGAATCTGTGGAAGCTCCGCAATAGCCACCACCAAACAATTAAGTTATTTTTACACATCTCCCAGCTTCTGGCCAATCCACCACCTTTCAGTGTTTATACCGTTATGAAAAAAAGAAAAAAAAAACCATCGGCCCATAAAAACGAAAAATCACCATTGGCCCACTGGTCAAATGCCCGGTATGCCCAATGGCCAGTCCAGCTATGGTTATAGTGAGGGGGTATCAGTATCAGTGTGCGTGTGTGTGTGTGTATCCTGTGTTCAGCTGAGAGAAAGTGTCACCAGGCCTGGTTAAGCGAAGGTAAACAGCCTCCAGTGGACCCAGGCGGCCTTGAAGGAGGGACAAAGAGTTCTGACAACAATCCTGTTATCATGGAGAAGTTTGTTGGTCCAGTCAGCTTCGACCTTGGCAGCTTGCGCCAGTGGGATAGCCACATGAGTGAAGATGGTGAATGTTTGTGTTTAGTGCGAACAACTGCATCCAATTTTTACAGTTGGTCTAATGTCCATCACTGGTCACCAATTCTCTCAATTCCCGTTGTTCTTTTCCAAGATGTTATCCATATTGCAGAGCCATGAGCTTCTCCAAGATCTTATCCATATTGCATTCAAAACACAGTCTGAGAACTCACAGCCCTGCCAATCGTCTATCATGTCGGCCAGCCTTATGAGATTTTGAACAGCTGTAACCGCTACTTGTTCTTCGATAAGCCAGGTCCAAGCCAGCTCCAATCAGCCAGAACTCTGTTACCGTGGTTCAGAATTGGTAGATATTATTCAATGTCTTCCATTGAAAGTGTTGCCAGATGCACGACACAACCGACCATTGAGTAGTCAGTAGACAGTCGGGCTCTCCCAAGCCCAGGAAGGTGTCAATTCCGTTACGGGACCAGTTGATCAAATCCATAATTCTTTAGGTTTTAGAGAACAAGACTGAGAAACTCTCTGAGGGTTAGAGTTAGACGAGACTAGACAAAGACATTGAAGCAGAAGCAGGGAAGAGGAGGGAGGGAGAGGGTGAAAGATGCGTCCGCCTCCTCCAAGAGCCAAAGAGACATTTCATTGTTCTAAAATCTTTATAAAGCTTTATCATTAATAATGTTAAGTAAGGTGATCCAAACTGACTGGGCCTCTCTGGAGGAGCGCTGCCATTGTTTCCTGGTTAGCTGGATGAAGGCAAGTAACTGCCAGCTCTGGGATGCATTAATGACCAGTACATGACATGTAATGTCTGCACTGCGCTAGGTGGCCTCATTCTGTTGTCTCTTTGAGTTGCTGTTCAACTGGATGCCGCTGCAGTGGTGGTCCTAAATAAAAAAAACTGGGAGGAAGGTCCAACCCAAAGAACAAATTTTGAGACCAAAGGTACACATGTTGGGTAGTTTATCATAAGAGAATTTGCTCCAGTCCCGGGAACGTCAGCACTGCATGTTATCATGTTGTCACAATCTGCCATGGAAAATCGTGAGGAGAGAAGAGGAGGACCCAAATTCAGATGACCTGACAAAGAATAAATGACAAAAGACCACATAAATACACACAAGGGTGAAAAGGGAAGTGGAAATACACAGGGAACACAGCTAATACAAATGAACATGACACCGCAGGACTCACGGGCAAGACACAGGAGCAGGGATAAACAGGGAGACAAATGGGGAGATGAGATGAAACACAAGAAGAGCAACATGGAAACACAAAAGGGAGACTGAGCACAGAAACACTATGTCAGTGGATTGGTCTGTGACCCCGCATTTTGAGTTTATTGTTATATTTGTGATTTCTTAGGTATATTGAAAGGTTCTTGTAGTTCTTGTAGTATTATCAGGTTGCCTTGAGTTTAGTTTAGGTTATTCTATGTCAGTGGTTAAACTTTTTTTTGCTAGGCCCCCCTTTGCACCTCCCCCAGCACAAACACATCCTCCAACCACACACAACCATATTTTGTTTTCAAACTCCACTGCAGTTTATTTTACACCTCAATCATTTAGTAAACAATTAAACAAATAAAAGTAAAATTCCTCGTCAAGTCGTCTTTCGGTTCAGGGCATGTTCATGTTTATACTTCATAGCTTCACTCGTGTTCCTGCTCCACATCATCTTCATAGTTGTCACAGTCAATTGTAGTTTTCTCCAGTTTAGGTCTTAGTTTAGTTTTGCCCTTGTTACTTCTCGTCTTTATTTTGTTTTGTGTGTAACAAAAGGCCGAGCACCCCGACACCTGTAAGATAGAGGGGCTAAGCTAAGACAGTTTTAACCGAGAAAATGCTTGTTTTACTCCCTTCATGCAGCTCAAATTTACTTGCTGTTCTGTACTCTAGGATGAAGAGAGGACCTGAACTGTCAGCTGATCACCACCTGGTAGTGATTAGGATAAAGTGACAGAGAGGATGCTGGAAAGACCTGGTGGACCTAAACATAGTGAGGTTGCGCTGGGAACACCTGGCAGAAGCACCAGCCTGTGACATCTTTGACTCCCACCTGCAGCAGAACTTCAACAGTTTTCCAAGGAAAGCTGAGGACATTGACTCAGAGTGGACCATATTCTACACATGCAATGTTCAAGTAGCTGCACAAAATTGTGGCTGCAAGGTAGTTTCTGCCTGTAGTGGTGGTAATCTCCAAACCAGATAGTGTATACTGAATTGAGTCTGTTAGACTTCTGAGGCAGCAGAATGTTTCTGGCAAACCAAGCAGTGTCCAGTTCTAACAAAAGTTCTAAATCAAAAATGTAGGAGTGGAAGGGGTTTTGTGAGACCATGGAAGAAGACTTTTGGTCCAACTGGGCTCAATGTAATATTCCACACCTCCATTGTTGAGGCTGCAGCTTCCATCTGTGGCTGTAAGGTGGTTGCTGGTTGGTGTCTGTCGTGCTATAAACAGCTCATGCTATTGTGTCAGCTCGACAC
The DNA here is from genome assembly GCF_057381845.1 of Rhamphochromis longiceps. Lineage (NCBI taxonomy): Eukaryota > Metazoa > Chordata > Actinopteri > Cichliformes > Cichlidae > Rhamphochromis > Rhamphochromis longiceps. Next base: position 29,214,850 of record NC_140572.1, read on the forward strand.
AATCTCACATTTCCTAATAAAAATGGCAAAGGAAGGAATTACCATCATTATCCCCTACCAGTATTAATTCACAGAACAGGTAACACCTTAAATGAAGCATATATGACAAGACATATTTTTTGACATACTTTTCTTTTGGGGACAATGCTATTGTACAGTTCAGTACTTTCTGTGTGAGAGCCACTCGTGGAGATTAAAAAAAGGAAGTGTTTGCTGAACAGTCGGCCCACTGTCTGAGTAGAGGACTGTTTTCTTCTCCTGAGTGAACTTAAATTTTGCAAAAATTGCACCCAGTAGGCCCTACATCTTATTCCATGGCCTCCCACACCTCAGTTTTTGCTTTAGCTGATTTTATAACTGCACTATGCTTGTCCTACCTGAACTAATCTAAACATATACTGAAATTTAGTGCCCACTATCTCATTCAGGGATTACCATTATTACGGGCAGCAAGCACTTTGGAACTACAGTCACCTGTAGCTGCCGCATTATTGTAGGTGTGGAACTGGCACTAGGCAAAGAAAACCAATTCTTTGATTTTCTTGTTACAATAATAATAATAGTAATAATAATAACTGGGGTTTGTTTGTTTGTGTGTTTATGCATGAGTTAGTCTGCATTTGTGATTGTAGGCCTATTTGTTCCTGTGTTCTATGTGGAACTTCATGAAAAGGGGTTGGATATTCCATCTCTGATGTTTGGCCATTGGAGTAACATTGCATCCAGTGAAAAGATCTTGTGTGCATTTGCTGTACGTTGGTATAAGTTCATGAGCATGATCTTTCTGCATATATATGTACTTTATTTTAAATAAATTCATAAAAAGGCACAATTTTAGAGTATTTAATAAATTGTTTTGTTTAGTATCCAGGGAATATTACATGTCGCAAAGTAGCTTTTGCAAAATAATTTTAAAATAAAGAATTGCATTGGTGTGAATTCAAATATGTCTCTGACCCATAATATGAATGCTGAATGTTATTCTCCAACAGAGCAAAGATGCTCTAAAAGAGCCTCATTTTGAACGAAGACATTTATTTTCTCTCAAAAAGAAACCTTTGATATGATTGCCTTATCTTTGGTAAATTAAATCCATACATAAATGGGGTGAGCATAGGTTGAAAAATGAGGACATACATAGGCAAAATTATACGAACTTCATCTGGTAACTTAGAAACTACAAACCTGAAGTCAATAAAGTAACAAATGCACCCAAAAAAAAGGTTTGACACAGAGATGATCTGAGGAGTGCAAGTAGTCACAGCTTTCTGCTTGTTTTCTTTCGATGTTTTTCGACAAACTCCCAAAATCTTCATGTAAGAGACTAAAATGAGACTGAAGGGTATGAAAACACTCAGAATTGCGAAGGATATATCAGAAATAAAGCTTTGGATTGAAACTGGACATGAAAGTCTAATTATTAATTGGTGGTCACAATACACGCTGTGAATAATATTTCCACAAAACTTCAAACTGAAGATGAATGAAAATGAGAAAATAAAACTAAGAAATGAATACACCCACACAAGCAGAATCATCATAAACACTCTCTCTGTCTTCATAATAACATTATAGCGTAATGGATGACAGATTGAGATATATCTGTCATAAGCCATGGCTGCTAAACTGCAAAGCTCAGCAGGTGCACTTGTGTACAAACAACACATCTGCAGAAAACACCACGGCACAGTCACCTCGTGGCTGTCTGAAAACATCTGTGAGAGCAAAAGAGGATACAGTGATGTGCTGGCATTTATTTCATTCACACATAAATTACAAAGTAGTATATACATTGGCTCATGCAGCCTTCTGTCCACACGTATGACCACAATAAGGACTGTGTTTGCCACACATATAGAGAGGTACCAGACGAGTATTATTATGAAATAAAGGTATTTCAACTCTCCAATATTTCCATAAGCAGACAGCACAAATGAAACAATCTCACTTGAGTTTCCCATTTTCTCTATAATATGTTACAGTGGATAAGATAGATCAGTAATAATGATATATTATATTCATTAGAAAGAAATACCAGACATCAATATAGCTGAGCAAAGTTTCTATGATATCATTCAAATGCTGTTTTACACACACGTTACCTGATTATGGCACATTCCTTCTCAGCAGCTGTTGCACCTGTTGTACAATGTCCACATTAGCAATCAAAAACAAACAGCAAGTAGTTTTATACTTTAAACGATTTAAGATTCAATTACACAGATTCTTACATATTAAGAACTCATAACAATAAACTCAGCTGCTTCCCTCCAGGTTGAACAAGACAAAAATAAGCTTCTGCTAATATTTATAGCTGCAACACAGAGGAGGAGGAGGAGGAGGGACAAACGGTGGCATTCTTTTCTTTTGACAGATATTCCTGAGTTTTTGTTTGTTTTAAATAAGATACTGTCACGTCCGGTGTGGCAGACGTGTGGAGTTGTAGAAAGGACCCAAAAGGCGGCAGCTCTGGTGCAGGTGAGTATTTATTTACAGGAGTGGGTACAAACAGCAATGGTGGGTGAACATGAAACTGGAAAACCTAAACTGGGTAAAACTAACAAAACAAACCAGAAACGAAGATGCAGGGAGGTCCGGGGAAATACATACTGAGAGACACAGGGAGACCAAGGGGAAACAACATAGACGAACCAGCAACGACTAAGACAGAAGACAAGACTTAAAAACACTCAGAGAACACAGGGAGATCACACACAGGTGGGGGACACAGCTGGGCGTGATTAACGTGACGAGACTCGGGAGGCAAACTGAAAACACTCACATAAGACGCAGACCTTCAAAATAAAACAGGAAATGGTAAATGGCCTGTATTTATATAGCGCTTTTACTAGTCCCTAAGGACCCCAAAGCGCTTTACATATCCAGTCATCCACCCATTCACACACACATTCGCACACTGGTGATGGCAAGCTACATTGTAACCACAGCCACCCTGGGGCGCACTGACAGAGGCGAGGCTGCCGGACACTGGCGCCACCGGGCCCTCTGACCACCACCAGTAGGCAACAGGTGAAGTGTCTTGCCCAAGGACACAACGACCGAGACTGTCCAAGCCAGGGCTCGAACCGGCAACCTTCCGATTACAAGGCGAACTCCTAACTCTTGAGCCACGATCGAAAGACATACACGCAATGACACAACACACAAACTTCACACAGACTGGGGAACACATAGGAACATGAAAACAAAACCCAGAATAATAATAACTACTAAAACATAAACACGGAGTCACAAACTCTGGATCATGACAGATACACTGTAAAATCATTACATCAACACATCAGTTATTACAAGTCTTTAGTATTGTAGAAGATAACTTTTTTCTTATTATTAAGGGAATTCAAATTTCTCCACAAATGTTTTGAAACAGCCTAAAACTTGCCTGACCTGAACCTGAACAGTGTTCGGTTACTGGATGAATGTGCAAACCACCATTTGTCCATAGGGTGCACATGGGACCAGGATGATTGATTTTGTAATTGTATCTTCAGTTCTGTATGTTCTGTACACTTGAGTGAAGATTGGCACTAAGCTATCAACTGATTGCCATCTGGTGGTGAGTTGGATCAGGTGGCGGGGGGGGGGGAGGATGCTGGACAGACCAGGCACACTCAAGTGTATAGTAAGGGTGCACTGGGAATGTCTAGCAGAGGCCCAGTCAGCGAGATCCTAGACTCTCACTTCTGGCAGACTTTAATAGCATTTCTAGGGACGCGTCCCGCATGGTGTTATGTCCCGGCCTAGGAGTAACCGGGACCCAACATGAAGGTGCAACTCCGCGCTCCAACCACTCCTGAGAAAGGTCAGCAAAGGCGCATGAAGGTGCTAGCAGCAATTTATTTACTTCGGACATGAGCTGTGCCCAAAATAACAAACAGAAAGATTTCTAATGTTCCTTAAGCTTTCCTTTTAAAACAAATGCGAACAAAAGACAATTTTCTAACCTACACTCCCTTGTCAAAAACATGAGAAAAAGGGTTCAACAAAAAAGGGCTTCTCACTCCTACTAAATCTGCTGCAGTGCTCAATATATACAGTGAATACACAATTACAAGCAATGTTTAAACAACTATTTACAAAGGTGCTCTTATCTCACACAAGATATCTCATTTACTGACAGCTCACACATTGCAAATTTTGACCCGATTTTTCTTCCTTTCAGCTGATTGGCCAATGTCATATCAATCACAAATGTAACAATCCAATCAGCGAACAGATGTGTTTGGCTGTTGAAGGAGTGCTAAATTTGTGATTGACATGACATTGATCAATCAGCTGAAAGGAAGAAAATTCGGGTCTAAATTTGTACTTGTAAGTTGAAATCCACACACAGCCAAGAATCTGAGCGCAGAGTTTTTTATTTTTTCTTTGTATCTGTAACCAGACCTTAACAAAAAAAAGTTGTAACTTGTGTAAATATTTTTTTTACAAACACAAATCTTTTTTACACACATGCAAATTCTCATCTGTAGATGCACATACCATTCATTCATTCTAAAACCTTTATCACCAAAGGTATCATTACACCTTTAATCATGAATAATAACATTCCTGATGAGTTCCACAATTTCATAAACATTAGTGCCCCCATTAGAGATGCAGACCTTTGAACTTGGTGAATAAACTGAGCACTTATAAAAAACTTAAAAACAACTGAAGGAACGGATGTCTCCTCTTTAGTATAGAAGATTGTCTGGACTGGTTGTGGAAGGAATTACCTTCATTATCCCCTACACTGTTAAAATTGTTATTTCTCTTCTTCTTTCTGCTGTTTAGTTTTCTACAGTTTATTCTATTCACTGCAACTGAGAAATACTTACCTCTTTAACATTCATGGAGCCTTATTTCTTCAAAGGGACAGAAAAGGTGTTAGAGAGAAGTAAAACAAGTAAGTAAGGTAAGTTAGGAGGGAGCAGGAAGGAGAGCTGGAAGGGGAGCGCCCGATCTGGCTTCCCACACCTCCCCACCGGATCAGGCTGTATGCTCTTCCTCCCCACTGCCTCTCAGAAAAAGGAACAAGAGCAGAGGGGAGAAGAGCGGAACATTTTCTTTAGCTGATTTTATAACTGCATTATGCTTGTCCTACTAGACCTAGTCTAAATATATAGTGAAATGTAGTGCCCACTATCTCATTCAGGGATTACCATTACTACAGGCAGCAACCACTTTGGAATTACAGCATTATTGCAGGTGAATGCGGCACCTGCATGAGGAGGCAGTGCCACTTACTTTAATTTAAAATACCAAGATAGCAACAGACTCTGTGATACAGTGGAATGGATGTACTGACTCGAGGGCAAATCCGCTCCACTGTGTCACCCAATTCTGGAACTGGCACTAGGCAAAGAAACCCGGTTCCTTGATTTTCTTATAACAAAATAACTGGGGTTCTTTTTGTGTGTGTGTTCATGCATGAGTTAGTCTGCATTTGTGATTGTAGGCCTATGTGTTCCTGTGTTCTATGTGGAACTTCATGAAAAGGGATTGAATATCACAATTATGTTGTTTGGCCTTTGGAGTAACATTGCATCCAGGGAAAAGATCTTGTGTGCATTTGCTGTACGTTGGTATATGGTATCATGAGCATGATCTGTCTGCATATATATTCCCTCTCTCACTGTTCTGGGGTGACGATGTTAAGGACAGTGTAAGAACCAAAATTTGGTTTCCTGCTTAAGAGCAATACAATACTATAGAGGGTTACATGAGCCTGTTAGTTTATTTTAAATAAATTCAAAAAAAGACACAATTTTGGACTTTTTAATAAATTGCTGTGTTTAGAATTTAGAAAATTTTTTTTTTTTTTTTTTTTTTTTTTTTTTACTAAGTAATAAACAATATTGTGCAGCACGCAAGATAGACAGCGCACAGTGTGCTTTGAGGCAGCAGCCAAGAAAGCTTTAGTCCGCGTCTGTGAATACCCATGTGTGCATACCTGTGTGGATCAGCATGCTTGCATTCCAAAGGTTTCTCCATGTAATGATCTGCTAGGGAGTGTGGGGGGGCCTCAGCCCCGTCCTCCAGGGTGTGAAGCGGGTATGGAGGAGATCAAAACTCCAGACATCCAGAGGCCCCCAGAACACAAAAGACCATGGAAGACCAACAGAGGGGCAGCCGCGCCACTGTTCCAGTAAGAGCTGAGGAGAGTCCCAGATGAGGGCTCACTCAGCAGCCGCGGAGCAGAAGTCAGGGGGAGTTGCAGTGACGCGCCCGTGAGCTCCGCCGGCCCCCAGCTGCGCCTGAGTGACCGAGCCCTAGGCCGAGAGGCCGGGGGCACCCCACCTCCAAAGGGGGCCCGAGCGAGCCCCAGGCCCCAGGCCCCGACAAGCGGCCGCCAAGGAGTGAGCCGGTGTGTACCCGGACGCCCACCCCCAGACACAAAGAACCACCAACACACCGACACCTGAGGGAGTCCGCCACCGGCAGGGGAAGTGGTGGTGGGTGGAGATAGGCCTCCAAACCTTGGAGGGCCTGAGGTGTCCCCAGAGAGGTGGCGTCTGATACCCAACCTGACATATAGACACAGACATACAGGCACACACAGACACAAACATCCATTCCCACCCTCATGCTCTCATATGCACTCACTCCACACTCAACCAACGTGGAGACAGACATAAAGAGACGCTGTACACACAATCACACTCCCCAAGCGTACTCTACAATCCGGGTCTAGGTACCCTTGCCCCTGGAGGGGGGAATTGCACCCAGACCCAGGTGGTGTTACCCTTTTCCCTGCGGTGGGGAGAGGCAGACCACCCCGACTCCGCAGCAGCAGGGAGGCCCCACACCCCAGACCGCAGTCGGACGGCCAACTCCTCCTACTAGCCCTCCCGCTCCAGCAGGCCGCAGAGAATGGGGGTGGGAGAAGACTCCAAACCTCCCTCCACCCGCTCATTGTAGTGTTGATGCATATGTGTTCTAAGGTGCAATTAAAACCCAGGAGGGCATGGAGCTACCTGCCAAGGAGCAGCAGGTAAGCGCATAGTCCCTCCTGCTAACCCTCAATGACTAAGTGTATTTAAAATTGAGAGGTGGGCAACGACGTCAGGGGTGAGGTATACACCCTGATGGTGATTTGGACTCCGTGATTGTGCCCACCCCCAAGATCCTATATGTATGTGTAATGAGAGTGTGACTAATGTGAATGTCTAAGATGTGGGATAAAATTGAGGCAGAGGCAGCCAGAAGGGGACGGGGGGGGGGGGTAGCCTCCTCTGCACCCTGGTGACATACCCCCACTCCAAGGCCCTGCATGTGTGGGTGGTTGTGGAGGAGCGGGAAGAGGGAGGCAGCTGGAGATGGGGAGGGAAGGAAGGGAGGGGCAAGTGACCCCTCCCTGGGGCCAGCTCCCCCGCTGACCCCAGTAGGCACTCCCACCCTCCGCGACCCGCCAGGGAAGGGGGGCCCAGGCCCATCAGACCGGGGCCCAGTGCAGTAGCGCCCCCCGGCTCCACAGAGCCCTGGACAGTCCACCCAACCCCACCACAGAGAAAACTGCACCCACCCCACCAACCACACATCTTCCAGACTACATAAGACGGTAAACGCCCAGGCTGAGATCTTCCTCCACCTCTCCTGTATCTCCCCCTCCTGCAGAGAGTTCCTGAGAGAAGAAAGCTCCTGCCAGATGTGACCATCCCCCCCACCAGTTGAAGAGCCCCCCAGGCGGCTCGATGCACCGGCGGCACCCTGCTCCAGGGCCGGGCCCCCATGCACCCACCCGCCCACAACCCCGGCAACACACCAACCAGGACCCAAGCCCCCGAGGCCCGGCCCGGGCCCCCGCCCAGAGACGGAGCACCCCCAGAACCCCACGCCCATCCCGGACCCACCCAGGGGCAGCCAGGTTGCCAGGTCAGTAACCCACGTCCGTCAGCACAGACCCTCCCCTAGCCCCGCTGCACGCAGCCGCGAGGAAACAGTCACCTGAGAGCCAACAGAGCCCTCAACCGGACGTGACCGCTACCCCGGGTTGAGCCCCCCAAGGAAGATGCCTCCGGGGAACCCCCCGACGCCCTAAGCCTGTCCCTACCCCCTCACCAATCACAACAGTGAAGGCGGGACCAAACTATGACCCCCCACCCCCACTAGGTGATGGAGCTGATAAAAGGGGCCCAGAGCAATTGATCTGATGTGGTGGCAGAGGCTGTGTCAAGACTAATGTAATCTAATAGATAATTTCTATATTGGTTAGAATTAAGATTATTTTTATTTTTCCAGTTCATGAGGACTGTTTTCTTGGCTATGCATAGGGCAGTGAAGATCATATGGGCTATATTCTTTTCTGAAGTGACATTATCTAAGCTGCCCAACAAACACACTAAGGGGGAGGTTGGAATGTTACATTTCAGACATTTTGATAAGTCTTCACATATCTCGCGCCAAAACTTTTGCACTGGTGGACAGAACCAAAGAGCGTGGATGTAATTGTCTGGTGTATTGCCTTGACAGTGTGAGCAGTTGTTGGAAGATGTAAAGCCCATCTTGAACATCCGATGACCTGTATAGTGCACTCTATGAAGTATTTTGTATTGTATTAATTGCAGACTGGGATTTTTAATTAATTTAAAAGTTTTTAAGCAAATCTGAGACCAGAAGTTTTGGTCTAGGTTGACTGATAAATCTGCTTCCCACTTTGCAGTAGGAAGGGATATTGATTCATCTAATTTAGAAAGTGTTCTGTATATTTTAGGTAATAATTTGGGGGATTTAAGAGTAAGAAAATGTGCCGCACTTAGTGGTGTTTGTAATTCAACTTGACTGAGGTTAAATTTCTTTTTTACTATGGATTTAATTTGTTGATATTCTAAAAACCTTGTCTTGTTGATCCCATATTGTTCAACTAGTCTGTCAAATGGAATAAATTCTGTTCCCTCTAATATATGTTCTAAGTATTTAATTCCTTTACAACTCCATTCTGGGAAATTAATCATATTATTGTTTTGTAATATGTCAGGGTTATTCCAGATAGGTGTACGTTTGCATGGGATTAATGAAGACTCCGTTATTTTTAGAAACTCCCACCATGCTGTTAGAGAAAAGCTGATGTTGATACTTTTAAAGCATTCATGTCTTTTGATGTTTGAGCTAATAAATGGTAGGTCTGAAATCTCTAGATCCTTGCATAGTGCCTGTTCAACATCTAGCCAGGGCTCAACTAAGAAGGTATGTTTTAACCATTCTGAGATGAACTGAAGCCTGTTGGCTAAGAAGTATTGGTGAAAATTAGGCAGATCTAATCCTCCTCTATCCTTGGTTCTTTGTAGCGTTTTTAAGCTAATACGCGGGGGTTTATCTTTCCAAAGGAATTTGGAAATATATGAATCCAGAGATCTGAACCAATCTTGTGATGGTTTGTTAGGGATCATCAAAAATAAGTAATTTATTTTTGGCAAGATCATCATTTTTATAGTGGCGACCCTTCCCATGAGTGATATGGGTAAAGATTTCCATCTAGTCAGATCGCCTTCTACTTTCTTTAGAAGTGGGATGTGGTTTAGTTTAGTTAAGTCTGAAAGCTTAGGAGAGATATTAATACCTAAATATTTAATGTTTCCGGATTGCAGTGGAGCAGAGGAAGAATTATGGAAGGAGCAGTTAATGGGGAGAACTGTAGATTTTGGCCAGTTAATTGAATAATCTGAAACTCTTGAAAACCAGTTTATTAAAGTAATTACCTCAGAGAGGTTGGTTTGTGTGTTTTGCAGAAAAAGCAACACATCATCCGCATAGAGACTGATTTTATGTTCTATGTTCTTACATTTTATGCCCTTAATTGTTGTAGCCTGTCTAAATGCTGCTGCTAGAGGTTCGATAAAAATTGCAAAAAGTGAGGGGGAGAGTGGGCATCCCTGTCTGGTGCCCCTCAGGAGACAGAAGCTGGAGGATGTCTGGTCATTTGTTCTGATACGAGCCGTTGGGGAATTGTATAATATTCTTATCCAGTTTATGAAAGAGTTTCCAAAACCAAATTTGTGTAAAGTTGCGAATAAAAATTTCCAATTAACTCTGTCAAATGCTTTTTCTGCATCTAGAGATAATATTATGGCTTCGATGTTTTTATCGTATGAGTAGTCTATTAAATTAAGTAATCTACGAGTGTTTGTTGAGGAGTGCCGACCTTTTATGAAACCAGTTTGGTCAGGATGAATTAAGAGGGGGGTCATTTTCTCTAATCTCTTTGAGAGAGCTTTGCAGATTATTTTAAGGTCTACATTTAAAAGAGAAATTGGACGATAGCTTGAGGGAAATAAAGGGTCTTTGCCTGGTTTTAGCAGGAGACTAATGTTGGCAGAATTCATATTTGGTGGTAGTCTGCCCTTTTCCTCGATTTCCTGCAACATGCTGTGGAATACTGGTGCCAAAATTGTCCAGAATTCTTTGTAGAATTCTGCAGGGAAGCCGTCTGGACCTGGAGCCTTATTATTGGGCATACTTATCAGGGCTTCCTGGAGTTCACTTGGCGTCAGTGGCGAATCCAATTCCATTGCTTGACTGTCTAGTAATTTTGGAAGAGTTACGTTGTCAAGAAACAGATCAATTTCATTTTTAGATGGGTTTATTTGTGGTGAGTATAAAGTTTCATAGAAATCCCTAAAAATGTTGTTTATTCTTCCAGGATCATATATTGTGTTCCCCGATAAATCTTTAGCAGCACATATAGTTGTTTTTTCTTTATTTATTTTTAGCTGGTTAGCTAGAAATCGACCTGATTTGTTACTGTGTTCAAAATTCTGCAAGCGAAGTCTTTGTATAAGGAATTGTGTTTTTTTATTAATAGTTTCATTTAATTCTAGTTTTGTTTTGCATATTTTGTTCAATGTTTCCTGATCTTGGTGGGACGCGTAGGCTTCTTCTAGTGATTTGATGTTTTTTTCTAATTCCTGAATATTTTTGTTTTCTTCTTTCTTTTTGTGTGATGAGAAAGAAATTATTTTACCTCTCATCACAGCTTTCCCTGCTTCCCATAGAACAGAAGCAGATATTCCGGGAGTGTCATTAAAGTCTAAATATGAAGTCCATTCCTTTTTAAAGTATTTAATAAAGTCTTCATCTTTAAGTAGTGATATATTAAATCTCCAGTTTTTACTTGGCGTAGTATTATTCTTGTGCATTAGTGTTAAAGATACAGGAGCATGATCGCTGACAGCTATAGGATGAATCTCAGTGTCTGAAATGTCACACAGCAGTGAGCTGCTGACCAAAAAATAATCCAGACGAGAGTAAGAGTGATGAACATGCGAGAAAAAAGTATATTCCTTACTGGTGGGGTGAAGAGAGCGCCATGCATCGCAAAGACCAAAGTCGTTCATATACTGTTTGATTATATTTGTGGACTGCCAATTACGCTGAGTTCCTGTTGTGTTGAGCCTATCCATTTCTTCATTTAGTCCAAGGTTGAGGTCACCGCCAAGAATGAGTGTGCAATCAAGGTGTTCAGAGAGTGCACTAAAAAAACCGTGGAAGAATGAGGGTTCATCAACATTTGGACCATATATACTAACAATACATAGTTTTTTGTTCAATATTGATAGTTTAATAATTAGAAATCTACCCTCTGGATCTATAACTGTATCGAGTACTGTAAAATTAACATTTTTATGTATTAAAATTGCTACTCCCCGTTGTCTAGAATTATAACCGGCTGCAAACACGTTAGGAAACTCAGGTGTTTTAAGTTCATTTAAACCTGTGACAGGTTTGTGAGTTTCTTGTAATAAAACAACATCTGCCTGTAGTTTTTTAAGCTGGTTAAATATTTTTAACCTCTTTCCTCTGGTGCCAGCTCCATTTACATTCCATGTGACAAACCTCAGCATGCCCTTAATTGTGCGTGTATGTTTAATGATGTATGCTGGGTGTTTCGTTTAGACAGGTGGAGAGAATATGGAAACATCCCTTGTTTGTAAATAGAAAGAGAAAAAGAAGTGTGGTGAGAGACTCCATAAGTCTGACTATGTGTGTGAATATTCACTAATATGAACAAGCGTGGCTTGCTTATGTGTCCTGCAAGTCTGTGCGTGCTGTGAGGCTGTTGTGAATGTGCTGCCGTTGAGCTGATGTGTTTGCGTGATCGTGTTGTGAAAATATGTAGAAATAGAGGGTGTTGTTTGTAGGTGAGTGGGGAAGTAGGTGACCACAGCAGTGAAAGACAAGAGAAAGAAAGAAACCACATGAACTGTGAGCGACAACAAAAAAAAAGAGACGAAACGGAAACATTCCAATTAAAGCAATGACGGAGGGTGACGGTGTTATATCTGCTATGACATCCTACTGATATTACTAGGTTAAACACATTTTAAAGGAGAAAGTGTGAATGAATAAGAAAAGAGTGTAGCGGGTTCTTATCTGGAGTGCAGTCAGTATAACCACGGTGTGGTGCCGGGGTCGCGGTACAGCTGTCCGTCCACGTAGAGCCGGTCCACAGCGATGACAGCACGGGAGCCTTTCTGGATAAAGCTACGTCGAACTGGGAACAGGACCTTGCGTCGTTCCAGGATCTCTTTGGGGAACTGGTCGTTCACGCTGAAGTCCGTTCCTTTCAGCTCTCTGCCGCGACTCTTCACCTGTTCCTTTTGTTTGAATTGGCTGAATTTGGCCACAATAGGCCGTGGTCTCCCGGTCCGCGACCGCGCGCCCCCCAAGCGATGTACTCTATCGAAGTCGATGTTCTTTACGGTGTCCTCCGGCAGCTTCAGGTGGATTTTAATGAAGCTTTTCACCGTTGCCTCTGCGTCCTCTCCGGCAGTTTCTGGAATACCAGAAAACACAAGATTATCTCTCATGCTACGGGCTTGTAAATCGATAACGGACTCTTTTATTTTTTTATTTTCAATGTTTAGCTGGGTCACGTTATCGGTGAGAGATTTAACCGACTCCCGTAGCGTGGCATTTTCAGCGGCAAGCGTTTCCACCTGCCGCTGGCTGAATTCCAGGGATTCTCTCAGAGATTTAAATTCCCGGTGTAAGATCTCCACCAGGGACAGCCTCGCATCGAAACTGGACAATCGCTTGTCGATGGACTCCATGATTTCTGCGATGTCTTTGCCGGCAGGCGATGTTGTACCGGGGGAGTCTGCCTGGCGACTTCTCTTCGATGACGGCGTCTCGATTTTGGCCGGGGAAGATGCACTCTGGGCCTTATGCATTACTAAATCTTGAAAACAGCGGTCGATGTAATCTTGGAGAGCGTCTAAACTCTCCCCGTTGTCCTCCAGGGTGTTAGAGATGATAAAATAGATGTTGTTAGTTATATGACAATTGATTAGTATATTTGGTAATACTGAAGCTTGGAAAACCTTTGTTAAACTCTATGCTACCATTTGCTTTTTCTCCGCCAAAATCTCCGGCGTCTGACGTCACCTACAACATCACTTCCGTCACTTACCTCTCACTTCCGTCACTTACCTCCGTCCTGGATGAAAAATTACATGTTGCCAAGTAGTTCTTTGCAAAGAACTTAAAAAAATTAATTGCATGGTTATTTTGTGAATATAAGTAAATCTGCTGAACAAAGACATTTATTTTCTCTTTAAGAGAAACCTTTGATATGATTGCCTTATCTTTGGTAAATTAAATCCATACATAAATGGGGTGAGCATTGGTTGAAAAATGAGGACATACATAGGCAAAATTATATGAACTTCATCTAATACCTGAGAAACTACAGACCTGAAGTCAATAAAGTAAAATATATACCCGACAAACAGGTTTGACACAGAGATGATCTGAGGGGTGCAAGTAGTCACAGCCTTCTGCTTGTTTTCTTTCGATGTTTTTCGACAAACTCTCAAAATCTTCATGTAAGAGACTAAAATGAGACTGAAGGGTATGAAAACACTCACAGTTGCGAAGGATATATCAGAAATAAAGCTTTGGATTGAAACTGAACACGAAAGTCTAATTATTAATTGGTGGTCACAATACACGTTGTGAATAATATTTTCACAAAACTTCAAACTGAAGATGAATGAAAATGAGAAAATAAAACTAAGAAATGAATACACCCACACAAGCAGAATCAACAAAAACACTCTCTCTGCCTTCATAATGACATTATAGCGTAATGGATGACAGATTGAGATATATCTGTCATAGGCCATGGCTGCTAAACTACAAAGCTCAACAGAAGCACTTGTGTACAAACAACACATCTGCAGAAAACACCACGGCAGGGTCACCTCGTGGCTGTCTGAAAACATCTGTGAGAGCAAAAGAGGATACAGTGATGTGCTGGCATTTATTTCATTCACACATAAATTACAAAGAAGTATATACATTGGCTCATGCAGCCTTCTGTCCACACGTATGACCAAAATAAGGAGTGTGTTTGCCACACATATAGAGACATACCAGACCAGTATTATTACAAAATAAAGGTATTTTAACTCTCCAACATTTTCAAAAGCAGACAGCACAAATGACACAATCTCACTTGAGTTTTCCATTTTCTCCATAATATCCCACAGTGACAAAGATAGGTCAGCAATAATATATATTACATTTGCTAGACAGCAATACAACGACCAGGTATAAATTGCCAAGAAATGTTTCTACTATGATACCGTTCAAATGCTGTTTTACACACACATGTTACCTGATTATGTCACGTTCCTTCTCAACAGCTGTTGCACCTGTTGTACAATGTCCACATTAGCAATCAAAAACAAACAGCAAGTAGTTTTATACTTTAAAAGATTTAAGATTCAATTACACAGATTCTTACATATTAAGAACTCATAACAATAAACTCAGCTGCTTCCCTCCAGGTTGAACAAGACAAAAATAAGCTTCTGCTAATATTTATAGCTGCAACACAGAGGAGGATGAGGTTGCTGAGGTTCAATTCTCGACCTCACCGATCCTTTAATAATGCAGCTGGAGAAGAAGAGTCAGATGAGGCTGAAGTATCCTTTCATCAAAGCTTTATTACCAATGCGCATTGAGAGATCACACTACATGCAGCCACAGCAGTGGATCTGAGCAGCAACTCCTCAGTCTGTTCATTATAAAGGCTCTGGGCGCTTCCTTAAGGGACTGCCCCTATAGTTATCTAGTAGTAACACAAGCATCTTGCAACCTTTAGCTTACATGCTCAGTCACAGGGGCTACAGGTGAGCCCACCCTCATGCTCGCTACAGTCAGCAAAACAAGTCATAAAAAGAATACATGTTGTTTCCTTATCAACCACACCCAAGGACACACCCCCAAACATTCACATAGAAGGGTACACTCCCCAACTGTTCCTCTGTAGTTTCCTGCTTTTCTGTTCTTCTTTACAACCTACTCCTTATCTCTGCACATCATAAGGGAACTGAAACATGCCACCTGCTCAAATACTTTCTCACAATCCCCCTTTTGATCTCTGCTAAGAGATCACACTATTCAGCTGGTGTTTCCCTTCCAAGTCGTCTTGGTCCACTGCAAACAAAGGCCCTATGGTTGGGATACGAACTAAAAGCTGATTTCCCCCAAAGTAGTAATAGAGCCAACAAAACCATATCATTTAAGTTGAGATCCTGACACCGAGGTTAGCCAGGCGGCTAATGCTATCTACCGCCTGACTACCGAGGATAGTGACGTCATCAGCGAGAGACCGGTGACCAGCATCGCGGAGCATGACGTCCGAGCGGCACTGAGGAGAGTGAACACAAGGAAAGCGGCGGGGCCAGACGGCATCACCGGCCGTCTGCTGCGCTGCTGTGCTGACCAGCTAGCAGGTGTTTTCACTTACATCTTCAACGAGTCCCTGGCGAAGTCTGTGGTCCCCACATGCTTCAAAAGATCCACCATCATCCCTGTGCCCAAGAACAGCAAACCCTCATCCCTGAACGATTACCGGCCAGTTGCACTGACCTCGGTAGTAATGAAGGTGTTTGAGAGGCTGCTGAAGAACATCATCTCCTCCTCCATCCCAGACACCACAGATCCGCTGCAGTTCGCCTACAGATCCAACAGATCCACAGAGGATGCCATCGCCCACGTCCTACACACCACTCTCAGCCACGTGGACAAGAAACAGGGTAACTATGTGCGAATGCTGTTTGTTGATTACAGTTCAGCGTTTAACACAATAGTGCCCTGCAGACTGTTCACAAAGCTCAGGGATCTGGGACTTAACAGCCGTCTGTGTGCATGGGTGTTGGACTTCCTCACTGGCAGAACTCAGGTGGTGAGGGTGGGCAGGTGCTTCTCCAACAGCATCACCATCAACACAGGAGCACCTCAGGTATGTGTCCTCTCGCCACTGCTCTACTCCCTTTATACTTCAGACTGTGTGGCCACCCATGGCTCCAACACCATTGTGAAGTTTGCTGACGACACAGTGGTGTTGGGTGCCATCTCCAACAACGATGAGGCGGCCTACATGGATGAAGTGAAGAATCTGGCATCGTGGTGCCAGGACAACCACCTCCAGCTGAACGTCTGCAAGACCAAGGAGCTGGTGGTGGACTTCAGAAGGAATCAGCACAGAGACTACAAGCCCATTATCATCAATGGAGCTCCAGTGGAGAGGGTGCAGTCCTTCAAGTATCTTGGTGTCCACATCTCCTCAGACCTGACATGGGCTGCCCACATTCAGGTCCAGACCAAAAAGGCTAGGCAGCGCCTGTATCACCTACGACAACTGAGGAAGTTCAGAGTCTCTCCAAAGATCCTCAGGATTTTCTATACAGGCGCTGTGGAGAGCATCCTCACACAGAACATGACATCGTGGTTTGGGAACAGCTGTGTGAAGGACCAAAAAGCTCGCCAGAGAGTGATCCGTACAGCAGAACGCTGCTGCAGGATTGCTCTCCCCCCGCTTCAGGACACCTACACCAGGAGATGCCGGACTAGAGCAGCGCAGATACTGAAGGACCCGTCCCATCCAGGCAACAAACTGTTCCAACTTCTGCAATCTGGTAGAAGGTTCCGCATCATCCGGGCAAGGACAGAGAGACTCAAGAGGAGCTTCTATCCCCAAGCCATCTGTGCCCTAAACACACACACCCGCCCTCTCACATCATCTATAATTGACTGAGACAGGACTCTCTTCCAGACACTCTAAACCAAGGCACAATGTACATTCCAAATTCCTTTAATTTTAAATATGTTTATATTGTCGATCCTGTAAAATAGTCAGATGTCTATTCATATTAATGTACAGAATTCACCTGCTTGCTGCTACTACTGCACATTCACCCAGTGTATATACTATATATATATAATGTTCTTCCTCTACACCCCCCAAATTTTTGCACATGTCGAGGAGCATGTAAGGCTACATTTCACTGTGTGTTATACTTGTATAAGTATGCATGTGACAAATAAAGAACCTTGAACCTTGAACCACCAAAGTGGAACCCTTCTCCACTTGAATCCCTTCTAAATGACCCTTCTAGGAATGCATGTCTACTTTCTAAGGCGACTGAGGTCTTTCAACATTTGTCAGACAATGCTCAGGATTCTTTGCGAGTCTGTTGTGGCCAGTGCCACCCTTTATGCTATTTCATAGGGCACATCTGCACCAGGGCAAACATCCGCCTGCTATACAGATGAAAATAGAGCAACAGGACTGCTGAGTCTTTGATTTTATTTATTTTCTGCTGTGTTTCACTTGCATTTATTTGAAAAACTGAGTCTAAGCAAAAAATAATAATTTTATTTTATGTGCTGGAATGTGCAGAAAATAGGGTTAAATATTAAACAAATTTCCTCCAGTCAGAGAATGTTGCATATAATTTAATTTTTGCTTGATGCATAAAGTTAAAAGATTAAAACTAATAAAAATAAATTTTAAAAAGAGACTTTTCCATTTGATTACATTTTGTATGATTGATTATGCAGAAAAAGTAGAATTGGGCTGAAAGATCTATCACTTTATCACCTATTCAGGTTGTAAATTGTGTTTTTAAAAAGTAACTAAGTAACTAAGTAATTAATTACTTTTGAAAATAAGTAATCAGTAATGTAACAAGATTACTTTCAAGTAACTTGACCAACACTGGTGACAAGAGCCTGATAGTTAATTTTAAATAAATTCATTTAAAGACACATATTTAAAGTATTTAATACGTTTCTTTGTTTACAGTTCAGAGAATATTACATGTTGCAAAGTAGCTTTTGCCAAATTATTTTAAAAAGAAAGAGTTGCATGGGTCTTTTGGAATTTCAAATATATCTCTGAACCATAATATGATTGCTGAATGTTATAAGCATAGCATAGCATCTTTATTTATAAAGATTATTATTATTTATAATGCACACTAGGCACACTCAGGTGGAGCTGGTCTTCCGACCTGAGGGATCGGGAAGGTATGCATGGATGAAGAAGCTCAGAGAGGTACAGAGGGGCAGCATTGGACAAACATTTAAAAACAAATAAAAGCAGCTTAAAATGGATCCTAAAATGCACGGGCAGCCAATTAAGTGAATATAAAACTGGGGTGATATGCTCGCATCTACGAGTCCCAGTTAAAAGGCATGCAGTCAAACTGAAACTGAACTAGCTGCAGTCAAAAAACAGAAGATCGACTCACCCCAAAATAAAGAGAATCACAGTAATCCTGCTGAATGGTTACAAAAGCATGGATTACTGTTTCAAATTGCTGTCTCGCAAGAAAGTGCTTAATTTTGGCCAGCTGCCTGAGATGAAAGAAACTAGACCTTACAACCGACCTGAACTGGCTTTCAAGCTTAAGCTCAGGATCCATTTTAAAACCCAGATTAACAATCTCTGTTTTACAGAATGATTTCAGGGATTGCAAATCAACACACGGAACAGCAGTGGAGGCAGGTTTAAACACCATTACTTCAGTTTTAGAATTGTCAAAGCAAAGAAAGTTTAGCCTGTATCTAGCCCAGGTTTCTTAAGAAGTGGTTGCACAATTGCATCTTTGAAATTCTTTGGAACCACACCTGAGGTAAGGCTGCTATTTAAAATGGTTAAAATAGTTGGACCTATGGTAGAAAAAACTTCTTTCAGAAAACGGGGAGGGGTAGCATCATAAGGTGAGCCTACAGGCTTTAAATGATCCCCCACCTCCTGTAGCTGAGCAAGAGTAACCGACTCAAACTGTTGAAAGACAGCTGAGCAAATTGGAAGATCAGAGGGGTCAGATGTGGGCAAAATAATCCACGCCCTAGCCGAGGCTACCTTGTTCATAAAGAAGTGCAGAAACTTTTCACACATTTCATGTGAAGGCTCAAAACTAAGAGCAGAGGGAGGGCTTAAAATAGTCTCAGTTAACTTAAACAATATATGTGGTTTCTGATAATTCACCATAATAATGTTTGCAAAGTATTTCCGCTTTGCTTCTTTTATTGTAAGCTGATATAAGGCCCAGCGCTCTCTTAAATTTTGTGAAGGGACCTGTAAGTTATCTTTTTTTCCATCTCCGCTCAGCCCTACGACATTCACGCTTCGCAGAACGAGTTTCATCAATCAACCAGGGTTCAAACTTAGTCTTAGGATGCCTAATTTTTAGAGGGGCAACAATATCCAAGGCAGTCTGACAACTGGTATGAAACCGTAGTTCCTCTACGTATTGGAGTGTGTCAGGAATGGAGAACTGATTATAGTAGGTGGAGAACCGAGCTGCAGTGAAAGAATTTAACAAACGAGTTGTCTTAGCAAGGACATGCCTCCTGAATTCATTTCTAGATAAAGAAATGTCAAACAGAACCGGCATATGATCAGAGAAAAAAGGGTCAGAGACTTTCAGATTAAAAACAGGCAATCACTGCGCTAAAACCAGATCGAGACTGTGACCACAATGTTGCGTGGGTGCAGACACACATCGAACTAAATTAAAAGAATCAGTAAGATTAAAAAATTCTTTAATCATGGGCTTTTCTGGACAGCACACATGAATATTAAAATCCCCGACAATAAGAAAGGAGTCATATTTTATCGTGACTTCAGTTAGAAATGCAGCAAATTCCTTTATTCTCCTACAGAGCAAAGATGCTCTAGGATAATCTCATTCTGAACAAAGATATTTATTTTCTCTCAAACAGAAACCTTTGATATGATTGCCTTATCTTTGGCAACTTAAATCCATACATAAATGGGGTGAGCATAGGTTGAAAAATGAGTAAATACATAGGCAAAATTATACGAACTTCATCTGGTACCTGAGATACTAAAAACTTGAAGTCAGTAAAGTAAAAAATACACCCGACAAACAGATTTGACACAGAGATGATCTGAGGGGTGCAAGTAGTCACAGCTTTCTGCTTGTTTTCTTTTGATGTTTTTCGACAAACTCTCAAAATCTTCATGTAAGTGACTGAAATGAGACTGAAGGGTATGAAAACACTCAATAAGAGAAAGGATATGTTAGAAATAAAGCTTTGGATTGGAACTGCACATGAAAGTCTAATTATTAATTGGTGGTCACAATACGCATTGTGAATAATATTTCCACAAAACTTCAAACTGAAGATGAATGAAAATGAGAAAATAAAACTAAGAAATGAATACAGCCACACCAGCAGAATCAACAAAAACACTCTCTCTGTGTTCATAATGACATTATAACGTAATGGATGACAGATTGAGATATATCTGTCATAGGCCATGGCTGCTAAACTGCAAAATTCAGCAGGTGCACTTGTGTACAAACAACACATCTGCAGAAAACACCACGGCACAGTCACCTCGTGGCTGTCTGAAAACATCTGTGAGAGCAAAAGAGGATACAGTGATGTGCTGGCATTTATTTCATTCACACATAAATTACAAAGTAGTATATACATTGGCTCATGCAGTCTTCTGTCCACACGTATGACCACAATAAGGACTGTGTTTGCCACACATATAGAGAGGTACCAGACCAGTATTATAATGAAATAAAGGTATTTCAACTCTCCAATATTTCCATAAGCAGCCAGCACAAATGAAACAATCTCACTTGAGTTTTCCATTTTCTCCATAATATGTTACAGTGGATAAGATAGATCAGTAATAATGATATATTATATTCATTAGAAAGAAATACCACACATCAATATAGCTGAGCAACGTTTCTACTATGATACCGTTCAAATGCTGTTTTACACACACATGTTACCTGATTATGGCACGTTCCTTCTCAGCAGCTGTTGCACCTGTTGTACAATGTCCACATTAGCAATCAAAAACAAACAGTTTAAGATTCAATTACACAGATTCTTAGATATTAAGAACACATAACATTAAAATCAGCTGCTTCCCTCCAGGTTGAACAAGACAAAAATAAGCTTCTGCTAATATTTATAGCTGCAACGCAGAGGAGGAGGAGGAGGAGGGCCAAACAGTGGCATTCTTTTCTATTGACAGTCGTGTCTGACTTTTTTGTTTGTTTTAAATAAGATACACTGTAACATTATTACATCAACACATCAGATATTACAAGTCTTTAGTATTGTAGAGGAACAAGATACATTTTTCTTAGTCTTAAGAGAAATTAAAATTTCTCCATCAATGTTTTTAAATGCAAATAGAAATTGTACATGTCTACAAATTATGCACAGTTTTTTGTACACAACAAAGTTATATGGTACTATTTACCTAAAAATGCAGCCAAGGCCTCAGGCGTTTTTTATATAACCATTCAAAGCTACTTACAGAACAATCAGGTGTTCTGCATCAAATAGGAAGGCACACAAACGATTTGTGCCACTCCAAAATATAGTTTCTTTACATTGTAGGATGACAACAGAGGCCTAAACCCTGAAGGTCTGACAGCAGGAGGTGTATCATTCCTGTTTTCCGTGTGGAGACAGATTTTACACTGGAATCTGCCTTTGGTACCTTTTTTGGAGCAACTATGACATTCATCTTTTTTTTTTCACTCGCAAGCAGAGAGTGTTTGCTAGCAGTATCTGTAGAAAATGCTGTTTTTACCGTTTCTTCCCGCTGTTAACACCACTGTTTTATTCAGAAAAAACACATGGCATGTATTTTTTATCATAACTCTGTTTTTACGTGGCCTATCAACGCAGTTTAAAAACTGGTGTATAGCTCGAAGTCCACACTTGCGACCCAAGTTGAAATGGAGACTCTGGGTCGCTGCATCTTTTTGCTGTGTCGTCGTAAATTTGTCACCTGATTTTGACGCACTGGCGTGTCCGTCGACCCCAGAGGGTTAAGTAGTCCAAAACTTAACTTAAGCTTACACATTCAAATCCAGTTGTCATTTATGTTGTACTATGACCAAATGAACTCAACTATCAAATATACAAGCCAACAAAACCATATCATTTAAGTTGAGATCCTGACACCACCAAAGTTGAAGCATCCTGCATTTGAATCTGCCAAGAAATTCTATCCATAAAAACAATGAACATAAACAATAAAAATGTGGAGGCCTGGTGAAGTCCCACCAGGAACAAGTCACACATCTTGCGATCAGTGTTGTTGTGGCTAGTGCTAAGTGCATCAAATGGCTAGTAGCAATGGGACTGACACCTCATGTCCACCTCTGGTTTGTGTATTTCTGTGTCAACAGGCAACAGCTACCTTGAAACTACAAATGTGTGCAGCTGCCTGAACAATGGAGGTGAGAAACATAGTCAATTCAGATTTGATCTTCCCAGCCTCTTCCAGGAGGAAAAATGAGACTACCTTCCTTCCTTGCTAGTTTTGGGAATTGAAGATCTCACAGGTTGGGGCCTTTGCCAGACACTCATAATGCACCCTCACTATACATCTGTGCCCCTCTGCACTCCAGTCATCTTTTGAACATCTTTGATTTTAGTTTAGTCAAAATGCTGGACAATTCCGGTGCTATCAAATACATTGATTTGTGCCAAGCCAGGTGTATAATTTTGTAGGATTTAATTGGAAAAAGAAAATCCAGAGATAAGGCGATTGTGGATTTGTACCTTGCCAAGGCCATTTTTTGCCCTAGTCGGGAAGAGCAAAACATGACTATCATCAAAGTACATTTTTGCTTAGAGTGGATATTTGATCAAAGTTTCAATTTACTTTGTCATTTTTGATTAAGGTGTTGCTGTGTGCTTCTGTTTTATGACATTGTCAAAAAAATTATGAGAACTGTTCAAATTGTAATAATGCAAAGGTGAGCCGAAATGTTGTCAACATGTATTCAAAAAACATTTTAACCGAAGGTATCAGTATTCCCTTTCGTTAATCAGTACTTGGGACTAGAGCAGGGTGATATGACCAAAAATATTTATCACGATATACATTTGAAAATTTGCGATAACAATATAACTGATGATATAACTGACGATATAATTGACACTACACAAAATACTTTATAACTCCACAACTTTATTAGTGCAAAAAAAACCCCATCAATGTATTTTCACTTAATCAAGCAGCTGTTTTTTTATGTCCATTAAAGTTATATAAAAATGTAACAGTGCGATTGCAAATTCCTTGCTGACAGTTTAACCAAAAGGCATTTCCAGTGGAAATTGGCTCCTCACTCTGCGAGGCGCCTGCCTAATATAGCCGTAATGCTCCGACAATCCATCAAGCGATGTGGCTTCGTAGCTTAGCAAAGTCGTACTAAAACATTTGGCAGATTTTCGAGCGCCAGTTGCACACCACTGAAGTTGCAGCATTTTTACAAACCAATTCTGGTTCATCTGTTTCATTTAACGTTCCACTTTCGCTCTTCTTATTCTGCGTCGCCGCCATGTGCGTATGTAAACATAGGCACTGCGCATGCGCGTTTTACCCATATTCTATCACGATATTTCATTTTCCTATCGTTCCCCTAAATTACACCAGTATTACCGTGAACGGTGTGATATAGCCCAGCCGTACTTGGGACATTTCATTGTTCTAAAATCTTTATAAAGCTTTATCATTAATAATGTTAAGTATAGCGATCCTAGACTGGCTGGGCCTCTCTGGAGGTACACTGCCGTTTGTTCCTGGTTAGCTGGATGAAGGCAAGTATAACTGTCAGCTCTGGGATGCTACAGCTAGGTGGCTGGAGCTTGGTCTGATGAGAGAGGAGGATCGGTTGCTGGATGCCATTGTGCTGGAGAACTTTTTGGCAGGACTTGCTGGTGAGACAGCAGAGTGTTTATGCTACCATCAACCCAACAATCATATGACCCCCTATGAGCAAACACTTTGGCGACAGTGGGAAGGAAAACTCCCTTTTAACAGGAAGAAACCTCCGGCAGAATCAGGCTCAGGGAGGGGCGGCCATCTGCTGTGACCGGTTGGGGTGAGAGAAGGAAGACAGGATAAAAGACATGCTGTGGAAGAGAGACAGAGGTTAATAACAGATATGATTCAATGCAGAGAGGTCTGAAAACACATACTGAGTGAGAAAGGTGACTGGAAAGGAAAAACTCAATGCATCATGGGAATCCCCCGGCAGCCTACGTCTATTGCAGCATAACTAAGGGAGGATTCAGGGTCACCTGGTCCAGCCCTAATTATATATATTGGGGTGGCTGTAGCTCAGGTGGCAGAGCAGGTCAGCCACTAATCAGAAGGTCGGTGGTTCGATCCCAGGCTGCATCCTAGCATCCTAGCATGCCAAATATCCTTGGGCAAGATACTAACCCCATGTTTGCCTACTGGTGGTGGTCAGAGGGCCCGGTGGCGCCAGTGTCCGGCAGCCTCGCCTCTGTCAGTGCGCCCCAGGGCGGCTGTGGCTACAATGTAGCTTGGTATCGCCAGTGTGTGAATGGGTGAATGACTGAATGTAGTGTGAAGCGCTTTGGGGTCCTATGGACTAGAAAAGCGCTATACAAATGCAGGCCATTTACCATTTTATATGCTTTAGCAAAAAGGAAAGTTTTAAGCCTAATCTTGAAAGTAGAGATAGTGTCTGTCTCCCGAGTCCAAACTGGAAGCTGGTTTTACAGAAGAGGGGCCTGAAAACTGAAGGCTCTCCCTCCCATTCTACTTTTAAATACTCTAGGAACAACAAGTAGGCCAGCAGAGCGAGAGCGAAGTGCTCTAATAGGGTGATATGGTACTACAAGGTCATTAAGATAAGATGGGGCCTGATTGTTTAAGACCTTGTATGTGAGGAGCAGGATTTTGAATTCAATTCTGGATTTAACAAATGGAGCCAATGAAGGGAAGCCAAAACAGGAGAAATATGCTCTCTCTTTCTAGTCCCAGGATGTTGTTTTTAGGACATCCTGATAATAATGAATTACAGTGGTCCAGCCTGGAAGTAATAAATGCATGAACTAGTTTTTCAGCATCACTCTGAGACAGGATATTTCTAATTTTAGAGATGTTGCGCAAATGGAAGAAAGCAGTCTTACATATTTGTTTAATATGTGCATTGAAGGACATATCTTTGTCAAAAATGACTCCAAGATTCCTCACAGTGTTACTGGAGGCCAAGGCAATGCCATCCAGAGTAAGAATCTGGTTAGATACCATATTTCTAGGCTTTTCAGGGCCGAGTAAAATAACCTCAGTTTTATCTGAATTAAGAAGCAGAAAGATCCTCGACCTCGCTGTCTGCTATGGAGCTGGCAGGTCACAGACGTCTCCGAAAACGTCGGAGCGCGTTTGGTAATATATAATATCTTGATAAATCGAGCAGGTATTTGAAGTTTACACAGCTACATTCTCGCTTGAAAAGAACTTAAAAGTTTATTTTGTGACCCAGAAAGAGTAATATTTAAAAGTTTTTAGCCCCGCTCGTCCGCCATTGCCGCGTTTGAGTTTTGGACGAAATGCATTCTGGGATATTTAGCTGTACCTAGTCCACACAAGTCACCACCGATGCATGCTCGATAAAACGGGCGGAGCGAGAACACATCTGGGACTTTTTCGCGTTCTCGGCTTGATGCGTACTTTGAATTGTATTGTGATTGTAGGCCTATGTGTTCCTGTGTTCTATGTGGAACTTCATGAAAAGGGGTTGAATATCACATCTTTGGCCTTTGGAGTATTTTGTTTCCTGATTAAGAGCAATACAATACTATAGAGGGTTACACTGTGACCTGAGCCTGGTAGTTAAAATAAATTTAAAAAAAGACACAATTTTGGAGTGTTTAATAAATTGCTTTGTTTAGAATTACATGTTGCAAAGTAGCTTTTGCAATTTTACTTTAAAGTATTGCATGTTTTTTAAAATTCAAATATATCTGCTGAATGTTATTCTCCTACAGAGCAAAGATGCTCTGAAAGAGCCTCATTTTAAACAAAGACATTTATTTTCTCTCAAACAGAAACCTTTGATATGATTGCCTTATCTTTGGCAAATTAAATCCATACATAAATGGGGTGAGCATAGGTTGAAAAATGAGGACATACATAGGCAAAATTATACGAACTTCATCTGGTACCCGAGAAACTAAAAACCTGAAGTCAATAAAGTAACAAATGCACCCGACACACAGGTTTGACACAGAGATGATCTGAGGAGTGCAAGTAGTCACAGCTTTCTGCTTGTTTTCTTTTGATGTTTTTTGACAAACTCTCAAAATCCTCAGGTAAGAAAATGAAATGAGACTGAAGGGTATGAAAGCACTCGCAATGGCAAAGGATATGTCAGATATAAAGCTTTGGATTGGAACTGCACATGAAAGTCTAATTATTAATTGGTGGTCACAATACACGTTGTGAATAATATTTCCACAAAACTTCAAACTGAAGATGAATGAATATGAGAAAATAACACTAAGAAATGAATACACCCACACAAGCAGAATCATCAAAAAAACTCTGTCTGTGTTCATAATAACATTATAGGTGAATGGATTACAGATTGAGATATATCTGTCATAGGCCATGGCTGCTAAACTACAAATCTCAACAGAAGCACTTGTGTACAAACAAAACATCTGCAGAAAACACCACGGCACAGTCACCTCGTGGCTGTCTGAAAACATCTGTGAGAGCAAAAGAGGATACAGTGATGTGCTGCCATTTATTTCACTCAAACATAAACTACAAAGTAGTATATACATTGGCTCATGCAGTCTTCTGTCCAGACGTATGACCACAATAAGAACTGTGTTGGCCACACATATTGAGAAATACCATATCAGTATTATAATGAAATAAAGGTGTTTTAACTCTCCCACATTTCCATAAGCAGCCAGCACAAATGATACAGTCTCACTTGAGTTTCCCATTTTCTCCATAATATGACAGTGTGAATAAGATAGATCAGTAATAATTATATGTTATATTCATTAGATATATGGAAAGAAATACCAGACATCAATATAGCTGAGAAACGTTTCTACTATGATGTTCAAATGCTGTTTTACTCACACGTGTTACCTGATTAAGGCACGATCCTTCTCAGCAGCTGTTGCACCTGTTGTACAATGTCCACATTAGCAATCAAAAACAAACAGCAAGTAGTTTTATACTTTAAACGATTTAAGATTCAATTACACAGATTCTTATATATTAAGAACACATAACAATAAACTCAGCTGCTTCCTTCCAGGTTGAACAAGACAAAAATAAGCTTCTGCTAATATTTATAGCTGCAACACAGAGGAGGAGGAGGAGGAGGGGGAGATCCAATTAATGGCATTCTTTTCTTTTGAAAGTTATTTCTCACTTTTTTTTGTGTTAAATAATATACATTGTAAAATTATTACATCAAAGAAATCAAGATACCTTTTTCTTGTTCTTAAGGAAAATTTAAAATTTCACCAAATTTTTTGAACAGTCCAGCAGTCTAATTTTACGTTATACTATGACCCACTGAACTCAACTGTCAAATATACAAGCCAACAAAACCATATCATTTAAGTTGAGATCCTGACACCATCAAAGTCAAATTGAAGATCTCAAAGGTTGGGGCCTTTACCAGACACTCCCAGTGCACCCTCACTATACATCTGTGCCACTCTTCATTCCAGTTGTCTTTAAAACATGTTTGAGTTTAGTTTAGGTAAAAATGCTGGACAGTTCTGGAGCTATCAAATACACTTATTTTTCCCAACCCAGGTGTATAATTTTGCATGATTTCATTAGAAAAATAAAATCCAGAGATTTGTACCTTCTCAAAGTAGAGTCATTCTTTGCCATAGTCGGGGAGAGCAAAACTGACATTTATTTTCTCAGAAACAGAAAACTTTGACATGATTGCCTTATCTTTGGCAAATTAAATCCATACATAAATGGGGTGAGCATTGGTTGACAAATGAGGAGGTATATAGCCAAGATTGTACGGACTTCATCTGGTACCAGAGAAACTAAAAACCTGAAGTCAATAGAGTAACAAATACACCCAACAAACAGGTTTGACACAGAGACGATCTGATGGGTGCAAGTAGTCACAGCTTTCTGCTTGTTTTCTTAAATTGTTTTTCGACAAACTCTCAAAATCTTCACATAAGAGACTGAAAGGTATGAAATTATGACAAAGAATATGATAGATATAAAGCCTTGGACTGAAGCTGAACATGAAAGTTTATATATTAATTTGTGGTCACAATACACATTATCAACAATATTTCCACAAAACTTCAAACTAAAGATGAATGAAAATGAGAGTATGAAAATAAGAAATGAAAAAACCCACACAAGCAGAATGATCTCTGTCTTCATAATGACATTATAGTGTAATGGATGACAGATTGAGACATATCTGTCATTGGCCATGGCTGTTAAACTCAGCAGGTGCACCTGTGTATAAACAACACATCTGCAGAAAACACCATGGCAGGGTCACTTCATGACTGTCTGAAAACATCTGTGAGAGCAGAAAAGGATACAGTGATGTGCTGCCATTTATTTCATTCTCGCATAAATTGCTGAGCAGTATATACATTGGCTCATGCAGTCTTCTGTCCACATGTATGACCACAATAAGGAGTGTGTTGGCCACACATATCAAGAGGTACCAGAACAATATTATTACAAAATACATGTATTTTAAAGCTGCAACATTTTCCAAGCAGCCAGCACAAATGAAAAAAAATCTAACTTGACTTTCCTATTTTCTGCTTAATATCATACAGTCAATGAGATGGATCAGAGAGAGATATATATAGATATATCGATATATATATAGATATATCGATAGATCGATAGATAGATATAGATATATATGACGACTCAGAACAAACCTGAAACTTAGAGACGCATGGACACAGAGGGACACAGACCTACAAAATATTCTGCTATGTCTTTTGTTTAGGTTTGCTATGTGTTAAGAGTTTTGTTTTATGCCTGCCTATGTTCCCTCTGTCTGTACATGGTGTCACTGTGTCTGCTCGTGTGTCTTGTCTGGTCCTGTGTCTTTTAGTTTCCTGTTTTATTCTGAAGGTCCTTGTCTTATGTGAGTTTGTTCAGTTTACCTCCTTTGTTGTTTGTTCTATCACCATCTCATGCATCTTGGATCCTACTTCCAACCTCCACTTGTCTGCCACTGCGGATGTGACAGTATGAACCAGCCACAATGGACCCAGGAGCATTCGACCCGCCCGAGAATCTCTGGGAGGATATCATTTACTCGGTGGATAGATTAATCAACTTATGGCTGGAGCACGAGGGGGAAGAATTTCGCCAAGCCATAGCTAATCGGCTACAGCGCTTAGTATTGGGTCTCCTCTGGTTATTCAGCTCACTTCTATTATTCTATTAAAAGAAACAGAATCTTGATCCTAGCTCCACTAGTAATTATTGACCTGTTTCAAAATGGCCATTTTTTAAGTATATTACTAGAAAAAATTGTTGAAAATCAGTTCAGGTCCCTATTATGTAAATTACACATTTTTGACCCTTGTCAGCAGTGTTGGGACTAACGCGTTATTAAGTAACGCGTTACAGTAACTACGTTATTATTGTGGTAACGAGCACGGTAACTAGTTATTATGCCAAAATCAGGAACGCGTTAGTCGTTACTGGGATTTAGATAGGGTCGTTACTCGTTACTTCGTGTGGTGGCTATCGCGGAGCTTCCACAGATTCAATAACATTAGCAGGTGGATGAGAGAAAGCAACACGTTCTCGGGCTGGAGAAAGGGGACGCAGAAGGAAAAGAGACCCGAGGCGGCCGCCGGTCCAAGTGTGTACTGAACTTCAGGTAAGAAGTTATGACCTGCAGTCTCTCTGGGTCAGATATAAACGAAGTTTAGGTGGAGTTTATTTTCGTTATGCTGACTTTTTCTGTCAGCTGGGTGGGTGCTATGAAGTTAATGATGTTGAACTTTATTTTGTTCATAAGTTATTAGAGTTGTCAACCGTCCCGTCTGGTATTCAGAGAAAATATTACGCGTTTCTTATTGAGGTGAAAAGGAACAGAGTTTGTCCCGTAATTCAGCTACAATGAAAAAGGCACAAAGCTGGAGTTATTCTGTCTCTGCTTCTCTCATCCTCTCCCCCTCCCTCTCCCGTTTCTACTTCAATCATGAAAACTGATCAGTGATCAGCTGATCGGCTCTCTTGTTTGTTTATCGCCCACTTTGCACCGAAAGAGGAAACCAGCTGATGTCGCGCTAAACAACAGCAGCACGTTTAAGCTTGATCAGCTGTTGTTAGAATTTATTTAATATTAATTTCTAGTATCAGCTGATGTTTGCTGGAGCCATAGCTGCAAAAAAGCTGCTGGTCATGATATGGTTTGGTTATCTGGTGAGAGGGAAACATGAAGATGAAACCAGGAGATGTCCTTACTGAATCATCAGAGCTGAACAGGTGATGGAGAAACAGGTTTACCTTTTAGTTAACATGAATGAGTTGAAGGGAAGTTATGAACTGTTTCTGAGAGACAAATAACACCAGGATCCTTTTTTAGGTAGCTGACAGCTGGTAACTGTGCAGGGGCGGGTCTAGCAAAGTTTTGCCAGGGGGGCCAGGTAGGGCATTAACAGGGAGAGGGGGGCACAAAGAAATACTTTTCTATCTTATTCTCATTTAAAATGTCTAGCTTTTAAAAAATAATTATCTGAATCTTACAACAAACGATTGATAGATCAAAACAGTGTACGTCACTGTCACAACAGCGTTTGTTTTCATTCAAAGGCTTTATAATTTTTCCTATAATGGTGGGCCGGTCTCTAGTCAAAATGTCCGGGCCAATTTTCTGTCCCAGTCCAGCCCTGTATGCAGCTCATCTGCAGTCTGGTGTTACCAACATCTTCCTATTCAGAAGGCAGAATTTCCGAGTTCTGAGTACAATCGAAAGCACCACGACTGCAGTTTTTGTGTTGGATGTAAAAGGCGCACATGACACTGTGACGTAGGCTAGAATCATGGCGGCGGTCAATGACGGTCCAGGCGTGGGATTTCTCTCGTGGAAATATGCACATTATCTTTTCCTGTCTATTGGTAGGTGGCACAGTGCACTTGTGGCAAGTAAACAAGCTAGAAGACTGGCAAAGTTATGGAAGCAACACATTAACAAGAGAATTCTGAGTAAAACCAAAGTTACTTTCCCTAGTAACTAGTTACTTTGAAAGAGTAACGAGTAACTTGGAGTAACTGAGTTACTTTTGAGAGAACTAGTAATGTAACTAAGTTACTATTTTAAAGTAACTTACCCAACACTGCTTGTCAGTCTGGCTTTCAAAAGCAGCACTCTACAGAGACCGCTCTCTTAAAAGTCTATAATGATCTATTAATGGCATCTGATGCAGGGTATTGTTCTGGGATCATTTTGCTTGATCTTAGCGCAGCCTTTGATACCATTGACCACAAAATGCTACTTAACAGGCTTAAGGTTTTGGCTCGTATATCTGGCTCTGCCCTAGACTGGTTTTCTTCCTATTTATCAGATAGGCCCTTTTCTGTTAGGACTGACAGGTTCACCTCTGACATTGCTGCACAGACCTGTGGGGTTCCACAGGGTTAAGTTTTAGGTCCATTATTATTTTCTTTTTATATGCGACCTATCATTTTTATGCTGATGACATTCAGCTGCATATGTCCTTTAAGCCTCATCAGCTGGATAGGCTGTCCACCTTAGTCCAGTGCTTAACTCAAGTTTCTGATTGGCTTTCAAGCAACTACCTCGTTCTAAATACTAACAAGACCGAGACCATGATCATAGCTCCTCCTGAGCTACATTTTAAAATTAGTCAGGTTCTTGCCACTTTCTGTCCTTCTGTCAAGTCAAATAATCGAAATCTTGGAGTAATATTTGACTCTTCTCTGGGCGTTGACTCTCATGTAAAATCTTTGTCTCATTCCTGTTTCTATCATTTAAGAAACATCTCTAAACTGCGACATAAGGTGTCTTCAGCTGAACTGGTAAAACTCATTCATGCATTTGTATCATCACGCTTAGATTACTGTAATTCCCTGTTCACTAGCTTGTGTGGCAGGATGAATATTATGTCTTGGTTCAACCCACTTTCGGCCTGGTGCATTAGGGGGGCACTAGTATAAATAGTGGCCATTTGAGCATTCCTGAAATCTCCTTTTTGGTCACCTGACTTCCCTTGGTGTTACAGAGATCATTTGCGGATTACCCTTCTGAAGCCTTCATCGCGGCTGGTCATAGCTGTAGAAGCCTCCTATGAGCCACTCCGTTCATGATTCGTGACGCTGTTTACTTGGAAGTGTGGGCCTTAGTGAGGGACCAGTAGCCTTACTGGACGTCGGCGTGGACAGCGGCCACATGCATGCCGGCTACGGGAGTCGGCTGGCGTGCACATTGATTGACTGGATGATTAACTTATAGTCGGGCAGACGGCAAGTTGGAGCAATACGGCGATTCCGTCCAAAGTTTTATTTAGGTTGTATGTTTGTTTTTCAGTTGTTTTGATTTGTAGTTTGGGTTTTTGTTACGCCACTGGTGGGAGGCCCTTTTTCTAGCTGCGGATCACCAGTGTGGTCCTGCAGTTGGGTTATCCCCAAGTGCTGCATATTAGTTTTGTTGTAATATATTATAATTTTCTTTTTTTCTTTTATTCAGATGCGGAGGGCCTGACGTGTAGGAGACTGGGGGTGCCTTGGTGGCGGGATCTTTTGAGTGTTACACACCTGTCTTTTTTTTAGTTTATTAGTGTGAGTGGGTGATAGTCTGCTGCAATGGTGTATGGGTGGGTTTTCTTTTCTTTTTTTGAGTTGGTGCATGGTATCCCGGCCCCTCCACTGGTAAGCCTCGGCTCTGAATGTTCTTTTTTTAGAATGTTTGTATATTTATATTTATGATTGTGCTTTTATATGCTGTTTTAAATAATTATAAATAAATTGTTAAACTGTTTTATCATTGAACCTCATCTCTGCACTGAATATAAACAAACCTAAGCGCCTTTCTGATGATTAGTGTTACTTCTAGTATTTTCTGGGTGAAATTCCCAGGGTGTCGTTGTCTCTCAAACTGTGAAGAGTATTTATTTTATTCCCACCTCGTGCTACCACACTTGGATAAATCTCTCTCTCTCGCCTCCAGGCAATACAAAATGCAGCAGCCAGACTACTAACTCGTTCTACCAAACGTGCTCACATTACTCCCATCTTATAGTCTTTACATTGGCTCCCAATAGAGTTTAGAATTCACTTTAAAATTCTTGTTTTAACATACAGAGCACTAAATGGCCAGGCCCCAGATTATTTATCAAAGCTTCTCATAAAATACACTAATGCTCGTCATCTCCGCTCACAGACTCAGAGTCTGTTGGTTGTTCCCCGTACACGACTGAAGACAAAAGGGGACAGAGCCTTTCTGTCACGCTTAATGAAGGGCCCAAGATGCAGGCACTTGCTGGTGGGATCTAGGTTTATTTAAGGAGAGTAATGTACAAACAAAGGTGAGGGTGGCGGAAAAACAGAACTGAGTAAAACCTAAACTGGGAAAAACTAAGCATAGAAAACAAACCTGAAACTTAGAGACGCAGGGAGACATAGAAAGACAACCAGCGATGACGGAGGGAGATACCCAGACGAACCAGCAACGCACACAAGAAAACACAGGGCTTAAATACACACAGGGCAATCAGGGAATGGGAAAAAGGAGGGAGGCACGGCTGGGAGTAATTGGACATAACGAGACAAGGGGAGTGAACCTAGAAACACTGACGAGGGACACAGACCTACAAAATAAAACAAACTCACACATGCAAAAACACAGACTAAGAAACGCGGACTTGACACAGGAATACACAGGCAGAAAAGACTAAACACTAAACTGAGGAAGAACAAAACCTAAAGAAATAGAAAACCAGAACCACAATACAACACAACAATAGAAAACACAAAACGCTGTGTCAAAAGACCAAGGATCATGACACTTTCAGCCTGTTGCACCAAGGCTGTGGAACAGTTTACTACTACAATTAAGTTTTCTTGATTCTTTTAAAAAGAAGTTAAAAACTTTTCTGTTCAAACAAGCCTTTTGTTGATCTACTTTATTTATATTTTTTTGCATCATACATTTAACCTTTTACATGGTGTATAATGTCTATTGATTGTATTGTTTATTTTAATATTTGTGTACAGTGGTTTGTGACTGCCTGTCTGTGAAAAGCACTTAATAAATAAACTTTACTTACTTACTTACTTCACCCGCTCGCACAGGGTTTCTTTCTGGACAAGCTTCACCTTGTTTCCCCGCCCCCACTTCTCGTCTAGCAACTAATGTTTTGCTACTTGGCCCGACGGAGGATATTCTGCCGGGCCCGTCGCCCCAGCTTTCGAACAGGAAGACGCCCCTCGCCACAGTCGGATCCCGGGATTTCAGAGCGGCTGGCTGTGGTGAGTAGGACGGACAATATTTCTGATTTGAACTGTAGGACTGATTACTTATTGGGGTTGTGTTTTGTACAGCAAAAGACATGGGATTGATTTATCACCTAATCAATCCCCGGCTCAGCTACCCTCAGCTCAGTCTCCCAAACCTCCTGTTCAGCTGCCACTAGCTCAGTCTGCAGTCTCACCTGCTCAGCTACCACCAGTTCGGCCTCCAGTGTTGTCACCCATCCAGTCAGCCACTCCACCTCCTGTTACACCTCCACCACAATCCTCTCTGCTCCCTGTAGGTCAGCCCTTAGCTCTGCTCTCTGTATCTCAGTCTTCAGCCCCGCTACCTGTAGCTCAGTCGCTAACTCCACCACCATTTTCACCTCAACCATTACTTCAATTGCCGCTGGCTCAGTCCCCTGTTCAGCTGCTGCTGCCTCAGTCCCCTGTTCAGTTGCGGCTAGCTCAGCTGTCAGCCCACTCATTGATTCAGCCACCATCCTCACCATCTCATCCTAAGCAGGGAACACTCTATACAATAACATCTGCTGGTTCTCTAAAGCTGGCCTTCATAGAGACAGTTACTTCCTCCAGGGCTGGGTGTCAGCCACCAGCCAACTCTGGACCCCTAGAGGTTAAGACGCTAGCAGCTTCACCTGGGAACTCAACTGAGCAGTCTCAGCCGTCAGCACTCGCTGAGAGCTCTAGTGAGTTCACTCATCCACCTTCATCCTCTGTTGGGTGTGTTGGAAAACTGTTTCAGCCAGCAGAGGACTGCACCCTGCTGTCGCTGCCTGAGCCAAACCAATGTGCTACTCAGCTCCAGTCAGCATCAAACCTGCCAGAGCTCCCTGCGCACCTGCTGATTCTGTTTTGTCCCCGCCAGAGACCTGCGCACCTGTTGGTACTGTTCTGTCCCTGCCAGGGGTCCCCTAAACCTGCTGGTTCTGTTTTGTGTCTGCCAGAGCCCTCATGGCTGCTGGCCCTGTGTCTGCCTATGCTGGAGGGTCCGAGGGGCTCGTTCACCAGCCTGCTTTTGCTGGAGGGTCCGAGGAGCCCGTCCAGCCATCAGCGTTGCCTGCAGTGCCACCAACTGCTCCATCACCTACGGTTTCCTCATCGTCGCCTGCAGTTCTTCCGGCAACTGCTACAACACCCTTGCCTTCAGTGCCAACACCTGCTCCATCGCCTGCAGCTTTCACACAGTCACCTGCAGTGTCACCATCCACAGCTGCCACGCCGCCGTCTGGTCCAGCACCATCCTCGCCTGGTCCAGCCTCTGCCACCTCTACACCGCTATCCGATCCAGCTCGGCCTGAACCACCAATGACTACTTTTGATTTTCCCTCTACATTTCGCCTTTAAAAACTATTTACTTTCCCTTGTTTGGTATCATTCTTTTCAGCACAACCTCGCGAAAACATAAATTCCATTTATGTTTTCAGTTTGACATACTGTATTAGCACAACTGATCTAAAATCAGGAAAAAAACATAAACTCAGAATAGAAAAAGTTATACTTTTTACTCTAACAACTACAAACATGTTTAATGAATCATATTTCATAACTTTAAATGTAAATATAAACTGTAAATTTTAAAATCCTATGCACAATTTTTGCAAACAAAGTTATTTGCAGCCATTTACCTTCTACCTTTTTTTTTTTTTTATAATCATTTCAAACTATTTACATAACAATCAGGTGTTCTTCATTAAATAAGATGCCACACAAATGATTTGTGCCACTCCAAAAAATAATTTCTGTCCACTATAAAGGAGAACATCCCAAGCCTGATACCTGCAGGTCTCTTGTTAGTAAAGGTAACAGCGTTGTAACAATAGAAATAGTAATTAGTTAGATTACTCATTACTGAAGTAACGAGTAATAATAATAATGGATTGCATTTATATAGCACTTTTCTAGGCACCCAAAGCGCTGTACAATTCCACTGTTCATTCACTCTCACATTCACACACTGGTGCAGGCAAACGACAGTTGTGGCCACAGCTGCCCTGGGGCAGACTGACAGAAGAGAGGCTGCCATTTTGCGCCATTAGCCTCTCTGGCCAATACCAGTAGGCGGTAGGGTAAAGTGTCTTGCCCAGGGGCACAACGACCAGGACAGAGGGAGCTGGGGATCAAACCGGCAACCTTCCGGTTACAGATGAGCTTCCCAACCCCCTGAACCACGGTCAGAGGAAATTAGAGGTTGCATGTCCAATCTGAAATGTTGCATGTTTAATCCCCTGAGTATTAATAACAATGATAATATCAAGAATTAAATGACCACATTTATGTAAATTTTTGTCTGTCAGAGCCCTGACTTCAGTTAAAGATGTAAACATCATGCATGACTGATTTGTGTGTATATGTTGAAATAAAACAAACAATCTTTCTGGAGACCTTTCTTTCACAACAACTCCATGTACATGTGATTAGCATGTTATTTCTAACAGAAGATAAAAATATACTAAAAGATTATCAAGTAAACATGATGATTAGGCCTCAGGGTCATTAGTCCAGGGCACTCCTTTATCCCCAGGACATTAATTGTGTTTGTGATGCTCAGGGAGCAGCAGTCTCCAGTCTGATGTAACTGTGGGCTAAACTCTCTGCTCGAAGTCCACTAACATCAGGCACTAAGGAACAAAGAAAAATATTTTCTGTGGGCATTTGTTATTTTTAAATATATTTGTATTCAAATAAACCTCAGGTCAATGTGTACAACACTCATCTTTACTGAAAATAACAGTCAAAACTATGTATACTAGAGCTTATTTCATAAATGAAATTATTCCCACCTTGTAAACAGCCAGTAACATTGAAATAGACAAATATTTGTCACTGACTAATTAGAAAACCTTAAGATGCTTACATGTGAGGACCCAAGTGAGAGATAATAGTCTATAATGGAGAAATATCTCCTTACCGGAGATATTTAATGAAAAAAGTTCCCCAATCTTATGTAACTTTTACAGAATAAAGTAGACCAAAAAGCAAAGAAATGATTGATAATTCATTGATAAAACAACTACAAAACTAAAGAGCATCATAAAATATAGTTACTATAAAAAGTTTTTTTGAGTTAATGCAAATCAACACAAAAAAAGTTCTGACTGGCGATGGCGCGATATGGCAGCCTCGCCAGTCTTCTGTCAGTCTGCCCCAGGGCAGCTGTGGCTACAACTGTAGCTGGCCTCCACCAGTGTGTGAATGTGAGCGTGAATGAATAGTGGAATTGTAAAGTGCTTTGAGGGTCTTGAAAAGCGCTATATAAATGTAATCCATTAATATTATTATTATTATTATTATTATTATTATTATTATATGAGAGAGAGGCCAGCATAGAGCAAAACATCAAATGGGCAACCTTAGCACTACATTTTAGTTTTACCAGCTGTCTTTTTGGAACCACAGACATGGAGAGAGGAGGAGAGATGGAGAGAGTCAGCTGCTTCAGATTCCTAGGCATCAACATCAGCGAGGTGTTATCACAAAAGCAAGATGTTTTCTACGGCGCCTGAGAAGACTCAGAATGAACTCCAGAATACTCAAACGTCTACTGTTGCACCATTGAAAGTATTCTGACTAGCTGCATCACCACCTGGTATGGCAGCTGTAACGCTCTGGACCGCAAAGCTCTGCAGAGGGTGGTGAGATCAGCTCAGTGGATCGCCAGGACTGAACGGCCAGCCATGCAGGATCTCTATAGACAGCAATGCATGAGGAAGATGCAACAGATTCTCTCTGATCCCAGCCACCCCAGCCCCAGACTTTTCACACTCCTGCCATCCGGCAGTCAGTTCAGGAGCATTCAGAAACACTAGCAGACATAGAGACAGTTTCTACACACAAGCCATCAGGCTTGCTGACATTCTGCACACACCATCACACACTCACTACAACTGCTGGACTCTACACACTGTCACTTCAAACCACTTAAATCCTCACTGCACAGTTTTACACAAACTGTAAATACTAAACTATTTGTTTTAAATTCTCTTAACATTTTAACACTTTTATTATTTTATTACATTTTAATACTATTATAAGTATTATTATTATTATTATTGTTGTTGTTGTTGTTGTTGTTGTTGTTGTTGTTGTTGTTGTTGTTGTTGTTGTTGTTGTTTTTAAAAATACCTGTAAACTATATGTTCATGCAGGGTTGGGGAACACGAGTCTAAGAGTTTCATTACGGGTAAATGTTGCTACAATGTTGAAACTTGATGGGCACGAACTTGACCTTGACGTCATCCTCCAGGGGCCATTTAAAAGAATACAGGTTTAAGGCACTTCACTTTCAGACCCAGAAGCTGTCAAACGTTTACATAAAGTCTGTGGGGCATCAGTGGGGAGGTTGCACAGGGAATGTTTGGCAACATCTTCATTTTTCAGTAAAACAAGGATCCCAAATACATTGCTAAAGTAGTAAAAGCATTTTATCATTTGAAATAATTTTTCAAAGGGACATTTTTTAAACAAAAATGCAAATTCTTTTTATAAAATTAATGTAATATATTTATCAAACTGTTGTCTGATTTCCTCATGTAAGAATCCATCCCTTAATGAACAATTATTAAAATGGCACACTTTTCCCATTTTTTTAAAAAAGAGACTTTTTATTCTCGATAAATGTTGTTAATTTTCTTTCTCAGAGAGAAACATTAATTTGCTCCTTCAAAAGTATTGTAGGCTAAAGACAGGATAAGATTGCTTTCCTTTGACTGTGGTAGAAAATAAAGAAATAGAAATATAGAATTCCTAAACTGTATGAATTTTAAAACCTTTGAACTGTCAGCTAGTGACATGGCAGCAATATACAGGGAGTGCAGAATTATTAGGCAAATTAGTATTTTGTCCACATCATCCTCTTCATGCATGTTGTCTTACTTGTATAGGCTTACTTGTATAGGCTCGAAAGCCTACTACCAATTAAGCATATTAGGTGATGTGCATCTCTGTAATGAGAAGGGGTGTGGTCTAATGACATCAACACCCTATATCAGGTGTGCATAATTATTAGGCAACGTCCTTTCCTTTGGCAAAAGAAGGACTTGACAGGCTCAGAAAAGTCAAAAATAGTGAGATATCTTGCAGAGGGATGCAGCAGTCTCAAAATTGCAAAGCTTCTAAAGCGTGATCATCGAACAATCAAGCCTTTCATTCAAAATAGTCAACAGCGTCGCAAGAAGCGTGTGGAAAAACCAAGGCGCAAAATAACTGCCCATGAACTGAGAAAAGTCAAGCGTGCAGCTGCCAAGATGCCACTTGCCACCAGTTTGGCCAAATTTCAGAGCTGCAACATCACTGGAGTGCCCAAAAGCACAAGGTGTGCAATACTCAGAGACATGGCCAAGGTAAGAAAGGCTGAAAGACGACCACCACTGAACAAGACACACAAGCTGAAACGTCAAGACTGGGCCAAGAAATATCTGAAGACTGGTTTTTCTAAGGTTTTATGGACTGATGAAATGAGAGTGAGTCTTGATGGGCCAGATGGATGGGCCCGTGGCTGGATTGGTAAAGGGCAGAGAGCTCCAGTCCGACTCAGACGCCAGCAAGGTGGAGGTGGAGTACTGGTTTGGGCTGGTATCATCAAAGATGAGCTTGTGGGGCCTTTTCAGGTTGAGGATGGAGTCAAGCTCAACTCCCAGTCCTACTGCCAGTTTCTGGAAGACACCTTCTTCAAGCAGTGGTACAGGAAGAAGTCTGCATCCTTCAAGAAAAACATGATTTTCATGCAGGACAATGCTCCATCACACGCGTCCTCCACAGTACTCCACAGAAAGGGTATAAAAGAAGAAAAACTAATGACATGGCCTCCTTGTTCACCTGATCTGAACCCCATTGAGAACTTGTGGTCCATCATCAAATGTGAGATTTACAAGGAGGGAAAACAGTACACCTTTCTGAACAGTGTCTGGGAGGCTGTGGTTGCTGCTGCACGCAATGTTGATGGTGAACAGATCAAAACACTGACAGAATCCATGGATGGCAGGCTTTTGAGTGTCCTTGCAAAGAAAGGTGGCTATATTGGTCACTGATTTGTTTTTGTTTTGTTTTTGAATGTCAGAAATGTATATTTGTGAATGTGGAGATGTTATATTGGTTTCACTGGTAAAAATAAATAATTGAAATGGGTATATATTTGTTTTTTGTTAAGTTGCCTAATAATTATGCACAGTAATAGTCACCTGCACACACAGATATCCCCCTAAAATAGCTAAAACTAAAAACAAACTAAAAACTACTTTCAAAAACATTCAGCTTTGATATTAATGAGTTTTTTGGGTTAATTGAATACATGGTTGTTGTTCAATAATAAAATTATTCCTCAAAAATACAACTTGCCTAATAATTCTGCACTCCCTGTACAGGGTGGGCCAGTTATATGGATACACCGTAATAAAATGGGAATGGTTGGTGGTATTAAAGTCCTGTTTGTGGCACATTAGTATATCTGAGGGGGCAAACTCCTCAAGATGGGTGGTGACCATGGTGGCCATTTAGAAGTCGGCCATCTTGGATACAAATTTGGTTTTTTTTTCAATAGGAAGAGGGCCATGTGACACATCAAACGTATTGGTAATGTCACAAGAAAAACAACGGTGTGCTTGGTTTCAACCTAACTTTATTCTTTCATGAGTTATTTACAAGTTTCTCACCACTTATAAAATGTGTTCAATGTGTTGCCCATTGTGTTGGATTGTCAATGCAACCCTCTTCTCCCACTCTTCACACACTGATACCAACACTCCAGGAGAAATGCCAGCACAGGCATGCAGTATCCATAGTTTCAGGTGGTGCACATCTCGTATCTTCACACCGTGGACAATTGCCTTCAGATGACCCCAAAGATAAAAGTCTAAGGGGGTCAGATCGGGAGACCTTGGGGGCCATTCAACTGGCCCATGACGACCAATCCACTTTCCAGGAAACTGTTCATCTAGGAATGCTCGGACCTTTCACCCATAATGTGGTGGTCCACCATCTTGCTGGAAAAACTCAGGGAACGTGCCAGCTTCAGTGCATAAAGAAGGAAACACATCATCATGTAGCAATTTCAAATATCCAGTGGCCTTGAGGTTTCCATTGATGAAGAATGGACCCACTATCGTTGTACACCATATACCACACCAAACCATCGCTTTTGTTGTTCCAACAGTCTTGAAGGGATCCATCCAATGTGGGTTAGTGTCAGACCAATAGCGGTGGTTTTGTTTGTTAACTTCACCATTCACATAAAAGTTTGCCTCATCACTGAACAAAATCTTCTGTGTGAACTGAGGGTCCTGCTCCAATTTTTGTTTTGCCCATTCTGCAAATTCTGTGCGCCGATCTGGGTCATCCTCGTTGAGATGCTGCAGTAGCTGGAGTTTGTAAGGGTGCCATTTGTGAGTAGCTAATATCCGCCGAAGGGATGTTCG
Organism: Rhamphochromis longiceps; assembly: GCF_057381845.1. Classification (NCBI taxonomy): domain Eukaryota; kingdom Metazoa; phylum Chordata; class Actinopteri; order Cichliformes; family Cichlidae; genus Rhamphochromis; species Rhamphochromis longiceps. Next base: position 29,256,880 of record NC_140572.1, read on the forward strand.
ACTAATGCCACTCTCCAGTGACATGCGGCGAGTGCTACACTGTAGCAAGTTTTGCCCTCTTCCTATTGAAAAAACAAAAGTTGTATCCAAGATGTCCGACTTCTAAATAGCCACCATGGTCGCCACCCATCTTGAGGAGTTTGCCCCCTCACATATACTAATGTGCCACAAACAGGACTTTAATATCACCAACCATTCCCATTTTATTACGGTGTATCCATATAAATGGCCCACCCTGTAGAAGGAGGAGTTTTCTCCAACATCCTGCCTTAAATTTTGCATCTCTCTAAAACAAGTGAACTTACAGTAAAGGTGCCAATATTATAGTTAATGATGTTTTTACATATCAAGATAACAAAATGAATACGTCTAGTATAATTGTGTTTTCTCTGACTGGTTTCAGTACATCAGTGAACTACAGAGTCAAACTTTTCTCTCTCACATTATTGTGTTATTATTTCATTTTGATGGTAAACACTCTTATTTTAACTATAAGGTCAAACCCTACATGAACCCATGTATATATTTTTGTGTTCTTGGTGTATTAACTCTATGCGACTGCTGGGTTCCCCCCCAGATTTGCTTTTGACAATCATCTAATCTCATATGTGTGATGCCTTTTTCTAGATTTTGTTTTATATTTAAACACAAAAGCAGACTATTTTACTCCTAATGTCTTATGAAAGATATGTGACCATATGTAGACCACTGGAGTATCACTCTCTAATCTTTGTACAAAGGACTGCTGTGTTAGTCACTCTGTCCTGTCCTTCCTCTCTGCTTTGAGATTCTCATTATAAGCTTAGCATCACTTAAATTATTTGTATCCAACATAAACAAGCTTTACTGTGTGAACTTGTCAATTGTCAAACTTGCTTGTGGTTCAACAAAAGTGAATGCATTGCATGTTCATAGCAAGCAGGAAAAAGTTCACACAGACTTTTGTGTCACATTTATTTTGTCTTCTTAATATCTCGATTGCTTTGCTTTTTGATCTCATGTACTCGAGGTTTGGCTCAGCATCTCTACCACAGCATTTAAAGAACTTCATGGCCATTAAATTCCTCATCATCCCTCCTATTTTGAATCCAGTTTGTTATGGTTTGATCCTGACTAAAATTCAAAGATGAATGGTTTGTAATATTTCATATGCCAGCCTACACAAAAATATCAAAGTCTAATATTTGTAATTTCATTTGACCAATTTTGATGTTTAGCGTTTTACTCTGGTTTCAGAATAAATCTAACAAGTTACTGTCAAAGAAGGAAACTCGTAGTTTAAGTGGACAAGTTTGCTACATCTGTGTTGACCTTATGACCACGGTCTGCAGAAAGTATGCCACATGCTAAAGGACCCACCTCACCTTGCCCATCAGCTGTATGAATGCCAACAAATGTTAAAGGTCCATTGAAGCAACCACTACATGATGTAGAAGAAAAGTGCTTTTATCCCAGATTCACACTGAACTCTCCTCTGAACTCAGACATTCTATACATTAATAACAAATCTAGTGCAAGACAACTTAGTGTTTCTTTTTCTGCACAATTTTCTTTCTTTTAAAAGTCTTTTTTATTAGACAAAGGTTTCAGTGCAAGATATATTACAAAGTACTTCTGTCACGGCTGGCGGAGGGAGCCGTGTGGTGTGGAGGAAAAGGAGGACCCAAGATGCAGCAAACTGATGATACGAGTGATGTTTTATTTACAAAGGTGGTGGTGACAAAAACAGGCAACGAGGTATGAGTACTTTACAAACGGAAACCTAAACTGGGAGAAACTAAGTGACAAACCTGAGACCATACAAAAGGGGTGCGGGGCAGAGAGCCGCAGAGACAGGAACACCATAGAACGCAGAGGTAGACGGATGAATGCAGACAAGCCGACAACAGGCAGGAGAACACACAGGGCTTAAATACACACCAGTAATCAGGGGATGAGGGACAGGAGGGCAACACAGCTGGGAGAAATCAGAACTGACGGGACAGGGGAAATGTAAACTGAACACACTCACATCAGACAGAGACCTTCACAATAAAACAGGAAACTCAGACATGGGGAACCAAACAAGACACAGATCTAAACAGACAGCTTCACAAACAGATGGGGTGACACCATAGACAGACAGATCCAGACGCAGACTCAGAGGCAGACCGAATATAACACAGAACTAAAACAATCATCATCATGAAAATGATAACAAACTAAAAGCGCTGGGTCACCGACCCAGGACCATGACAACTTCTTACACAATTTTCTTATATAAGTGCTTTATTTTTGAAAGAACTAATCTGACAGTTTTTTTTACTGTTTACGCAAGTGTATGTTTTGATGAATAAGTGTGCTAACTAAGTTTTATTTCTAGGTAGTTTATCGAATTTCATTGTACATTTCTAAATTGTTCCGGTTCAGTTGTTAGTTCAGAATGGACAAATGAAATATTAAACAACAGCAAAAAAATAAATAAAAAAGAATAAAATTAAATAAAATTATTTCTTATAACCCTGAATCAGGTAAGAGGTGGTATGTGATGTAAATTGTAAATGTAGTTTCCTGGCCTCTCTCCTCCTCACCAGTGTAGTGATTAAATATGTATCAAAGAGCCTAACTGCCATTTTTCTGATGGTGTTGATGACTGTGGGAAAATCTTCTTTGAGGGGAAAGTCATTGTATCTTAGGTCAGTCTGATTAAATTAACTAATGTCTCAAAGATAAAAATTTTAGATTTTAACTGACTGAAATGGATATGACATGAGCCCAAGAATCTTGCTTTGCCACGAGATTGTACATGCCACCAATTGCGAATCAGTTGACAGGTTAGGTCAACTGTGGTTTCCAGCTTGAAAATAATGTAGATATAACTTTGTATATTTAATAAATTGCTTTGCTTGCCAGACTAATACTATTAGCACTGAAAGCTGAGACTCTGGAGCCCTGGAGTTTAGAGGAAATTAGATGTTGCAAAGTAGCTTTAGCAAAATAAAGAAAATAATTTGAATATCATAGGTCTTTTGTAAATTCAAATACATTAAGAAAATAAAATCAGCTTATCTCCAAATTATAGGAAGATTGCTGAATGTTACTTTCCTACACGGCAGAGATGCTGTCGATAGAGAGAGTCTCTTACTGAACAAAGATTTATTTTCTCTTAAACAGAAGCATCTTACAGGCTTGCCTTATCTTTGGCAAATTAAATCCATACATAAATGGGGTGAGCATTGGTTGACAAATGAGGAGATACATAGGCAAAATTATACGGACTTCATCTGGTATCTGAGGAGCTAGAAGGCTGAAATCAATAGAGTGAAAAATGCACCCGACAAATAGGTTTGACACAGAGACGATCTGAGGGGTGCAAGTAGTCACGGCTTTCTGCTTGTTTTCTGTGGATGTTTTACGGCAAACTCGTAAAATCTTCAGGTAAGAAATTGAAATAAGATTGAATGGCATGAAAATACTCAATAACGTAAAGAATATCATAGATATAGAGCTTTGGATTGGAACTGAACATGAAAGTCTAATTATTAATTGGTGGTCACAATATACATTATCAATAATATTTCCACAAAACCTTAAACCAAAGATGAATGAAAATGAGAGTAAAAAACTAACAAATGAAAAAATCCACACAAGCAGAATCAACATACCCACTCTTTCTGTGTTCATAATAACATTATAGCTAAATGGATGGCAGATTGCAATATATCTGTCATATGCCATAGCTGTTAAACTGCAAAACTCAGCAGGCCCACTTATGTACATACAACACATCTGCAGAAAACACCACGGCAGGGTCACTTCATGGCTATCTGAGAACATCTGTGAGAGCAAAAGAGGATACAGTGATGTGCTGGCATTTATTTCGTTCACACATAAGTTGCTGAGCAGAATATACATTGGCTCATGCAGTCTTCTGTCCACATGTATAACCACAATAAGGACTGTGTTGGCCACACATATAGAGACATACCAAAACAATATTATGATAAAATATGGGTATTTGAAAGCTCCAACATTTCCATAAGCAGCCAGCACAAATGATACACTCTCACTTGAGTTTCCTATTTTCTGCATAATGTCACACAATGAACAAGACAAACTAATAATAATCAAACATCAGGAATCACAAAACAAAAAGCAAACAGGTTTATACTTTTACAAGATTCAATTCCAGAGATTCTTCACATGCTAAGAATACATAACAATAAGTTCAGCTTCATCTCCCAACTAAACAAGACAACCTCTTTTGCTAGTATTTATGGCTGCAGCACTGAGGAGGAGAATGAGGTGGGCGCGGCTAAATTTGAGGTCCAGACAGAGTTAGAGACAATGGCATTCTTCCTCTTTGGCAGAGTTTTTTGTTTGTTTTAACTACCATAAATTCCACAGGTTTTCAGAATTGTAGAGGATAATAACCTTTTTATTCTTCTCAAGGGAAATTCAAATGTTTCTTAAGTGGTCCAAAATTGGATTTGAATTTCCACATTCTCAACTTTTCATATAAAAAAAATCAACTACACTTTCCAAGTCGAAACAACATTCTGATATCGTTCATGTTGATCCTAGTGGTATGGATAATTCCTGCCATACAGCTTGATGTCATCCATGTAGAGGAGGTGGTTGCCACTTGCTCCATTCCGTCGTCGGTCTTGTTAATTATCTTTTATCATCTTGTTCTCCAGAGTGTAGAACATCCAGCTGCAAATTTGGTGAAACTATTACAAAATCGATCATCAACCTATGGCCTAATGTGTCCTGGTGCCATGCTCATCTATGAATACCCTTATTTTTAAGCATTATGTTTGTTATAGACAAGCTGTAGTTTGCAAATATCACATCGTTTTCAGAGAAAATTGCAAAGTCAATACAGTAAGAGTGTCATGGTCCACGGCCTGGTGCCTGAGGAGCGGATGGGATGCCCACGCCTACGGGTGTGGCTGTTGTCTCCACACCTGCATCCCATTCCAGGCAATCATCAGGAGGACCATTTAACCCCGCACGGCCGGCTGCTTCACGCCAGTCCGTTAGTCACCATTCAACTTGGCCCTCACATGAAGGTGGATGTGGAATCTCAGGTTTCTTTTGAACTATGTTAATCCTTCTACTGTGTGCCAAGGTTATTGTTCGGCGTGTTTGAGCCTACACCTGCCCGTCCTCCTGCTCGCCTGGAGTTCAGATTAGCCACCGGTCATCATCTCCTCCGCCTTCCTGGAGCCCTCTCCCGCAGACCCTCACCCCTCCGGTTCCCACGGCCCAGCCCTGATTGTAAGATAAATAGCTCTACCCCGTTGTATGCTGTTATCTCCCTGCTCCCCAGTAACTCTCTTCCCTTCTCTTTTGCATCCTCCCACGGTCCCAATCACGGCGTTCCCGAGTTGTTATCTCTCGGTCCCTTGGTTCTAATATTAACACTGGATGTTTTCCTTTGATCGTTCCGGGTCACCGTTAGTTTGAGAAATAAAGTTATTCAGCATGCATCCCGGCATATTGTGTTTGCTTCTGGGTCCAGCTTGCGTGCTAGAACTACAGTGGGGCAAAAAAGTATTTAGTCAGCCACCGATTGTTCATGTTCCCCCACTTAAAATGATGACAGAGGTCAGTAATTTGCACCAGAGGTACACTTCAACTGTGAGAGACAGAATGTGAAAAAAAAAAATCCATGAATTCACATGGTAGGATTTGTAAAGAATTTATTCGTAAATTAGGGTGGAAAATAAGTATTTGGTCACCTCAAACATGGAAAATCTCTGGCTCTCACAGACCTGTAACGTCTTCTGTAAGAAGCTTTTCTGTCTCCCACTCGTTACCTGTATGAATGGCACCTGTTTGAACTCATCATCTGTATAAAAGACACCTGTCCACAGCCTCAAACAGTCAGACTCCAAACTCCGCCATGGCCAAGACCAAAGAGCTTTCGAAGGACACCAGGAAAAGTATTGTAGACCTGCACCAGACTGGGAAGAGTGAATCTACAATAGGCAAGCAGCTTGGTGTGAAAAAAATCAACTGTGGGAGCAATCATCAGAAAATGGAAGACATACAAGACCACTGATAATCTCCCACGATCTGGGGCTCCACGCAAGATCTCATCCCGTGGGGTCAAAATGATCATGAGAACAGTGAGCAAAGATCCCAGAACCACACGGGGGGACCTGGTGACCTGCAGAGACCTGGCACCAAAGTAACAAAGGTCACCATCAGTAACACACTACAACGGCAGGGAATCAAATCCCGCAGTGCCAGACGTGTTCCGCTGCTGAAGCCAGTGCATGTCCAGGCCCGTCTGAAGTTTGCCAGAGAGCACATGGATGATACAGCAGAGGATTGGGAGAATGTCATGTGGTCAGATGAAACCAAAGTAGAACTTTTTGGTATAAACTCAACTCGTCGTGTTTGGAGGACGAAGAATACTGAGTTGCATCCCACGAACACCATACCTACTGTGAAGCATGGGGGTGGAAACATCATGCTATGGGGCTGTTTTTCTGCCAAGGGGACAGGACGACTGATCCGTGTTAAGGACAGAATGAATGGGGCCGATTGTGCAAGTTCCCCCACTTAAAATGATGACAGAGGTCAGTAATTTGCACCAGAGGTACACTTCAACTGTGAGAGACAGAATGTGAAAAAAAAAATCCATGAATCCACATGGTAGGATTTGTAAAGAATTTATTCGTAAATTAGGGTGGAAAATAAGTATTTGGTCACCTCAAACAAGGAAAATCTCTGGCTCTCACAGACCTGTAACGTCTTCTGTAAGAAGCTTTTCTGTCCCCCACTCGTTACCTGTATGAATGGCACCTGTTTGAACTCATCATCTGCATAAAATCTAGGACTGAGTAGCTCCCTCTGCAGCTGGATCCTTAGCTTCCTGTCTGACAGACGCCAAGTGGTCAGACTGGGCAGCATCACCTCATCCCCCATCACACTGAACACTGGTGCTCCACAGGGGTGTGTACTGAGCCCTCTCCTATATTCACTCTACACCTACGACTGCACAGCCACTAACAACTCCAACATCATTGTGAAGTTTGCGGACGACACTACACTGGTGGGTCTTATCACCAATGGTGATGAGACGGCTTACAGGGAGGAGGTCAGCGCCCTGACCCACTGGTGTCAAGACAACCATCTCACCCTCAACGTCGCAAAGACAAAGGAGTTGATAGTGGACTTCCGGAGGTGCAGAGAAGTACACACCCCCATCACCATCAACGGCGCTGCTGTGGAGAGAGTGAGCAGCTTCCGGTTCCTTGGTGTACATCTGGCTGAGGATCTTACGTGGTCAGTACACACAAACAAAACAGTGAAGAAGGCGCAGCAGCGCCTCTTCTTTCTCAGGAGACTGAAAAGATTCGGCATGAGCCCCCGCATCCTCAGGACCTTCTATCACTGTGCCATTGAGAGCATCCTCACTGGATGCATCACCACCTGGTATGGCAACAGCACCACCTACAACTGCAAAGCTCTCCAGCGAGTAGTGCGGTGCTCTGAAAGGATAATTGGAGGTGAGCTTCCTTCCCTCCAAGACATCTACAGGAAGCGGTGCCTGAGGAAAGCGGGGAGGATCATCAAGGACTCCAGTCACCCCAGCCATAAACTGTTCAGACTACTTCCATCAGGAAGGAGGTTCAGCAGCATCCGGTCCCGTACCAGCAGACTGAGAGACAGCTTCTTCCACCAGGCCATCAGACTGCTGAACACGTCATAGACACCTCACCTTCACTACTGGAACTTTAACATTATGCACTCCATACTGTACAGTAATGCCACTGTTTTGCACATGTCTCAACTCTGTATATTTTTATATATTTTATTTATTGTTTACTCTATTTAATTTGTAAAATATGTGTACACACACACACACACACACACACACACACACACACACACGTAGAAAAATATTTAGTATACACATCCAGAAATGCATATACTATTATATATTGTACATATATTTATTAGTTTCAGATGTAGCCATTCTTGTATTTTGCTTGTTTACATTATTGTATTTTGCACAACTCTGTTGCTTGTGAAGCTCGCACACAAGAATTTCACTCACATGTGCTGTACCAATGTACCTGCACATGTGACGTGACAATAAAAGTGATTTGATTTGATTTGATTTGATTTAAAAGACACCTGTCCACAGCCTCAAACAGTCAGACTCCAAACTCCGCCATGGCCAAGACCAAAGAGCTTTCGAAGGACACCAGGAAAAGTATTGTAGACCTGCACCAGACTGGGAAGAGTGAATCTACAATAGGCAAGCAGCTTGGTGTGAAAAAATCAACTGTGGGAGCAATCATCAGAAAATGGAAGACATACAAGACCACTGATAATCTCCCTCGATCTGGGGCTCCACGCAAGATCTCACCCCGTGGGGTCAAAATGATCATGAGAACGGTGAGCAAAGATCCCAGAACCACACGGGGGGACCTGGTGAATGACCTGCAGAGAGCTGGGACCAAAGTAACAAAGGTCACCATCAGTAACACACTACAACGGCAGGGAATCAAATCCCGCAGTGTTCCGCTGCTGAAGCCAGTGCATGTCCAGGCCCGTCTGAAGTTTGCCAGAGAGCACATGGATGATACAGCAGAGGATTGGGAGAATGTCATGTGGTCAGATGAAACCAAAGTAGAACTTTTTGGTATAAACTCAACTCATCGTGTTTGGAGGAAGAAGAATACTGAGTTGCATCCCAAGAACACCATACCTACTGTGAAGCATGGGGGTGGAAACATCATGCTATGGGGCTGTTTTTCTGCCAAGGGGACAGGACGACTGATCCGTGTTAAGGACAGAATGAATGGGGCCATGTATCGTGAGATTTTGAGCCAAAACCTCCTTCCATCAGTGAGAACTTTGAAGATGAAACAAGGCTGGGTCTTCCAACATGACAATGATCCAAAACACACCGCCCGGGCAACAAAGGAGTGGCTCCGTAAGAAGCATTTGAAAGTCCTGGAGTGGCCTAGCCAGTCTCCAGACCTCAACCCCATAGAAAATCTGTGGCGGGAGTTGAAAGTCCGTGTTGCTTGGCGACAGCCCCAAAACATCACTGCTCTCGAGAAGATCTGCATGGAGGAATGGGCCAAAATACCAGCTACTGTGTGTGCAAACCTGGTAAAGACCTATAGTAAACGTTTGACCTCTGTTATTGCCAACAAAGGTTATGTTACAAAGTATTGAGTTGTATTTTTGTTATTGACCAAATACTTATTTGCCACCCTGATTTACGAATAAATTCTTTACAAATCCTACCATGTGGATTCATGGATTTTTTTTTTTTTTCACATTCTGTCTCTCACAGTTGAAGTGTACCTCTGGTGCAAATTACTGACCTCTGTCATCATTTTAGGTGGGGGAACTTGCACAATCGGTGGCTGACTAAATACTTTTTTGCCCCACTGTATGGTTTTTGACAGTACAGACTGGCCAGGATGGACCCAGCAGATCCAATACGCTCCACTATTAACAAGCAGGGCGCTATACTTGGTCGGCATGATCAGCTGCTCCAGTCACTCCAGGACCAATACACACTCAGGAAGAACTGCGTGCCAAACAACCCGAACCTACGTACCGCGGCATATCTTCTCCGCTGCTGGAACCCTTCCACGGGGAGCTGGACCTGTGTGGGGGGTTCTTTTGCAATGCTCCCTATTTTTTAGCTGTGCGGCGAATGCCTTCCCCACAGATGCTGCTAAGATTTCCCATTTTGTTGGGCTGCTGCGGGGACAGGCATTACCATGGGCTGAGGCTTATTTAACTTCTCATCCAATTCATCTTTGCCATTACAATGACTTTCTGGAGGAGTTCAAGGCGACCTTCTCTCCTCTGATCTCTGAGGATGATGCGGCACAGAAATTATTGGCATTCGGTCAGGGGCGGGGCAGTGTAGCTGAGTATATAGTAGAGGTTCGGACCATGGAGGTTGCCGTGGGTTGGCCCGATTTGGCCCTCCGCAGAATTTTTTTACTCTTGCTGAACGATCAGATGAGAGACCAGCTTGCATTCCACGAGGAAACAAAAACCTTTGAGGAGCTGGCATCCCTCGCCCGCAGGATTGATAGACGCCTGCGGGAGAGGGATGCCGAGCGGCGGCTCAAGCCATCGAGGCCCGTATTATGGCCGGAGTTTCACGTTTCATCGGCTCAACCCGCGGCTGCAAGCACTCGTTCTCCATCGCCTCCCCTGCCAGAACATATACAAATCGGTCGCTCCCGGCTCTCACCGGAAGAAAGGGAATGCCGTTTTCGGGCTGGGGACTGCTTATACTGTGGGAAGCCTGGTCACCGCATTGCTGCTTGCCCGGCCCACCCGTGCTGCCCACCCGTATCCCTGGTGACCAACAACAAGACTTTTACATGCTGCGTGCTGGTGGACTCTGTAGCTGAACAGAATCTAATGGATGAGAAACTGTCAGGAAAGTAAGAGGTATCGCTTACACCGCTTGAACCACCCATCACCGCATCTACTTTGAATAATTAAGTGTTTGCTTTCATTACTCATCAAACCGCGCCAGTAAAGTGTCATGGTCCCCGTGTCTACCCAGCCGGCTCCACAAGGCCACATGTGTTTTTGTGTACATTCTCCTCTCTCCTCCCGACCAGGGCGGAGCTCACTGCAGGCTCCCGCCCTTGGCACACACACACCTGCATCTCATCAGACTCTAATTATGGGTTGGACTCTTAAGACCGGGACGCAGACAGCCTCATCGCTGGATGATTGTGCTAGACACATCAGTGATCCTCAGCCTTGTATCTTTAAGCTCTGTGAACTAGCTGTGATCTCTGTGTAACCCCACTTTCTCCTGTGCACAGTTTCCACGGACCCCGTGATTTGAACATCCCAGCGCGTGCTCCCGACGCAGGGAAATCCAATTCTGCTGAGGAGACCTACCTTGGCACTTGTGCAGGTGAAACCAAAGGGAAGATATGTTTCACCATATTTTCTAGCCTTGGCTTAGAATGAAGTTGGTTTGGAAACATATTCAGCTATGCTTCATCTCCTGCTTTGCGTTTCTGTGGCCGCCCCGTGCTAGCAGTGTCCAAGCGTTTTTTTGGGGGGTTTTTTTCCCCCCTTTTCATACCGCGTCCCCCCAGCAATGGGGCGGGCCCCACACTTTGGAAAGGTCTGCTCTAGAGTATCATGATTTACAGCAAGTGTTTAATAAAGATAAGGCTCGCTCACCGACCATACGATTGCGCCCTTGACTTACTTCCGGGAGCCCCACTGCCCTCTAGTAGACTGTATAACCTGTCCCATCCCGAGAGAATCCATGGCGAACTACATCCAGGAATGGCTGGCAGCAGGAACAGTCAGACCGTCTTCCTCCCCCATTGCTGCGGGCTTCTTCTGTGTGGGGGAAAAAGGACGGGTTGCTGTGGCCGTGTATCGATTATCGATATTTTATTTTAGTGTATTTGATTGTTTCTATTGTTCCTTAACATTGCTTTATTGTTGGCTGAATGTGTAAAGCGCTTTGGTCAACTATATTTATTTTAAATATATGTAGCTCCCCACCCGTGATACTGAGTCTAAATCCACTTACCTCAGTTTGGACCCCCTAGGTGGGGTGTTAGGTTCGTTACAGCCTAGATACCAACAAATGGTTCTGGTATAGACAGGAATCAGGGAAACTATCAGTAAACCTTTGCCTGCAAGTTAGACTTAACCAGTAGTAAAAGAATCAACCCCAGACAACTCTTTAACACAAACCAACAGTTTACTGAATGTAAGGGCAGGAAAAGTAATGTATAAAACACCCTTTTCTTAACTCAACTCAAATGATATCCAGCTCCATAAACAAATGAAACATGCTGTGTAAATGAAATATTTCCCTTTAAAATTATTGTCAAAGGAGCTTGCAAAGAAAGGCGTCTGGACTTCTTTAAGTTACTTGAAGACGTTTCACCTCTCATCCGAGAAGCTTCTTCAGTTCTAAGGTCAAATGGTGGAGAGTCCCAGATATAAACCTAGTGGGAGTAACCCCCCACAGAGGGACAAAAGGACCCCCTGATGATCCTCTAATCGCCTGAGACAAGGTGTGAAACTGGGTGTGGGCCCCAATCAGCCAGAGTTTCGGGTGAGTTCATTGTGAAACCTGGCCCCACCTTATCATGCGAATTCCTGAGATCAGATGGCCCAGGATGTGAGTGGGCGTTAAGGCGTCTGGGAAGGGATCTCAAAACTGGATTATAGATGGCAGAGAGTTGGTGTCGTAAACCCCTGCCTCTGTTCAAAGATGGTCGCTCACAGTGGACATAGTGGACATTCTTTCACTCCTCTTTCAAACCATCTGTCCTCTCTGTCCAAAATGTGAACATTGGTATCCTCGAAAGAGTGTCCTTTATCCTCAAGATGCAGATGGACAGCTGAGTCTTGTCCTGTGGAGGTGGCTCTTCTATGTTGTGCCATGCGCTTGTGAAGTGGCTGTTTGGTCTCTCCAATGTAGAGGTCTGGGCATTCCTCGCTGCACTGTACAGCATGGGGCCCACACCCAGTTTCACACCTTGTCTCAGGCGATTAGAGGATCATCAGGGGGTACTTTTGTCCCTCTGTGGGGGGTTACTCCCACTAGGTTTATAGCTCTGATAAGTATGCCCAATAATAAGGCTCCAGGTCCAGACGGCTTCCCTGCAGAATTCTACAAAGAATTCTGGACAATTTTGGCACCAGTATTCCACAGCATGTTGCAGGAAATCGAGGAAAAGGGCAGACTACCACCAAATATGAATTCTGCCAACATTAGTCTCCTGCTAAAACCAGGCAAAGATCCTTTATTTCCCTCAAGCTATCGTCCAATTTCTCTTTTAAATGTAGACCTTAAAATAATCTGCAAAGCTCTCTCAAAGAGATTAGAGAAAATGACCCCCCTCTTAATTCATCCTGACCAAACTGGTTTCATAAAAGGTCGGCACTCCTCAACAAACACTCGTAGATTACTTAATTTAATAGACTACTCATACGATAAAAACATCGAAGCCATAATATTATCTCTAGATGCAGAAAAAGCATTTGACAGAGTTAATTGGAAATTTTTATTCGCAACTTTACACAAATTTGGTTTTGGAAACTCTTTCATAAACTGGATAAGAATATTATACAATTCCCCAACGGCTCGTATCAGAACAAATGACCAGACATCCTCCAGCTTCTGTCTCCTGAGGGGCACCAGACAGGGATGCCCACTCTCCCCCTCACTTTTTGCAATTTTTATCGAACCTCTAGCAGCAGCATTTAGACAGGCTACAACAATTAAGGGCATAAAATGTAAGAACATAGAACATAAAATCAGTCTCTATGCGGATGATGTGTTGCTTTTTCTGCAAAACACACAAACCAACCTCTCTGAGGTAATTACTTTAATAAACTGGTTTTCAAGAGTTTCAGATTATTCAATTAACTGGCCAAAATCTACAGTTCTCCCCATTAACTGCTCCTTCCATAATTCTTCCTCTGCCCCACTGCAATCCGGAAATATTAAATATTTAGGTATTAATATCTCTCCTAAGCTTTCAGACTTAACTAAACTAAACCACATCCCACTTCTAAAGAAAGTAGAAGGCGATCTGACTAGATGGAAATCTTTACCCATATCACTCATGGGAAGGGTCGCCACTATAAAAATGATGATCTTGCCAAAAATAAATTACTTATTTTTGATGATCCCTAACAAACCATCACAAGATTGGTTCAGATCTCTGGATTCATATATTTCCAAATTCCTTTGGAAAGATAAACCCCCGCGTATTAGCTTAAAAACGCTACAAAGAACCAAGGATAGAGGAGGATTAGATCTGCCTAATTTTCACCAATACTTCTTAGCCAACAGGCTTCAATTCATCTCAGAATGGTTAAAACATACCTTCTTAGTTGAGCCCTGGCTAGATGTTGAACAGGCACTATGCAAGGATCTAGAGATTTCAGACCTACCATTTATTAGCTCAAACATCAAAAGACATGAATGCTTTAAAAGTATCAACATCAGCTTTTCTCTAACAGCATGGTGGGAGTTTCTAAAAATAACGGAGTCTTCATTAATCCCATGCAAACGTACACCTATCTGGAATAACCCTGACATATTACAAAACAATAATATGATTAATTTCCCAGAATGGAGTTGTAAAGGAATTAAATACTTAGAACATATATTAGAGGGAACAGAATTTATTCCATTTGACAGACTAGTTGAACAATATGGGATCAACAAGACAAGGTTTTTAGAATATCAACAAATTAAATCCATAGTAAAAAAGAAATTTAACCTCAGTCAAGTTGAATTACAAACACCACTAAGTGCGGCACATTTTCTTACTCTTAAATCCCCCAAATTATTATCTAAAATATACAGAACACTTTCTAAATTAGATGAATCAATATCCCTTCCTACTGCAAAGTGGGAAGCAGATTTATCAGTCAACCTAGACCAAAACTTCTGGTCTCAGATTTGCTTAAAAACTTTTAAATTAATTAAAAATCCCAGTCTGCAATTAATACAATACAAAATACTTCATAGAGTGCACTATACAGGTCATCGGATGTTCAAGATGGGCTTTACATCTTCCAACAACTGCTCACACTGTCAAGGCAATACACCAGACAATTACATCCACGCTCTTTGGTTCTGTCCACCAGTGCAAAAGTTTTGGCGCGAGATATGCGAAGACTTATCAAAATGTCTGAAATGTAACATTCCAACCTCCCCCTTAGTGTGTTTGTTGGGCAGCTTAGATAATGTCACTTCAGAAAAGAATATAGCCCATATGATCTTCACTGCCCTATGCATAGCCAAGAAAACAGTCCTCATGAACTGGAAAAATAAAAATAATCTTAATTCTAACCAATATAGAAATTATCTATTAGATTACATTAGTCTTGACACAGCCTCTGCCACCACATTAGATCAATTGCTCTGGGCCCCTTTTATCAGCTCCATCACCTAGTGGGGGTGGGGGGTCATAGTTTGGTCCCGCCTTCACTGTTGTGATTGGTGAGGGGGTAGGGACAGGCTTAGGGCGTCGGGGGGTTCCCCGGAGGCATCTTCCTTGGGGGGCTCAACCCGGGGTAGCGGTCACGTCCGGTTGAGGGCTCTGTTGGCTCTCAGGTGACTGTTTCCTCGCGGCTGCGTGCAGCGGGGCTAGGGGAGGGTCTGTGCTGACGGACGTGGGTTACTGACCTGGCAACCTGGCTGCCCCTGGGTGGGTCCGGGATGGGCGTGAGGTTTTGGGGGCGCTCCGTCTCTGGGCTGGGGCCCGGGCCGGGCCTCGGGGGCTCGGGTCCTGGTTGGTGTGTTGCCGGGGTTGTGGGCGGGTGGGTGCATGGGGGCCCGGCCCTGGAGCAGGGTGCCGCCGGTGCATCGAGCCGCCTGGGGGGCTCTTCAACTGGTGGGGGGGGATGGTCACATCTTGCAGGAGCTTTCTTCTCTCAGGAACTCTCTGCAGGAGGGGGAGATACAGGAGAGGTGGAGGAAGATCTCAGCCTGGGCGTTTACCGTCTTATGTAGTCTGGAAGATGTGTGGTTGGTGGGGTGGGTGCAGTTTTCTCTGTGGTGGGGTTGGGTGGACTGTCCAGGGCTCTGTGGAGCCGGGGGGCGCTACTGCACTGGGCCCCGGTCTGATGGGCCTGGGCCCCCCTTCCCTGGCGGGTCGCGGAGGGTGGGAGTGCCTACTGGGGTCAGCGGGGGAGCTGGCCCCAGGGAGGGGTTACCTGCCCCTCCCTTCCTTCCCTCCCCATCTCCAGCTGCCTCCCTCTTCCCGCTCCTCCACAACCACCCACACATGCAGGGCCTTGGAGTGGGGGTATGTCACCAGGGTGCAGAGGAGGCTACCCCCCTGTCCCCTTCTGGCTGCCTCTGCCTCAATTTTATCCCACAACTTAGACATTCACATTATTCACACTCTCATTACACATACATATAGGATCTTGGGGGTGGGCACAATCACGGAGTCCAAATCACCATCAGGGTGTATACCTCACCCCTGACGTCGTTGCCCACCTCTCAATTTTAAATACACTTAGTCATTGAGGGTTAGCAGGAGGGACTATGCGCTTACCTGCTGCTCCTTGGCAGGTAGCTCCATGCCCTCCTGGGTTTTAATTGCACCTTAGAACACATATGCATCAACACTACAATGAGCGGGTGGAGGGAGGTTTGGAGTCTTCTCCCACCCCCATTCTCTGCGGCCTGCTGGAGCGGGAGGGCTAGTAGGAGGAGTTGGCCGTCCGACTGCGGTCTGGGGCCTCCCTGCTGCTGCGGAGTCGGGGTGGTCTGCCTCTCCCCACCGCAGGGAAAAGGGTAACACCACCTGGGTCTGGGTGCAATTCCCCCCTCCAGGGGCAAGGGTACCTAGACCCGGTTTGTAGAGTACGCTTGGGGAGTGTGATTGTGTGTACAGCGTCTCTTTATGTCTGTCTCCACGTTGGTTGAGTGTGGAGTGAGTGCATATGAGAGCATGAGGGTGGGAATGGATGTTTGTGTCTGTGTGTGCCTGTATGTCTGTGTCTATATGTCAGGTTGGGTATCAGACGCCACCTCTCTGGGGACACCTCAGGCCCTCCAAGGTTTGGAGGCCTATCTCCACCCACCACCACTTCCCCTGCCGGTGGCGGACTCCCTCAGGTGTCGGTGTGTTGGTGGTTCTTTGTGTCTGGGGGTGGGCGTCCGGGTGCACACCGGCTCACTCCTTGGCGGCCGCTTGTCGGGGCCTGGGGCTCGCTCGGGCCCCTTTGGAGGTGGGGTGCCCCCGGCCTCTCGGCCTAGGGCTCGGTCACTCAGGCGCAGCTGGGGGCCGGCGGAGCTCACGGGCGCGTCACTGCAACTCCCCCTGACTTCTGCTCCGCGGCTGCTGGGCGAGCCCTCATCTGGGACTCTCCTCAGCTCTTACTGGGACAGTGGCGCGGCTGCCCCTCTGTTGGTCTTCCATGGTCTCTTGTGTTCTGGGGGCCTCTGGATGTCTGGAGTTTTGATCTCCTCCATACCCGCTTCACACCCTGGAGGACGGGGCTGTGGCCCCCCCCACACTCCCTAGCAGATCATTACATGGAGAAACCTTTGGAATGCAAGCATGCTGATCCACACAGGTATGCACACATGGGTATTCACAGACGCGGACTAAAGCTTTCTTGGCTGCTGCCTCAAAGCACACTGTGCGCTGTCTATCTTGCGTGCTGCACAATATCGTTTATTACTTAGTAAATACTGATATCTATGACTAGCTAGTTTATTGTGATGGTGCTTTGTTTTCTCTATTATTATGTTGCTCTTTGTTGTTTGCTGTCTCCTCTGTTTGTTTTTGTTTGTTTGTTTGTTTTTTTGTTTTTTTTCTCCATACAGGTGACCCAGGAGTTTTTTTTTTTTTCCCTCTCTCTTCCCCCCCCTTCTCACCGTCTCTTCTCCCCTTTGGTTTTCTTTCTTTCTCTCCCCCTCTCTCTCTCATTCATTCCCCCTGTCCTATTTATTAAAAAAAAAAAAAAAAAAAATGACAAAGGATGAACTGAAGCTCTGCCATCACGTAATGTCGCATACTGCTGTTTCTGATGTCATTTAAAAAAGGAAAAAAAAAAAAAAAAAAGAACTGAAGAAGCTACTCGGATGAGAGGTGAAACGTCTTCAAGTAACTTAAAGAAGTCCAGACGCCTTTCTTTGCAAGCTCCTTTGACTACAATGACCTGGATGACTGAGAACCTTCACAGACATACCTTTGAAATTATGTTAAACAACACAAATTATGTTATCACCTCTTGGTAAGTGACTCACCAATATACACTCAAAAATATGCTACATAAATCCACTAAATACACAATATTCACACATGGGCCCCACACACACTCACATTCACACTTGTTGCAGGCCTGTTTGCTGCTCACGGCGAACGATGGAGAAAAATCCTCTTCTCCCCAGTAAGAGCACGAAAGTCCAACTTACAGTTCAGTTGCTCGGTAGGTTTCTGTTCACCAGTCCCAAACTAAATCCACTCTCTGCTCTCCCTGCGGACCGGTTGCTGTCTCTGCTACAGCGCGTTAGCCAGTCACTGTCCAGCTCTCCGACAGTCCATAGCGGCTGCCTCCGTGGCGCAGCCAAGCAGTCCGGGCTAGCCTTTAGCCTCGGCAGTCGTAGCTGGAAACACAGTTTTACACGGTGGTGCGACCGTTGAAACAAAAAGTCACTTCACCCACACTCTGTTGCGAAGCTCTCACACGGTTAGCTTTCTAGTCATACACTCTTTTGTGCTAGGTAACCTCAGTAAAACTAGCTGAGTCTCTCACTTTGGTTCAGCTAACCTCGTGCATCTCTCCATGCCGTTCTCCTCTCTTCCTCCATTACAACAGATACACAGGTCCCGTTTTTTGCTACCTTCACGGGCCTCCAGAAAATTAACCCTTTAAGACCTACCATAGAACCAAGTCCGCCAGAGCTTATATTATATTTTTACATGCTTGCTGTGGAGCCATTTTTGGGAGCATTTCAAGTTGCTATACATCAATACAACCATTATAGCCCAGATTTTAATAATATGTATTCATTAAGTGCATAGTAATTACATAAATTGCAAAAAAGTGCAATAAACTACAAAAAAATTGAAAATCGTTTTTGATTTTTTAACATATATTTGTAGTTAGAGAAATTTAAGAGGCTTATCCCTCAAAACTGTAAATACAAAAAAGTTGCACAAAATAGTTTCCCACCACAGGAAATTTATTTTGAGTGTCTTCATAGTTTTATTTTTGAAATACACCAATTTTTATACACTGCAGGAAAAACGAAAATAAATATTATACTGCAAATTTGCAAAAAGGCAGCATATGCATCAAAATAAACTATTTCCAGCAGTGCAATATGAGTCCTAAGCATCCCAGAAACGACACAGAAAGTCATAAAGTCAAAGATAACTTTTAAAAAGAGCAGTATAGGCCCTGAGGCCCTGATCGCAAAAAAGACTACATTTCCGCGAAAATGACGTCACTTCCGGTTTCGGCCAGGTAATGGCGGAAATGCAAAAGTTCGCGCTGACGTCTATTCCAACGTAGGAAGTGTTTTGAACAGCTGATCGGACCGGTAAAGCGTGTTTCTGGAATATTATGTTTTTGTTCCTGCAAGCGCTTTTTATGCAGTTTTTGCAAAGCTTTATGTGGAAGGAAACCGTGACCTAGGACAAGCTGATGGCACAATATGTAAGTACAACTCCTCCGGTTTCATATGCAAAAAAAATTTTTGCGCTAGCTTACGTGGTTGCAGTGCTACCGGGATTTAAAAATAGTTACGCATAACAGAGCGTTCCCGCTCCGATCGGCTCTAAAGGGTTAAAACTCTGAACAATACTTTAACTCTCTTCAGAGTTACATACCATAAAATAATACTTTATGATTAACATAACAGTTTCATTGCGCTAATTACCTATATTTACCTTGTGACATATTACAAGGCAAATTACATTCAGGGTACAGTTACATCACATAATATTAACTGTGAACACCTTATGTTACTGTGGCGTTTATGCCCATGGGAATTACGAGTATCTACTCCCAAATCCCCATCCGAGCTACACCTACAATATACATTAAGTTGAAGAAGAAGAAGTTGGAGGGCAAAACGGTACAGGGTCCCTCTGCCCTCCGGCCATCCTTTGAATTTTATTTTATTTTAGTTTAGCCAAATTGGCAGACAATTCCTGTGCTTTCAGACGCACTAACTGTTGTTTAATTCGGTGTGAAATTTTATAGGATTTCATCAGAAAAAGAAAATCCAGAGAGCAGGAGATTGTTATGTTTGTGCCAATTGCCCTCCGCAGGTAGGTCCAATCACAGTAGGTCAACCTGCTCCGCGAAAGAGCTATGTTTAACTGACCCAGTGTAATGATTGATGTATATGTAGCCACCACCATAAATCAGATAGTCAAGTAAATGCCTCAGTCATTAATAGTCAAATTCAGCAATAGTCAAATCAGTTATAAAGGCTTTTTATTTACCATCTGGTAAGGGAGATTAAAATATTGTAATTCTTTTCTTTCTGATTTAACCTTTTCTCTCGTTACATTTCTGTCATTTAAGATTTAAAGAACCATTTTGTCCTTGTGCCTTACTTCTCCCTTCATAAAGTCCTCTCCGACTTCCTGACACCCAGACCCACACATGTACAGTCATCATCATTTATATACACATACTATTGCTTACCCAAATGTGTCAAATATATATGACCTTTAACTGCCTTATTTAAATGATCTAGTCACCTTGATCATCACCTTTCACCTGTCTGATCATAATTAGTTATGATCACTTAAAGTTTTGCTGTAGCAGAGAAGCACCTAAAAACATACAACAACAATTCTAGGGACAGTGATGTTGTTCCCTGTCTGAGGGCAACACCCTGCAATAGATGATTAAGCTGCCATGAACCTGAAGGTTTATTCAAACTGCATTTTTATTTTAAAACGATCATTGTCATCATACTCAAATAGTTAATATTTTTTTCCTGAGCTATTACCATTAACCTTTCACTTAGAGCTCAGGAGACAAAAGAAAATATGAGGTTCCAGAGTAGCTTTTGCAAAACAAATTAAAATATATACATTTTTTTAAAAAAAGGATTAATGAGCATTTTATAAACATAAATACATGACATGACACTTTCTTTATGTCTACAAAACAGAAGAAGATTGCTGACTTTTATTCTGCAACAGAGCACAGATGCTCTAAAGCACTCTCTTGCTGAACAAAGATATTGATTTTCTCTTAAACAGAAGCATTGTACGTGATTGCCTTATCTTTGGCAAATTAAATCCATACATAAATGGGGTGAGCATTGACTGGCAAATGAGGAGATATATAGATAAAATGATATTGACTTCACCTGGCACATGAGCAGCTAAAAGGCTGAAATCAGTAGAGTGAAAAATACACCCGACAAACAGGTTTGACACAGAGACGATCTGAGGGGTGCAAGTAGTCACGGCTTTCTGCTTGTTTTCTGTGGATGTTTTTCGACAAACTGCCAAAATCTTCATGTAAGAAACTGAAATGAGACTGAATGGTATGAAAATACTCAATAACACAAAGAATATGTCAGATATAAAGCTGTGGACTGAAACTGAACATGAAAGTCGAATTATTAATTTGTGGTCACAATACACATTGTTTACAATATTTCCACAAAACATCAACCTGAAGATGAATGAAAATGAGAATATAAAACTAAGAAATGAATACATCCACACAACCAGAATTAACATAAACACTTTCTCTGTGTTCATAATAACATTATAACGTAATGGATGACAGATTGAGATATATCTGTCATAGGCCATGGCTGCTAAACTGCAAAACTCAGCAGGAGCACTTATGTACATACAACACATCTGGAGAAAACACCACGGCAAGGTCACTTCATGACTGTCTGAAAACATCTGTGAGAGCAAAAGAGGATACAGTGATGTGCTGGCATTTATTTCGTTCACACATAAGTTGCTGAGCAGAATATACATTGGCTCATGCAGTCTTCTGTCCACATGTATAACCACAATAAGGACTGTGTTGGCCACACATATAGAAACATACCAAAACAATATTATGATAAAATATGGGTATTTGAAAGCTCCAACATTTCCATAAGCAGCCAGCACAAATGATACACTCTCACTTGAGTTTCCTATTTTCTGCATAATGTCACACAATGAACAAGACAAACTAATAATAATCAAACATCAGGAATCACAAAACAAAAAGCAAACAGGTTTATACTTTTACAAGATTCAATTCCAGAGATTCTTCACATGCTAAGAATACATAACAATAAGTTCAGCTTCTTCTCCCAACTAAACAAGACAACCTCTTTTGCTAGTATTTATGGCTGCAGCACTGAGGAGGAGAATGAGGTGGGCGCGGCTAAATTTGAGGTCCAGACAGAGTTAGAGACAATGGCATTCTTCCTCTTTGGCAGAGTTTTTTGTTTGTTTTAACTACCATAAATTCCACAGGTTTTCAGAATTGTAGAGCATAATAACCTTTTTATTCTTCTCAAGGGAAATTCAAATGTTTCTTAAGTGGTCCAAAATTGGATTTGAATTTCCACATTCTCAACTTTTCATATAAAAAAAATCAACTACACTTTCCAAGTCGAAACAACATTCTGATATCGTTCATGTTGATCCTAGTGGTATGGATAATTCCTGCCATACAGCTTGATGTCATCCATGTAGAGGAGGTGGTTGCCACTTGCTCCATTCCGTCGTCGGTCTTGTTAATTATCTTTTATCATCTTGTTCTCCAGAGTGTAGAACATCCAGCTGCAAATTTGGTGAAACTATTACAAAATCGATCATCAACCTATGGCCTAATGTGTCCTGGTGCCATGCTCATCTATGAATACCCTTATTTTTAAGCATTATGTTTGTTATAGACAAGCTGTAGTTTGCAAAGGAGTCCAAGAACAGAATACCCCTCGGGTTCAGATCAGCCAGACTTTTCTTCATAATCGTACCCCAAGAAGCTGTCACTGATTGTGCCAATTTCAGCAATGAACTCTCCCAGTAGGAGTTTAGTTTAGCCAAAATGCCAGACAATTCATGTCCTATCGGAGACACTAATTGGTATTTGTAAATGACCATGGCAGACCTGATGACATTTTTCTGCATTTCAGCATCTTTTATTTATACTCAGGGTTGCTGTTCATCCACACACAGCAGCAGCTTCCCTGCTTTCATTTCATTTTTACTCGTTTCATTATAAAAAGAATATCCAGAGAGAAGGAGACTATGGATTTGTGCCAATTGCTCTCCCCAGGTGGAGCCATTCTTTGCCTTAGTGTTAGGGAGGGCAAGGAAGCACAGACATGGAAGTACACTTATGTTTACACTGAATATTTCAGAACAATTCTCTATGCTGTTGCATGATGGGGCAGAAGGTTGAGGGTTGCAGATATAACAGACTCAAACTGATCTGCAACACACTACACACTACGATAGTCGCACACCCTTAATATCACATCGTTTACAGAGAAAATTGCAAAGTCAATATAGTAATAGGGGCAACTCAGTGTCCGCCACATATATGTAGTTTTGTCTACTATACCAGGATATTTATAATTAGAGCTATTTGTATTTATTGAGCTATTTTGTGACTTTGTTATTTTGTAACTTGTATTATATCGTATCATTTCATTTAGTTTAGTTAGTTACTGTTCGTATTGTCTTGGAGCAACTGTGACCGCATAAATTCTCCTGGGATTAAGAAAGTGTTCTGATTCTGATTAACTGAACCAGTGTAATGATTTCTGTATACAGACCCCATCAGCAATCAAATACAAATGAATCCACTAAATGTCTCACTCATTAATACTCAGATTTAACAATACTCAGATTAACACTTCTTAATTCCTATTTGATGAGTGAGTTTAAAATGATGTAGTTATTTTATTCCTGATTTGATCTTCTTCTCTCTGGTTACATTTCTGAGGGGATGACCCAAACAGTACAATCACATTCTTTCCTCCAGTAAGAAATTCTTGTACTCATTTCCTGTAAGTTGGTATAATTTTATGGTAGAGCATGGGGTCAACACAGATTCACTGATTCAAATGAGCAACTCAGCATTTACTGCTGAAACTTCCTGATAACTATATGATTGCTTGAATAATTTTTGTTGAAGCAGAGAAGCACCTAAAACTATTCTAAGGACAATGTAATAAACAAAATTTTGGTTTCCTGTCTGAGGGTAACATCAACCATTGCAGATTATGTCAGGAATTCAGTGGAAATTAGAGGTTGCACAGTAGCTTTTACAAAACAAAACAAAATGAACTGAATTAATGAAATGGGCCTTTTATAAAGGTAAATACATGACATAATCAGATTTTATTTTCTTCATGTGTACAAACCATAATATGTTTGATGAATGCTATTCCACCACAGATGCTCTAAAACAGTCTCTTTTTAAACAAAGACATTGAGGTTGGGGTGAGCATTGGTTGACAAATAAGGAGATATATAGATAAAATTATACGGACTTCACCTGGCACATGAGCAGCTAAAACACTGGAATCGATAGACTGAAAAATACACCCGACAAACAGGTTTGACACAGAGACGATCTGAGGGGTGCAAGTAGTCACGGCTTTCTGCTTGTTTTCTGTGGATGTTTTTCGACAAACTGCCAAAATCTTCATGTAAGAGACTGAAATGAGACTGAATGGTATGAAAATACTCAGTAACAGAAAGAATATGTCAGATATAAAGCTGTGGACTGAAACTGAACATGAAAGTCGAATTATTAATTTGTGGTCACAATACACATTATTAACAACATTTCCACAGAACGTCAAACTGAAGATGAATGAAAATGAGAATATAAAAATAAGAAAAGAATAAACCCATACAAGTAGAATTAGAATAAACACTCTCTCTGTGTTCATAATCACATTATAGCGTAATGGATGACAGATTGAGATATATCTGTCATAGGCCATTGCTGCTAAACTGCAAAACTCAGCAGAAGCAGTTGTGTACATACAACACATCTGGAGAAAACACCACGGCACAGTCACTTCATGGCTGTCTGAAAACATCTGTGAGAGAAAAAGAGGATACATCGATGTGCTGCCATTTATTTCGTTCATACATAAATTGCTAAGCAGTATATACATTGGCTCATGCAGTCTTCTGTCCACATGTATGACCACAATAAGGACTGTGTTGGCCACACATATAGAGACATACCAGAACAATATTATACTAAAATACATGTATTTTAAAGCTCCAACATTTCCATAAGCAGCCAGCACAAATGATACAGTCTCACTTGAGTTTCCCATTTTCTGCATAATTTGCACAGTGAACAAGTTTGATCAGTAATAATGATATGAATGGTCCAATTTCCTTAGGGATTATGAAAGTATTTTGATTCTGATTCTTTTCGATATGAATAAGAGTACCCAATCCCGATGGTTTAGCAAAGTTTCTATTATTCTGTTCAAATCTGTTTTAGACATGCATGCTACCTCATTATGATATGTTCCTTCTCAACAGCTGTTATACCTGTTACACAATGCGCGCATCAGTAAGCAAAGAACAAAGAGTAGTTTTATACTTTACAAGACCAAAGCTCAGAAATTAGCTCCTTTCATCCCAACTGAATGAGACCAAAGAATCTGCTAACATTTATAGCTGCAGCACAGAGGAGGAGCAATAAAGTGGGAGTGTACTTGAGGGCCAATGACAATAATGGCAATAGAAAATGGCATTCTTCTTTAACAGATATATCTGACTTTTTTTTAAATCATGCATTCTAAATTCATAAAATCAACACAACACAGTACAGCTTTAACAGGTTAAGCAGCAGAAAATGGATGGATGGATTGGTTGGTTTTCTGCAGAATCTTTTGAATGGTATAATCTATACTGTGTTTAAAAATAAAGTTGGGATCCAGTCCAAATTGTAAATTAAAAAAATGCAATAATATGCAAAATGATTTGGGCCCTTTGTTTAGTGGTTCTGTTGTGTAGCGTTTTCATCAGAAAAGACATCCAGCATAAACATCTGCTAAATCAAATATGTGGACCTACAACTGTGGGCAGGACACCTTTTCTTATCTCCCTTATGAAAAAGGGAGCAGACAAGCTGCTTAAATGTGTTAAGAGGAAGTCCTAGTGTAGTTTGTGTAAATGTGTAATTTATGTTTTATA
Organism: Rhamphochromis longiceps; assembly: GCF_057381845.1. Lineage (NCBI taxonomy): Eukaryota > Metazoa > Chordata > Actinopteri > Cichliformes > Cichlidae > Rhamphochromis > Rhamphochromis longiceps. The sequence goes on from NC_140572.1 coordinate 29,282,553, forward strand.
GCTTTATAAAAGAGGAACAATTTTGTGGTTTTTATAGGTTATTGAGAAATAAGAACTGATTCTGCTCACTTAAGATGGAATTATGTTGTATGTGGTCAATAATGTAAAATGACTCCTGGTTTAAATAAAAAGCACTGTGGTGCTAGCAAATTTTGTTATCAAAAAGCCTGCACTAAGCTCACCCCAGTTCCACTCCAAACACTTGGATTACTTGGAATAGTACTGATCATGAGACTTTATTGCCCAACTTCTCTTTTATAAGCCAGACGTGGTCAAGTTAGCAGCCATACAAAACATCTAAAAAATACTACAAGTATAAGTATAAAACCACAACAAACAGTTTTAAAAAACAAAACAAAAAACAATATAAAACAGCGGTCCCCAACTTTTTTTATTCCCAGCAGACAAGTTTATCCACAACGTTATTTTCACGGACTGGCCTTTAAGGTGTCACGGATAAATACAACAAAATAAAACCAGTACAGGTACCAAAACGAGAAGATTTATTCATAACACATGGGAAAAGACCCAGGGACACCGAGTTAATGATAAAAACGATAGAAAAAATAACACTAAAAACAGATTTAAAAACCCTGAAAACTATGAAATTCACACTGGTGTTTCCTGTGTCATCGGCCTGGAAAGTGGCCGGACAGGACGTGCAGGACCAGACGGCATAGAGACCTCAGGCGCAGACGAAGCTAGACGGAGTGAGGCAGGACCAGGCGACGCCAAAGGCGAAGACACGGAAGCTGGGCCAGGCGACGCCGAAGGCGAAGACACGGAGGTTGGACCAGACGAAGCTGAAGACTCGGAGGCTGGACCAGACGAGGGCGCAGACTCGGAGGCTAGACCAGACGAGGGCGCAGACTCGGAGGCTGGACCAGACGAGGGTGGCGCTGCAGGCGATGGCGTGGGAGCCGCAGGTGGTGGCGCTGCAGGCGACGGCGCTGCAGGACCCTCCAGCAGGAGCGGAGGGTCAGCTGACCTGGAAACCGGAGCAGGGACAAACTGGGCCCTAGCCCCCCTCACCCGAGGAACTGATACAGGTGCAGGAGATGGCTGGACTGCAGCTTCCCTGGGTGGAGGAGCACAGGAAGGCAAAGGAGCAGGCTCACTGAAAACTGGCTCATCAAAAATAGGTGACGATATAGGTAGATTGCAACACAGACACAAGGAAACACAGGGCTTAAATACACAGAGGGAGCAAGGGTAACAGGAGGGAAACACAGCTGGGGCAAATCAGGCCTAACGAGACAAGGGGAAGCAAAATCAGACACATTAACATCAGACATGGACTTTCAAAGTAAAACGGGAAACACATAACACAGACTGAACAAAAGACACAGACTCACATGCAGGCACTACAACAGAGGGAACAGAGACGTGGGACCAGGGCAGACACAGACACTGACTGGACACGGGGATATAGCGGACAGGGGAGACAGCAACTAAGGATTACACAGAGACAAAACATAACTCTAACAAAGAAACCAAAGCATAGAAATGATAGATAATATATAAACTCAAAACCCTGGGTCAACGACCCAGGCATCCTAACACACTCGAGCCTGAACTCTTGCGACACAGTACCAAACTCATGGGGTTGGGCCTGCTGATGTAAAACATTAGAACACAGAGTGGCTTCTTAAAGTAAACATCAATAAGTCTCCTTCACTTTATTCCTTATTATGCTTTTACATTTTTTAAAGCATAATAATTAAAGTAAATTTAGATTTTTCTCTATATTCCTTGTCTAAGGTGCATAGAATGTTTGACATATCTGTCAGAACTCTAGGTACATCAGGAAGCAACCCTTTCGAAGAGTATAGCTGGTAACTTTTGGTAGTGGGACAGGGAGACTGTAAGATTACCTAAAACAGCTTTATGAAGAAAAATACCAGTGCTGTTTTCTTCGAATGGTCAGTGATGGCTAACCCACCAAATTATAAAGAACGCAGTGGTAAGTCAGAGACTGTCATGGTCCCTGTGCCTGCCCAGCCGGCCTCACAAGGCTACACTTGTGAGGCCGGCTGGGCAGGCACAGGGACCATGACAGAGACTTTATGATAAAACATAGTGATGCATTATAGACTACATGAAGACTACTGAGAACTGAAGAGGAAACATACAGTGTGTCACCATAATCAATTACAGGCAAAAGGGTAAAAAGATTTATTTCTAAAGTAAAAAACATTTTTCCCTTTAATTTTCATAATAAGACTAGCAATGTGTACATTAGAGAGAAACTTGTCATCAAACTTTATACCCAAATATTTGTAGGCATGTACCATTTCAATGGTTTTGCCAACATCTGTACCAACGCTAAGATCATCAAACATCCGTGGGTGAGCTTTCGAGAACACGATAAATTCTGTTTTATGAACATTTAAAACCAATTTTAAATGCAGAAAAATGGATTGTAATAAGTGAAATGCATTCACTGCTTGCTCTACAGAAGGTGCAAATGTTTATATGACAGTGTCATCAGCATAAAGATTTATTTTTTCTAGAAAGCTTTTACTCAAATCATGTATAAAACAGAAAATAAAGCAGATCCCAAAATAGAACCCTGTGGGACACCTTTTGCTCACTCAAGTAAAGCCCAGTTATTTTTGTTTATCTGGCTTGTTGCCAGAATTCTGAAGGGTCGCATGTTTAATTGGCTAAGAATCAATAATAATGACAATATCAGAAATAAAGTAGCACATTTATTCACATTTTTGTGTGTCAGAGCCCTGATTCCATTCATGAGATGACGAATGAGGTAAAGAAGACGAAGATGACATTTTATTAAGATGACTGTAGTGTGGCATGTTTCCTGCATGTTTTTGCTACTTTGGTGAAAGGGAACCCTTCTCAAACATAGGTATGATCCTCCACATCTTAGGTCTGAAGGTGCAAGCATGAAATAAAATCACACCTCAGGAACCTATGACATCTGCTCCATCTTTAGTCTACTACATATGCGGCCGGTTTTTAGCCATATACATAAAATGTTATTTTGCAAAATGGCAAACTCCATCTGGTCGATTTGTGGCCTCCACAAAACAGTGCTCACTCCTGTATATTTTTAATGTATCAATTCAGAGCTTATAAGCGTTTATGAATATGTTGAAAGATACATTTTCACACTAATTAATGTATATTTATGGTTACAATATTCTTTGTTTTGGTGAATTATTTTAAATGATTGTACTATTAAAATGGTATGTAATGCAAGTATGTAATAAAAGTAAAGCAAACATCATGCATGACTGAGTTGTGTGTTTTTGTTGAAAGAAAAAAAACTTCTCTGGAGACCTTTCTTTTGAGACAACTCCCTGCAAACGGGATTAGCATGCTATTACTAACAGACAATAATAATATAATAAAAGATTATCAAGTAAACATGATGATTACTGGACTAATGACCATTAGTCCAGGGCACTCTTTTATCCCCAGGACATTAAGTGTGTGTGATGCTTAGGGAGCAGCAGTCTCCAGGCTGATGTAGCTGTGGGCCAAACTCTCTGCTACAAGTCCAGTAATATTAACACCAAGGAACAAATAAAAATATTTTCTTATTTGTAAATTTATTTTTATTGAAATAAACCTCAGGACAGTGTGTACAAGAATCATCTCTACTGAAAATAACAGTCAAAAATAATGTTTACTAGAGTTTATTTCATAAATGAAAATATTCTCAGCTTGTAAACAGCCAGTAACACTGAAATAGACAAATGTTTGTCACTGACTAATTACAAGACCTTAAAGTGTTTTCCTTTGAGGAAGCAAGAGAGAGGTAATAGTATTTAATGGAGAAATATCTCCTTAATGGAGGAATGAAAAAAATGCATCCCAGTCTCATGTAACCTTTCTCTAGTACAGAATAAACTGGGCCAAAAATCAAAGAAAGGACAGGTGAGGTTTCCCTGATAAAGAAACTAAAGAGCAACAAAAATGTAGATATTTAGGATTTTATTGAGTTATTGCGAAATCAACACAAAAAACAACTTCTGACTAGGTGGGCAGCCTCTACTTGTCTACTTACCACCATGTTAGTTGCAATGGACTTAGACTGCACACACAGTCCCATTGTCAAAGAATAATGGCCTCAAATACATAACCTAGTCGTTACCACTGAATACAATATAACAAATTAATCTTTTAAATAGGTTTTGTGTATTATATGAGCGAAACGTTGAGACCAGCAAAGAGAAAAAACATTAAATAGACAACCTTAGGAGTACAGTTTCATTTCACCAGCTACCGCCACACTAGGGCCTACCTACAGACCAGCGTTCACTCCCACTGTACTAAAACTAGAGATGGACCGATCCGATATTACGTATCGGTATCGGTCCGATACTGACCTAAATTACTGGATCGGATATCGGAGAAAAATAAAAAATGTAATCCGATCCATTAAATATCACGAAAGCACCTCACAAAACTTGCAACACGTCGTAACTCACCTCAGAACGTTAGCACGTCGGAGCAGTATGCATCACGTGATAGAGCGGCTGTGGCATGCGGGACCTGTCGGTGGTCTGGATAGCATGTGGAGCTTCGCTAGCAACCCGGCATTTCATCTCCGACAAAGTTATCCCCGAGAGAAGTAAAGCGAGTGTGTAAGTCCATCTCTGAATGTTTGTAAAGCATTCCTGCGTTAAGCTTACCAAACGATATATGGAGCGACTGCCTCTTCTGGCTGCTACTTCAATCATGAAACTGCTTAATGATCAGCTGATCGGCTTTTCTGTCGCGAGTCCGTCTCTCTGGTTTGTTTTTGGCCCACTTTGCACCAGAAAGAGGAAACCAGCGGCTGAACAACAGCAGCACGTTTAAGCTTGATCAGCTGTTGTTAGAATTTATTTATTATTACTTTCTACTCGAGGATCTTTTTCTACGTAGCTGACGGCTGGTAACTGTGCAGGGGTGGATCTAGCAAAGTTTAGCCAGGGGGGCCGATAGGGCATGAACAGGGAAAAGGGGGCACAAAGACATACTTTTCTTTCTTATTCTCATTTAAAATGTCTAGCTTTTAATAAATAATTATCCGAATCTTACACCCAAAGTTTTAATTTGATGTAAAATGAATAGAAGTCAATTACTGTATATAGTGACTATTAAGTCTAATATATATACCCTAGTAAGCTATAGTACTTTTTCCTTTGGGAAGGTACCATCTGTGCAGTCTGCAATTTTGTTGAAGAAAGATGTTGAAGCTATTTAATATTTCTTGAAAAATAATTGATTTCTGTGCTTTTTTTTTCACACTGCATCAAATTAAGGTTGATTACATTGATTAAGCATCATGAGGTGGAGTGTGAGGGGTGGTTCCCTATTTTTTATTTATTTATTTTTGTTGTTGCTGGGAGTTGGAACCCTATTAGTTAGGTTGCTTAATATTTACGCTAAGTACTCTTTAAAATACCAGAATAGGGAGGATGGTGTAGGTTTAAGTTTATTAGATTGATCAGTATTGCTGAACTATGAAATTTTTTTTTTTTTTTGCATACAGGTATAACAGAATAGCTTTAGTGTAGTTGTTGTTTTAAACTTGAGTATGAACTTATACAAAATGCAGCAAGATATTTAAAAAAAAACAGTTTTGTTGATTAAAAAACACTATATCGGATTCATATCGGTATCGGCAGATATCCAAATTCATGATATCGGTATCGGTATCGGACATAAAAAAGTGGTATCGTGCCATCTCTAACTAAAACTGGCTGCAATTTACTTAGAAAGCACTAATGAGATGTGACAAAATGGCTACATGAAAACATTTTTTAGTTATGAAGAAATTTTAAAATTTTAAAATACCAGTGTCAACAAGCAGAATAAAAGATGGATACAGCTAACATTTACCATTCGTCAGTCCCATTTTAAAGCCTTGGGATTAACATTTCCCCCATCACCAGTCCAATCACTACCTTGGTTTTGAAACCAGATGTGATAAGATAGGAACAGGCCTGACTCTGACTGAGAATAGCCCAAATATCCCTTCTTTCTGAAACAGGGGATATACAAAGTTTATTTAATTTTATTCAACATGACCCAAAAATCAATGACTAAGACTCTAAGCTAAGCAGGGAAGTGTTTAGAGTCAAGTCTGAGGAGCTTTTTTCCCCACATGCATGTAAATGTCTTTTTGCAACCACAGGTATCACCTCCTGGTGGCCATTATTAAAAATAATGCCGATTTAAAGCACTTAACTATTCAGACCCAGAAGCTGCATCCAAATTTTACATGAAGGCAGCAGTGGGGAGGTTGCAATGTTAGGAATGTTCCATGAATCCAGGAGATTCTTAAGGTACTGAACATGTTAGGAAGTCTTCAGATAACTACCAAGGTGACTTCAAGGCAGAGAGAAAAGCAACATTAGCAGAAGGAGCACATGAGCCGTTTTCAGGAGCACGAGGGAGCTTGATTATTACTCGGCAATTTTTCTCCTGCAAACCTCCACCTGAGATTCAGAGAGACTGAGAAAAAGCAAAAGTACTGTAATCTGCCTTTTTTGTGACTACATTACCCATGCCCTTTCAGTGACAGATTCATGCTGTTGTCAGTAGAAAGCTAAAATAAACTATTTGCATCTGTTTGGTTATAAATCTACAAATTATAAATGGTCCTTGTTTAGATTTGACCCTGTTGTGTCCAAAAGAGTTGTGTGATGTGTGAATTCTGTGTTGTCCAACATTGTGAGTCCGGCCCTATAGTACTACATATCTGATGCAGTTAGCAACGGATTTTCAAGAAAGGCAACATATATCTTTATCACAAATGCCATCTTGATATGTTAAATGTGAAACCAATAGCAGACTCTCTGTTTTTGCTGTTTAATCCTCATTTTATCACCGCCTTTATTCATCAAAGTGCTTTAAAGACGGAAACTGACCGGTATTGGTTTCGGACCTGATCCCTATTGTTACGACTGTTCAAGCCGACCACTTAAAAAGTGGAGACATTACAAACTATTTGTACATTGTTTTGGTTGTGTCACTGTCTCCAGCCACAGTTTTTTACAGTGTGACTGTAGCTGAGAAAGTACGGTAGCTGAGATGTGCTTGATTCTTTGTACACAGACAGATATCTTTTGAACAAATGTTGCTGATGCACATGTGAGCTAATGTCCAGCATTTAATAAATGAATTCATGAATAGATGACACATGCACATTTAGGCAGGTTATCCTCCCCCCGATATCAAACGGAATCAACTTGTCACACCTTTCGTGTCCAAACAGAATGTGTGTATGTGTTCTGACTCTGCAGGAATTATATTAAATGAGAAAAGTTGAGAATAATTGCTTTACTTTTAGATAAAAATAAGAATAATTATGTGCATATTGTACTTTACATTGACACATAATAAAGTAGTGCTTAAGAATTCACCAGAATCCAAGAAATTAAGCATCTGTCTCTCATCACAATGCTCAAATCATAGCTAAAAATAAGACATGGCTTTACATAAATTTACATTTGATACTTTTACATCACATAACTCCATACTGAACTTTTAGAACTCTAATTATAATGAAATGGAAACATGAGACATTATGTGGCCATTAATCAAATCAATCATTCATCCATCGTTAAATGTTATCATACTAGTAACATGTATCATACTTTCCTTTTTTATCTGAATATCAGTGTCAATCTTTTAATACTATTGGCTTTTTACACCGAATCTTTGATATGCTAGCCTACACAAAAATATCATTCGCCTTCGAATTTTAGTCAGGACCCAACCGTAACAAACTGGATTTAAAATAGGAGGGATGATGAGGAATTCAATGGCCATGAAGTTCTTTAAATGCTGTGGCAGAGATGCTGATCCATACCTCGAGAACATGAGATCAAAAAGCAAAGCAGTCGTGACATTCAGCAGACAAAATAAATGTGGCGCACAAGTCTGTGTGAACTTTTTCCTACCTGCTCGAGATTTTAAAGCTACATTAACAAGCTGCACATATGAACATGCAATGCAGACAACATGACAACAATAAAAGGTGATGAAAATCAGCCCGACAATGTCATTCACTTTTGTTGAACCACAAGCAAGTTTGACAATTGACCAGTTCTCACAGTAAAGCTTGTTTATGTTGGAGCCACATAATTTAAGTGTTGACGTTAAGCTTATGACGAGAGTCTCAAAGCAGAGAGGAACAAGCCAGGACAGAGTGACTAACACCACAGTCCTTCGTACAGACATTACAGAGTGATACTCCAGTGGTCTACATATGGCCAAATATCTGTCATAAGCCATTAGGACTAAAGTAGAGTAGTCAACCTTTGCATTTGAATATATAACAAACACTTGCAAAAGGCATCCAACATATGAGATTAGATGTGTGTCAGACAACAGATCAAAGGCAAATCTGGGAAAAAACCCAGCAGTCCCATAAAGTCCATTAATACACAAGGAACACAAAAATATATACATGGGTTCATGTAGGTTTTGATCTGATATTATAGTTAAAATAAGAGATATGTTTACCATCAAAATGAGAAAATAACACAGCAAAGTGAGAGAGAAAAGTGTGACTCTGTAGTTCACAGTTGCACTGAAACCAGTCAGAGAAAACACAACTATACTAGACGTATTCATTTTGCTATCTTGATATGTAAAAACATCATTAACTATAATATTGGCACCTTTACTGTAAGTGCACTTGCTTTAGAAAGCTACAAAATTTAAGGCAGGATGTTGGAGAAGACTCCTCCTTCTACATTGCTGCCGTGTGATTTGCTGACAGTTCAAATGTTTGAATTTAATATATTTTAGGAATTCTATATTTCTATATCTATCTTTTCTACCATGATGAAATAAAAAAAAACAAAAAAACAATCTCATCATGTTTTTAGTCCACAATATTTTTGCAGGGTCCAACTTAACAATTTTCTCTAAGAAAGAAAATGAACATTTATTGAGAAAAAAGTCTCTTTTAGAAAAAATTTTTGTGTCATTTTATTATTACTGTAACCTTATTGCACAAGGAAACCAAACAACAGTTTGATAAATTAGATACATTCATTTTTAAACAAAGTTGTCGCATTGTTGTTTGAAAAGTGTTCCTATGACAAATGATTAAGGACCAGTTGCAGTACTAGTCTAGAGTAACCCCCTCATTTCTTTAGATTTTGTTCAGAAAATTCTAACGAGCTCTGTTTTATGATCACATTTATTCTTCAACACAGTCTGAGCTAAGTATTTTTTAAAGTATTCAAAGTAGTAGCAGGGATACTTCTCCAGGCTTCTTGATAGACATTCAAAGCTCTTCTTTGGATGTTAGCTGTCTTTTGTTCTGTTTTCTGTGAAGATGATCCCACAACACTTCAATAATTATTAGGCCCAGTCCATGACTGATTTCATTGTTTGTTTGTTTTTCTATCCATGTATGCTTTTACTACATTGACCGTGTATTTGGGATCAAAATCCTCTGATACTTTTCTAGATTCCTAATTCCAAGAGGGAATGGGCAAGAGCCCCATCACCACTGACTGAAATGCAGCCCCTGTCACGGCCGAGGCCGCTTCAAAATGTGACAGGACTCAAATGCAGGACGCCGAACAGCACGTACAGTGGGGCAAAAAAGTATTTAGTCAGCCACCGATTGTGCAAGTTCCCCCACCTAAAATGATGACAGAGGTCAGTAATTTGCACCAGAGGTACACTTCAACTGTGAGAGACAGAATGTGAAAAAAAAAAAATGCATGAATCCACATGGTAGGATTTGTAAAGAATTTATTCGTAAATCAGGGTGGAAAATAAGTATTTGGTCAATAACAAAAATACAACTCAATACTTTGTAACATAACCTTTGTTGGCAATAACAGAGGTCAAACGTTTACTATAGGTCTTTACCAGGTTTGCACACACAGTAGCTGGTATTTTGGCCCATTCCTCCATGCAGATCTTCTCGAGAGCAGTGATGTTTTGGGGCTGTCGCCGAGCAACACGGACTTTCAACTCCCGCCACAGATTTTCTATGGGGTTGAGGTCTGGAGACTGGCTAGGCCACTCCAGGACTTTCAAATGCTTCTTACAGAGCCACTCCTTTGTTGCCCGGGCGGTGTGTTTTGGATCATTGTCATGTTGGAAGACCCAGCCTCGTTTCATCTTCAAAGTTCTCACTGATGGAAGGAGGTTTTGGCTCAAAATCTCACGATACATGGCCCCATTCATTCTGTCCTTAACACGGATCAGTCGTCCTGTCCCCTTGGCAGAAAAACAGCCCCATAGCATGATGTTTCCACCCCCATGCTTCACAGTAGGTATGGTGTTCTTGGGATGCAACTCAGTATTCTTCTTCCTCCAAACACGACGAGTTGAGTTTATACCAAAAAGTTCTACTTTGGTTTCATCTGACCACATGACATTCTCCCAATCCTCTGCTGTATCATCCATGTGCTCTCTGGCAAACTTCAGACGGGCCTGGACATGCACTGGCTTCAGCAGCGGAACACGTCTGGCACTGCGGGATTTGATTCCCTGCCGTTGTAGTGTGTTACTGATGGTGACCTTTGTTACTTTGGTCCCAGCTCTCTGCAGGTCATTCACCAGGTCCCCCCCGTGTGGTTCTGGGATCTTTGCTCACCGTTCTCATGATCATTTTGACCCCACGGGATGAGATCTTGCGTGGAGCCCCAGATCGAGGGAGATTATCAGTGGTCTTGTATGTCTTCCATTTTCTGATGATTGCTCCCACAGTTGATTTTTTCACACCAAGCTGCTTGCCTATTGTAGATTCACTCTTCCCAGTCTGGTGCAGGTCTACAATACTTTTCCTGGTGTCCTTCGAAAGCTCTTTGGTGAATTTGGAGTCTGACTGTTTGAGGCTGTGGACAGGTGTCTTTTATACAGATGATGAGTTCAAACAGGTGCCATTCATACAGGTAACGAGTGGGGGACAGAAAAGCTTCTTACAGAAGACGTTACAGGTCTGTGAGAGCCAGAGATTTTCCTTGTTTGAGGTGACCAAATACTTATTTTCCACCCTAATTTACGAATAAATTCTTTATAAGTCCTACCATGTGAATTCATGGATTTTTTTTTCCACATTCTGTCTCTCACAGTTGAAGTGTACCTCTGGTGCAAATTACTGACCTCTGTCATCATTTTAGGTGGCTGACTAAATACTTTTTTTGCCCGTGTGTGTGTGTGTGTGTGTGTGTGTGTGTGTGTGTGTGTGTGTGTGTGTGTGTGTGTGTGTGTGTGTGTGTGTGTGTGTGTGTGTGTGTGTGTGTGTACACACACACATATACATATATATACTGGCCAAGGCTGGCTGTGAGTTTTTGCTTTGCAGTTTCCAAAACCTCAGGTATGGGCAGCTTTCTGTACTTCTTAGGCACCTTTTTCATCACAGCTTTCTGCAACTCTGATAATTGGCTAACTTCCCTCTGTGCCACCTTGATCTAGTCTTCTCATGCTGTAGATCAGCTGGTTGGGTTCAGTGATGGTCAGCTTAGGGATTGTCTGTAGTGCTCCTTTGGGTATTGAAGATTTCATAGGTTCTACATCCTCTTCATGTAACCCTTTGCACTGGGGTTACTTGCGTAGTAGCATTTCAACAGCAGCCTGTTCTCATCTCTTATGCCTTCTTGTTCCAGTAGAAGAAGAGTATTCACATTCTTCTAGTTGTTTTTTTTTTGTCAAAGTCCCTCGGGGTCACTAGAGATAGGCCTAAGAGTCGTATGTGGATTGATTTTTATGTAGTCAGTAGTTATTTTGGTCAATTTGCACTTTACTAAGTATCTGCAAAGACAACATGCTGTCATGAGTCGCTGTGTGGCAGGCAGGAGTTGGACCCAAAATGCAGGCACTCAGGCATGAGGTTTAAACACAAAAAAACCTCAGCTTTATTTTCTGGCAGGGGAAAGTCATAAAAAGCAAACTAAATTAAACTGGAAACTCATAAACAAAACTCACAGGGAGATCCACACAGCATGAGGGACGACATGACACTGACTCAGAGAAACACAGGGTTTAAATACACTGGGAAGTAACGAGGGGAATGAGACACAGAAGGAGAGCACAGCTGGGGGAAATCACAACTGACGAGACAAGGGAGCGTAAAATGAACACACTGAGATAAGACAGAGACCTTCAAAGTAAAACAGGAAACACATAACACAGACTGAACAAAAGACACAGACTCACATGCAGGCACTACAACAGAGGGACCAGAGACGTGGGACCAGGGCAGACACAGACACTGACTGGACACGGGGATATAGCGGACAGGGGAGACAGCAACTAAGGATTACACAGAGTCAAACCATAAGAAATAACTCTAACAAAGAAACCAAAGCATAGAAATGATAAATAATATATAAACTCATAACCCTGGGTCAACGACCCAGGCATCCTAACACATGCTAACACAACGGCAGCATGATGTAAAAAAAATGAATATATGCTGACCTCAGTCCAGCCTGAGCTTTATTTTCAGCAGGTAACAGAAATCAGTGATAAGGGGTCAGACTTGTAGTATTCATTTCAATCTGCACCTGTTTCATTTTCATTTTTCAGTGGAGTGCTTTTTGAACCAGTTTTCAGCTTTAACCCTATGTACTGGAAGTGATTGCTTACAGTCTGTACACACAGTGTACACACCTTGAATGTGCGGGCATTTAACCCAAGTTTTATATTTTAACTGGTAATTATGAGATAATTTATTTAGGTCAAGTAATTTAACAAGTAATATTTTTATTCTGAAAGTAAATCACCTGACCGCAAACTATTGTTCTTCTGTGAAATGAAAGTACATAGTAAATGTGTCAAAGATGTGTGTGCTTGTGTGTATGTGACATCTTTGTGAAATTAAAGTTTAGGAACTTACAGTCACAATGATGAAATACAAGTGCCATAATTACAAATTTCCAGCATGACCTCCATTGGGTCCCTTGCTGGAAAACAGTAGGCCTCAGGGAAAATGGTTAGAGCCAGCTAATTATGATCCAGTGGTCAAGGTCTGTTGGCCTCATGGGATAGCTGTCAAAACACAAACAGTAACTTTTTACCTGTTGAGACCAATGTTGGATAAGAGTTTAACTTTATTAATGAGCTCTTCAGAGGATTCTAGTGTTGCTCTTCCCAAGGAATAACAGCAATTATGTTATGAGAGGTCAACAGGTCATTAACTTCATTCCCCTTAGAGAGCAATTAAGAGAGCAACACCACTCTGGAGAGCCACACAAACAAGCCCTTTAGCCACTATACCACAGCATCAACTGAAACCTTAAACTTTTCAATAAGGTATTTTCTATTTCATGTCAGTGCCATATATGTTATCCACAGTTTTTGAAAAAAGTGACAACTATTGTATTTGAACCCTGACTTTCCCCAAACCAAACCAATTTGTTTTAAATAATTAATCATGTATTTTAAATGAAGAATTTAATAGCCCGTCAGTAGTCTTTAAACATAAGGTTTGACTGTGCTAAGGAAAATATATTATTTGAACTTGGTAGTAATTATTTGGTCATTTAAAATGAGCCTGTGTTACCATGGTGCAATGCACTCTCACATCAGTTTGTGAAGTAGTCATGGCCTTTTCATCTGTTGATTTGTCTTTTTGGATGTAAATTTAACGATTTCTTCATGCTCCTGAAAACAATTCTTAATCTGTCCAGTCATATAACTATGGATTCACGTCCACGTGCACATATCAGTATTTTCCTACCCTCACCCCAACTGGTTGCAGTAGATGGTTGTCCCTCCCTGAGCCTGGTTCCTTCATGTTAAAGGGGAATTTTTCCTTTCCACTGTTGCCAAAGCGCTTGCTCATAGGGGGTCATATAATTGTTGGGGTTATCTCTATTGTATCATTGTAGGGTCTACCTTACAATATAAAGTGCCTTGAGGTGACTGTTGTTATTTGACGCTGCATAAATAGAAGTGAATTGAATTTTAAAAAGCAAAACTTGTGGAAGTTGTTTCATGGAATGAAATTGATATTTTACTGCTCACACCAGAGACCCAAGTTTGAGTCATACGTGTCACAGATTTTCACGCATAATTTGTCCGTCCATTCAGCTCTTTCTGCTTATCTAGCTCAGGGTCTGGGTGGGAGCAGTAGTCTTTTCTGTTCAAATACAGAAAACACACAGACACATCCAAATTTGCACCTAGAGCAAATTTAAAGTCACTAGTTAACCTAGAATGTATGTCTTACATCTGTGGAATACAGCTTGAGTTTATGCATTGTATCTCTGTGAAGGTTCTCAGTCATCCAGGTCATCGTAGTCTAAGGAGCTTGCAAAGAAAAGCGTCTGGACTTCTTTAAGTTGCTAGATGACGTCTTACCTCTCATCTGAGAAGCTTCTTCAGTTCTAAGGTCAAATGGGGGAGAGTCCCAGATTTAAACCCAGTGGGAGTTTCCCCCCAAAGAGATATTCTATTCTATTCTATTCTATTCAAAAGGACCCCTATCCTCTAATCCAGGGGTAGGCAACTCCAGGCCTCAAGTGCCGGTGTCCTGCAGGTTTTAGATTGCACAATGGGTTAACACACCTGAATCAAATGATTAGTTCCTTACCAGGCCTCTGGAGAACTTCAAGAAATGCTGAGGAGTCATTTAGCCCTTTAAATCAGCTGTGATGGATCATGGACACATCTAAAACCTCCAGGACACCGGCACTCGAGGCCTGGAGTTGCCTACCCCTGCTCTAATCACATGAGCCAAGGTGTGAAAACGGGTGTGGGTCCCAATCAGCCAGAATTTCGGGTGAGCTCATTGTGAAACCTGACCCCACCTTATCATGTGATTTCCTGAGGTCAGATGGCCCAGGATGTTAGTGGGCGTTAAGGTGTCTGGGGAGGGAACTCAAAACTGGATTATACAGTGGGGCAAAAAAGTATTTAGTCAGCCACCGATTGTGCAAGTTCCCCCACCTAAAATGATGACAGAGGTCAGTAATTTGCACCAGAGGTACACTTCAACTGTGAGAGACAGAATGTGAAAAAAAAATCCATGAATCCACATGGTAGGATTTGTAAAGAATTTATTCGTAAATCAGGGTGGAAAATAAGTATTTGGTCAATAACAAAAATACAACTCAATACTTTGTAACATAACCTTTGTTGGCAATAACAGAGGTCAAACGTTTACTATAGGTCTTTACCAGGTTTGCACACACAGTAGCTGGTATTTTGGCCCATTCCTCCATGCAGATCTTCTCGAGAGCAGTGATGTTTTGGGGCTGTCGCCGAGCAACACGGACTTTCAACTCCCGCCACAGATTTTCTATGGGGTTGAGGTCTGGAGACTGGCTAGGCCACTCCAGGACTTTCAAATGCTTCTTACGGAGCCACTCCTTTGTTGCCCGGGCGGTGTGTTTTGGATCATTGTCATGTTGGAAGACCCAGCCTCGTTTCATCTTCAAAGTTCTCACTGATGGAAGGAGGTTTTGGCTCAAAATCTCACGATACATGGCCCCATTCATTCTGTTCTTAACACGGATCAGTCGTCCTGTCCCCTTGGCAGAAAAACAGCCCCATAGCATGATGTTTCCACCCCCATGCTTCACAGTAGGTATGGTGTTCTTGGGATGCAACTCAGTATTCTTCTTCCTCCAAACACGATGAGTTGAGTTTATACCAAAAAGTTCTACTTTGGTTTCATCTGACCACATGACATTCTCCCAATCCTCTGCTGTATCATCCATGTGCTCTCTGGCAAACTTCAGACGGGCCTGGACATGCACTGGCTTCAGCAGCGGAACACGTCTGGCACTGCGGGATTTGATTCCCTGCCGTTGTAGTGTGTTACTGATGGTGACCTTTGTTACTTTGGTCCCAGCTCTCTGCAGGTCATTCACCAGGTCCCCCCGTGTGGTTCTGGGATCTTTGCTCACCGTTCTCATGATCATTTTGACCCCACGGGGTGAGATCTTGCGTGGAGCCCCAGATCGAGGGAGATTATCAGTGGTCTTGTATGTCTTCCATTTTCTGATGATTGCTCCCACAGTTGATTTTTTCACACCAAGCTGCTTGCCTATTGTAGATTCACTCTTCCCAGTCTGGTGCAGGTCTACAATACTTTTCCTGGTGTCCTTCGAAAGCTCTTTGGTCTTGGCCATGGCGGAGTTTGGAGTCTGACTGTTTGAGGCTGTGGACAGGTGTCTTTTAAATCAAATCAAATCAAATCACTTTTATTGTCACGTCACATGTGCAGGTACATTGGTACAGCACATGTGAGTGAAATTCTTGTGTGCGAGCTTCACAAGCAACAGAGTTGTGCAAAATACAATAATGTAAACAAGCAAAATACAAGAATGGCTACATCTGAAACTAATAAATATATGTACAATATATAATAGTATATGCATTTCTGGATGTGTATACTAAATATTTTTCTACGTGTGTGTGTGTGTGTGTGTGTGTGTGTGTGTGTGTACACATATTTTACAAATTAAATAGATTAAACAATAAATAAAATATATAAAAATATACAGAGTTGAGACATGTGCAAAACAGTGGCATTACTGTACAGTATGGAGTGCATAATGTTAAAGTTCCAGTAGTGAAGGTGAGGTGTCTATGACGTGTTCAGCAGTCTGATGGCCTGGTGGAAGAAGCTGTCTCTCAGTCTGCTGGTACGGGACCGGATGCTGCTGAACCTCCTTCCTGATGGAAGTAGTCTGAACAGTTTATGGCTGGGGTGACTGGAGTCCTTGATGATCCTCCCCGCTTTCCTCAGGCACCGCTTCCTGTAGATGTCTTGGAGGGAAGGAAGCTCACCTCCAATTATCCTTTCAGAGCACCGCACTACTCGCTGGAGAGCTTTGCAGTTGTAGGTGGTGCTGTTGCCATACCAGGTGGTGATGCATCCAGTGAGGATGCTCTCAATGGCACAGTGATAGAAGGTCCTGAGGATGCGGGGTCTCATGCCGAATCTTTTCAGTCTCCTGAGAAAGAAGAGGCGCTGCTGCGCCTTCTTCACTGTTTTGTTTGTGTGTACTGACCACGTAAGATCCTCAGCCAGATGTACACCAAGGAACCGGAAGCTGCTCACTCTCTCCACAGCAGCGCCGTTGATGGTGATGGGGGTGTGTACTTCTCTGCACCTCCGGAAGTCCACTATCAACTCCTTTGTCTTTGCGACGTTGAGGGTGAGATGGTTGTCTTGACACCAGTGGGTCAGGGCGCTGACCTCCTCCCTGTAAGCCGTCTCATCACCATTGGTGATAAGACCCACCAGTGTAGTGTCGTCCGCAAACTTCACAATGATGTTGGAGTTGTTAGTGGCTGTGCAGTCGTAGGTGTAGAGTGAATATAGGAGAGGGCTCAGTACACACCCCTGTGGAGCACCAGTGTTCAGTGTGATGGGGGATGAGGTGATGCTGCCCAGTCTGACCACTTGGCGTCTGTCAGACAGGAAGCTAAGGATCCAGCTGCAGAGGGAGCTACTCAGTCCTAGATTTTATGCAGATGATGAGTTCAAACAGGTGCCATTCATACAGGTAACGAGTGGGGGACAGAAAAGCTTCTTACAGAAGACGTTACAGGTCTGTGAGAGCCAGAGATTTTCCTTGTTTGAGGTGACCAAATACTTATTTTCCACCCTAATTTACGAATAAATTCTTTACAAATCCTACCATGTGAATTCATGGATTTTTTTTCACATTCTGTCTCTCACAGTTGAAGTGTACCTCTGGTGCAAATTACTGACCTCTGTCATCATTTTAAGTGGGGGAACTTGCACAATCGGTGGCTGACTAAATACTTTTTTGCCCCACTGTAGATGGCAGACAGTTGGTGTTGTAAACCACCGCCTCTGTTCAAAGATGGTCGCTCACAGTGGACATAGATGGCTTCTTTCACTCCTCTTTCAAACCATCTGTCCTCTCTGTCCAAAATGTGAACATTGGCATCCTCGAAAGAGTGTCCTTTATCCTTAAGATGCAGATGAACTGCTGAGTCTTGTCCTGTGGTGGTGGCTCTTCTATGTTGTGCCATGCGCTTGTGAAGTGGCTGTTTGGTCTCTCCAATGTAGAGGTCTGGGCATTCCTCGCCGCACTGTACAGCATACACCACATTGTTAAGACTGTGTTTTGGAGTTTTGTCTTTCGGGTGAACAAGTTTTTGTCTGAGTGTGTTGCTGTGTCTGAAATGTACTGGGATGTCGTGTTTGGAGAAAACTCTTCTGAGTTTCTCTGATACACCGGCTACATAGGGGATGACAATGTTGTTGCGTCTGTCTTTCTTATCCTCCCTCGCTGGTGTCTGATCTTCTTTTCTGTGCATCTTTGCTGACTTTGTGTTAGGAAATGTTAGTTTGCAGTACTGTGGTGAAAATTTCAGTATTGTACTATGCTGGGCTGCTACTGGTACAGTACATAGAAAATAATCACAATTTAGGTTAAAGTGCAACAGTTTTTTTTAAGTTCTGTTTTCTTGGTTGCCATGTTGATGTTTCCTCATTTTGTCTGGACGACATACATGTTTCAGGCACAAATATACTCCCTATTAAAATACATAACTTACAAATCTGCTGACTGTCATGAACAAGGTCACAATTTATGTGACAGTTTGTGAACAAAAACAGATTTTGTGACTTTTTCACATTTAGTTATGTGAGGGCCTAGACTTCGCTTCCAGAGACTTCAGGAAGCGACTTCAACACAATTGTGGAATCCAAGAAGATTCAAATTACACTTTCTCTACAGAAATGTATGCTAAATTTTAGCATACTCAAGAGAACAATGCCATATAACTATAATTGTTTTGTTTTTTAGCTCAGCACCATCAGCATTAACAGGGTTGCTATGTTTTTGTGTCAGAAATCTCCAGATGATATTGATTTATGGAGTCAACGATGATGTATGGAGTCAACAACATTACAAAACTCCTCCTATCACCTAATGTTGTTGTGTGGTGTCTACAAATGTGACCAACAACCTATTTTATGAGCAAAACAAAGCTAAAAGTAGTGTAGTGACTGAAGTAGTGAATGAACCATAGTCTGGTAGGTATGGAGATACCAGTTATGATTAATGTATTGACCGTATTTTATAACACAGCTGTTTCCATGTTCCTTTTCCACAGATGCTGTCATTAAGACCATTGTTTCTCAGACCATACCAAACTAAGAAATGATTTCCGTGTCACTGACTCTATGAAGTGAAATGGAAAACAGCACTCTGTCATTTTACTTTCGCTTCACCATGTTTGCAAACATTGGACATTACCGCTTTATAGCCTTTATTTTTTGTCTTCTGCTCTTCATCTTTACCATCTTTACTAATCTTCTCATGATAGTGGTAATATCCCAACAAACAACATTACATGAGCCCATGTATATTTTCATTGCATGTTTATCTGTTAATGCTTTGTATGGGTCTTCAGGTTTCTTCCCCAGATTTCTCATGGACCTTCTGTCTGACACTCATTTGATCTCACATCCTGCTTGTTTCACTCAGATCTATGTAATTTACTCATATGCATCCTGTGAACTGACTGTTCTCAGTATTATGGCTTATGACAGATACATAGCTGTTTGCCTTCCTTTACACTATCACACAAAGATGACTCTTGAAACTGTTGTGAAGTTGACAGCACTGGCTTGGATTTTTCCTGCATTTTCTCTTGCAGCATGTCTTTGTTTGTCTGCCACACTTCCTTTATGTGGTAATGAGATCCACAAAGTGTTCTGTGCTAACTGGAATGTAGTCAAATTGTCTTGTGTTAACACTGCTGTCAACTAGGGCTGCCACAAACGATTATTTTGATAGTCGACTAGTCACCGATTATTTATGCGATTAGTCGACTAATCAGATCATCATCCACTGGACGTAAAACTACAGCTTATTGCACCAGCAGCATCTGCTCTTATATAACTATCATTAGCTTACAGCTTTAAGCTTTTAAGGTGCTAACTAAAAATAAAGACAAGATGATAGTTTATTAAATTTTAATGAAATTTGCAGATTGTTTCGGTGAAGTTTAATAAACTCCTTGCTATCTAAAATATAACAGGACAACGGAGTATATTCTCCAGCATCTCACACTTCTGATAATCAGCTGTCTGCTTGACGTTTATTCAGCTGTGTAAAAACTATAACTTTAATCTCAGACAAACCGATTTACTCAGGAACAAATAAAATACAAAAAAAAAAAAAAAGCCAAACAACAACATTTTTAATTTATCTAAGTGACTCATATATTTAACCTGAGTAGCGAAAGACGGCGGTGGGTTTGAAAACAATTTGCCGGGAGTCCGGTGTTCTCACCGCGCTAGTGACCTAGCCCCCGGCTAGCTATCGAGCTAGTGGGTAACAGACGTCTCCGAAAACGTCGGAGCGCTTTTGAAAATATGTGGTGTCCTGATAAACTGAGCCGATATTTGAGGTTTACACAGCTACATTCTCGCCTGAAAATATGTTAAACGTTTATTTTGTGACCCAGAAAGAATAATAAGAGTAATACTAAAACTAACTAGCTGCCACCATTGTTGGAAACTAAGCTGGGCCGCCCTATGAATTCTGGGACACAGCTGCTTCTTCTTCTTCTTCTTCTTCTTCTTCTTCGGGGTTTAATGGCAGCTGGCATCCTTGTACATGCAGTGCTGCCATCTTCTGTTTCAGTCCGTTATTACACTCTTAAATCCTGCTACTTATTCCTGCGTCTTTTGGGATCTTACAAAGCTTCAAACGACGCGTCGACTATTAAATCAGTCGTCGACGATTTTGATAGTCGACGTAATCGTGACTAGTCGACAAATCGTGGCAGCCCTACTGTCAACAATGTTGTAGGTATGCTTTTGACTGTAGCCACAATTTTCCTTCCCCTCTTTTATATCCTCTACACCTATTTACGAATTGTGTCTATTTGCTGGAGAAGCTCAGCAGAATTTAAGGGTAAGGTATTAGAGAGCTGTCTGCCACACACAATTTCATTTGTGATTTATTCTATTGCTGGATTTTGTGATGTTGCCTTGAGCCGGAATAATCTTTAAGTGACTAATCCATTTATAGCTGTCATTTTATCACTGGTGTTTGTTGTGATTCCTCCAGCTTTAAATCCTCTTGTGTATGGCCTTAAATTACCAGAAATTAGAAAACATATTTTAAGGTTGTTCTAGTATGAATGATGATCATTTGGAAGACTATGATTCTACATACATAAATGATTTATGACCCCATTATATTTTGAAACAGAAAGACTTTTTTTGTGGCAAATCTTGTGTTTATGATGCCTACACCTTTTTCTTTATATATGAAACAACCTGAAATATGATCAGTCTGTCTCTGTTAGTGGGCTGCTTACCACAGGTTAGCAGTAGTTAAACCTGACCCACCTGTCTTAGCTAATTATAGGTAATAGCTAATTTTAACCTTCAACCTTTCTTTTAGTGGAAAAATTCTTGAAATAGTAGTTTAGTAGTAGTAAATGATGATGAAAGCTAACTGATCATCTGCAGAGTAATGGTTTGTGAAGAGTTTCAATCAAGCTTCAGAACATCACAGTACAAAAAACAGCATTAGTAAAGATTGAAAATTATGTTCTTATGGCCTCTGACAGCGGAATCATCTCTGTGCTCGTTCTTTTAGATGTCAGTGCAGTGTTTGATAATGTTGACCATAATATTTTATCACAGCAATTTGAGAGTACCATAGGTATTACAAGTACTAGGCTGCAGTGCCTTAAATCATATCTATCTACCAGACTGGAATTTGTTCATGAAAATGTGGAGTCCTATTCACACTCTAAGGGTAATGATAGAGTTCCACATGGTTCTGTGGTAGGACAAATTCTTTTTATATTCCACGTTTCTCTTAAGCATATCATACATTATCAGTGCTATGAAAATTATAACTAGCTCTATCTATCAATGAATGCCACATACCATATTTTAGTGATTCTAAATTGATATGAAACTGAGCTTATTATACTTGGCCATAAAATGTTAGAAATTGGGTATCCAACTAGATACTCATTCTATATAAACATGCAACAATAAAACCAGAGGTTAAGTAAGTAACTATTAATAATAGTGAATTTACTTATACAGCAATTTTCAAAACAGAATTACAAAGTGCTTCACATTTTGAATAAAAGCCACAGATACATGTGTTAGGGTCCCTGGGTCGTTGACCCAGTGTTTTGTGTTTTTGGTTCTTTGATTTTGTTATTTCATTATATTCTAGCTTTGTTTTACGGGTTTTAGGATTATTCTTAGTTAAGATTCTCTGGGTGGGGTTTGGTTAGAGTTTTAGTGTTCTGGTTTTCTGTCTGTGTTCCATAGTTGCTGTCTCCCCTGTCTGCTGTATCCCCACGTCCAGTCAGTGTCTGTGTCTGCCCTGGTCCCACGTCTCTGTTCCCTTTGTTATAGTGCCTGCCTGTGAGTCTGTGTTATGTTTCCTGTTTTACTTTGAAAGTCCATGTCTGATGTTAATGTGTCTGGTTTTGCTTCCCCTTGTCTCGTTAGGCCTGATTTGCCCCACCTGTGTTTCCCTCCTGTTACCCATTCCCTGATTGCTCCCTCTATGTATTTAAGCCCTGTGTTTCTTTGTGTCTGTGTCGTGATCTACTCTCATTTATGCTGTGTGGTCCGTCTGCCTGGTCATGTAAGTTTATTTGTATTTTTGTTATGTTTTGCCACTTTTTGCCATCCAGCAATAAAAAGCTGAGTTTGAGTTACTTTCCGCCTCCGAGTGTCTGCACTTTGGGTCCTTCTACTTCCACTCCTACCTGCACACAGCCTTAATCTGACAATTTTTTTGCACATGTCGAGGAGCGTGTCAGGCTACATTTCACTGTGTGTTATACTTGTATAACTATGCATGTGACAAATAAAGAACCTTGACATGTTTTAGCATACAGATATAAAGACACATAATCAACCATGCGGTCAGACATTCCCAAATAAAGCTAAGGAATGCTGTTCCAGGTTTTTGTTTTTTTTTTTTTTTTTTAAATGCCAAAGATGAAAAAGCACTGTCAGCTCGGGGTTTAAAATTAGAGTGTGGGACAGTTAGGAGACTCTGGTTAGTGGATCGGAGAGCCCTGCTGCAGTGATAAGGTCTTATATAGATGAGCTTATAAGTATGGGCCTGTTCATGCACACAGCAAATCCAGCATGTCCAAATTAACACTGTCGGATCTGATTTCAACACTATTAAAGTGTCTATATGAGTCCACACCAGAGAGTGGTAATTTAACTCTTTTTGGAGAGTTGGTACGTTAACTCTGATTTAGTGTTAAACACCAAATCTGTCTGGAGTTGATAATTTAACACTTGGTGTTAAGAGTTTATATATTAACTCTCAAAGAGTATTTTAGTTTAGCTACGTAAGAGTTCTTCTAATTAATTCTAAAAAGCAGGAATTTTACTGTTCTGAACTTCTAGAAATTTCTTTTGGAAATAAACATTTACTAAAAAGACGCAATGGTTTTTGAAAAACATTTATTCTGAACTGTGCACCATAATTTCAAAACATTTTCTGAAAGATGTAACAGTACACAGCAAATTCAAAAGTGTTAAATGTTTTGGTGTTAATAGTCTTCTTGCAAAAGTAGAGTTAATTTTACTCTAAGTAGAGTCACATTCTTTCAATGTAACTCTGAGGTGTAAAATGATAGTAGTTAAAATCGAGTGTTAAAAATGAGTGTTTCTCTGTCAAATCTGGAGGTGTTACAATGGAAACATTAACTCTTGACCTCTTAACTCTGAACTCCTACAGGGGCTATGACACCAACAGAGTAAATTCACAGACTCCGCCCCCAGCACCATAGCCTCCAATCGAAGCTGAAGTGAAGCCGTTTCAGAACATTTTGCTCTACATATTTGAGTTGTTTGCCATGCTTGGTAAGTCATTTTTTCAAAGATTGTTTCAATTATTTCTATTAGCTTTTACTTCTGTTGCTCTTTGGAGTTGAGACAAAGCTGTGTGAAAGGTATTAGCCATGTTGCTCGGTGATAGCATAATATTCTGTTTTAGCTAGCTGAAAGGTATTGTTTGCGGGCAAATACCACAGCCTTGAAAAAAAGCTTGCATGTGAATTTTCAGTCAAACCTTTGGTCAAATACACCTAAAACAATGTCTAGAATGTGAAATGTTGGTATAATGGTGCTACTTGAAGCCTGAAAACGATCGCCCATGAAAAAAAAAAAAGCATTCTCATCACTTATTTCTTCAATACAATATGCATGTCCTTCATTCATCCCTTTGTGGAACTTCAATGCACTTCTGCTCTCCCCCATATTCCATCTTCACAAGCATATCCTGTGCGGAGATTGAATAAAAATTAGTTGACATTAATTAATGGCACAAATAATCCAGTAAACAATTGCAGCACAGTTTAAAAAAAAAAAAAAAAAAAAAGAATCCTCTTTGAGCCATTACTTGTGTATTTTCCCAAAAGACAAAGACACAGGCAACAGGTAATACTGAACTAAATGTAAAACCTCAATCTTTTTAATTTTTACCTAAACCGTGTGCACAAAACTCTGGAGGGATCTATGCTAACGTAGAACCCAGTCAGGACGTCAGCTACTGCTGTTTGCTCGTGTGTGGTTTTTTTTATTTTATTTTATTATTTTATTTTTTTATGGGCGATCGTTTTCAGGCTTCAAGTAGCACCATTATACCAAAATTTCACATTCTAGACATTGTTTTAGGTGTGTTTGACTGAAAATTCACATGCAAGCTTTTTTTCAAGGCTGTGGTATTTGCCCGCAAACAATACCTTTCAGCTAGCTAAAACGGAATATTATGCTATCACCGAGCAACATGGCTAATACCTTTCACACAGCTTTGTCTCAACTCCAAAGAGCCACAGAAGTAAAAGCTCATAATAATAATTGAAACAATCTTTGAAAAAGTGACTTACCAAGCATGGCAAACAACTCAAATATGTAGAGCAAAATGTTCTGAAACAGCTTCACTTCAGCTTCGATTGGAGGCTATGGTGCTGGGGGCGGAGTCTGTGAATTTACTCTGTTGGTGTCATAGCCCCTGTAGGAGTTCAGAGTTAAGAGGTCAAGAGTTAATGTTTCCATTGTAACACCTCCAGATTTGACAGAGAAAAACTCATTTTTAACACTCGATTTTAACTACTATCATTTTACACCTCAGAGTTACATTGAAAGAATGTGACTCTACTTAGAGTAAAATTAACTCTACTTTTGCAAGAAGACTATTAACACCAAAACATTTAACACTTTTGAATTTGCTGTGAGAGCTTTATATGTTACTAACAGGGTTTAAAGTGGATTCTGAATTTCACTGGGAGCCAGTGAAGGGATGCAACAACAGGTGTAATATTTGAGTCGTGGTTTGATTCTTGGTGGTGTGTTCTGCACCAACATGTGACCAGTGGTGTTCTATACTGCAAATTTTGATATTGATCCAATATCAAGTAAATACAGGGAGGGCATTGGCAATACCAATAGAGATACCAATCCTTTTAACCTATAAATAAGCTTATATAGTGAAAAGGAGTGTTTAATGATTTATGAGAATTATCATCAACATGCAAGTTCTGAACAAATTTCAATGATGACTAAATCTCTGTGATCACTAAATCACAAAACACACCTTTCAGCTTTTCGTGTATTTTGAAACTGTATGTTATGGAGAGCTGGCATCTAAATGTGCCTGTCTCGATAGCACTTTGGGGCAAATTCTGTTGTTCAGATGTGCTCTAAGCTATAAATAAAGCAGACGTGACAACAGTGACTTGATGTTACTGATGAGGGGGCTAATGTACCGGCTGACTTCCTTTTAGAAATTGTGAGAGCCAAACATAAGAACCTTAAAGATAACTTGTTACTGTTTAGGCTACATTTGTTTTCTGTAAAGAAATGTAACCACAGTACATACTAACGGGGTTTGGCGGCGTAACCCAACGCTGAACGCTAGTCGTTGCACATGCAAATCCGCAAAAGATGCAAAAACGCCCCCTCAAAAAAATTCTCATCCATTCATTCATATTATAAAATGAAACACATATGGCAAAACAATTTCTGTTGTATGTGTGAAAAAAGTGCAGAAATTGTATTTTCAAAAGTAAATGAAAAAAAAAAACAGGAAAAAAAAAAACAAGAAATGAAAGCATCCCTAGCTTGATGCACCACTTCAAGCTAACTGCGTAATGCCGTTAACCCAAAGCGTATATAAACCTCTGGTGACATACTCTTTGAGGGAGACAGTCGACAGACAGTCTTCTTTTTACTGTGACACTAATTTCTACAAATGTAATGTTCTCTTGTTGGAAGTGTGAAATGACACCTTAAAAAGGTAAACTATTTTATTATGGATAATGTGTCAGTGGTTACTGTTTTTACTCTCTCAGGTTTAAGTGGTATAGCAAACTACAAGATCACTATCTTTATTTTTACTTTACTGTGTTACTGTGTGATTTGGCTGGTAAATTTGACGATAATTGTGACAGTCATTGTGGATAAAAGCCTTCATGAACCCATGTACATCTTCCTCTGCAATCTGTGCTTCAATGGACTCTATGGGACAGCTGCATTTTATCCCAAGTTTCTCTACGATCTTCTGTCCACCACTCATGTCATCTCTTATGCAGGATGCCTTTTACAGGGTTTAATGGTGCACTCTTCAATTTGTACGGACTTCTCTCTTCTAGCTCTCATGGCATATGACAGATACGTGGCTATATGTCGACCTCTTGTGTACCACTCTCTGATGACTACACAAAGAGTTTGTATCTTTGTATTTTTTGCTTGGATTACTCCCTTTTACCTGATATTAATGAGTACAATAACAACAG
This sequence comes from Rhamphochromis longiceps, assembly GCF_057381845.1. NCBI lineage: Eukaryota > Metazoa > Chordata > Actinopteri > Cichliformes > Cichlidae > Rhamphochromis > Rhamphochromis longiceps. The sequence goes on from NC_140572.1 coordinate 29,309,292, forward strand.
CAACATCGAGGTTATGTGGCTCACACATACCAAGAATTTACTGTATAAACTGGTTAATTTCTAATCTAGCTTGCTCTGCCTCTGTAGCTACAATTATTATTCCTGCTTTTAATTACACCTTTTATTTTGGTCATGCCGTTTTTGTTTTCTGGTCTTATGTACATTTGATCAAAACGTGTCAGTCATCCAAAGAAAACTGGAACAAATTCATGCAGACATGTGTACCACATTTATTCTCTTTAGCAGTCGTTGTTGTGTCTTTTCTTTTTGATATGTTATACATGCGATTTGGCTCAAAGGAAATACCACAAAGTTTTGAGAATTTCATGGCAATGGAGATTCTCTTCATTCCACCAATTATTAATCCCCTCATGTATGGATTCAAACTGACACAAATTAGAAACAGAGTTTTGAATTTTATATGTGGTAAAAGTTCAGCTTTTATATTAAAGTCATGAGTGTGTCTGTTTATATTTGTACATATTTAATTCAAGAGAAATGTGAACTACATTGTTAATTAATAGACACTGTGACATATGCATATTATTTCTAGGTTGTCTTCATTAATTGAAATATAAGCATCAGACCTCCCTTTGGGTTTGAACATATAAACTAAACACATTTCCTGTACATTCATTTATTTACACTTTTTTCTTTTCTAATAAAATAATGAGTTTTATTTAGTTACATCTTACTTTGAAGTCCAGCTTCTTTTTCTGGTTGACTGAGATGTTTTCTTTCACCTATAGTTATACATACCTACCTTTGGTCCAGAATTGCATTGTCGGGTAATTACTGAAAATCTCAGCCACTAATTTATTTACTAAAATAATAGTGTTGTTTTTTTTTCTTTCAGTCTCTTTTTGAGCTTGATGGTTCACTTCACACCTGGGGTTCACTGTTCAGGGTTGCCACCACAAACAGGCCCTTACAACTGTACAGGCCACAGATCAGTACATGTTCCTTACCTCAGCAACAGAGGTGAGAAACACAATCCATTCAGGCTTAATGACCCCAGCCACACTTGTGATGCTGCTGAAGCTCTGTCAAGTTAAAAAACTTCCTGAACTAGGCCTCTCCATACCTTAAGTCTGAAAATAGTCTTTTTCTTTACATATAAAATTAAGTAATAATTGGATTTATATAGCGCTTTCAAGGCACCCAAAGCGCTTTACAATTCCACTATTCATTCACTCTCACATTCACACACTGGTGGAGGCAAGCTACAGCCACAGCTCCCCTGGGGCAGACAGAAGTGAGGCTGCCATATCGCGCCATCGGCCCCTCTGGCCATCACCAGTAGTTAGTTGATCAATCATTTGTATGAATTGTGAAAAGGATTAATGAACTGGCACCAACAGTTGAAAGCAACTAACTGGAACCGAGTGTTATTGATTTTTAACCCAGTGAGTTGTCTTTATTAAAACAGAATGACACACTTTATTCGAGGAGTGTACAGACTTGCTTTAGCTTTTGAATTAAAATAAAAAGGCTAAATAGTATTAAACACCAAGATAAAAATCAATATAAAGCAGCTAAGCATACATTGTGGGGGTATTAAAACTAGAGATGGACCGATCCGATATTACGTATCGGTATCGGTCAGATACTGACATAAATGACTGGATCGGATATTGGAGGGAAATAAAAAATATAATCCGATCCATTAAATATCAAAAAAGCACCTCACAAAACTTGCGACACACCGTAACTCTGCTCATAACTGTAGCACGTTGGAGCAGTGTGCTCACATGATAGAGCAGCTGTGTGTATTTGTAGCTGCCCTACCAAACCAGCATTTCATCTCCGAGGAAGTTATCCCAGAGAGAAGTAAAGCAAGTGTGTAAGTTCGTCTCTGAATGTTTGTAAAGCATTCCCACGTTAAGCTTAACAACCGATATATGGAGCGACTGCCTCTTCTCTCTCCCTCCCTCTCCTGCTGCTACTTCAATCACGAAACTGATTAATGATCAGCTGATCGGCTTTTCTGTCGCGAGTCCGTCTGTCTTTGTTTTTGGCCCACTTTGCACCAGAAAGAGGAAACCAGCGGCTGAACAACAGCAGCACGTTTAAGCTTGATAATCTGTTGTTAGAATTTATTTAATATTACTTTCTATACCAAGATCCTTTTCTACATAGCTGACAGCTGGTAACTGCGCAGGGGCGGATCTAGCAAAGTTTAGCCAGGGGGGCCAATACGGCATGAACAGGGAAAAGGGGGACACAAAGACATATTTTTCTTTCTTATTCTCATTTAAAATGTCTAGCTTTTAATAAATAATTATCTGAATCTTAAACCAAAGTTTTAATCTGATGTAAAATGTATAGAAGTCCATTACTGTATATAGTAACTGTTAAGTCTAATATACCCTAGTGAGCTAGTACTTTTTCCTTTGGGAAGACACCATCTGTGCAGTCTGCAAGTCTGCAAAGATGTTGAATCTATTTAATTATTCTTGAAAAGTAATTTAATTCTGTGCATTTTTTTTCCACACTGCATCAAATTAAAGTTGATTACGTCGATTAAGCATCATGAGGGTGGGCCCCTTTTTTTTTTTTTGCTGGGAGTTTGCAACCCTATTAGTTAGGTTGCTTAATATTTCTGCTAAGTACTCTGTAAAATACCAGAATAGGAAGGATGGAGTAGGTTTAAGTTTATTAGATTGATATTGCTGAACTATGAAATATTTTGGGTGCAGTGTATTTTTTACATACAGGTATAACAGAATAGATTTAGTGTTGTTGTTTATTTAAACGTGAGTATGAACTCATACAAAATGCAGCAAGATATTAATAAACAGTTTTATTGATTAAAAAACACACTATATCGGATTCATATCGGTATCGGCAGATATCCAAATTTATGATATCGGTATCAGACATAAAGTGGTATCGTGCCATCTCTAATTAAAACCAAACATTATACTATTTATAGTATCAACTGAACCTTATCCTTGCAAACTACAAAAATTGCTCACAAAGATTTAGACAGATTTGTGAACAATATTTGAGAGTAATTGGTCTACTGTGCATGTAGAAAATGTTTCAGATCTTTGAGTTCAGCTCATAAGAAATGGGAGCAAAAACAAAAGTGTTGCATTTATATTTTTATTCAGTGTATAATGAATCTTGTCTTCTATTTACATTTCCCTTAAGACACCCAAAACACACTTCTGAAAACATTTTAGTACAAATGATGGTACTGATGGAACCAGTCTTTACTTTCAGCTGGATGGGTGAACTGGGGCTGACCGAACCCCCAGCAGTGGAGCCTTCAGTGGCGTATCACCTTCACCCTAACCGCAGGGCAATTTCAGCTTCTTCTAGCATTTCTTTGCCCAACAAGATAGATCGCCTCACGGCATCTATTTATCAAAGGACGTACAAATATGTTGCACAGTCAGTATGCTCGCTTAATGCAGTCACACTGCTATCAGCATATCAGGCAGAAATTCTGGAAGACATGGGCCTTGACTCGGGTTCCCCGAACCCAGCCCTCTAGGATGAAATCTGCATGGTTAATGATCTCATTCTTCGCTCCTCCAGGGGAGCAGTCCAAGGGTGTGGCCGCGTTATGGGCCTTGCAGTCTCGGGTGAGAGAGCCTTGTGGCTAAACCTGTCAGGCCTAGGTGATGCTCAGAAGGCTGAGGTCATGGATGCAGCCTATGACCCAACCAAGGGTCTCTTTGGCCCAGCCCTGGAGAGAATGAGAGAAACAAGCACCCGCAGAAAGCAGGAGGGAGAAGTATTCAACCTCTGCTTACCCAGAAAACCTAACTCTCAGCCCCAGCAGGTGCCAAGAGCTGGCTTTGCAGCAACAGCAGCAACTGTGAGAGGGAGACAGAGTGGGGTCAGAATGCAGAGAGGAGCAGGAGGCCAGCAGGGTGCCCACCAGGCCAAGGTAGAGAACCTTGGGGCAAGCATTCCTTTGCAGCAGTTGCTGCAAAGAACAAGCCGTCACACCCCGGAGAGGGGAAAAAGAAGCGGTCAGCCTAGCACACCTGCAGCATTCTGTGTCACCCCTCTTTTCTTCCCCAAAGAGAAGGAAGGTTTTAGAAGGAGTAACCAAATCACTCCAAAGTTCAGGGTCTCCGGAAGTTTCCAGTTCACCAGGAGCACCCTGTCAGTCTCCTCCTGCAGTTCAGGGAGGACAGACTTGTGGACAAATGGCGCAGTGTCACCAAACACTTCTAAGCACTCTGTCTGTGTCACCAAGCACTGCCCAGAGTCATCAGACACTTCACTGTGGTTTGGGGGTAACAAAATAAATAAAACGTGCATTTCTGCAGCCAGGCAGTTTGCCAAGGGCAGAATGTCCCCCAAGTTTCAAAATAAGGGACAGTGACGTCATCAGCGAGAAACCGGTGACCAGCATCGCGGAGCATGACGTCCGAGCGGCACTGAGGAGAGTGAACACAAGGAAAGCGGCGGGGCCAGACGGCATCACCGGCCGTCTGCTGCGCTGCTGTGCTGACCAGCTAGCAGGTGTGTTCACTTACATCTTCAACGAGTCCCCGGCGAAGTCTGTGGTCCCCACATGCTTCAAAAGATCCACCATCATCCCTGTGCCCAAGAACAGCAAACCCTCATCCCTGAACGATTACCGGCCAGTTGCACTGACCTCGGTAGTAATGAAGGTGTTTGAGAGGCTGCTGAAGAACATCATCTCCTCCTCCATCCCAGACACCACAGATCTGCTGCAGTTCGCCTACAGATCCAACAGATCCACAGAGGATGCCATCGCCCACGTCCTACACACCACTCTCAGCCACGTGGACAAGAAACAGGGTAACTATGTGCGAATGCTGTTTGTTGATTACAGTTCAGCGTTTAACACAATAGTGCCCTGCAGACTGTTCACAAAGCTGAGGGATCTGGGACTTAACAGCCGTCTGTGTGCATGGGTGTTGGACTTCCTCACTGGCAGAACTCAGGTGGTGAGGGTGGGCAGGTGCTTCTCCAACAGCATCACCATCAACACAGGAGCACCTCAGGTATGTGTCCTCTCGCCACTGCTCTACTCCCTCTACACTTCAGACTGTGTGGCCACCCATGGCTCCAACACCATTGTGAAGTTTGCTGACGACACAGTGGTGTTGGGTGCCATCTCCAACAACGATGAGGCGGCCTACATGGATGAAGTGAAGAATCTGGCATCGTGGTGCCAGGACAACCACCTCCAGCTGAACGTCAGCAAGACCAAGGAGCTGGTGGTGGACTTCAGAAGGGGTCAGCACAGAGACTACAAGCCCATCATCATCAATGGAGCTCCAGTGGAGAGGGTGCAGTCCTTCAAGTATCTTGGTGTCCACATCTCCTCAGACCTGACATGGGCTGCCCACATTCAGGTCCAGACCAAAAAGGCTAGGCAGCGCCTGTATCACCTACGACAACTGAGGAAGTTCAGGGTCTCTCCAAAGATCCTCAGGATTTTCTATACAGGCGCTGTGGAGAGCATCCTCACACAGAACATGACATCGTGGTTTGGGAACAGCTGTGTGAAGGACCAAAAAGCTCTCCAGAGAGTGATCCGTACAGCAGAAAGCTGCTGCAGGATTGCTCTCCCCCCGCTTCAGGACACCTACACCAGGAGATGCCGGACTAGAGCAGCGCAGATACTGAAGGACCCGTCCCATCCAGGCAACAAACTGTTCCAACTTCTGCAATCTGGTAGAAGGTTCCGCATCTTCCGGGCAAGGACAGAGAGACTCAAGAGGAGCTTCTATCCCCAAGCCATCCGTGCCCTAAACACACACACCCGCCCTCTCACATCATCTATAATTGACTGAGACAGGACTCTCTTCCAGACACTCTAAACCAAGGCACAATGTACATTTCAATTCCTTTAATTTTAAATATGTTTATATTGTCTATCCTGTAAAATAGTCAGATGTCTATTCATATTAATGTACAGAATTCACCTGCTTGCTGCTACTACTGCACATTATTCACCCAGTGTATATACTATATATATATATATATATATATATATATATATATATATATATATATATATATAATGTTCTTCCTCTACACCCCCCCCAATTTTTGCACATGTCGAGGAGCGTGTCAGGCTACATTTCACTGTGTGTTATACTTGTATAACTATGCATGTGACAAATAAAGAACCTTGAACCTTGAACCTTGAAATAAAAACAAAAGAAAATCACTGCAATTTGTCTTTGTTCCCAGCGGGGGGAGCTCACGCTCTTCCCGAGGGGGAGAGCCCCAACTCCTTCCGGGAGACAGGGGTGACGTCACGCTACCGCGTCTTCAGAGGCCCACTCGCAGCGCGGCTGGAGCGGTGGCGCGCATGCGCAGTTCATCCCTGAGTCTTGTCAACCATTTCCCATGGTTACAGACTACAGTTTGCGGCAAAACCACCGAGATTTGGTGGAGTGTTGGCTTCTGTGGCCAGTCGTGATTCAGCCAATGTGCTGGAGGAGGAAATATCCTCCCTGTTACACAAACAGGCGATTGGAGCGGTTCCGAGCGAAGAAGCTCAGCAGGGCTTTTACTCCCGCTATTTCCTCATCCCGAAAAAGGACGGAACGTCGCTCCGTCCTATTCTGGATCTGCGTGTGTTAAACAAGCATTTGAGAAAGTACACGTTCAGAATGCTCACACACAAGACGCTTTGCCGCTCAATTCACACAGGCGATTGGTTTGTTACAATCGACCTATCAGACGCATATTTTCACATCGCCATTTATCAGGAAATATCTCAGGTTCGCTTATCAGAGCGTAGCATACGAGTTTCAAACTATCCCATTCAGGCTATCCTTAGCTCCAAGGGTGTTCAGCAAATGTGTGGAGGCAGCGCTGTCTCCGTTAAGGAACAGCGGCATCAGAATATTCTCTTACATAGAATATGTAATATGTAATGTAATATGCTCACGATCGTGCGAGCAGGCGATCAAAGACTCCGAGGTGGTAGTGAATCACCTCACGGAGCTTGGGTTCACAATCAACCTGGAAAAGAGCCACTTGGAACCCGCACAGCTCAGAATAGACTCCATCTCTTATCGTATCGCACTTTCAGAGCGGAGGATCGCATCCTTCACTCACTGTCTTTCCCGTTTTCAGCTGGGGAAAGTCGTGCAGTTCCGACTCTGTCTCCGCCTCCTTGGCCTCATGGCCTCGGTGATATCGGTGGTACATTTGGGGCTGCTTATGATGAGAGATTTTCAGCGGTGGGTCGCTTCTCTGCAGCTGTGCCCTCACCGACATCTCAGTTGTGGTGTAAAAATAACGCAGCCGTGTATCGCGGCTCTCTGGCCTTGGAGGAGCCCGACAGCTCTCGCGGCGGGGGTACCGCTCGGGGCAGTATCATCCAGGGTGATGCTGACAACAGATGCATTCCTGTCAGGTTGGGGTGCAACTATGATGGGCAGAGCAGTGAATGGCGTTTGGTCACAGAGACTCGCTCTGAATCACATAAATGTGCTGGAGCTCCACGCGGTGCTCCTAGCCTTACGGCATTTTCTGCCGTATCTCCGGGGTCAACATGTTTTAGTGAAAACAGACAACTCCACTGTAGTTGCTTATATCAACCGCCAGGGCGGCACCCGTTCCCGGCAGCTACACAGGTTAGCCAGGGAAATAATTATGTGGAGCAGCACTCGGCTCCTCTCCCTTCGGGCAACTCACGTGCCAGGAATTCTGAACAGGGGGGCGGACCTCCTGTCCAGAGGAAATCCACTGTTCAGAGAATGGAGGCTTCACCCACAGGGGGTGGAGCAGATTTGGCAGAGATACGGCCGGGCTGCCGTAGATCTCTTCGCCTCGCGAGAAAACACACAGTGCCCTCTGTTTTTCTCCCTGCCAGACACACATGCGCCACTGGGTGTGAATGCGCTGGCCCATCCATGGCCGAAAACTCTGCTGTATGCTTTCCCTCCCCTCAGCCTGATCTCCCCAACACTGATCAGAGTGAGGGATTAGGGGCTGTCTCTGATTTTAATAGCTCCACGGTGGCCATCCAAACACTGGATAGCAGAAATCATCCAGCTTCTGGTGAACGAGCCATGGCCACTCCCCATCCGCAGGGACCTTCTGTCTCAGGCGCAGGGGGGAGATATACCATCCCCATCCAGACCAGGTTGCTCTCTGGGCCTGGCCCGTGAAAGGTGGACCACTGGTCCCTTTATGGGATCTGTCAGTCGTTTTAGACGCCCTCTCCCACCACCCCTTTGAGCCTATTGGGGCAGTGGGGTTGAAGTTTCTCTCTCTTAAAACCACTCTGCTGTTGGCTCTAACCACAGCCAAGCGAGTTAGTGAATTACAGGCTCTGTCTATTCACCCCTCTGGTCTACAGTTGGCCCCGGGACTCACTAAAGCACTCCTGAGGCCTAACCCAGCCTTTGTCCCTAAAGTGTTGGAAACGTCATACAGGTGCTCTACAGTAGAGCTCCTAGCTTTTCACCCCCTCCATTCTCTTCAGAGAGGGAGCAGAGGCTGAACACTTTGTGCCCTGTCCGGGCCTTATGTTGACAGAACAGCTGGATTCAGGAAGTCGGATCAGCTGTTTGTTTCCTGGGCCTCCCCTCACAAGGGCAGGCCCGTATCACGCCAGAGGCTAGCTCATTGGATTGTAGAGGCCTTAGCTCTGGCTTATAGCTGTAAGGGCTTGCAGGCCCCCCCCGGGACTCCGAGCACACTCCACTAGGGGTGTGGCCACATCCTGGGCGTTGTTCAGAGGAGTATCAGTCCAGGATATTTGTGCGGCAGCAAGCTGGGCTACGCCGCACACGTTTGTCCGGTTTTATCGGCTGGATGTTGCACAGTCATTGTTACGGCTGCACAGCAGTCGTGTGGTGTATTGAAAAAAAGGATCCAAAATGCAGGTACCGGCTGGGGTGCGAGTGAGTGTTTATTTACAGCGGTGAGAAGGTGACAAAACAGGAAGAGCAGAGCGGGGAGTAAACAAACCTAAACTGGGAAAACTAAAGAACAAAACTTAAACCAGACACTCACGGGAGGAGGAGCGAAATGCACAAAGAGAGATGGCAGAGAGACGCAGAATGAATACCAGGTAACAGAATAATGCAGACTGACATGGAACTAAACAGACGACGCGACAGAGAGCACAGGAAAACACAGGGCTTAAATACACGGGGAGTAATCAGGGAATGGGCCACAGGAGGGAGACACAGCTGGGAGCAATAAGGCTAACGAGACAGGGGAGAGGTAAAACTGAACACACTGACATGAGACATGAACTTTCAGAATAAAACAGGAAACTAACAGACACAGAGAACCAGACAGGACACTGAACTTGACAGGCAGACTCATGAGCAGACACAATAACACCATGGACAGACAGAGGGAACACAGAGAAGTGGGAGCAGGCAGGCAAAGAACAGAAACCTAACAAATGGCAAAATCACAACAGAATACACACTCGGAATGAACAAAAGCATAAGGAAACACAAAACACTGAGTCCTCAGACTCAGGACCATGACAGTCATCCCTGGCTCAGACGGTGCTGAATTCGGGTGCCTCAGGTTCGACCTGAGATCCTGGAGTAGCACTGGAAAGTAGCTTCGGGAGCTGGCGCAATCCGGGAGTGGGCCATATCTCCCATAGTGAAACACCGAGCGAAGTTAGAAAAAGAACGTTGGGTTACTTAACGTAATCCCTGGTTCTTTGATAACAGAGTGAGGTGTTTCACCAACACATCCCTCCTTGCTTAGGCACGGAAAGAAATCTGCTTGGAATGAGTTAGGAGGAGCTGGTCGGCTGTGTTAGTATGAGGGGGCGGAGCCCTGAGCACGGCTCGACAGGTCTGTCATAGACAGACGTGGTGTCATTGGAGCTTCCATAGTTGGTCACGCCGAGACGATTCCCATAGTGAAACACCTCACTCTGTTATCAAAGAACCAGGGATTACATTAAGTAACCCAACGTTTTGAAATGACAAATTTTTTCCTTAATTTAATATTGATAATAAAGCTTTCAAAACCTTCCTGGCCCTACGTGGAAAAAGTAATTGCCCCATATCTCCAAAAGTTGATTCTGTTCATCTGGACGTAGCGTTTTGTGGGAGAAACGTTTCGTCACTCATCCAAGTGACTTCTTCAGTCTCAGCTGACTGCAGGTTTCCCCAAATCTTATAAACAGTAAATTTGCATAATGACCAGTGTTGGGACTAACGCGTTATTAAGTAACGCGTTACAGTAACTACGTTATTATTGTGGTAACGAGCACGGTAACTAGTTATTATGCCAAAATCAGGAACGCGTTAGTCGTTACTGGGATTTAGATAGGGTCGTTACTCATTACTTCGTGTGGTGGCTATCGTGGAGCTTCCACAGATTCAGTAACATTACAAAGTGGTGGAGGCCAGCAGGTGGATGAAGGAAAAGGGACGCAGAAGGAAAAGAGACCCGAGGCGGCTGCCGGTCCAAGTGTGAACTGAACTTCAGGTAAGAAGTTATGACCTGCAGTCTCTCTGGGTCAGATATGAACCAAGTTTAGGTGGAGTTTATTTTCGTTATTCTGACTTTTTCCGTACTGCGTGCTAGCTAGCATGACAGAGTTTCTATACAGCTGGGTGGGTGCTATGAAGTTAATGATGCTGAACTTTATTTTGTTCATAAGTTATTAGAGTTGCCAACCGTCCCGTCTGGTATTCAGAGAAAATATTACGTGTTTCTTATTGAGGTGAAAAGGAACAGTTTGTCCCGTAATTCAGCTACAATGAAAAAGGCACAAAGCTGGAGTTATTCTGTGTCTTTGCCTTCAGATAACCCCCTATGAGCAAGCAGTTGGCGACAGTTGGAAGGAGAAACTTTTAACAGGAAGAAATGCCAAGAAAAGGCTCAGGGAGGGGTAGCCAACTGTTGTGACCGATTGGGGGTGATGGGAGTAAGACAAGTCAAAGACAAATAATAACGTTAATAATAACTAATGCATAACTGATTAATAATCAGAATCAGAATCAGAATACTTTATTGATCCCTGGGGGAAATTATTTTAATTATTTTAATAAATTATTATTAATAAAGATAGGCTGATCATATTTAAGATTGAAACATTAATAATTGGTAGGACTTCGTAGAGTAGTCTTGTAGGAAGACAAGTTGGTGGTTTGGAGGAAGTAATCACTGACATTAACTCAGAAAAATCAATTGGCGAGACAGACTCTAAATAACTATCAATAGCATTGAAATAATAATTATATAATATGATTATATCATGAAATATAGTCTTTCAGTAATTTTATTCTCTAAAGGTAAAGATTTGTGAAGAAATCCATGAAGTCATTGCTAATTAATATTATGCTATGACTTTTTTGTCACCCTGGCTACAGTGCTGACAAGAAACCTAAGGTTGTTTTCTTTTTTTCTTAACTTCACTGGAAATATCTGCCGTAGTCCTTGGTTCAAGAGATCTTCAATTCCCACCTCTGTCAGAGCTTCAATAGCATTCAGCAGGAGGGCTGTGACACTGAGTCTGAGGACCTTAGACCCTAGGGTCCCCTAGGCTCATTAATTATTTCACTCAAGGAGTTAAAACAGCACTTACATCATGTTAACTATGCAACTGTTCCTGCCACAAACACTATATCAACCCTGGGTCCAAACCCTGCAAGGTATGTGCAAGACAGTCTTCTTTTCCCGTCTAACATTAATTTGTAAAAATTTAATTTACTTATGCAGGTCTGAAATGACACCTAGTAAGGTAAACTAATATTTTACTATGGATAATGTTTCAATAATTACTGTTTTTACTCTCTCAGGTTTAAGTGATATTGCAAACTACAGGGTCATTCTCTTTGTTCTCACTTTACTGTGTTACTGTGTGATTTGGCTGGTAAATGTGATGATAATTGTCACAGTCATTGTGGATAAAAAACTTCATGAACCCATGTACATCTTCCTCTGCAGTCTGTGTGTCAATGGACTCTATGGGACAGCTGCATTTTATCCCAAGTTTCTCTACGATCTTCTGTCCACCACTCATGTTATTTCTTATGCAGGATGCTTTTTGCAGGGTTTTGTATTGCACTCTTCAGTTGCTGCTGACTTCTCTCTCCTAGCTCTCATGGCCTATGACAGATACGTGGCTATATGCCGACCTCTTGTGTACCACTCTCTGATGACTAAACAAAGAGTTTGTATCTTGATATTTTTTGCTTGGATTATTGCCTTTTATTTTCTGCTTATGAGCACAATAACAACAGCAATATTGAGGTTATGTGGCTCACACATACCAAAGATCTACTGTATAAACTGGTTAATTGCTAATCTAGCTTGCTCTGCCTCTGTAGCTAAAATTGTTATTCCTGCTTTTAGTTACACCTTTTGCTTTGGCAATGTCTGTTTTGTTTTCTGGTCTTATGTACATCTGATCAAAACATGTCAGTCATCCAAAGAAAACATGGGCAAATTCATGCAGACATGTGTACCACATTTATTCTCTTTAACAGTTGTTGTTGTGTCGTTGCTTTTTGATTTGTTATACATGCGATTTGGCTCAAAACAAATAGCACAAAGTGTTCAGAATTTTATGGCAATGGAGTTTCTCCTTATCCCACCAATCATGAATCCCCTCATGTATGGATTTAAATTAACAAAAATTAGAAAAAGAGTTTTGAATTTTATATGTGGTAAAAGTTCAGCTTTTAGATTTAAGTCATGAGTGTTTCTGCAGAGAGGGGGAAAAAACTGTTTATAATGTACATATGTAATTCAAGAGAAATGTGAACTGTATTGTTAATCAATAGAAAGTGTAACATGTACATAATCTTTCTAGTCTCGAGATATAGGATGCATTATTTAACTTGGAACACAAATAAAGGCAATTTAAAATAATATTTCGTGTTTTTCTTAGTTTGCATTTTAACGCTACTTTTATCTAAGTTTCTTAGTTAAAATCAGACTTCAAGTATTGTCACAACTGTGGCCTTCCACACATGAGTACCATACATTACATTTAGTTTCTTCAAATGTATCTAAAACTATATTCGTGAACAGTTTATTTCTTGTTATGCTTTTATCTTAAAAGATCTGAATCTCTGTGAGGAGATTCAGGAAACCATGAGCATACAAGACCAGATGTCCACCATCTATTACAGCAGTGTCAAAACTAGTTAACCAGTGGATTTATATGTTTATACATTTCTTATTAGTTTGCAAATGTTGCAAAAAAATTAAAAAATATATAAATTTGTTACATATATTGACTACAACCACTTTTATCATATAGACAACACTTTCTCAATAAGCATTTGCATCAGAGTGTTCATCTGGTTTTTCCACGTTTAATAAAAAAAAGTAAACATTTTTTAAATGTATTTATTTTTGTTTTGCAAATACAAAATCAATTTTCAATTTTATTTAAAACATTTAAATTTAATTTCTATTTTTGATTAACAGCAATATTTTGTTGCAACTAGTTTACCTGTATTTACCTATAATACCCTTAATCCAAAGTTGGTGTTTTACACTGTGTTAACAGTATTCAAATGTACGGTGAGGTTATTGTTGAAATTTTCAAGCAGTTAGTCAGTTCTTACTGCTTCTTTTCAGGGTTATATATATATATATATATATATATAACCACAACGCATAAAACAGGCGCTTGTCCGTCTGTAGTGTGGTTATATTAAATATAAGAGAAAGAGAGAACTTTAAGAAATGAATATAGCCACTAGAGTGACCATCAAAACCATGAAAAAATATTGCCGTAAACAGTTTATTTTGCGATAGCGTAAAATTAAACGATAGATGTTTTTATATCGTCATCCGATATATATCGTTATATCGAACAGCCCTACCTACAACATCATCTTGCAGCAGATGGAGTCACTGTGCATCATTCAACCATTCGGCGCATTTATGTATGCGAGAGTGATGCAGAGGAAGCCTTTTCTCCGCCCACAGCACAAATAGAGCCGCTTAAGGTTTGCTAAAGCACATTTGGCCAAGCCAGCTTCATTCTGGAATAAGGTGCTGCGGACTGATGAAACTAAAATTTAGTTATTTGGGCATAACAAGGGGCATTATGCATGGAGGAAAAAGAACACAGCATTCCAAGAAAAACATGCTGCCTACAGTAAAATATGGTGGTGGTTCCATCATGCTGTGGGGCTGTGTGGCCAGTGCAGGGACTGGGAATCTTGTCAAAGTTGAGGGACACATGGATTCCACTCAGTATCAGCAGATTCTGGAGACCAATGTCCAGGAATTAGTGACAAAGCTGAAGCTGCACCAGGGTTGGATCTTTCAACAAGACAACGACCCGAAACACTGCTCAAAATCCACTAAGGCATTCATGCAGAGGAACAAGTACAACATTCTGGAATGGCCATCTCAGTTCCCAGACCTGAATATTGTTGAAAATCTGTGGTGTGAGTTAAAGAGAGCTGTCCATGCTCGGAAGCCATCAAACCTGAATGAGCTAGAGATGTTTTGTAAAGAGGAATGGTCCAAAATACCTTCAACCACAATCCAGACTCTCATTGGAACCTACAGGAAGCGTTTAGAGGCTGTAATTTCTGCAAAAGGCGGCTCTACTAAATATTGATTTCATTTCTTTTTTTTGTGGTTCCCAAAATTAATGCACCTGCCTGATTTTGTTCATTTTTTTTATTGTAACAACCAACGATTTATACAGGGAAATAATGACTATTAACAAGGTTGCCCAAACTTTTGCATCCCACTTTATTTATAGATAGATAGATAACAATGTCACAGTGTGGAGAGAGGAGAATGTGGAACCAAGAGCACATGATGGAAGCGGAATCTGAATTTACACTAAAGGCATGTCATTTATTTAGGCAGAAAAACAAAACAGGGAAAAACATGGCTCTATAACTAAACAGAGCAATGCCTGACCTGGGGAAAACTATGCAAATACACCCAAAATCAGAACACTAGAAAAACCTTGGAACCTCGGGAAAAAACATGGAGGAATTACAAACGCAATAACAACAGGTAAAGGAAGACAAAGGACTAAATACACAAAGGATAATGAGGGGGCGGCAACAAGGAGGGAAACACAGCTGGGGCTAATCTTACACACACACACATCCACACATGAGACCAGGAGGAAAACCTGAATACACTATACTGTATACAAGACAAGGAACTATCAAACTAAAACAGTAAAGATGAGAGAAAAACAGAAACGTGGACTAGATGCTGGAACCGGGGAAAAGCAGACATGAAAACTTAACTAGACATGATACATGGAACACAGGAGGAGGCACAGGAATAAAACCTGGGAACAAGAAATCACTAAATACAAAAGAACTAAGGAAGCTAGAAGTACAAGACACTGAACTAAGTATATAAACACAAAAAGCGGAACACTAGAAAAACCTTGGAGTATCGGGGAAGACACGGAGGAAACACAGATGCAATGACAACAAGACAAGGAAGACAAAGGATTAAATACACAGCTGGGGCTAATCACACACAAGATGTTGAGGAAGCAAAACTGAACACGCTACAGTGATCCCTCGCTATAACGCGGTTCACTTTCCGCGGCCTCGCTGTTTCGCGATTTTTCTTTGGGGGGGGGGGGTTTACAGCGCATTGTGTTCTTCGTCCTGATCGGCTGTAGACCATCGTCAATCAATCTCCTCCGTGCCGTGTCTCCTATCCACAGTATTTCTGATTTCGCGCCATTACCCCGATTCATAGCGGAAGCCGGTTTTTTACTTCCGCTTGCGCTGTTGTTGACAGTTGCGGGGTTACACCTTCACTGTTGATAAAGATTTCTCTCACTGCAGTTTGTTTTACCTGGAGTAAATGGCAACACATCGAAGGTGGATACACAGTAGAGATGTTTTAAAAAGCAGCGAGGACAGTTCAGTTGCAGTGCCTCACCCGTCACTTCTCACGGAGTGGGTAGATGACATGAAACTATGGCCCGATGTTAGCTACATCGACATTATTAATTACCTTGTATTTTCCGAAGGCGTTGATGGCGAGGAATTACGTAATTACAAGAGCACCGAGGCGTATAATTACCTGCACAGCAACAAAATTGATAAAGTACTGCTCAACAAACAAGGCGACTTTATTTTTCTTAAAGCAGCTGTAGAGCCGAGCCAGAGTATTAATCAAGCGAAACACTTAGCATGGGCAATGCTAAGAGAAAGTGGAGTAGTGGAGACAGTCGGCTGTTCCTGTATCGCCGGATTAGGGAGATCATGTAGTCATGCGGCTGCTATTCTGTGGAAGGTATATCACTTATCTGGATATCACAATGTTTAAATCACTGAAACAGAAACACTGGACTGGTCAAAGGCTGTGATTAAGGAGTCACGCTACTGCCATCTAGCCAAGTATTACGTGGAGCACTGTTTACATGTGAAAGCCACTCGTTAACTTTGTGTGGGCTGTATGCTGTACAATCACATGAAGATAAAATATAAAAAAAATAAAAGACTGCACATTAAGGTCAAATTTACAAGACAAGAACAACTATAGTTATAAGAAGTGACACAGAGTAGTATAATACATGTTTGTTTATATATATGTATATTTGTACACACACACTACTTTGAAAAAAATTAGACTGTGGATGTATATTTCTGCATCAAAAAGTAACTGACTATTAATATGAAATGGATAATATGGGTGACTTTGCCAGTGTTTATATCTGTTTTGGATATGATTCAGGTGTATTGACCCAGGGTCATATCTATAACATGCAGGACACCAACCGTGTACTGCTTTTGTTAGTGTAAACTTCCTCATTATGTTAAATCTTGAGTATTGACAGTGAGAAAAAACTATTAATGTTTGTTACAGGTGCAGAATGCTGCGATCAGTGGAAAGACAGGGCTTGCGTGCAGCGCAGGTGGAATGCAGGGACAGCAAAGAACCTTGAACCTAAACGTCTAAGCCAGATAAACTTCAGACATCACAGGGCAGAGCAGCAGTACGATGTGAACTCCCGGACTGCAGTGACACAATCTCTCCCTAACACACCATATCACCTTACACATCAAGACTTTATTGACAGTGTTAGCAAAGCACCAGTGAAGCCACTTTTCCTCCTCAAGAACACATTAATTGGAAAGTGTTACAATGCCTCGCCATCTGCAGGTCCTCACCGCAACAGTAAAGTTGATGAGCAATTTTTTCAGCCACACCAAGCACACAGTTACAAACTAAGCTGTAATCCATGCAGGGCATTCTACCAGGCATATATTCAAGTTTCTGAAGAGCAAGCAGAACAATTACAAGAAGAAACAAAAGAGCAAAGTGCATCTGATTTGTGGCACAACTGCAGGAAAATCAGACTTACAGCAAGCTCCGCTAAAAAAGTTCCAGTACGTGCCACCACAAAAAATGACAAATTTTTATCTGAGCACATGTACCCTTCCTTTTGTGGGAATTATGAAACAAACTATGGTAAAGAAAATGAAGTTAAAGCTTGTCATCAGCTGAAAGAACAGGGTATGAACATCCTTCACATGGGTAGTGTTATTAGCATCCAGGAGCCATGGCTCTCTGCGAGTCCTGACGGGGTCATTGACTCAGATGTGCTTCTAGAAATAAAATGTCCTGTGCAGACTTATCCTTCACTCACGGAGCAGCTTACCCAGAAATGCAGCGATATCAAACTGGTAGATGGAGAACTGCAGCTGCAGAAAACTGGCAGCAGAGGCTATTACATGCAAGTGCAACTTACAATGTTTTGCACAGGGCTCAAGACTGCCACACTTGTGATCTGGACACCTACTGAGCATGTTTCATTTACAGTGCAATATGATGAAGCATTTGTAAAGGAACAAGTAAAACGCTTGAGAGGGTTTTACTTCTCATATTTCTTACCTCGACTTGTAGAGGAGTATGCAGCAGGACGGTTTCAGTTAAATGAGAGATACTTGAAGATAATGGGCAAGGTTTAATACATGTTACAACTATAAATGGGACAGTCAGATATGTCTGCAGAGTTTGGTCTCTGTCTTGTGAATGAAAGGAGACATTCAATATGAAATCTGTTAAATATTTCAATACAACTAAAATGTACGTAGTTGTAACATATGGTGGGAAATGAATGACAAACTGACAACATTAAATGTTGTGAATAGTTCTGTATTTCTGTAATCTTCCAACACAAAAAAATGTCAAGAATGCACAACTAATTATTGTAGATTTGAGAAAAAAAATTTTTTTCATTTAAGAAATTTATCACATTGTGGTTGAATAAAAAAGTAATAATTGTTCAATTGATTGATTGCAATTGTTTTATATATACACATACATACGCACACACACACTGTATCACATAACCTTTCATCTAGAACACAAGATAAAAAGTGAGACCTGGAATTATTTACTCTCTACATATATGTACATCAAATTTTAAAATAATTACATTACACTACACAACTTTATGTCCTGAGTGACCATCTTAATATCCCCGAGTCCACAATTGTTCATAACATACACAATTATTGTGTATCACGAATGAGATCCTCTCTTAAGTTCACTAGAGCAGCACATATTCTCAGTATCTTGTCTACTTTAGGAGCCATGCTTATAGGAACAATTTGTGAAAGTATTTTGTAGACTTTCAAGCGTCTGATTGCTCTTTCAACATGGATTCTTACATTTGCAATCCGACGTGTGTATGTTACCTGTTCCTCAGTTAGCGGTCTACGTTTTTTTGTGAAAGCGGGTATTACTAATCTAACTTTTCTCTCAAAGAGTAAGTCTTTAATTGTAAAACCTCTATCTGCCATGACTTCATCACCAGGTTTTAGGTATGTTAATATTCCAGAGTCCATTGTGATAAATTTGTCACTACATCGGCCGCCATATGCCTAATTTTCACCAGCATGTTACCTGTCCCACCAGGGGAAACAACACACTGGACCACTGCTACAGTCCATTTAAAGGCGGCTACAAAGCCATCTCCCTACCGGCTTTTGGGAAATCGGACCACGCCGCCATTTTACTCGCCCCGGAATATAAACAAAGGCTTCATCAGGAAGCTCCGGTGACGCGAGAGGTCAAACGTTGGACTGTCCAATCAGAGGCGACGCTGCAGGACGTACTCGGTGATGTAGACTGGGACGTATTCCAGGATACTTCCGCAAACATTGACGAGTTTGCGGACACAGCGATTAGCTTCATTGGAATGCTAGTGGATACCATCATCCCCTCGACTACAATTCGGACCTTTCCCAATCAAAAACCTTGGGTTGACTCTACTGTCAGGAGAGCTCTCAAAGCACGGACCACGGCCTACAATATGGGGCTCACATCGGGCGATATGACCAACTATAAAGCAGCTTCTTATGGTTTAAGGAAGACTGTGAAAGCGGCTAAAAGGCGTTACAAGGACAAGGTGGAGTCGCATTTCCAATATGGCGACTCCCGATGTATATGGGACGGGCTACGAACAATCACAGATTATAAACCCAGCACGGTGAGATGTACGAAACCGGAGTTAGCTGATGAACTCAATGCTTTTTTTGCGCGTTTTGAGGCGCCTCAGTTTCAATCTCAGAGCCCTGCACCCGCCCCCGCTGCTGAACCAGCACCACTGATACTCTCTGAGCATGACGTGAGGAGAGCTCTGAGGGCAACCAAGATAGCATACCGGGACATGTGCTAAGAGTATGTGCAGATCAGCTAACTACAGTTTTCACTAACATCTTCAATGCCTCCCTGGCAGGTAGTCCCCACCTGCTTTAAAACATCAGTGATTGTTCCGATCCCTAAGGACACCCGCCCAGCCAGCCTAAATGATTATCGCCCAGTGGCCCTAACATCTGTAGTGATGAAATGTTTTGAGAGGCTCATGAAACCCTTTATTAGTTCTTTCCTCCCTCCCGACTTGGACTCATTGCAGTTTGCATACCGGACAAATAGATCCACTGGAGATGCTGTAGCACAGGTCCTGCACACCACACTGAGCCATCTAGATGAGGGACGTGGGAACTATGTGAGAATGCTGTTTATAGACTACAGCTCAGCGTTCAACACCATAGTGCCCCACATCCTTACGGATAAGCTCCGGGATTCAGCACATCCTTGTGCAGGTGGATTCACAGCTTTTTGACTGCGAGACCACAGTCGGTGAGAATAGGGGATGTGTACTCTCATACCCTTTCACTGAACATAGGGGCCCCCCAGGGATGTGTGCTTAGCCCTCTTCTTTATTCCCTCTACACCGCGGACTGCACGGCCAGATACCCCACTAACTCCATTGTGAAGTTCGCTGACGACACAGTGGTGGTAGGACTCATCTCCGGGAATGACGAGAGGGCCTACCGAAGCGAGGTGGACGGATTAGCAAAGCAATAGCCGATCATTAGAGATAGGTTGATCATATTTAAGATCAAAGAATTAATTAATGGCAGGACTTCTTTGAGCAGTTTTGTAGGAATGGGGTCTAAAAGACACGTTGATGGTTTGGAGGAAGTAATTATTGAAGTTAACTCAGAAAGATCAATTGGAGAAAAAGAGTCTAACTTAACATCAGTGGTACTAAGAGTAGCTGTAGATAATATTACATCTGTGGGATGATTACTGGTAATTTTTTCTCTAATGATGAAAGTTCATGAAGTCATTACTAGTTAACGTTAAAGGGATGGTTGACTCAAAAGAGCTCTGACTTTTTGTCAGCCTGGCTACAGTGCTGAAGAGAAACCTGGAGTTGTTCTTATTTTCTTCAATCAGTGATGAATAGTAAGATGTTCTGGCTTTGCGGAGGGCTTTCTTATAAAGCAGCAAACTATTTCTCCAGGCTAAATGATAATCCTCTAAATTTGTAACACGGCATTTCCTCTCCAGATTACGAGTCATCTGCTTTAGGCTACGTGTTTGAGAATTATACCACGGAGTCAGGTACTTCTGATTAGAGACCTTAGTTTTCACTGGAGCTACAGTATCCAGAGTCGTACGTAGTGAGGAGGTGAAATTATTAACAAATCAAATCAAATCAAATCAAATCACTTTTATTGTCACATCACATGTGCAGGTACATTGGTACAGCACATGTGAGTGAAATTCTTGTGTGCGAGATAATCGACCTCTGTTAGGGTAGCGTTCAGATAGCTGCTCTGCTCTGTGTTGGTACAGGGCATTGAAGATGATAACAGTGGGTGGATTATATTCTTAAACTTAGTTACAGCGTTTTCAGAAAGACATCTACTTTGATAAAGTCTACTCTCCACCGCTGTGTAATCAATTATTGTAAATGTAAATGTTATCAGGAAATGATCAGGCAGGAGAGGGTTTTCAGGAAACACTGTTAAATGTTCAGTTTCTATGCCATATGTTAAAACAAGGTGTAGAGTGTGATAAAAGTGGTGGGTGGGTTCTTTTACATTTTGAGAGAAACCAATTGAGTCTAATAACAGATTAAATGCCATGTTGAGGCATGTTATTAAGTCATGTACTTACAGAGACTTGGAGGAGAGAGACCTAATATTTAATAATCCACATTTCACTGTTTTACTCTTTGGTTCAGATGTGGATACTGTATTGTTCTTTCTTTGTAATTGTTTATGTTTAAGTTGTTTGTTGCTGGTTTTTAGTTTATTATTTGTCTTTTTGGAAGCTGACACAGTCTCTATGGAGATGCGTTTTTGGGGGGGTAGCAGGAGGAGAGAAGCTGCAGAGAGGCGTGTAAGACTGCAACTCTGCTTCCTGGTCCCAACTAGGGATGGGTACCGGTGTCCGGTGCCATGATGGCACCGGTTCTGACATAAACGGTAGTAACCAGACCGAAAAGCAGCGCACATTTCGGTGCTTTATTTCGGTGCTTTTTTTTCCTGAGCTGTGATACACTTTAGATTCTAGCCAATCATTTTACGTTTCCGAGGATAGTAGGCGGGGCCAGGTACATACGTACGTTCTGTTAAAGCAGAGCTACAGATTAAAAATGTCCAAGGCGAAGCGGTTAAAAGTCTGGCTGTACTTCATAGCAAAATATGCAAACTCAGCAGCCTGCAACAAGTGCTTTAAGCTGATACTGTGATACTGTCAAAGGAGGTAACACCTCAAATCCGATGAAACACCTGGCGACGCATAGCGTTTTTTTTAAAAGCCCAGAAATGCGCCGTATTTGATAGCTTGCTGCGAGACCTCACACCGAGCACATCTACTGCGGGTGGGTTGCCTGTTATGCAACATCCCCCAAAAACATGAAGAGGAGAGTCCTGGCCCCTAGCCCTGCCAGTGTAGCAGAAATGATGACGGATGATGATGGCAGCAGCAGCCGTTCTTCTCTGCGTGAGTAGGCTAACCACGTTATTACATTAATGCATGTAAGGTGAACTAGCAAACATCATCATAGCTACATGCTGCTGTCTTCTTGTTTGATGGCAGATACTCCCTTCACCCTGGCTAAAAAGGCTAAAATGACCAAAGAAAAAGTAGAAAACAGTTAAACATGAGAGGTTTAGGACAAAGTTTGTGTTTTTTCCATTGTTTAAGCACTGCTTCCAGCCAAGAGTGATACCATATATGCCCCATAGCTGCAGAAAAGGCTAACATTGTTATATTTTTACAAAAAACAGCTGAACATGAGAGGTTTTTGGACCAATTTTGTGTTCTCCATTCTTTAAGCACCGGTTTGAGCACCGTTTGAGCACCGGCACCGTTTCAAAAGTACCGATTTGGCACCGGTATCGGATAAAACCTAAACGATACCCATCCCTAGTCCCAACTCTGGATAGTCATATTTTGGGGGGTTTAATAAATTTGTCCATATTTCTAGAAATGAGAGCTGCTCCATCCAAAGTGGGATGGATGCCGTCTCTCCTAACAAGACCAGGTTTCCTCCAGAAGGTTTGCCAATTATCTATGAAGCCCACATCATTTCTGGGACACCACTCAGACAGCCAGCAATTTAAGGAGAACATGCGGCTAAACATGTCACTCCTGGTCTGATTGGGGAGGGGACCAGAGAAAACTACAGAGTCCGACATTATTTTGGCAAAGTTGCACACCGATTCAATATTGATTTTAGTGACCTCCGATTGGCGTAACCGGGTGTCATTACTGCTGACGTAAATTATGATTTTACTGAATTTACGTTTACCCTTAGCCAGCAGTTTTAAATTTCCTTCAATGTCGCCTGCTCTGGCCCCTGGAAGACAATTGACTATGGTTGCCGGTGTCTCTAGCTTCACATGTCTGAGAACAGAATCGCCAATTACCAGAGTTTGACCCCCGGCGGGTGCGTCGCCGAGTGGGGAAAAACGGTTAGACACATGAACGGGTTGGTGGTGTACCTGGGGCTTCTGTTTAGGACTATGCTTCCTCCTCACCGTGACCCAGCTGCCCTCTTTCCCCAGCTGTTTGGGGTCTGCCGGGGAACAGCTAGCGGGGCCTATGCTATCTTCGGCTGCACCAGCTACAGGGGCCTGGCTAGCTACGGGTGAATGAAGGGTGCGAAGCCGAGTCTCCAATTCAGTAATCCTGGCCTCCAGAGCTGCAAATATGCTACATTTGTTACAGATATCATTACTGCTAAAGGAGGCCGAGGAGTAACTAAACATCTGACACAATGAGCAAGAAAGTGCAGGAGGGACAGGTGAAGTAGCCATGGTGCTAACGAGTTGGCTACGAGCTAAGCTAAGCTAGCGAAACAGTACAGAGACAGTGAGTGAATACTTTGGCTATAACTTAGGTAGTGAGTACACAGAAAGTGTGCTTTGGATGAAGCACGTGAAGATTATACTATGAAAGAAGAATGTATTTAAAGGCTGTGAATTAAATTGCTAAGCAAATAAGCTACTCAGAAACACCACTGTGTTTGAGCAGGAACAGGAAGTGATACTCTACCGTAGAGCGAGCGAACATTGTAACCGACCCAGAGTATGGGCCGGTAAAACAGATTAAATGTTCCTGCAAAACAGGAAAATGATGAGACAGAGACGACTGGTGAAGTTTCTCTTTGCCTCGCTTCTGCCATAT
This sequence comes from Rhamphochromis longiceps, assembly GCF_057381845.1. Classification (NCBI taxonomy): domain Eukaryota; kingdom Metazoa; phylum Chordata; class Actinopteri; order Cichliformes; family Cichlidae; genus Rhamphochromis; species Rhamphochromis longiceps. Next base: position 29,333,196 of record NC_140572.1, read on the forward strand.
TTATTTATACAATCACATGTACTTTTAACTTGCAGCATCACCATTCTCTATATACAACAGAAATAACAATAAAACCGTCTGTATGTTCAAGCTGCAATACCACGATCTTTTCATGGGAAACAAGAGTACTTCACGTGTAGTGACCTTCAAATCATTTACTCGGCTATTCTCTCTGAATGACAATTCAAAACAATATGAAATGCATGTTCAAATACATTTTTACCTCGATTTAACTCTTAACCCAAATACCTATGTATTCTGATTGTTTTAACCAACATACCAGTGCTTGGTCTTAAACCAATTTAGCTTAGTAGCTCACAAATACATGAAAGAGTCATGTGTATGCTGGCAGGCTTAGCTTTAGCTTTAACATTCTCAAAATCACTTTTCAGAACCAGTAAACAGTCGTTCTTCACTGCCAACAGCAGATTAACATTCATATTCACAAAATCAGGACACGACAAGGAGCTTATTCAGCTAAAACGACCTGAAATAAGTGGAGAAAGGAAACCAAAATGGCGCCCGCGGCTGGCTAGGCTTTGGCATTTTTTTCCAGTCCTTCTACTTCATAAAACGTAACAAATAACAGGGTTTACCCGCTGATTTATACCCTCACATTTAGCTGTGTTTCTTATCAATATTTTACAACCGTTTTAATATAGTTTTACCGGTTACAAACCTGCAAAACAGGAAAATGATGAGACAGAGACGACTGGTGAAGTTTCTCTTTGCCTCGCTTCTGCCATATTGGAGAGGAGGACCTATGACCTCGCTATTCTGTCTCACTGAACAATGCGCCACCCGGAGGCTGGGGGGTGCAACTACCTCATTAAACATAGTTCACTTCGGTGACAAATCTCTCTTTCTTTTAAGTACTACTTCTGATGGGATCACACATTAGTGTGTCACAACATCATTGATAAGTATTTGAAGGAGTAGCAACAGAAGGCTGAAGGCAGCTTGAAGCATTAGACTGTGAGGTGAGGCAGCGTTTAGGAGACTGTTCCAACTTTAATCACTGCTTTACACAACTGAACATAGAAAGCGCCAAAACCTTCATCCCCTCACTTCCCCTAACCCTGGGTGTGGGTGGAGCCACCTGGTGGTCCGCCCCAGTGCGTCCTGAGATTTAATTTTCACCCAGGTGTCATCCACATATCTGAACCAATGACTTGGTGGTGTTCCAGGGTAGGATAACAAAGCCATCTTTTCCACTTCTTCCATCTAATTGGCCAGTATAGGAGAAACTGGGGAACCCATGGCACACCCATCGTTCTGCCTGTAGTACTGACCCTTGTATATGAAATAGGTGGAATTAAGACACAGTTACAAAAGCAAACACACTTGGTCGGTGCTGAGACTGGTCCTGTTGCTGAGGTTGGGGTCATCCTTTAATCTCTTACGAACTACCACCACTCCAACTGAAGAGCTCTCAAACTAAACATGAGAATCCCTAAACTGGGGAAACCAAGCAAATAAAAACAAAATCTGGAACACTTGAAAAACCTTGGAACTTTAGGAAAAACATGGAGAAAACGCACACAAACAGGTAAAGGAAGACAAAGGACTAAATACTCAAAGGATAACAAGGGGATGAGAACCAGGAGGGAAGCAAAGCTGGGGCTAATTACACAAACACACATGAAACTGTGAGGAAGCAAAACTGAACGCAAGACGGGGAACTATCAAATTAAAACAGGAAACATGAGAGAAAGACAGAAACGTGGACTAGACGCTGAAACTGGGGAAGAGCAGACATGAAAACTCAACTAGACATGACACATGGAACACAGGAGGAGGCACATGAATAAAACCTGGGAATAAGAAAACACTAAATGCAAAAGAACTTAAAGAAAAACACTCAATCAAAGAATATACAAAACCCAGAATTACAAAAACAACTGGGTCCCAGAACCCATACCATGACAAACCAGCTTTTAGATTAAAGTCATGAATTTCTCTGCACACAAAAAAAATGTTTTTGTGTATGTGCATATCTCATTGTTGTTGATAAACAAACACTGTGACCTGTATGTTATATGGCTAGATGCACTTCATTAGTTTGCAGATATTGCACTGATTGAAATACAAGTATCAGAGCTTCCTTTTGGTTTTTACATTTGTGAATCAAAAATACTAATTTTACTTGATTTTGTTTTGTAAGTGAAAAAAAGGTTTCAGTTAGTTTTTTTTCTGAAGTTTACCTTCATATGTTTAAGTACAATGTTTACTTGTACTTAACTGTAACAACCTTAGCCACTGTGTTGCTGTTTTGCACCGAAAATGAAGGTCTTAATGCATGTGTAGAGAGTTTGAATAGACTGTACCAACAAACTCAATACCCCATGAATCACCCCCCAAAATTCCTCGGGATGCTGCTGAAGCTGTTCTTGCAAGCCCTTCTCCTTAAACTAAATTTATTAATTTATCTTACTCCTCATCATTTCCTCACACCTGTTTGTATTTTATGCAACTGCTGAGATCTGGGAAATGACTACAAAGAGCTTGTATTTTAAAAGTAAAACTAAGTTATTCGACTCAAGGAGTGAAAGCACCGATTACATCATGCTAACCAGTTCATTGTTGCTGACAAGAAGAGTATATAAACCTCTGGTGACATACTTTGTCAGGGAGACAGTACACAGACAGACTTCATTTCACCCTGACTTTAACTTGTTTAAATGTCATTTGCTCTCAGTCTGGAATTTTATTATGGATAATGTTTCAGTAATTGCTGTTTTTACTCTCTCAGGTTTACGTGATATTGCAAACTACAGGGTCATTCTCTTTGTTCTCACTTTACTGTGTTACTGTGTGATTTGGCTGGTAAATGTGACGATAATTGTGACAGTCATTGTGGATAAAAAACTTCATGAACCCATGTACATCTTCCTCTGCAATCTGTGTGTCAATGGACTCTATGGGACAGCTGCATTTTATCCCAAGTTTCTCTATGATCTTCTGTCCACCACTCATGTCATCTCTTATGCAGGATGCCTTTTGCAGGGTTTTGTATTGCACTCTGCAGTTGCTGCTGACTTCTCTCTCCTAGCTCTCATGGCCTATGACAGATACGTGGCTATATGTCGACCTCTTGTGTACCACTCTCTGATGACTACACAAAAAATTTCTATTTTTGTATTTTTTGCTTGGCTTATTCCCTTTTACCTTCTCTTAATGAGCACGATAACAACAGCAACATCGAGGTTATGTGGCTCACACATACCAAGAATCTACTGTGTAAACTGGTTAATTGCTAATCTAGCTTGCTCTGCCTCTGTAGCTAGAATTGTTATTCCTGCTTTTAATTACACCTTTTATGTTGGCCATGTTGTTTTTGTTTTCTGGTCTTATGTATATCTGATCAAAACATGTCAATCATCCAAAGAAAACTGGAACAAATTCATGCAGACATGTGTACCACATTTATTCTCTTTAACAGTTGTTGTTGTGTCTTTTCTTTTTGATATGTTATACATGCGATTTGGCTCAAAAGAAATAGCACAAAATGTTGAGAATTTCATGGCAATGGAGTTTCTCCTTATCCCACCAATCATGAATCCCCTCATGTATGGACTGAAACTAACAAAAATAAGAAAAAGAGTTTTGAATTTTATATGTGGTAAAAGTTCAACTTTTAGATTAAAGTCATAGGTGTGTCTGCACAGAGGGGAAAAAGTGTTCATATATGTACATATTTAATTTAAGAGAAATTTGAATTACATTGTTAATCAATAGACAGTGTAACATGTACATGACCTCTATAGCATAGGTGTCAAACTCTGGCCCGCGGGCCAAATTTGGCCCACAGCCTAATTACATTTGGCCCGCGAAGCCATACCAAATTATTATCAAAGCTGGCCTACTGGTATTATACAGCTAATATATATATTGTTTAGTATTAAGCTTTGGTTGTTCCATATTCAGTTTTTCAGCAAAACGTGTTTGAGTCCATAAGAAAAGATTCATTCTTATATCTGGAGGAAGATTTTTTTTTCAATGAATATAAATGTTAGCCCACGACTTTGTTCCAGTTTTGAATTTTGGCTCACTTTGTATTTGAGTTTAAAACCCCTGCTCTATAGTTTATAGATAGAAGATGCATTATGTAACTTGGAACACAAAAAAAGAAAATTTACAATAATATTTTGTGTTTTTCGTAGTTAAAATTTCTAAATCTGATTTTAAGTAAGTTACTTAGTTAAAATCGGACTTCTAGTATTTTCATAGTTGTGGCCTTTCAGACACATTATACTTGGTTTCTCAAAACATATTTATCAAGTTTATTTCTATATTTCTATCTTAAAAAATCTGAATCTCTGTGAGGAAATTCAGGAGAACATGAGCATACAAGACCAGATGCCCACCATCTATCATAGCACAGTCAAAACTAGTTTATAGTGGATTAATAGTTTTATATAATTTTCATTAGGTAACACTCTGGAGGCTCGGGAGAACCACCACAATCACTACTACAACCAATACTTCAGTCATTAGCTCAGTTCGTAGCTCAAGCATCTGTTCAGTTACCAGTTCAGTCTTCAACTCAGCCATCTGTTTGGTCAACAGTTCAGCTATCTGTTTTGTCTCCTGTTCAGTCTCTAGCTCTGTCTCTAGTTCAGTTACCAACTCTTCCTGCAGCTCAGCCATTAGCTTTGTCATCTGCTCCACCACCTGCTCAGCTACCTACCGAAGCTGGTAACCCCGGCTTCGTCTCAGCCAGGGGTCTTCGCACTTTCTGGCCTGCATCTGCTCCTGCTGGTGGCTCAGGTGAGCAATTCCAGCACTCTGCGGCTCCCATACCACGGAGTGTCTCATCAACTGGGGGTCTGGAGAACTGCTCCAGCCATTTTTCTTCTGTGCTGGGAGTTCAGAAGAACTGCTCCAGCCGTTCCTCGTCTCCACTGGTGGTTCAGGAGAACCATTCCAGCCATCTGCTTCATCTCTGCCAGAGGACTCCGTGTCCGCTGGTTCTGTTTTGTCTCTGCCAGAGTACTCTGCGCCTGCTGGTTCTACTTCGTGTCTGCCAGAGGACTCTGTGGCTGCTGATTCTGCTTCTGTTCCCACTGGGGGTTCTGGAGAACTGCGCCAGCCATTGTCCGTCTTCACTGGAGGGTTGAAGGAGCCGTTCCAGCCATCCTCTGCCTTTGGCTGGAGGGTCTGAGGGGCCCGTTTAGTCATCCGTTCCTGTTGGAGGCTCCACGGAGTCCATCCAGCCTGCAGCGCCACCACCTGCTCCATCGCCGGTGGCTTCCACACCGTCGCCTCCAGCACCAACACCTACGGTTTCCAGACTGTCACCTGCAGCGCCACCACCTGCTCCATTGGTTGCGGCTGCCAAGTCACTGTCTGGGCCAGTTCTGTCGCCTGTGGTTGCCCCGTCTGGTCCTGCCTCGTCTAGTCCTGCAGCTGCCTCGCTGCTATCCAGGCACGTCCTGTTCGGAGAGCATGTCCACGTCTAGCACGGCTGGCTTGTCCACGTCTAGCACGGCCAGCTTGTCCACGTTTGCCACCTCAACATCACCGGCCACTTTCCAGGCCGCTGGCTGGACATCATCGCTGTCATGTGCGGCCTCCTGAACTGTGTCGCCGCCACTGCCTTCCGCATGGTCGTCCTCCAGATTTGCGTCGCCTGTGTCGCTACCGCTGTCTTCCACGCGGCCAGCCTCCGGACTGGCTCAGTAATGGACTGTTGTGTTGTCGACCTCGGGGTTGTCCCCCTGAACTTTTCTGCCATGGGTTCCTGTGATGTCAACCTCCGTGTTGGCCTCCTAAATTGTTTTTGAGCCCCGGCATCATTGGTGAGCATTTGGATTTGGACTTGATCTGACTTGATCGGATTTGAGCTCCAGCGTCTCTTGTGGACTTTCTGTTTAAAGTGCACTATTTGCTTTTGAAGGTCCTGCATATTGGATCCTTCTACTGCCTGCCTGCACACAGCCATGACAGTAACTCTTAGTGATGCTGCAGTGTTGGTTTGACTTTGGGACCCGAAGCGGAGTGTGGACCCGGATTACCCGGGGTGGCTGTAGCTCAGGTGGCAGAGCAGGTCAGCCACTAATCAGAAGGTCGGTGGTTCAATCCCAGGCTGCCTCCTGGCTGCATACCAAATATCCTTGGGCAAGATACTAACCCCACGTTTGCCTACTGGTTGAACGTCTGGTGTCCTGGTGCAGCCACAACAACCTGGTGCTGAATGCCCAGAAGACAGTGGAGATTATTGTGGACTTCAGGAAGCACACAGCCCCACTCCCCCCCATCATCCTGACTGACACCCCCATCACCTCTGTGGACTCATTCCGCCTCCTGGGTACCACCATCACCCAGGACCTGAAGTGGGAGCCCACCATCACCTCCGTCATTAAGAAAGCCCAGCAGAGGATGTACTTCCTGAGGCAGCTGAAGAAATTCAACCTGCCAACACGGACGATGATGCAGTTCTACACTGCAATCATCGAGTCCATCCTCACCTCCTCCATCACCGTGTGGTACGCTGGAGCCACTATCAGGGACAAACAGAGACTGCAGCGTGTTGTGCGCTCTGCTGAGAAGGTGATTGGCTGCAGACTCCCATCTTTGCAGGACCTGTACACCTCCAGGACATTGCGGCGTGCAGCTCGGATCTCAGCTGACCCTTCTCACCCTGGACACAGTCTGTTTGACCTGCTCCCCTCAGGCAGGAGGCTCCGGTCCATTCGCACCAGAACCTCTCGCCATAAGAACAGTTTCTTCCCCTCTGCTGCTGGACACATGAACAATAACCATATGACTGTTCCCGCTACTAACACATGACCCTACGCTGTGTTCACTGCATCATTCCATGATTGGCACTGATCACCACCTGCACTCATGTATATATCTTTCAACGTAGCACTCTTAATTCTTATTCTCATGTATATATCTCATGTATAGCTCATGCACATATCTTTCTACGTAGCACTTTTAATTCTTATCCCTACTTTTATTTTTTTCATGTCTATTTAAGTGCTATTTATGACACTATGTTTGCACTGAAGCACCGCAGCAATTTCCTAATGTTGTAAACCTGCTCAACATTTGGCAATAAACCCCTTTCTGATTCTGATTCTGATTCTGGTGGTGGTCAGAGGGCCTGGTGGCGCCAGTGTCCGGCAGCCTCGTCTCTGTCAGTGCGCCCCAGGGCAGCTGTGGCTACAATGTAGCTTGCCATCGCCAGTGTGGGAATGTGTGTGTGAATGGGTGAATGACTGAATGTAGTGTGAAGCGCTTTGGGGTCCATAGGGACTAGAAAAGCGCTGTACAAATGCAGCCCATTTACCATTACTCAGTGAGGCTCCTGACAATGGCAGCAGTAATGCTCTGACTGTAGCTTACCAAAGTTGTACAAAAAACATTTTTTATAGATTTTTGAGCACTGTGTACCACATAAAATCGGTTTGAGGTCAGTAAGCACCCCCAGATACAAACCATAAAGTGCACTGGATTATAAGGCGCACTGTCAATTTTTGAGAAAATTAAAGGATTTTAAGTGCGCCTTATTGTGCAGAAAATGCAAGGCGGGCTCCGGTAACCCTATTCCGGGCAGGGTGAACTGTTCCCTTGGTCTTGTACTTATAGGGCTCTTCTAAATTGCTCTTTGTCTGGTCCCTCACCCAGGACCAGTATGCCATGGGAGAGCCTACCAGGGGGCAAAAGCCCCTGGACAACATAGCCCTGTGATTCTTGGGACACACAAACCCCTCCACCACGATAAGGTTGTTGGGTCTGCGCTTTGCAGGCCCAGCTGGTTTAGAGACTCTGTCTTGCTTTCCCGTGAACAAAGCAAGACAGAGCTCGATCCATTTTAACTTGCAAGGGGAGCTTATCAGACCAGGGTCTTGGAGCTGCAAGCTCCTCACCTGATCCCAGACAGCTCCAAAAACCTCGGCCCCCTCTCGCAGCTCTTTTATTAACTCAGTGGTCACACATAACCCACTGTAAAACCCCCCCTATGGTGCATCATAAAACAAAGGCATTCAGTGTATGTTTGTGTGTGTGTGTGTGTGTGTGTGTGTGTGTGTGTGTGTGTGTGTGTGTGTGTGTGTGTGTGTATGTGCACGTGAATGAGTGTGTGCACGTGAGTGAGTGAGTGAGTGTGTGTGAATGTGGGTGTTTCTGTTGGACTTCCTGCTCACAAAAGGGTCATCTCCCCTTACGATGTATATGGCTCAATTCCTGTAACGGTCTACCATACAGAAACGCAGGTGAGGGGATAAAGAGTAAGAACTAAAACATCCCCACTAAATAACAAAGCAGAACACACATAGGCAGTGTTGGGGAGTAATGGAATACATGTACCGCTGTTACGTATTTAAAATACAAAATATGAGTAACTGTATTCCGTTACAGTTACCGTTTAAAAAGGTGGTATTCCGAATACAGTTACTTTGTTGAAATAAATGGATTACACTGCGGTACTTTCCTGTTTCATTTCGTCGCGGGTCAGGACTGTTTGGGTTTTGTTTGACAGCTATGTTCTGTTGTTCCAGGCGGCAGCGTTACGGTTGCCATGGTTACAGGGTGACGCTCTCTTTCTCTCTGCGACTGTGTGTTTCCTGGGTGAGAGAGTGCCTTTTCGTTGTTGTTGTTGTTGTTGTGCTAAGCTAACAGGCAGAATGCTACAAGCATAGCTCTAAAGAATGTAGCATCATGGGCAGTGTAGTCCGTGTTGCAGGGAGAATGGACTGCCATACACGTTATGGGTCTGTGAGCGCGAGGAGGGAGAAAAAGGGGAGTGGAAAGGTACGAGTTGTCATCGAGCAAAAACGGGAGCTGGAAGCATGTAAATATAATAATAACCACTTCAGCCAAGAAGAGTGTCTGACGAGCCCAGTTGTAAGTAAGCTATTAAGACTCGACTGTACACCGTGTTCGTGTTTTCCTCCGAAAACAATAAGTTCCGTTGGAGCAGCCTTTCAACGCCTCTCTCTGTCTCTCGCAAGAAAAGTTGACCCACACAACAAAGTAAAGCTATTTTTCGGCTACAAGCCGACAGGGACCCCGCTGTATTAGTCAGAGGTCCCTTTACTACAGTTCGGAGTCGTGGACCTTCAGTAATAGTAATAAATCACACAGCAATAGTACATTCACGTTGTTGTAAAAAGCATGATAATATATTAAGTAATCCAAAGTATTCAGAATACGTTACTGTCATTGAGTAACGTAACGGAATACGTTACAGAATACATTTTGGGGCATGTATTCTGTATTCTGTAATGGAATACATTTTAAAAGTAACCTTCCCAACACTGCACATAGGATGTTCCTACAGCTACACTATAGCCCCCCCCTCACCATTCAACAGGCTGGGGAGGGGAACAGAAACAGAACAATGTCTTTTATCCTAAAGCTTGAACTAAGACTTACAAATTTAAGTAAAGCAATGACAGCATTTAACTATTTCAACCAAACAAGGTAACATTTCGCGGAGGAAGCATAGCCAAGTGACAGAGCCTTACACTTGGGTGGTCTCAGAATCTCATCTCTGCTTTTTCAGATGATGTGGTTTTGTTGGCTTCATCAGGTTATTGGCTCCAGCTCACAATGGAATGGTTGACATGGGCTGCCCACATTCAGGTCCAGACCAAAAAGGCTAGGCAGCGCCTGTATCACCTACGACAACTGAGGAAGTTCAGGGTCTCTCCAAAGATCCTCAGGATTTTCTATACAGGCGCTGTGGAGAGCATCCTCACACAGAACATGACATCGTGGTTTGGGAACAGCTGTGTGAAGGACCAAAAAGCTCTCCAGAGAGTGATCCGTACAGCAGAACGCTGCTGCAGGATTGCTCTCCCCCCGCTTCAGGACACCTACACCAGGAGATGCAAGGACAGAGAGACTCAAGAGGAGCTTCTATCCCCAAGCCATCCGTGCCCTAAACACACACACCCGCCCTCTCACATCATCTATAACTGACTGAGACAGGATTCTTCCAGACACTAAACCAAGGCACAATGTACATTTCAATTCCTTTAATTTTAAATATGTTTATATTGTCTATCCTGTAAAATAGTCAGATGTCTATTCATATTAATGTACAGAATTCACCTGCTTGCTGCTACTGCTGCACATTCACCCAATGTATATACTATATGTGTGTATATATATATATATATATATATATATATATATATATATATATATATATATATATAATGTTTTTCCTCTCCACCCCCCCCCCCCCCCAATTTTTTTGCACATGTCGAGGAGCGTGTCAGGCTACATTTCACTGTGTGTTATACTTGTATAACTATGCATGTGACAAATAAAGAACCTTGAACCTTGAACCTTGACAGCTGAGTGTGAAGCGGTAGGAGTGAGAATCAGCACCTCCAAATCGGAGGCAATGGTCCTTAGCCAGAAAACAGTGGAGTGCCCACTCTGGGTCAGGGATAAGTTCCTGCCCCAAGTGGAGGAGTTTAAGTATCTCGGGGTCTTGTTCGCGAATGATGGGAGAAGAGAGTGGTAGATCAACAGATGCATTGGTGCTGCAGCAGCAGTGATGCGGATGTTGCACCACTCCATCGTGGTGAAGAGAGAGCTGAATGTAAAAGCGAAGTTGTCAGTTTATCGATCGATATACGTTCCTACCCTCATCCTATGGTCATGAGCTATGGGTAGTGACTGAAACTGATACAAGCAGTGGAAATGGGTTTCCTCCCTTAGAGATAGGGTGAGAAGTTCAGCCATCCGGGAGGGGCTGATAGTAGAGTGGCTGCTCCTCTACAGTTCAGGAGGTTAGTTGCGAGAACACCGGCTGAAACAATGCATTTCAGGGTGGCAACCCAAGGTCGACGGCACAACAGTCACGGCTGGGGCAGCAGTCGTGTGGTGTTGTCAAGAAGGACCCAAAATGCTGGCACTTGCTGTGATACATGGGAGCTTTCTTGTGGACAGTGAAAATAAGAAAAGCCAGGACAGAACTAAACATTAACCTAAAATGGGGAAACTAATAGCAAACAAAACCCGAAACCATAACTCATGGAATAACGCACAGGGAAAAACATAAGGAGGTGACACCAGGGATGACGAGCAGAGAATGGAGAGCTGGAATAAAGGGCAGAGAGATGCTGGAATTATCAAGAAACAGATGACGCGACAAGGAACACAGGCAGACACACACTATAAATACACAGAGGGACACTGGGAAATCACACACACAGGTGGGAGACACAGCTGGACCTGATTAACCTGACGAGACAGGGGAACACTAACACCAGGCCAATCCCCTTCACCAGCTGTGAAGGGGATTGGCTCTGCTCAGGCAGCGACAGCAGGGTGCAGTCCTCAGTAGTGATGGTAAATTTGATTCTTTTTACTGAATCGAGTTTTAATGAGTCACTCACCAAAGTGCAAAAAATGTACATTTTCACTCAAACTTAATTTGTTTCTCTTTTCATGTAAATCCTACTGCTAAGATGAATGATTCTAAAAGAAAACAACTATTTTATAGAGCAAAAAAGAGCAAAAACATTTCTAAAATTAAGCAATTAAGCAAGGGGGTTAGTGAGTGAGTGAGTGATTCGTTAGCTCTATGATTCAGCAGAGGAAGGAGGGGGTGAGCGAGTCCTGAGTGATTCGCTTTCGCTTACGATTCAACACAAGAAGGGAGGGGGTGAGTAGCTCGAATGTGCTGTTAGCATGTTAGCAGAGCGATGCTACTGTGAACCGAGGAGCTATTTTCTTGATGTGAGCTTCTACTCAGGGTTTTTTCTTCCAGTTCAGAGCAGAAATTTTTTTGTTCAGATACTGGATGTTGTGTTTTTCTCCACAATTTTAATTACAAGCTAGATATATTGCTGCTAACAGCAACAGGGATGAGTCAGTGAGTCAGTTGGGCTTGTGAATGATTCATGAGTCAGTAAAGTGATTTGTTCATGATTTGCGCATCACTAGTCCTCAGTTGGCTCAATGAACTCACCGGAGCTTCCAGCAGAGGATGGGGGTGGCTCGCCCGAGATCTCAGTGGAGACAGAAGGCTAAGATGGTTTGATAGAGCTTCAAGTGGAGGCCGCCGTAGACAGCTGAGATGGCTTGCCTGAACTCTCAGCAGAGACAGGAAGCTGAGACGACGCAAGTACGCTGTCTCAGCTTCCTGTCTGCATGCAGACACATTTATACAACCACATTTGCACATGACTATAAAAAGGCGGAAGAGGAAGTAGTTCCTTCCAATGTAGACAGTCCTAATGATATAGTTTCTTTCCACTGTGTTCCTGTTAATGATAAACTACAAATCTACCCTAAATTACTAAAATATCGATATTTTAATATGAGAATCGATTCTAGAACATAAATGACTGGCATCAGAGGAATCAATATTTTAGTATCGATCCACACATTACTAGTACTTACAGTATACTTGTTTCATTGTCTCTTGCAAAAAACCCGACTTGTTGCCTGAAAAATGCCCGCAAGTACACGGTACTGCACCTTAACAAGACCCACGCCCCAGAAAGTACAGTGTACTTACGGTGTTCTTGTTTCGCTGTTTCTTGCAAAAACCTACCTTTGGTGTCCTCAAATTGCACTTGTACAGGGTACTTCCGCCATAGTGGCAGATCATGTTATAAAGTGTTACCTTTCATTAGTTTGCATAAATTCATTACGTATATTAAACTATAAACACTTAAAATCATATAGACATCACAGACTCAATGGTTTTTACACAATTAAATAAAAAAAAATTAGTGAAACTAAGCACATTTCCTGCACATTATTATTTTTGTTTGTTTGTTTTGTAAATGCAAACATTAAGTTTAATATCTCCTTTTGAAAACTGAAAAGTTTTGTTGCATCTAGTTTACTTGTAGTTACCTATAATACTCTCAGTCCAAAGTCGCTGTTTTACACTGTGTAAACAGTATTCAAAAGTATTCTGAGGTTATTGTTGAAAATTTCAGGCAGTAAGTATGTTTTTTTTCTGCTTCTTTTCAGGTTTAAACATTATAAAGAGGCCTGGTTGTTAGGGTAAAATACATTTTCATTTACAAAATATGTTTCACTGGATTCATTTCTTTTACAATCTAAAAAGAAAAGCAAGACTCAATATAACCCAGCTGTATTATGTTTTTTTGAGGGAAGGGAAGAATGCGTTGCTTATCAAATGTATAATAGCCTTAATCACTGTGTTGTCTTTTACACTGAAAATTAAGGTCTTGTTGCATATAGAGAGCTTGAATAGATTGTAACAACAAGCTTGAAACTCATGAATCACCCCCTAAAATTCCTCGGGATGCTGCTAAAGCTCTTCTTGCAAGCTCTTCTTCTTAAACTAAATGCATTAATTTATCTCACTGCTCATCGTTTGCTCAAACCTGTTTGTAGTCATTTCCCAGATCTCAATAGTTACATAAAATACAAAGAAATTAATTTTTAACTCAACTCAAGGAGTGAAAGCATCGCTTACATCATACTAACTACATAAATGTGGCTGACAAGAAGTGTATATAAACCTCTGGTGACATACTTTGTCAGGGAGACAGTACACAGACAGACTTAATTACACCCTGGCTTTAACTTGTAAAAATGTCATTTGCTCTCAGTTTGAAATTACACATAGTAAGGTAAACTAATATTTTATTATGGATAATGTTTCAGTAATTACTGTTTTTACTCTCTCAGGTTTAAGTGATATTGCAAACTACAGGGTCATTCTCTTTGTTCTCACTTTACTGTGTTACTGTGTGATTTGGCTGGTAAATTTGACGATAATTGTCACAGTCATTGTGGATAAAAGCCTTCATGAACCCATGTACATCTTCCTCTGCAATCTGTGCTTCAATGGACTCTATGGGACTGCTGCATTTTATCCCAAGTTTCTCTACGATCTTCTGTCCACCACTCATGTCATCTCTTATGCAGGATGCCTTTTACAGGGTTTTGTATTGCACTCTTCAGTTTGTGCTGACTTCTCTCTCCTAGCTCTCATGGCCTATGACAGATACGTGGCTATATGTCGACCTCTTGTGTACCACTCTCTGATGACTAAACAAAGAGTTTGTATTTTTGTATTTTTTGCTTGGCTTATTCCCTTTTACCTTCTCTTAATGAGCACGATAACAACAGCAACATCAAGGTTATGTGGCTCACACATACCAAGGATCTACTGTATAAACTGGTTAATTTCTAATCTGGCTTGCTCTGCCTCTGTAGCTAAAGTTATTATTCCTGCTTTTAATTACACCTTTTATTTTGGTCATGCCGTTTTTATCTTCTGGTCTTATGTACATCTGATCAAAACATGTCAGTCATCCAAAGAAAACTGGAACAAATTCATGCAGACATGTGTACCACATTTATTCTCTTTAACGGTTGTTGTTCTGTCTTTTCTTTTTGATATGTTATACATGCGATTTGGCTCAAAGGAAATAGCACAAAGTTTTGAGAATTTCATGGCAATGGAAATTCTCCTCATCCCACCAATTATTAATCCCCTCATGTATGGATTTAAATTAACAAAAATAAGAAAAAGAGTTTTGAATTTTATATGTGGTAAAAGTTTAGCTTTGAGATTAAAGTCATGAGTGTTTCTGCAGAGAGGGGCAAAAAATCTGTTTACATATGTACAGTATAGTGTTAATCAATATACATATTACCAGACTGTCTTCATTAATTGAAATATAAGTAGAATTTTCTTTTGGTTTGTACATGTCTAAATTAAAAACACACACACACACACACACACACACACACACACACACACACACACACACACACACACACACACACACACACACATTGAAATTAAACACATTTCCTGTACATTATTCATTTCTGTCTTGCATTTTAAAAGGGGTTTAATTTCGTTACATCTTTTTCTGACGACTATCTTCTTTTTCTGGTTGACTAACATGTTTTTTCTCACCTAGTTTAGTTACACTTAACTATAATACCCTTGGGTCTAAAATTTTATTCTCAGGTAATTATCAAAATGCTACTAAAGCTCTGCCAGAGGTGGGAGTTGAAAAACTCTCTGACCTAGGCCTCTGCACACCTTTACTCTGAAATCAGTCTTTTGGGTTTTCTTTACATCCCAAATTAAGTGGCTGTCATCACACCAGGCTACAAACCACTGTATATCAAAAAAGCAAATGCTTATGTTCTCTTCCTTGTGAAGCAAATTGTGAAAAGGAGTAACCTGACCTGTGCCTGGGACGATCTTAAAGGAGCGCTGGTACTTAAGCAATTAAAATTAGTAATACTGTTCCAGCTGATAGCAATGAGTTCTGTTTGTACAAATGATACCATTTATTTGAAACGTCGCCACTCAATTTCATTTGCTTTTGAATAAAAATAAACAAATAAATGAAAAACAAAAGGCTGGATAGTCCCAAATGCAGAGCAAAAATCAACAAAAGCAGCCAAGCATAAGTTGTGGGTCTTCAATGCAATTTAAAAATAAAAATGTCATGCTATTTACAACAGCAGCTGTACCCTACCCCTGCAAACTGTAATAGATCTTGCCTTCTGTTTACATTTATTTTCCTTTAAGACACCCAAAACACATTTATTATTATTTATTTCTGTAAATTCAAAAGGTACTTTTACTATAGTCACTTACCAGAGTATTGCTTTGTTGATTTTCAGGGGATTTTTTTTAAATAGATCAACAGAGGTTGAATTCCCAGGTGTGTTTTGTTGTTGAACAAAAGGCAATAATTAAGAGGAGGTGTAGAGGCACAGCAGATAATGATAGAGATGTAGATGCAGTAGCTCTATTTTCTGTACACTCACATATAATCACACACACATATTTTTAAAATGATAAGGCATTTGAGTTCTCTGATCATGGATAATGTGTCTAATGTAAAAAGTTTTGTTCTATTAGGATTTAATGACACGATGAATTTCAGAGTACCCCTCTTCATAATAACTTTACTGCATTA
This sequence comes from Rhamphochromis longiceps, assembly GCF_057381845.1. Lineage (NCBI taxonomy): Eukaryota > Metazoa > Chordata > Actinopteri > Cichliformes > Cichlidae > Rhamphochromis > Rhamphochromis longiceps. Next base: position 29,349,101 of record NC_140572.1, read on the forward strand.
TTGTGTGATTCTGTTTTTCAATATCTCTCTTGTGCTGCTCATTGTCTTGGATGAAAGTCTCCATGAACCTATGTACATTTTTCTTAGTAGCTTTTGCATTAATGCACTTTATGGGTCCACAGGTTTCTACCCAAAATTCCTTTCAGATTTACTGTCATCTTTTCATCACATCTCATATGAAGGATGCATGCTACAAGCTTTTATCATGTACTCATTTTCCTCCTGTGATTTGTCCATTTTAGCTGTCATGGCCTTTGACAGGTATCTGGCTATATGTCGACCTCTGCACTACCACTCTTTCATGACTATGAGGAGGCTCTCTCAGCTGGTGTGTTTCTCCTGGCTGACACCTTTCTGCATTTTCTCCATCAATATCCCAATAACATCAAGAGTCAAGTTATGTGGTATAAACATTCAGAGAGTCTTATGTCCAGACTGGTTAATTGTTAAACTTGCTTGTCCTGAAGTCAAAAGCAATTTCCTAATGTTGTAAACCTGCTCAACATTTGGCAATAAAACCCTTTCTGATTCTGATTCTGATTCTGAAAACCTTTTTAAAAAAAAATACTGGTCCATATGCAACACTTATTGTTTATATATTTCATGGCTTTTTCATAATTTGGATTTACACGCATCTTATTAAAACATGCATGAGGTCCAGTGAAGACAGGGTAAAGTTTATGCAGACATGTGTGCCCCATCTGACCTCTTTGATCATATTTCTCTTTGTAATGGTTTTTCAGTCGATATATGGGCGATTTGACTCCACAGATTCATCTCGAATCTTCCAAAATTTGATTGCTATTGAGCTTCTCACTATTCTTCCAGTTATGAATCCTCTCATATATGGATTCAAACTCACCAAAATACGAAACAGAATCCTGACTTCAGTTTATCTTAACAGAAAATAACAACACACCCATCCAATATACATTCTGCAAAAAAGAGCAAGAAGGATAATAAATAAAGCTACTTCAAGAGAACCATTAAAATCCACTTTTTATCAAATTAAATATTCTCAAATTTAAAGATTTGGTTGACCTCAGAACTGCGCAAACAATGTACAAAGAAGCGAATAAATCTTTGCCCCACAACATTCAGAACCTGTTCCAAATAAGACCAAATACTCATGACCTGAGAGAAATCCTTATGTTCAGCAAGCCAGTAGTAAGGACAAATGTAAAATATCAGAGCATTGCAGTCAGAGTTAGTGTGTGGAACACCTGTACAGATGAAATCAAGACAAGTACATCAATACAAAAATTCACACGATTATTCAAAAATAATAAATTGCATGAATATAGGAAATCTTCCTCTCAGTGACTGAGTTGTCTAATTGTGTCCTCATTTTTTATAGATCAAGGCCTTATTACCCCAAGCTTAAGTGTTCATTAAGGTGTTTGTCAATAATAATAATAATGGATTGCATTTATATAGTGCTTTCACATAGATATAAAATAAGCTCAGAGAGTAAGCGGGTGTTAAGGACAGGGTGATTAGTTTATGTAAAAATGAAGTTTGTTGTTATTCTGGTTTACATGCTGAAAATGGTATTTATGTATGTTCAATGTGTTAGACTTGTACATAGTGTAGAATGTTTAGCTTATTTTAGAGTTTAGAAATGTGTTATCATAGAATGTAGAACTATTGTAGAGACATTGATACTGCCCTTAAAGGGGAGGAGCTTCTTCCCCCAGGCTATTCGGGGCCTGAACCAGGTGTAGGACTGGACTCTCCCAAACACGTCACTATAAGACTGGACTCTCACACACGTCACCACACGCACCACCACACATTTCCTATAATCCTATAATTCCTATAATTTATAATCCTTATCTTTATAATCTCTTCTGCTATTTGCACATTCTTTACTGTAAATTCCCAAGTTAATTTGTAAATTTTTGTAGTAAACTGTAAATTGTAAATATTGTAAAACTTTTCTTCTGTCATTTAATGGTCGGGCATTGTACAGCTACAAGCATTTCACCCCCATGTCATACTGTGTATGGTTGTGTGTGTGTGACAAATAAAATTTGAATTTGAATTTGAATTTAAAGTAATAAAGGCCTCACTGTGTTGTGAACTTAGGAGTAGATTGTAGGAGGCCTCTCCCCCACTGAGTGGAAATTCCCCAGAGGATGTTTTAGGGTGGGGGTCTCAACATTTATAACTGGGTAACTGTGGTCTGGAAGGGAGAGGGGTTTTATGACCTCTAGGGAGTTACCTACACCCACAGTGTTTTAACTGTCACGCACACACATCCACACGCACACTCACTCGTGTGCACTCACACATACACACAGGTATGTGTACACAGTCACACACGAGCACTCATATAGGCACGCGGGAACGCGCACATGTAGGCATTCACAGGCTCGCACACACACACACAAGTGAAAGTATGTAAACATAGTACTTAGTTTTATGGCACCTTGTAGAGGGTTTAGAAGGGGGGTCACTGATACAAAACTGCATGTAACAGACAAAGGAGTTGAGATCTGCAGAGGAGTTCCAGGGTCCTGTACATCTCCCTTCTAGAAGGTGTAATCAATAAGTGTGGTCAATGAGTGTGAATTAATAAGTGTTGTGAATTGACTACTGAGTCCCCAGTGTTCTTTCTGGAGGCCTGAGGAATCTACGAACCGGGTGAAACTGTGAAAAAGTAACAGTTTTGGTGCCGAAACCCGGGATTCGCTCGAGGTTCAGAGAGGACGAATTGGCAGTGCTGAGGTCGTGAAACGAGGCGAACAGAGAGCCGGCTCAATCATCTAAAAGGTAAGCACCACCTGTTTATTTTTGAAGTGTGCATATTGAATAAATTCTAAATTATCTGTTCGCTAAGTTGAACGTATCACAGTGTAAATTCACTCAGTAGAAAAAAAGGCGGCTAGCGTCCGCCTCAGTGCGTTAAAGCAAGAGACTTTTGCTAAGAACTCAGGTTGATGTTTAGCGTACTGTGAGCGACTAAAGCAAGAGACTTTTGATAAGAACTCAGGTTGATGTTTAGCGCCCCGTAAGGACATCTCGGTGCGTTAAAGCAGGAGACGTTTGTTACGGATTAATAGAATCTGTGTTTCATCCATGGCGGTGTCTGATCAGTCTTAGTTATTAGGAAAAAAGTGGCGGTGCTGTGCTCGTCCTCGTGCGTTAAAGCAGGAAACTTGTGTTACTATTAGTTAGAAAGCGGGGCTGAAAGGCTTTGTCGCCGGCTAAGGGCCATGTGCGCTCCGAGTTTGGCAACTCCACCCTTGGTCGGACGCGTCCTTGGGATTTGCCGGGTTGGTGACCTGGGCACCGGGGGCGCCCTAAATAACTAAAGCTAGGTGTTGGATCCTAGTCACGGTTGATAACATGCATGAGAGTGGGGGCAAGTTGCTTTGTTAGTGAGAGAACGACTGCTTGGCTCAGCCCACTGACTGCAGTGTGTGTAGACTGTGTAGTTGTGTGAAAGCGCCGTTAGAGTCGGCGTCTCGTCTGAAGTACGGGAGTCAATTAAAGTAACAAAAAGAATTCGTGTCTAAAAGTGTGTGTTTGTGGTGTGCAGAAATCGCGGCAGGAGGCCGTGTCGCGAATTGTTGCAAACTGTGAAGTCAATTGGGGGGTTTAATTTGGTTTTATATTTTTTAGGGGAAGAGAAACTGCGGTATCGAGTCCGTGGCGCAATTTGAATAATTTGTGAGGTGTACAAGAGCGGACGGCACCCGCTCTGTGTACCGCTTAGGGCGTTGTCCGGAATAAGCAGAGGAGGAAGTGTCCTGCTGTGAGTTGAGAACTGGACTGCGAGAAGTAGAAGGTGTGTGAGTGCCAGCCTTAAGGGGTGGGCTCGTAGGTGAAACGAAGGAGGAGTAGTAAGGAGGAGCTCGGAGGGTCCCGATGAAAACAAACGACGACATCTGGTGGTAAGTAACGGAATTCCAGGTGAGTTAAAAATAATGGCTGAACAAGAGGAGATTATTAGTGTCAAGTGTTCCTCTGACTGTGAGGTGTCCACACTTGAAAAAGACCAGACTTTGAATTTCACTCAACTTTATTTAGACCAACTAGTTTGATAGCTGGTAGGTAGCAGCAGGTAAAAAACCTTTCAACACAAAAATAAAGAACATTTCATTAACCATTCAGATAAATTACACAGAAGACAGATGAAATAACAAAATACACTTCAGTAAAGCCATTTACCATGTGGTTAACTGTGTTAATTTAACTGTGGTTCTTAAATAAATATACACAATGTGTCTTCTTTGCATTTAACACTTTTTTATAAACAATTGTATTTTAAAGTATACATTTTAGAGTTCACAAACATTTTAATAGACTTTAACTAAGGATTTTCTTTACAAAGAATTATTTTCTTTAAATCAAAACCAAACATTTATTCACTAGTTTTACGATCCACCCAAGGATTTGGGGTAACTATTTTTAATATTAATTAACATAAATATGTGGGAACACTAACTGCACAAACAATTTATTCAAACTTAAACATTCATTTTTGTCAATATAATTAAACTTAAATGCAGCAACTATTTCCCTAAGCGTAAAACATTTGCACAACTGAGCTTCCATAGTCCCAGATACATCTGCAAAAGCAAAATGTGAACTCAAGAGCTTACCGATAGCCTGTCTTGTTCAAAGTCTTCCTCACAGTGGAAAAGTGCTTTGTTTGCCGTCCTCTCAGTATGTTGCACCCGGGTCAAATGACTGCTGCATGCATTTAAAGGTTTACTCGGCACGCCCACCCTTGATTGCTCTAATGTGGCTCACCTGGCAGGGCGGCGCACACCAGGCCGTGCTTAGTTGTTGATTGCACCCAAGGTCTAATCAGCGGCCATGGGTAAGCAGCAGCACCGAACAGGTAGAGGGCAGGAGGAGGAAAAGAGGAATAACAGCCACACCTACTAGGTCAGCGCGACAATTAGAGAAGGAGTGAGGAGTCCAACAGAGGGAGAAATGCAATGGAAAACTGTTGATAAGCAAAAAGAGAAATTAGGGGAAGCATTGAAGATCACCATGACTGGACATCTGACAGGTAAGAATGATAAAATACTGGAAATGGGGAAGGAAATAATGAGTGTATGTGATCAAGCTGGAATAAAAGGTGATATGCGATGTTCTCTCGCAAAGGCTTTATTGGAAGCGGCCAAGGCATCCGAGGAGAAGGAGGAGAAACTCAGGAGAGAGTTGGATGGAGCACATACTTTGGAGAAGAGGGGAGTTAAGAAACAAATAAAAGAGGAGGAGGAGAAACGAGCCAGGCTGGCTGTATGGGGAATCAGCTGCCAAGGACTGGAGCACTGGATGAGGGAACCTGTGGAAGAGGAAGGTAAGTTGAGACCTGGTGGTCTTCCACACCCTCACCCCACATCCCCTCTTTTTTCAGCACGTCCTCCACCATATTGTGGTAATTATCCAACATTGAGTATTGAGGATGGCAGGATGGAGAATGAAGAGGGAACGGTGCTGCGCCTAACTGGAGGGCAGGCGGAGTGTGATTATGAGGACCAGCACCGCCCTAAGCCGCAGCAACAAAATATAGTAATAGGACCTACAAAGACAGTGCTACCTGCTGGTCATACTCAGACCAACTTGGAACAAAAAGATGGGGAGGACGAAGAAGGAGAGGAAGAACAGCCTGGTGCAGCCGGAGCAACAGCTAGGACTCCTCTGGAATTATTACCTGAAGAGGTAGAGAAACTGGTGGACATGGTGAGTACACGGTTCGATGAAGAACAATTTTGGGAAAAATTTAAGAAGCAAAAGGTAAAAGCTAAAGGGAGTGGTGTTTTAGGTCCAGATGTGAGGAAGAAGGTGTATTTTAAGGCGCAAACACCTAAGGTAAGAGCTGTTGACACCTGGGATGGATGGATACAGGGCACTCTGGAAGAGGATATAGATGAGTGTAGTGTGATTCAGAGTGCAGGAGGGGATGAAGATGACTCAAGAGGATGGCCCGCGTTTGGATCTCGAAGAGAACGAGAGGAGATGGAGGACCAATGGCTTCGCAGTGGAGGAGAGCTTGGAGGTCATCCGATGTGGAGAAGAAGTCAAATGAAAGCGGCAGAAAATCCCCAGGGGGAAGTCCTGCGACACCCCAGTTCTGCATTAGGAATGCCCCTAGTGGTTGCAACAGGAGGTGAAAGAAGATATAAACCATACGGGGTAGGGGATGTTACATCCCTGGGGCAGATGCTCCCACCCATCATTGATGGAGGCGCGGGTTGGCTGAGATAACTTAGAGTGACATCAGGCACACAGCTCGCCCTGGGGGATTTTTAACCCAAATATTTATCCAATGAATCCCTGGACATATTATGATGGTTTGCAGAGTGCACCCATGGCCAGCTGGGGAGGTAATGTGTGGGCCGGTAGAGGAAGGGCAAGAGGTCGTGGTGGCTCGGTGGGTGTGAGAGGCACCCTGGGGTATGGAAGGGGAGCACCTGGAGCGGGTCGTGGGCCTAGAGGTGTCTATTGGGTGTGTTGTCAGCCTGGGCACTGGGCCAGAGACTGTCCACAGCAGCCACAAATACAGCAGCAAATGGGCCCGCCTCAAGCAGGAAGGGGTGGTCCATACTATCAGGCTCCAAACCCACACATGGTCCCCGGACCAAGACCTCAAATGCCGACCTGGGGGGCCGGCTGGGGCAGCCAGGACTGGCAGCAGTGACACACCCCACAGGGATGCCGAGGAGAGGGGGGAAAGGCAGACCCCTTACTCTCACTGACGGTGAATGGACTGACTCTGCCATTCCTTGTTGATACAGGAGCTACTTATTCAACCATCCAAGAAGTTCCTGAGAACATTAAACTATCTGGGGACGAGGTCAGCGTGGTTGGCTTCTCTGGGGTTCCAATGACATTGCCAGTGACTGTTCCGTTAAAGACTGAAATTGGAAAGCAAGCAGTGGCTCATCCATATGTTATTTCAGCGCAGGTGCCTGTGAACTTGATGGGGCGAGACCTGCTCATCAAACTGGGAGCTGTGATCATTTGTGGGCCCGATGGTTTAACAATGACTTTGAAGGATGGCACACAGCTTCCTTGTGTGGCCACAAGTACGAGAGGACAGTGGCTGCTGTCTGAGGACATTGATCGTACAGCAGAAATTTACTGGGCCCGGCTGACGACCTCTGACGGCATCCTGGCACACTTCCAGCTCTGGCGGCCCTGGATCATGGCCCTGGACGTGTATGCTCCACCTATTGACCCATACCACGTGACACTTTTTTACGATCGCGAAAATACTGAGTGGTACGAAGACCTGTTCCATGAATTCCTGGAAGGGAAACAATGGCAGGTCTCTACCAGGGGTATTTATGTTGGACCGCAGGGGGTAGCAGCCCTGGTCCACTTGGCGGAGGAACAAAAGAGCTGGTTCCGAATGGGTGATGAATCTGTGCCTCATGTGTCTCTAGCGGTTCATTCTGGACATCAAGCAAAGGACTTGGGTCCCATGATACGTGTAGCTTCACGAGCAATTGATTGGCAACTCACACAGATTCCTGATGTTTCCTTCTCCCCAAGTACTAAAACTTACAGAATTTCAACATCCCACACAGATGACACTATATTGGAACATCGTCACATACGTAGGACACATGGCAGGGAACTGACAGATCATCCAGAGGCGGTTAAAGGCCTCTCACAGTTGCCTCACACACTGTGGTCACAGGGGCCTACGGATGTTGGCTTAACCACCTGTTCGCCTGTGACCTTTGAACTTAAATCTGACATTCCAATATGGCGTCCGCAGTACCGACATTCACCACAGGCAGAGGAAGGCATTGCAGAGACTATTGAAGGGCTGTTAAAGGTGGGGGTGTTGGAGCCTTCCACGTCTCAATGGAACACGCCCATTTTGCCAGTGGAAAAGCATGGCACAGGTAAATACCGTATGGCTCATGATTTGTGGGCTATTAATGCAATTTTGAAAACTAAAACTGTGGCAGTTCCTAATCCATTTACTGCATTGACTAATCTCTCCCCATAGCAGCGTTGGTTTACATGCATTGACCTGGCAAATGCCTTTTTTTGTTTACCTTTGCACCACTCTCTGCGTGATGTGTTTTCTTTTTCTTACAGGGGTCAACAGTTAAGGTATACTCGGTTGCCACAGGGATTTGCTCTGTCACCGGGGATTTTTAACCAAGTGTTGAAGCAGATGTTGGAACCGTGTGTGATGCCGGCTGGCTGCACTCTGGTTCAATATGTGGACGACCTCCTGATTGCCGCTCCCACGGCAGATGCTTGCTTTCAGGCCACCATGACCGTGCTCAGGAGACTGGCGGAGGCGGGTTTTAAAGTGAGTAAAGACAAATTACAGTTGGTGAGACCACAGGTGACTTTTTTAGGGAGAGAGGTGAAACAGCATATGGTGGGGTTGATGGCTGCTCATAGAAGTGCCATTCTCTCCCTCTCGCGACCGGAGACTGTGAAAGAGATGCTTTCTTTTTTAGGTCTCACAGGCTACAGCCGGCAGTACATTCCAGACTATGTGGGCCGTACTAAGCCTTTGCGTGATTTGGTGAAGCAGCATGGCATGAGGGACCTGACTGCTAAGTTGAACTGGACTACTGAAGCTGAACAATGCTTCATTTCTTTGAAACAGGACCTTTCTCGTGCAGTAGATTTAGCTGTGCCAGATTACAACAGGGACTTCTTCTTAGATGTTTCTGAAACAAAAAGGGGTGGTGAATGGCGTTTTGTTTCAGAAAAAAGGGGGAGGCAGACAGGTTTTAATGTACATTAGTGTATGTTTAGACAACATGGAGAAAAGGCACCCTACATGCACTCAGCATGTAGCTGGAGTGGCAAAGGCCATCCAGAAAGTAGCACATATAGTCAGAGGACACCCACTGAGAGTTTTAACAACACACAGTTGTTAAAACTGTGTTGTTAACATAAGCCACCACGGCTTATGTTAACTCACAGGCCTTCACCATGACCCCACTTAGACAACAGAGGCTCAGCAAAGTGCTGGAGGCTCCAAAATTGACTTTCATACATGAAGGGATAAACATGGCAGACCAAATGGGGTCAGGGGAACCGCATGATTGCGCCCAGGCGGTCTGGAGAGAAGAGAAAACGAGACCAGATCTCAAAGCGGAAGCCATGGAAGGAGCAGAGGATCTCTTCACAGATGGCTGCTGCTTTAGGGATGAGAAGGAGGGGCTCAAGGCAGGCTATGCAGTGGTAAGTAAGAGAGGGGAGCAGCTGGAGGTGATCAAAGCAGCAAAGCTGGAAGGGCAGCAGTCAGCGCAGAGAGCAGAGGTGGTTGCACTGATTGAAGCTCTGAAATATGCTCAAGGAAAAAGGATAAACATTTACACTGATTCAGCCTATGCCTTTGGAGCTGCACATGTGGAGCTGAGTCAGTGGAAGAGAGCGGGATTCCTCACTACCAATCAACAACCAATCAAACATGAGAAGGAGATGAAGGCCCTGGAAGAAGCCCTGGAAGGACCCCTGGAGGTAGCAATCATAAAGTGCAAGGGACACGATGATTCAGCCACTTGGGTTGCTCGGGGTAATCGAGCAGCGGATGAAGCAGCCAAAAAGGTGGTTGGCTACACGGGGATCAGACAAATGGTAAGTGTGGGAATGGATTGGGAAGAAAATCCAGGGCTGGAACGCGAAGAGATCATAAAAGAACAAGAGAAGGCCTCTCCAGAAGAAAAGTCACTCTGGAAGGAGAGAGGAGCCATAAAGGTAAGCAACATTTGGAGGGGGCCAGATGGAAGACCAGTGCTGACTGCAGATTTGGCAGAGAAAAAGATCAGAGAGGCTCATGGCCTTGGGCATGTGGGTGTCGCCCAGATGGAGAGGAATCTCTTTCATTGGTGGCACCCATTCCTGAAGGACATGTTGAGGGAACATGTGCGAACCTGCCTTATCTGTGGCCAACACAATCCTAAACCTACAGTGAAACCAGAGATGGGTAAGTTTCCCCTGACACAGAGGCCGGGTCAGGAAATAGTGATTGTCTACACAGACATGGTGACACCAGTGAGGGGTTTTAGATACCTGCTGGTATGTGTGGATAGTTTGACAGGGTGGCCAGAGGCGTGGCCAGCCCGGAGAGAAGACAGCACAACAGTCATTAAGTGTTTGGTAAATAATTATGTTCCCTGGCATGGATTCCCAGAGAGAATTAGATCAGATAATGGGACACATTTTAAGAATAAACATTTGCAGGAAGTGGAATCCATGTTAGGGTTGCAACACAGGTTTGGGACAGTTTATCATCCACAGTCTCAAGGTAAGGTTGAGCGAATGAATCAAAATGTAAAAAATAAATTGGCTAAGATCTGTGCACAGACTAAAATGGATTGGGTTGATGCATTACCAATAGCGCTCATGAGCATTAGATGCTCAGTAAATCAGTCCACCAGGTTTACTCCTTATGAGTTGTTCACTGGGAGACAATTTCCTGGCCCCACTGCAGGGGTGCCAGCTTTAAGACAAGAAATGCCTACATTTGAACATTTAAAGCAATTTAAAACACTGAAAGCTCTTGTCTTAAGTTTTACATCACCGGTGACTGCAGGCCAAGGACAGGAGCAGACGGTGCCAGAGGCAAAGTGAGTGTGACTGAAGGTCTACAAACGAAAGTGGAACGAGCCCAGGTGGACAGGTCCATTCGAGGTGGAAACCAGGACCTCACACGCGGTCCGACTGAAAGGGAAAGGCGAAACCTGGTACCACTGGAGCCAGTGTGCTGTAGCGGAAGAGCCTAAGAGGTCGGAAAGGCTCTCTGCAAAGGAAAAGAGGGGGAACTCGGCTGAGACCCCCCACATGGATCCCAGCCCAGGGACAGAATAAATCCCTGATCCATGCAACGACTGAAGACCCCGGAAGTTGAAGAAAGAAGAGTAAGAGAGAATCACCCGACTCAGAAGATAAAGGGTTAAAATAATAACAACAATAACAACAAAAAACAAAAGTAAATAAAAAAGCAAAAAAACGTAAGTAAATAAAAAAGCAAAAAAACAAAAGCAAAAAAACAAAAAAAACCCAAAAAAACCCCATAAAGAACAAGTGAAATTAAATTGGATAAAAAGCGATGACAGAAATAACCAAAATGGGGTTATGGGGAAAGTGGAGAGCAATGGTAGTGTTAGGAGTGATAACTGTTGTAATTGTAATTGTGATTTTTCTTGAAAGTGAATTGCCCAGAGACAGATCTGAGTCCACTCCAGGGATACCCCCTTCACAGGCCACGGCGGAGCGAACCAAACGCAGCGAAACAGGTAAATCTGATGAGTGTTTGGATTATTATGGCGGTATAGAGCTGGACTACGTTAAAGGGTCCGCTACTTCACAACACAAAAATGTACATTATTCTCTTGTACATGACAGCAAATGAAGGCCTCATAACATTAACTATAAATGCACCAAGACAACCAAGTCTCAGTAAAAAGCATTATTGTTTACTTAAATTTGACCTTTAGACTATCAAAGATCTAAAGACAACTAACACATATTTTACCTTTTAAAAATTTATTAATATTGTTTTTTGTTTTTTACATTTTTTCAGATGTAAACTAAAATGCATTTCCACTTCTGGTTTTAGGTTTAATCCAGGTCATCTTATCGTTTGAACTTGAGGTGTCATAATGCCATATCTCTAACACGTTCCATTAAGATGTAAATTGGTAAATTTATTGTCATTTACAGTAAATAGGTTTATGTTTCTCAAATAACAGACTCATATTTATATCCTTTTTTCAAGCATAAAATGTTTGAGTCTCATGAGTGACGTGTTTACTGTGGCTCAAAGTTTAGCCAGTTTTTCGGGTGCCTCTGTAGTCTTGCTCATTGTACACTTATATCACAAGGCTAATTCAGAAAATATAACTGACATGATGTCTATATTTAAGAGAATATCAGTTTCACAGTTTGCAAATTAATTCAAAGACAGGGGAAGAAAGAAGTGATTGCTTAGTAGGTTATAGATTCATGCTGCTTTAAAACTACCTTCTTTCCACAGAGCTGCTGTTAAAAAATAAAGGCCTGACAGTACTATATACACAGCATGTGTGTTTTTGTTTATGAGTTGGCACCACACATTGTACAAGGTTCATGTTAGCACAGAATTCTGGGCCCTATGTATAAAAAGTCTGTGACACAATGTGATGCATGGAAGGAAGAGAGGACTCAAACACAGGACTCGCAGGCTGGTGAAGGATGTGGATGATGTTTGTTGTGAAGCCAGGATGAACAGAACATGAGAAGACGGACTGACTATACCAATTGAATAAATGAATGAATGAGTGAGGGAGTGAGTGAGTGAATTAATAAATTAATGGTTGGCTGGCTGACTGGATGGACTGAACTGAAAACACACATGAGGAATGGACGGAATGACAAGACTGGGAACTGAGGGCTTAAATACACAGTGTGGAGTTGTGATATGATGTGATGACATTAGGTTGCTGCATTATAATGTGAATGTATAATATTGTTGTCAGGCCTCTGTGTAACTGTAGGAGAAAAATAGTTTGATAGAAACAGCACTGCTGAGCCTGTTAGGCCTGAACACCTCCCTCTGCAACTGGATCCTGGACTTTCTGACCGGAAGGCCTCAGTCAGTACGGATCGGGAACTGCACCTCCAGCACCACCACACTGAGCACTGGGGCCCCACAAGGCTGTGTGCTCAGTCCTCTGCTGTTCACACTCCTGACTCATGACTGTGTAGCAACACACAGTTCAAATCACATCATTAAATTCGCTGATGACACGACCGTGGTGGGTCTCATTAGCAAGAACGACGAGTCAGCGTACAGAGAGGAAGTGCAGAGACTAACGGACTGGTGTAAGGACAACAACCTGTCTCTGAATGTTGACAAGACAAAAGAGATGGTTGTTGACTTTAGGAGGACACGAGGCAACCACTCACCGCTGAGCATCAACGGCTCCTCTGTGGAGATCGTTGACAGCACCAAATTCCTGGGTGTACACCTGGAGAAGGACCTCGGCTGGTCCCTCAACACCAGCTCCCTGCACAAGAAAGCCCAACAGCGTCTCTTCTTTCTGAGAAGACTGAGAAAGGCCCGGCTTCCACCACCGATCCTGACCACCTTCTATAGAGGAACTATTGAGAGCATCCTGAGCGGCTGCATCACTGTCTGGTTTGGGAGCTGTGCCATATCAGACCGCAAGACCCTACAGCGGATAGTGGGAACAGCAGAGAAGATCATCGGGGTCTCTCTACCCTCTATTGAGGACATCTACACCACACGCTGCATTCGCAAAGCCACCAGCATTGTGGCTGATCGGACACACCCCTCTCACACACTCTTTACACTCCTGCCATCTGGAAAAAGGTACCGAAGCATTCGGGCACGCACATCCAGACTGTGCAACAGCTTTTTTCCACAAGCCATCCGTCTCCTCAGCAAAAAGGGACTGACTGATAAACACGCACACACACACATACACTAACATTATCACTCAGCTTAACTCAAATACCTCAAAACATTGAGTCTGGACTGACTAACCAACACAAAGTGCAAACACACTGACCTACACCACCAAACCATCGTGTAGCAGATGTGAAATGGTCGACTGCGTTGTGACAACAGACACGGACTGGCTGGAAACAGGGTTTATTCCTATAAAACAGAGTGCAGCAGCAAAATCAGTGTCACACAGCGGCAGCAGGCTTCTCCTCACCCAGTGTGGAGTCCGTACAGCTCTGCTTGCATCATATAAAAGAAAATACAACTTATCAAAATAATAATTTTCACAACCGCCACTTCAAAATCAAATATTACAGTGGGGTAAAACAGAGACAATTATGGAATCACTAACAATAACGTATAACATTCAAATTCCCATTAAAATAGGTCAATTGCATAATACATATTCAAACAACTTTTTAACTCTTCCCAACATGGCTGAAGATACTGCTCAGAGCACAGCCTCGGGACATGAGCTCATTATACACATAAAACAAAAACTACACATTTACACATACCTATAAAACAGAGTGCAGCAGCAAAATCAGTGTCACACAGCGGCAGCAGGCTTCTCCTCACCCTGTTTAACACAAGTCAGTTCCACACAAACGGATGATACAACAGATAAAGCGCAGTTCCAAATATCATTTTTCTCACTCAAAGCGATTGAAAACACTTTGAGAGCTTTTAACCCTAGGAGCCAATACTTAACAAAGACAAATACACCGAATTTATATGGATAATTTAGTACAGGGAGAAGAGCTACAGAAAGCGTGCCTCACCAGTGTGGAGTCCGTACAGCTCTGGCTAGGAAACCCCACACCCGCAATGTGGCCGCAGGTGGCGTTACACTGATTAATGTCCCACTTCAACAATAACACACGGAACCTTAGTTCCACAAAAATAAAGTTCACACAATAAAAAAGTATAACCTATGTACAATACAGTTTTGAGAATGTTCACAATTCGTACATTATGTCTCAGCTACAATCGCACACACCAACCTGTAAATGCTCTTTTGCACAATATTATTACTAGATATATTATATATTATTATTTTTTTTGCACTAACTTGTCTTGTAGCACCTTGGTTTCTGGAGGAACGTTGTTTCGCCTCACTGTGTATTTTTAAACTGTATATGGTTGAAGTGACAATAAAGTTGAACTTGAACTTGAACTTGAACTTGATTAGAATAGAATAGAATAATCCTTTAATTGTCCCACAAGGGGAAATTTGCTTGTAACAGCAGCCAGAAAGACACATATAGAAACAAACAGGACACAGAACACAAACATACACTTATCCCTGCTGGACAACATCTCCCACCCCATGCAGGAGACTGTGACAGCACTGAGCAGCTCCTTCAGTGGCAGGCTGCGGCACACACGGTGTGGGACGGAGAGCTTTCGCAGGTCTTTCCTCCTCACTGCTGTCAGACTCCACAACAAAGACTTTAACTGATCAAACACACACATCCACACACACTGAGTGCAATACTCTTTTTCTGACAAAGTTGTATTTTTACTCAGTTGTATAAAGCATTTGCATTCTATTTCTATCCTAATGTATATTTTATTCTATTTATTGTACTGTATATAGTATTTTATTTTATTCTATAATTAATGGGAGGTGAAGAGGGACAGCAGACATTAGTCAGGTACAGACGCAGCAGCTCAGTGCTCTGTTATGTTGTTATTTTAAAAAGGTAGATGTGCCCTCTGATCATGGATAATCAGTCTAATGAAAGAAGTTTCATTCTGTCAGGATTTAATGAAACGATGAATTTCACAGTACCCCTCTTCTCAGTTACTTTACTGTATTACTGTGTGATTTTGTTCTTCAATATTTCTCTTGTGCTGCTCATTGTCTTCGATGAAAGCCTCCATGAACCTATGTACATTTTCGTGAGTAGCCTTTGCATTAATACACTTTATGGGACCACAGGTTTCTACCCAAAATTCCTTTCAGATTTACTGTCATCTTCTCACAGAATCTCCTATGAAGGGTGCCTTTTACAAGGTTTTGTCATGTATTCATTTGTCTGCTGTGATTTGTCTATTTTAACTGTCATGGCCTTTGACAGGTATCTGGCTATATGTCGACCTCTGCACTACCACTCTTTCATGACTAAGAGGAGGCTTTCACAGCTGGTGTGTTTCTCCTGGCTGACACCTTTCTGCATTTTTGCCATCCACGTCCTGCTTACAGCAAGACTCAAGTTATGTGGTATAAAGATTCAGAGAGTCTTATGTCTAAACTGGTTAATTGTTAAACTTGCTTGTCCTGAAGCTGACACTTTTTCAAATAACATCAGTGCATATGTGATGGTTGTCATTTATCAGTCTCATTGGCTTTTCATAATTTGGACTTACATATATCTTATTAAAACATGTGTGAGGTCCAGAGAGGACAGAGTAAAGTTTACGCAGACCTGTGTGCCCCATCTGACTTCTGTGATCATAAATGGCACTGTAATGGCTTTTGATACGATGTACTTGCGCTTTGGCTCCAGAGATTTATCCCAAAGCCTCAAAAACTTCATCGCTCTTGAATTTCTCATCATCCCTCCAGTTATGAATCCTCTCATGTATGGATTTAAACTCACCAAAATACGAAACAGAATCTTGAGTTTAATTTATTTGAAAGGGAAATGATTTCCATTAAGGTTAGATTTCCTTATTTAAAATAATTCAAAAATATTCAAAACAGATGCAGCAATATAAATACAAGTCTTTCTGAAGGCACTTGATTCAGAAACATTTAGTCATGTTTGCCTTGTCTAAGGAAAAAGGATTCTGCATGAGTTTTTAAGTACTGTTGTAAAATTCATCTATATACCATTCAGAAATCATCACAAATTGATATTTCATTTCTTTGCCTTGCTGTGTCTTGATGTTCAAGGTATATTAGCTGATATATGTGCAAGTTGATTAAACAGGTTTATTTCAAAGTGTTTTAGGTTTAAAGTAAACAAAATATTGTATGAAATATTCTGTTGTAAAGGGCTGGTTAGTGCAGGCATCCCTGTGTGTTACATCTCAGTTTATCACAAAGGTCAGTTAACAATGCTTAATGTTTCTTTTTTTCAATAAACACGTTACATGTATAAATATAAGGATCAGTGTTATTAGGTTGTATTTTTTCAGTAGTATTTATGTATTTATATAGGGTTTTTTATTATTATTATTTTGGAAAAATAGTAATAGTAATTGAACTGTTACCTACTTTTATTTGGCTTTTTTTTTTTGTTTTTAAATTTATATGTAAATTTCTCTCTGTACATTAATGACACCATAATTCTGAATTTTTAAAATCTGATCAAATATCCCCATTGCTTGACATACTGTAGTATTTACTACTTTAAAAATTAAAGTTTTGTTTAGCATATCAAGCATAAAATTGTGCTGTTGTTTTTTGAAGTTTTTCAATCCCATAGCATAAAAAAAACAAAAACAAAAAACAATGCAATAATAGTATTTCAACAGTAACTCCCTTCTCTTCTACTCCTTCCTCGCCTTAACTAGGAAGGAGGCTCTCTCAGCTGGTGTGTTTCTCCAGGCTAACACCTTTCTGCCTTTTCTCCATCAATGTCCTGCTAACATCAAGACTCAAGTTGTGTGATATAAACATTCAGAGAGTCTTGTATCTAAACTGGTTAATAATTAAACTTGCTTGTCCTGATGTTGACACCTTTAGAAAAAACATCAGTGCAAATGTAACACTTATTGTTTATCTGTGTCATTGGCTTTTTAGAATTTGGATTTGGATAAAATAACTTCAAAATTAAGAGTTTCTTGTTCACCAAATAAAAAAAGAGCAAAATAAAATTTCAAAAATGTACATTATTCTCTTGTACATGACAGCAAATGAAGGCCTCATAACATTAACTATAAATGCACTAAGGCAACCAAGTCTCAGTAAAAACATTATTGTTTACTTAAATTTGACCTTTAGACTATCAAAGATCTAAAGACAACTAACACATATTTTACCTTTTAAAAATTTATTATTATTGTTTCTTGTTTTTTACATTTTTTCAGATGTAAACTAAAATGCATTTCCACTTCTGGTTTTAGGTTTAATCCAGGTCATCTTATCGTTTGAACTTAAGGTGTCATAATGCCATATCTCTAACACGTTCCATTGAGATGTAAATTGTTCAATTTATTGTCATTTACAGTAAATAGGTTTTTGTTTCTCAAGTAACAGACTCATATTTATATCCTTTTTTCAAGCATAAAATGTTTGAGTCTCAAGAGTGACGTGTTTACTGTGGCTCAAAGTTTAGCCAGTTTTTCGGGTGCCTCTGTAGTCTCGCTCATTGTACACTTATATCACAAGGCTAATTCAGAAAATATAACTGACATGATGATGTCTATATTTAAGAGAATATCAGTTTCACAGTTTGCAAATTAATTCAAAGACAGGGGAAGAAAGAAGTGATTGCTTAGTAGGTTATAGATTCATGCTGCTTTAAAACTACCTTCTTTCCACAGAGCTGCTGTTAAAAAATAAAGGCCTGACAGTACTATATACACAGCAAGTGTGTTTTTGTTTATGAGTTGGCACCACACATTGTACAAGGTTCATGTTAGCACAGAATTCTGGGCCCTATGTATAAACAGTCTCTATATATGTGACACAATGTGATGTGTGGAAGGAAGAGAGGACTCAAACTCAGGACTCGCAGGCTGGTGAAGGATGTGGATGATGTTTGTTGTGAAGCCAGGATGAACAGAACATGAGAAGACGGACTGACTATACCAATTGAATAAATGAATGAATGAGTGAGGGAGTGAGTGAGTGAATTAATAAATTAATGGTTGGCTGGCTGACTGGATGGACTGAACTGAAAACACACATGAGGAATGGACGGAATGACAAGACTGGGAACTGAGGGCTTCGATACACAGTGTGGAGTTCAAGGTTCAAGGTTCAAGGTTCTTTATTTGTCACATGCATAGTTATACAAGTATAACACACAGTGAAATGTAGCCTGACACGCTCCTCGACATGTGCAAAAATTGGGGGGGGGGGGGGGGGGGGGGTGTAGAGGAAGAACATTATATATATATATATATATATATATATATATATATATATATACATATAGTATATACACTGGGTGAATGTGCAGTAGTAGCAGCAAGCAGGTGAATTCTGTACATTAATATGAATAGACATCTGACTATTTTACAGGAGACAATATAAACTAGAGATGGACCGATCCGATATTACGTATCGGTATCGGTCCGATACTGACCTAAATTACTGGATCGGATATCGGAGAAAAATAAAAAATGTAATCCGAACCATTAAATATCACGAAAGCACCTCACAAAACTTGCAACACGCCGTAACTCACCTCAGAACGTTAGCACGTCGGAGCAGTATGCATCACGTGATAGAGCGGCTGTGGCATGCGGGACCTGTCGGTGGTCTGGATAGCATGTGGAGCTTCGCTAGCAACCCGGCATTTCATCTCCGACAAAGTTATCCCCGAGAGAAGTAAAGCAAGTGTGTAAGTCCATCTCTGAATGTTTGTAAAGCATTCCTGCGTTAAGCTTACCAAATGATATATGGAGCGACTGCCTCTTCTGGCTGCTACTTCAATCATGAAACTGCTTAATGATCAGCTGATCGGCTTTTCTGTCGCGAGTCCGTCTCTCTGGTTTGTTTTTGGCCCACTTTGCACCAGAAAGAGGAAACCAGCGGCTGAACAACAGCAGCACGTTTAAGCTTGATAAGCTGTTGTTAGAATTTATTTATTATTACTTTCTACTCGAGGATCTTTTTCTACGTAGCTGACGGCTGGTAACTGTGCAGGGGTGGATCTAGCAAAGTTTAGCCAGGGGGGCCGATAGGGCATGAACAGGGAAAAGGGGGCACAAAGACATACTTTTCTTTCTTATTCTCATTTAAAATGTCTAGCTTTTAATAAATAATTATCCGAATCTTACACCCAAAGTTTTAATTTGATGTAAAATGAATAGAAGTCAATTACTGTATATAGTGACTATTAAGTCTAATATATATACCCTAGTAAGCTATAGTACTTTTTCCTTTGGGAAGGTACCATCTGTGCAGTCTGCAATTTTGTTGAAGAAAGATGTTGAATCTATTTAATATTTCTTGAAAAATAATTGATTTCTGTGCTTTTTTTTTCACACTGCATCAAATTAAGGTTGATTACGTTGATTAAGCATCATGAGGTGGAGCGTGAGGGGTGGTTCCCTATTTTTTATTTATTTATTTTTGTTGTTGCTGGGAGTTGGAACCCTATTAGTTAGGTTGCTTAATATTTACGCTAAGTACTCTTTAAAATACCAGAATAGGGAGGATGGTGTAGGTTTAAGTTTATTAGATTGATCAGTATTGCTGAACTATGATTTTTTTTTTTTTTGCATACAGGTATAACAGAATAGCTTTAGTGTAGTTGTTGTTTTAAACTTGAGTATGAACTTATACAAAATGCAGCAAGATATTTAAAAAAAAAACAGTTTTGTTGATTAAAAAACACTATATCGGATTCATATCGGTATCGGCAGATATCCAAATTCATGATATCGGTATCGGTATCGGACATAAAAAAGTGGTATCGTGCCATCTCTAATATAAACATATTTAAATTTAAAGGAATTTGAAATGTGCATTGTGCCTTGGTTTAGAGTGTCTGGAAGTTGTGATATGATGTGATAACATTAGGTGGCTGCATTATAATGTGAATGTATAATATTGTTGTCAGGCCTCTGTGTAACTGTAGGAGAAAAATAGTTTGATAGAAACAGCATTAGAATAGAATAGAATAGAATAATCCTTTAATTGTCCCACAAGGGGAAATTTGCTTGTAACAGCAGCCAGAAAGACACATATAGAAACAAACAGGACACAGAACAGAAACATACACTCATCCCTGCTGGACAACATCTCCCACCCCATGCAGGAGACTGTGACAGCACTGAGCAGCTCCTTCAGTGGCAGGCTGCGGCACACACGGTGTGGGACGGAGAGATTTCGCAGGTCTTTCCTCCTCACTGCTGTCAGACTCCACAACAAAGACTTTAACTGATCAAACACACACATCCACACACACTGAGTGCAATACTCTTTTTCTGACAAAGTTGTATTTTTACTCAGTTGTATAAAGCATTTGCATTCTATTTCTATCCTATTGTATATTTTATTCTATTTATTGTACTGTATATAGTATTTTATTTTATTCTATAATTAATGGGAGGTGAAGAGGGACAGCAGACATTAGTCAGGTACAGACGCAGCAGCTCAGTGCTCTGTTATGTTGTTATTTTAAAAAGGTAGATGTGCCCTCTGATCATGGATAATCAGTCTAATGAAAGAAGTTTCATTCTGTCAGGATTTAATGAGACGATGAATTTCACAGTACCCCTCTTCTCAGTTACTTTACTGTATTACTGTGTGATTTTGTTCTTCAATATTTCTCTTGTGCTGCTCATTGTCTTGGATGAAAGCCTCCATGAACCTATGTACATTTTACTGAGCAGCTTCTGCATTAATGCACTTTATGGAACCACAGGTTTCTACCCAAAATTCCTTTCAGATTTACTGTCGTCTTCTCACAGAATCTCCTATGAAGGGTGCCTTTTACAAGGTTTTGTCATGTATTCATTTGCTTGCTGTGATTTGTCTATTTTAACTGTCATGGCCTTTGACAGGTATATGGCTATATGTCGACCTCTGCACTACTACTCTTTCATGACTAAGAGGAGGCTTTCACAGCTGGTGTGTTTCTCCTGGCTGACACCTTTCTGTGTTTTTGCCATCCATGTCCTGCTTACAGCAAGACTCAAGTTATGTGGTATAAACATTCAGAGAGCCTTATGTCTAAACTGGTTAATTGTTCAACTTGCTTGTCCTGAAGCTGACACTTTTTCAAATAACATCAGTGCATATGTGATAATTGTCATTTATCATTTTCATTGGCTTTTCATAATTTGGACTTACATATATATTATTAAAACATGTGTGAGGTCCAGAGAGGACAGAGTAAAGTTTACGCAGACCTGTGTGCCCCATCTGACTTCTGTGATCATAAATGCCACTGTACTGGCTTTTGATGCGATGTACTTGCGCTTTGGCTCCAGAGATTTATCCCAAAGCCTCAAAAACTTCATCGCTCTTGAATTTCTCATCATCCCTCCAGTTATGAATCCTCTCATGTATGGATTTAAACTCACCAAAATACGAAACAGAATCTTGAGTTTAATTTATTTGAAAGGGAAATGATTTCCATTAAGGTTAGATTTCCTTTTTTAAAATAATTCAAAAATATTCAAAACAGATGCAGCAATATAAATACAAGTCTTTCTGAAGGCACTTGATTCAGAAACATTTAGTCATGTTTGCCTTGTCTAAGGCAAACATATAACTGGACTAGACTAATTTTACTAATATTCTTTGTTATATTTGTCATATATGACATATTTGCTCAATCCAGCACGAATGTTAAATGAAAACAACATTTTTTTCATGTTTTTGACTAAGAATTTCATTTTAAAAAGGATTCTGCATGAGTTTTTAAGTACTGTTGTAAAATTCATCTATATACCATTCAGAAATCATCACAAATTGACTTTTCATTTCTTTGCCTTGCTGTGTCTTGATGTTCAAGGTATATTAGCTGATATATGTGCAAGTTGATTAAACAGGTTTATTTCAAAGTGTTTTAGGTTTAAAGTAAACAAAATATTGTATGAAATATTCTGTTGTAAAGGGCTGGTTAGTGCAGGCATCCCTGTGTGTTACATCTCAGTTTATCACAAAGGTCAGTTAACAATGCTTAATGTTTCTTTTTTTCAATAAACACGTTACATGTATAAATATAAGGATCAGTGTTATTAGGTTGTATTTTTTCAGTAGTATTTATGTATTTATATAGGGTTTTTTATTATTATTATTTTGGAAAAATAGTAATAGTAATTGAACTGTTACCTACTTTTATTTGGCTTTTTTTTTTGTTTTTAAATTTATATGTAAATTTCTCTCTGTACATTAATTAATGACACCATAATTCTGAATTTTTTAAATCTGATCATATATCCCCATTGCTTGACATACTGTAGTATTTACTACTTTAAAAATTAAAGTTTTGTTTAGCATATCAAACATAAAATTGTGCTGTTGTTTTTTGAAGTTTTTCAATCCCATAGCATAAAAAAAACAAAAACAAAAAACAATGCAATAATAGTATTTCAACAGTAACTCCCTTCTCTTCTACTCCTTCCTCGCCTTAACTAGGAAGGAGGCTCTCTCAGCTGGTGTGTTTCTCCAGGCTAACACCTTTCTGCTTTTTCTCCATCAATGTCCTGCTAACATCAAGTTGTGTGATATAAACATTCAGAGAGTCTTGTATCTAAACTGGTTAATAATTAAACTTGCTCGTCCTGATGTTGACACCTTTAGAAAAAACATCAGTGCAAATGTAACACTTATTGTTTATCTGTGTCATTGGCTTTTTAGAATTTGGATTTGGATAAAAGAACTTAAAAATTAAGAGTTTCTTGTTCACCAAATAAAAAAAGAGCAAAATAAAATTTCAAAAATGTACATTATTCTCTTGTACATGACAGCAAATGAAGGCCTCATAACATTAACTATAAATGCACCAAGACAACCAAGTCTCAGTAAAAAGCATTATTGTTTACTTAAATTTGACCTTTAGACTATCAAAGATCTAAAGACAACTAACACATATTTTACCTTTTAAAAATTTATTATTATTGTTTCTTGTTTTTACATTTTTTCAGATGTAAACTAAAATGCATTTCCACTTCTGGTTTTAGGTTTAATCCAGGTCATCTTATCGTTTGAACTTAAGGTGTCATAATGCCATATCTCTAACACGTTCCATTGAGATGTAAATTGTTCAATTTATTGTCATTTACAGTAAATAGGTTTTTGTTTCTCAAATAACAGACTCATATTTATATCCTTTTTTCAAGCATAAAATGTTTGAGTCTCATGAGTGACGTGTTTACTGTGGCTCAAAGTTTAGCCAGTTTTTCGGGTGCCTCTGTAGTCTCGCTCATTGTACACTTATATCACAAGGCTAATTCAGAAAATATAACTGACATGATGATGTTTATATTTAACAGAATATCAGTTTCACAGTTTGCAAATTAATTCAAAGACAGGGGAAGAAAGAAGTGATTGCTTAGTAGGTTATAGATTCATGCTGCTTTAAAACTACCTTCTTTCCACAGAGCTGCTGTTAAAAAATAAAGGCCTGACAGTACTATATACACAGCAAGTGTGTTTTTGTTTATGAGTTGGCACCACACATTGTACAAGGTTCAGGGATGTTAGCACAGAATTCTGGGCCCTATGTATAAAAAGTCTCTATATATGTGACACAATGTAATGTGTGGAAGGAAGAGAGGACTCAAACACAGGACTCGCAGGCTGGTGAAGGATGTGGATGATGTTTGTTGTGAAGCCAGGATGAACAGAACATGAGAAGACGGACTGACTATACCAATTGAATAAATGAATGAATGAGTGAGGGAGTGAGTGAGTGAATTAATAAATTAATGGTTGGCTGGCTGACTGGATGGACTGAACTGAAAACACACATGAGGAATGGACGGAATGACAAGACTGGGAACTGAGGGCTTCGATACACAGTGTGGAGTTCAAGGTTCAAGGTTCTTTATTTGTCACATGCATAGTTATACAAGTATAACACACAGTGAAATGTAGCCTGACACGCTCCTCGACATGTGCAAAAATTGGGGGGGGGGGGGGGGTGTAGAGGAAGAACATTATATATATATATATATATATATATATATATACATATAGTATATACACTGGGTGAATGTGCAGTAGTAGCAGCAAGCAGGTGAATTCTGTACATTAATATGAATAGACATCTGACTATTTTACAGGAGACAATATAAACTAGAGATGGACCGATCCGATATTACGTATCGGTATCGGTCCGATACTGACCTAAATTACTGGATCGGATATCGGAGAAAAATAAAAAATGTAATCCGAACCATTAAATATCACGAAAGCACCTCACAAAACTTGCAACACGCCGTAACTCACCTCAGAACGTTAGCACGTCGGAGCAGTATGCATCACGTGATAGAGCGGCTGTGGCATGCGGGACCTGTCGGTGGTCTGGATAGCATGTGGAGCTTCGCTAGCAACCCGGCATTTCATCTCCGACAAAGTTATCCCCGAGAGAAGTAAAGCAAGTGTGTAAGTCCATCTCTGAATGTTTGTAAAGCATTCCTGCGTTAAGCTTACCAAATGATATATGGAGCGACTGCCTCTTCTGGCTGCTACTTCAATCATGAAACTGCTTAATGATCAGCTGATCGGCTTTTCTGTCGCGAGTCCGTCTCTCTGGTTTGTTTTTGGCCCACTTTGCACCAGAAAGAGGAAACCAGCGGCTGAACAACAGCAGCACGTTTAAGCTTGATAAGCTGTTGTTAGAATTTATTTATTATTACTTTCTACTCGAGGATCTTTTTCTACGTAGCTGACGGCTGGTAACTGTGCAGGGGTGGATCTAGCAAAGTTTAGCCAGGGGGGCCGATAGGGCATGAACAGGGAAAAGGGGGCACAAAGACATACTTTTCTTTCTTATTCTCATTTAAAATGTCTAGCTTTTAATAAATAATTATCCGAATCTTACACCCAAAGTTTTAATTTGATGTAAAATGAATAGAAGTCAATTACTGTATATAGTGACTATTAAGTCTAATATATATACCCTAGTAAGCTATAGTACTTTTTCCTTTGGGAAGGTACCATCTGTGCAGTCTGCAATTTTGTTGAAGAAAGATGTTGAATCTATTTAATATTTCTTGAAAAATAATTGATTTCTGTGCTTTTTTTTTCACACTGCATCAAATTAAGGTTGATTACGTTGATTAAGCATCATGAGGTGGAGCGTGAGGGGTGGTTCCCTATTTTTTATTTATTTATTTTTGTTGTTGCTGGGAGTTGGAACCCTATTAGTTAGGTTGCTTAATATTTACGCTAAGTACTCTTTAAAATACCAGAATAGGGAGGATGGTGTAGGTTTAAGTTTATTAGATTGATCAGTATTGCTGAACTATGATTTTTTTTTTTTTTGCATACAGGTATAACAGAATAGCTTTAGTGTAGTTGTTGTTTTAAACTTGAGTATGAACTTATACAAAATGCAGCAAGATATTTAAAAAAAAAACAGTTTTGTTGATTAAAAAACACTATATCGGATTCATATCGGTATCGGCAGATATCCAAATTCATGATATCGGTATCGGTATCGGACATAAAAAAGTGGTATCGTGCCATCTCTAATATAAACATATTTAAATTTAAAGGAATTTGAAATGTGCATTGTGCCTTGGTTTAGAGTGTCTGGAAGTTGTGATATGATGTGATAACATTAGGTGGCTGCATTATAATGTGAATGTATAATATTGTTGTCAGGCCTCTGTGTAACTGTAGGAGAAAAATAGTTTGATAGAAACAGCATTAGAATAGAATAGAATAGAATAATCCTTTAATTGTCCCACAAGGGGAAATTTGCTTGTAACAGCAGCCAGAAAGACACATATAGAAACAAACAGGACACAGAACAGAAACATACACTCATCCCTGCTGGACAACATCTCCCACCCCATGCAGGAGACTGTGACAGCACTGAGCAGCTCCTTCAGTGGCAGGCTGCGGCACACACGGTGTGGGACGGAGAGATTTCGCAGGTCTTTCCTCCTCACTGCTGTCAGACTCCACAACAAAGACTTTAACTGATCAAACACACACATCCACACACACTGAGTGCAATACTCTTTTTCTGACAAAGTTGTATTTTTACTCAGTTGTATAAAGCATTTGCATTCTATTTCTATCCTATTGTATATTTTATTCTATTTATTGTACTGTATATAGTATTTTATTTTATTCTATAATTAATGGGAGGTGAAGAGGGACAGCAGACATTAGTCAGGTACAGACGCAGCAGCTCAGTGCTCTGTTATGTTGTTATTTTAAAAAGGTAGATGTGCCCTCTGATCATGGATAATCAGTCTAATGAAAGAAGTTTCATTCTGTCAGGATTTAATGAGACGATGAATTTCACAGTACCCCTCTTCTCAGTTACTTTACTGTATTACTGTGTGATTTTGTTCTTCAATATTTCTCTTGTGCTGCTCATTGTCTTGGATGAAAGCCTCCATGAACCTATGTACATTTTACTGAGCAGCTTCTGCATTAATGCACTTTATGGAACCACAGGTTTCTACCCAAAATTCCTTTCAGATTTACTGTCGTCTTCTCACAGAATCTCCTATGAAGGGTGCCTTTTACAAGGTTTTGTCATGTATTCATTTGCTTGCTGTGATTTGTCTATTTTAACTGTCATGGCCTTTGACAGGTATATGGCTATATGTCGACCTCTGCACTACTACTCTTTCATGACTAAGAGGAGGCTTTCACAGCTGGTGTGTTTCTCCTGGCTGACACCTTTCTGTGTTTTTGCCATCCATGTCCTGCTTACAGCAAGACTCAAGTTATGTGGTATAAAGATTCAGAGAGCCTTGTGTCTAAACTGGTTAATTGTTCAACTTGCTTGTCCTGAAGCTGACACTTTTTCAAATAACATCAGTGCATATGTGATAATTGTCATTTATCATTTTCATTGGCTTTTCATAATTTGGACTTACATATATATTATTAAAACATGTGTGAGGTCCAGAGAGGACAGAGTAAAGTTTACGCAGACCTGTGTGCCCCATCTGACTTCTGTGATCATAAATGCCACTGTACTGGCTTTTGATGCGATGTACTTGCGCTTTGGCTCCAGAGATTTATCCCAAAGCCTCAAAAACTTCATCGCTCTTGAATTTCTCATCATCCCTCCAGTTATGAATCCTCTCATGTATGGATTTAAACTCACCAAAATACGAAACAGAATCTTGAGTTTAATTTATTTGAAAGGGAAATGATTTCCATTAAGGTTAGATTTCCTTTTTTAAAATAATTCAAAAATATTCAAAACAGATGCAGCAATATAAATACAAGTCTTTCTGAAGGCACTTGATTCAGAAACATTTAGTCATGTTTGCCTTGTCTAAGGCAAACATATAACTGGACTAGACTAATTTTACTAATATTCTTTGTTATATTTGTCATATATGACATATTTGCTCAATCCAGCACGAATGTTAAATGAAAACAACATTTTTTTCATGTTTTTGACTAAGAATTTCATTTTAAAAAGGATTCTGCATGAGTTTTTAAGTACTGTTGTAAAATTCATCTATATACCATTCAGAAATCATCACAAATTGACATTTCATTTCTTTGCCTTGCTGTGTCTTGATGTTCAAGGTATATTAGCTGATATATGTGCAAGTTGATTAAACAGGTTTATTTCAAAGTGTTTTAGGTTTAAAGTAAACAAAATATTGTATGAAATATTCTGTTGTAAAGGGCTGGTTAGTGCAGGCATCCCTGTGTGTTACATCTCAGTTTATCACAAAGGTCAGTTAACAATGCTTAATGTTTCTTTTTTTCAATAAACACGTTACATGTATAAATATAAGGATCAGTGTTATTAGGTTGTATTTTTTCAGTAGTATTTATGTATTTATATAGGGTTTTTTATTATTATTATTTTGGAAAAATAGTAATAGTAATTGAACTGTTACCTACTTTTATTTGGCATTTTTTTTGTTTTTAAATTTATATGTAAATTTCTCTCTGTACATTAATTAATGACACCATAATTCTGAATTTTTTAAATCTGATCAAATATCCCCATTGCTTGACATACTGTAGTATTTACTACTTTAAAAATTAAAGTTTTGTTTAGCATATCAAACATAAAATTGTGCTGTTGTTTTTTGAAGTTTTTCAATCCCATAGCATAAAAAAAACAAAAACAAAAAACAATGCAATAATAGTATTTCAACAGTAACTCCCTTCTCTTCTACTCCTTCCTCACCTTAACTAGGAAGGAGGCTCTCTCAGCTGGTGTGTTTCTCCAGGCTAACACCTTTCTGCTTTTTCTCCATCAATGTCCTGCTAACATCAAGACTCAAGTTGTGTGATATAAACATTCAGAGAGTCTTGTATCTAAACTGGTTAATAATTAAACTTGCTCGTCCTGATGTTGACACCTTTAGAAAAAACATCAGTGCAAATGTAACACTTATTGTTTATCTGTGTCATTGGCTTTTTAGAATTTGGATTTGGATAAAAGAACTTCAAAATTAAGAGTTTCTTGTTCACCAAATAAAAATAGAGCAAAATAAAATTTCAAAAATGTACATTATTCTCTTGTACATGACAGCAAATGAAGGCCTCATAACATTAACTATAAATGCACCAAGGCAACCAAGTCTCAGGAAAAAGCATTATTGTTTACTTAAATTTGACCTTTAGACTATCAAAGATCTAAAGACAACTAACACATATTTTACCTTTTAAAAATTTATTATTATTGTTTTTTGTTTTTTACATTTTTTCAGATGTAAACTAAAATGCATTTCCACTTCTGGTTTTAGGTTTAATCCAGGTCATCTTATCGTTTGAACTTAAGGTGTCATAATGCCATATCTCTAACACGTTCCATTAAGATGTAAATTGGTCAATTTATTGTCATTTACAGTAAATAGTAGGGGTGCAACGATATTCGTATCGATATTGAACCGTTCGATACAGTGGTTTCGGTTCGGTACGCATATGTATCGAACAATACAAAATTTTTAATTTATTTTATCAACTTTCCTTCTGACGATGCTGTCTGTGTTGAGCGCTCAGTGAATATGCGTTCGACTACTCCGCCTAGGGTCAACAGTGCAGCCTAGGCAGAGTAGTCGAACGCAGATTCACTGAGCGCTCAACACAGACAGCGTCGTCAGAAGGAAGAGCGCAGGGCAAGCTAGCGAGACAGAAGTTAAGCTCTCCTTACAACATGGACCTCCCCCACCCTCATTCAGATCTGGCGTTTGGAATTATTTTTCATGTGACGTATGACCCTGAAGGTAAGCGAGTCATGGACTAAAGTAAAACAGTATGTTGGATGTGCCATGCAATGCTCAATTACATGGGTGGGAACTAGTGTGTTAGCGCAGTTAGCTCGTTAACGTGTTGGCCGTCTAGCCCCATGCACGGGGCGATCGGCGGTAGCTCGTTAACGGAGATTTGCCGTGTTGTGGCGTTAAGGTCATTTCAACGAGATTAACCTGAAAGCACTAGTGGGAACACAACGAATATGACTGCACATTTACGCCGACATCATCCTAGTGCAAAGACAAGTGGAAGCAGAAAAGAAACAAGCAAGCATGCTACTAACTTTAGCCGAGTCATTTAGACAGCTGTTAGCACAGGATTCTCCTTATGCTGCTGAGAATATAGCCCAGAAGAAGCGTATAGTATAGCTTTTATTTTGGAAAGAGACATTTCTCTGTAATAAACTCTCTTTTCCAAAGATGAGTGATTCCTCAATCAGATACAGGGCTCGCAATATCGCTAGCCCGACGTCCCGGAGCTAGCGATTTTTTCAGTCGGGGTACCAAAATCTATCTCTGCCCTGCCCGTCGGGCTATCGTAGGAAGGAAAAATATATGTCAATGCTTTTGCATTCTTTCGGAAATGTAGCTGGGTAATTATGTCATTGGCATCGGTGAGCCACTGTCAATATGTGACATATTGAAATCGCGTTTGAATTTGCGCTTGTTTTTTTGCTTTCACTTTGCAATCGCGAGAGCAACAGCACTGATCTGTGAGTGATGATAATTTGTGCACCAATTCCTATGACATCGTCTTATTAATTGTTAGCTTACTATGCAAACATGACAAGTGAAATCTCCCGCAGCAAGCATAAACATGTGAGAGGTTGATCGCGCAGAGCATCGCTGAGCTTATGTGAGTGCGTGTGTAAAAGCAACAGGATATATATTTCAGTTCTGCTGAGCCAAATAAGACAGGTCAGGGTGAAGAAGTGACAGCCAAAGAAAAGCTTACCACAAAACGGAGAAGTTATGACAAATCAGACTATAAGGCAAAAAGAAAGTGCAGCTTTATGGTTTCATGGACAAAAGAATTTCTGTGGCTGCAATATGACGAGCTAAATAACCAGGGCTGCACATAAGTGGTCCGCAGGTGCGTATTCGCTGTCAAAATAAAAAACACGCACAAGGGTTAGGGTTAAATTTAAAAACTGTACTTTTGAGTTAAAATATATATTTATAATTTTAATAAATGACAAATTAAAAAGGCATGAACATTTTTTTTGTATCGAAAAAATATCGAACCGTGACACCAAAGTATCGAACCGAACCGAACCGTGAATTTTGTGTGTCGTTGCACCCCTAGTAAATAGGTTTATGTTTCTCAAATAACAGACTCATATTTATATCCTTTTTTCAAGCATAAAATGTTTGAGTCTCATGAGTGACGTGTTTACTGTGGCTCAAAGTTTAGCCAGTTTTTCGGGTGCCTCTGTAGTCTCGCTCATTGTACACTTATATCACAAGGCTAATTCAGAAAATATAACTGACATGATGATGTCTATATTTAAGAGAATATCAGTTTCACAGTTTGCAAATTAATTCAAAGATAGGGGAAGAAAGAAGTGATTGCTTAGTAGGTTATAGATTCATGCTGCTTTAAAACTACCTTCTTTCCACAGAGCTGCTGTTAAAAAATAAAGGCCTGACAGTACTATATACACAGCAAGTGTGTTTTTGTTTATGAGTTGGCACCACACATTGTACAAGGTTCAGGGATGTTAGCACAGAATTCTGGGCCCTATGTATAAACAGTCTCTATATATGTGACACAATGTGATGTGTGGAAGGAAGAGAGGACTCAAACACAGGACTCGCAGGCTGGTGAAGGATGTGGATGATGTTTGTTGTGAAGCCAGGATGAACAGAACATGAGAAGACGGACTGACTATACCAATTGAATAAATGAATGAATGAGTGAGGGAGTGAGTGAATTAATAAATTAATGGTTGGCTGGCTGACTGGATGGACTGAACTGAAAACACACATGAGGAATGGACGGAATGACAAGACTGGGAACTGAGGGCTTAAATACACAGTGTGGAGTTGTGATATGATGTGATAACATTAGGTGGCTGCATTATAATGTGAATGTATAATATTGTTGTCAGGCCTCTGTGTAACTGTAGGAGAAAAATAGTTTGATAGAAACAGCATTAGAATAGAATAATCCTTTAATTGTCCCACAAGGGGAAATTTGCTTGTAACAGCAGCCAGAAAGACACATATAGAAACAAACAGGACACAGAACAGAAACATACACTCATCCCTGTTGGACAACATCTCCCACCCCATGCAGGAGACTGTGACAGCACTGAGCAGCTCCTTCAGTGGCAGGCTGCGGCACACACGGTGTGGGACGGAGAGATTTCGCAGGTCTTTCCTCCTCACTGCTGTCAGACTCCACAACAAAGACTTTAACTGATCAAACACACACATTCACACACTCTGAGTGCAATACTCTTTTTCTGACAAAGTTGTATTTTTACTCAGTTGTATAAAGCATTTGCATTCTATTTCTATCCTATTGTATATTTTATTCTATTTATTGTACTGTATATAGTATTTTATTTTATTCTATAATTAATGGGAGGTGAAGAGGGACAGCAGACATTAGTCAGGTACAGACGCAGCAGCTCAGTGCTCTGTTATGTTGTTATTTTAAAAAGGTAGATGTGCCCTCTGATCATGGATAATCAGTCTAATGAAAGAAGTTTCATTCTGTCAGGATTTAATGAGACGATGAATTTCACAGTACCCCTCTTCTCAGTTACTTTACTGTATTACTGTGTGATTTTGTTCTTCAATATTTCTCTTGTGCTGCTCATTGTCTTGGATGAAAGCCTCCATGAACCTATGTACATTTTACTGAGCAGCTTCTGCATTAATGCACTTTATGGAACCACAGGTTTCTACCCAAAATTCCTTTCAGATTTACTGTCATCTTCTCACAGAATCTCCTATGAAGGGTGCCTTTTACAAGGTTTTGTCATGTATTCATTTGCTTGCTGTGATTTGTCTATTTTAACTGTCATGGCCTTTGACAGGTATATGGCTATATGTCGACCTCTGCACTACTACTCTTTCATGACTAAGAGGAGGCTTTCACAGCTGGTGTGTTTCTCCTGGCTGACACCTTTCTGTGTTTTTGCCATCCATGTCCTGCTTACAGCAAGACTCAAGTTATGTGGTATAAACATTCAGAGAGCCTTGTGTCTAAACTGGTTAATTGTTCAACTTGCTTGTCCTGAAGCTGACACTTTTTCAAATAACATCAGTGCATATGTGATAATTGTCATTTATCATTTTCATTGGCTTTTCATAATTTGGACTTACATATATATTATTAAAACATGTGTGAGGTCCAGAGAGGACAGAGTAAAGTTTATGCAGACCTGTGTGCCCCATCTGACTTCTGTGATCATAAATGCCACTGTACTGGCTTTTGATGCGATGTACTTGCGCTTTGGCTCCAGAGATTTATCCCAAAGCCTCAAAAACTTCATCGCTCTTGAATTTCTCATCATCCCTCCAGTTATGAATCCTCTCATGTATGGATTTAAACTCACCAAAATACGAAACAGAATCTTGAGTTTAATTTATTTGAAAGGGAAATGATTTCCATTAAGGTTAGATTTCCTTTTTTAAAATAATTCAAAAATATTCAAAACAGATGCAGCAATATAAATACAAGTCTTTCTGAAGGCACTTGATTCAGAAACATTTAGTCATGTTTGCCTTGTCTAAGGCAAACATATATTTGGACTAGACTAATTTTACTAATATTCTTTGTTATATTTGTCATAATATGACACATATTTGTCATATATGACATATTTGCTCAATCCAGCACGAATGTTAAATGAAAACAACATTTTTTTCATGTTTTTGACTAAGAATTTCATTTTAAAAAGGATTCTGTGTTACGGTTGGAAGGAGGACTCAAGCGCAGGACTCCGGTACTGATGCTTACAAGAAGAGTTTATTTACAAGTCACCAGGTGTATATACAAGAATGTGCAGGGGGGTGTTATATACAGCTGAGTGGGGGAAGAAGGGGTCTCCAGGGAAGTCCAAGGGAAAGCATACGTTCTTCAGAATATCCACTCACACGATCACAGGTTCACACTCCAACACTGCCACACGGGAAACACACGGGGAAAAATCCAAGAGGTTCTGTAGACAGGGAGACAGGGTTAAGGACGATGCACAGAGGAAAACACTCTTCACTAAACTTGCTGTAGCTTTGACTTTACTAACGCGTGGTAGACAACGATCCAGCGACGAACAGCAGTCACCTCCTGGCTTAAATGCTGCTCCCCTTAATGAGACACCTGGGTCTCATCTCCCGAGGGCTTGGACCAAGGGCATGAACCCACAGTGAGTTCCGCCCCGGCGAGAGAGAAGAGGAAGATAAACAGAGAGGGCTGATCAGCGTGCAGCTGATCCGCCTGGCCGTGACAGTACCCCCCCCCTGACGGGAGCCTCCCGGCGACCCCCAGGCTTGTCAGGGTGAGCCGCATGGAACGCCCGCACCATACCCCGATCCAAGAGGGCCGCCCGCGGGATCCAAGAACGCTCCTCCATCCCGTAGCCCTCCCAATCCACGAGATACTGCAGACCGCGCCCCCGGCGCCGGACATCCATGATCCGCGAAACGGTGAAAGCCGGGTGGCCATCAATGACCCGGGCGGGTGGAGGGGGTCCGGAAGGAGGGCACAGAGGACTAGAGAGACATGGCTTCACTTGCGACACGTGGAAGGAGTTATGGATCCTCATATTCCGGGGCAGGCGAAGGCGGACAGAGACAGGGTTAATCACAGAGTCGACCTCAAAGGGACCGATGAAAGTGGGAGACAGTTTCTTGGACTCAGACCTGAGGGGGATGAATCTGGTAGACAGCCAAACCTTTTGTCCAGGTGTGTAGGTGGGAGCAGGGGTCCGGTGGCGATCCGCCAGGCGCTTATTGCGTTCCACCGTGCGGAGAAGGGAGGCCCGAGTCGCTCTCCAGGCGCGCCGACACCTCCGAAGATGCTGTCGGACAGAGGGAACAAAGTGCTCACCCTCGACGGCTGGGAAGAGTGGCGGTTGATAGCACAAGGACGCCTCGAAAGGGGACACACCGGTGGCAGAGGAGGTAAGGCTGTTATGAGCATACTCAATCCATGACAGTTGCTCGCTCCAAGTTGACTGGTTAGTGGAGACCAGGCACCGGAGAGCTGCTTCGAGCTCCTGGTTGGCACGCTCCGTTTGGCCATTCGTCTGCGGGTGGAAACCAGAGGAGAGACTGACCTGAGCTCCGAGGGCACTGCAGAACTCCTTCCATACACGCGACGTGAACTGCGGTCCTCTGTCTGACACAATGTCCGTGGGGATGCCATGGAGGCGAAACACGTGGTCAGCTAGCAGCCGGGCGGTCTCTAGAGCAGTGGGGAGCTTAGGGAGGGCGACAAAATGAGCAGCTTTGGAGAAGCGGTCCACAATGGTGAGAATCACAGAGTTACCTGACGAGACGGGCAGACCAGTGATGAAGTCAACAGCGATGTGCGACCAAGGGCGGCTCGGAGTCGGCAGAGGGTAAAGGAGGCCAGAGGGTGGTTGATGGACACTCTTGTTTTGAGCGCAGGTCGAGCATGCGGAAATATACTCGCGGACGTCTTTGGCAAGGGAAGGCCACCAGGCGAAACGTTGGAGGAAGGTAATAGTGCGGTGGACCCCCGGGTGGCAGGTGAATCTGGCAGTATGAGCCCAATGTAACACTCGTGACCTTACTGAGGGGGGGACGAAGAGCAACCCTGGAGGGCCCGTTCCGGGGTCCGGTTCTGTCCGCTGAGCCTCTCGAATAGCCGACTCGATCTCCCAGGTCAGGGCCCCGACTACACAGGTGGGCGGTAGAATGGGAGAGTCCCGAGTTGCGTCTTCGGAGGCGGCGAATTGGCGTGAGAGGGCGTCTGGCTTGACATTACGGGAACCGGGTCTGTAAGTGATCGTAAACTGGAATCTAGTGAAAAACAGGGCCCACCTGGCTTGCCTGGCGTTGAGGCGTTTTGCCGATCGAATGTACTCCAAGTTCTTGTGATCGGTCCAGACCACAAACGGCTGGGCAGCACCCTCTAACCAATGGCGCCACTCCTCCAGGGCTAGCTTGATGGCTAGTAGCTCTCGATCTCCCACATCATAGTTGCTCTCTGCAGAGGTGAGACGGCGTGAAAAGTAGGCACAGGGATGCAGCTTACCTCCTTGCTGCTGGGAAAGCACCGCCCCCACTCCAGCGTCCGAGGCATCCACCTCCACAACGAACTGCCGGTCGAGATCGGGTTGGATGAGAATGGGCGCCGAGGCAAAGCGGTCCTTCAGATGGGCAAACGCACGTTGAGCCAGCCCATCCCAGCAGAAGGGAACCTTGGGAGAAGTAAGACGGGTCAGAGGCAGGACCAGTTTACTATAGTTGCGAACAAAGCGCCGATAAAAGTTCGCAAACCCCAGAAAGCTTTGAAGCTGTTTACGGTTAGAGGGGGTCGGCCAGTCAACAACGGCTTGAACCTTTGCGGGATCAGTCTTGAGGTTACCCCGATCGATGACGTGGCCCAGGAAGGAAACAGTTGAGACATGAAACTCACACTTCTCCCCTTTAACAAAGAGACGATTTTCGAGGAGACGCTGAAGCACTTGCCTGACATGGCGTCGGTGGTCGGCGACAGACTGGGAGAAGATGAGGATGTCATCCAAGTAAATGAAAACGAAATGGTCGATGAAATCTCGGAGCACGTCATTCACGAGAGCCTGAAACACAGCTGGAGCATTGGTGAGACCAAAAGGCATCACAAGATATTCGAAATGGCCCAGGTGAGTATTGAAAGCCGTCTTCCACTCGTCTCCCTCCCTAATCCTCACCAGATGGTAGGCGTTGCGCAGGCCCAACTTTGTGAAGATGGTGGCACCCTGAAGCAGCTCGAACGCGGAACTCAGCAGAGGGAGGGGATACTTGTTTTTAACTGTGATGGCGTTGAGGCCGCGATAGTCAATACAGGGCCGTAAACTTTTATCTTTTTTGGTGACAAAAAAGAAACCAGCAGCAACAGGTGAGGACGAGGGGCGAATGAGACCAGCGGCAAGTGACTCATTGATGTAATTTTCCATGCTTTCCCGCTCCGGTCGAGACAGGCTATACAACCTACTGGTCGGAAGCGGCGCGCCTGGGAGGAGGTCAATCCCACAATCGTACGGCCGGTGAGGGGGAAGAGAGCGTGCCTTATCTTTACAAAACACTTGCGCCAGGTCGTGATAGTCAGACGGTATGGAGGACAGATCAGGCGGTTCTGAAATAGTTTTATTGGGTGGTAGGTTCATGGCGGGGGTGGCGGCTTTTAAACAGGACATGTGACACTCCTCCCCCCACCCCGAAATACTCTTTTTCCTCCAATCAATCACAGGGTTATGTTGACACAGCCAGGGATAGCCCAAGACTAGTGGAGTGAGTGGGGCCTTAAAGACGTACAACTGTATGGTTTCAACATGATTGCCGGAAAGAGACAGGGAAATCGGTTCTGTGACATGAGTAATGTCTGGAAGACGCTGGCCACTAAGGGCTGTGACTTGGAGTGAATGAGACAGAGGCTCCGTGCTAAAACCTAACTTCAGTGCCAGCGAGGCATCAATAAAATTCTGTTCTGCCCCGGAATCAATCAGAGCGTCGAGAGAATGAGTCCTGAGACGAACCGTTAGCTTAGCCGCAATCATGAGACCAGGAGGAGACTGAGAACATGAGACCTCGCCCACCCGTACACTCCTCACTACCGGCGGGCGCTGTCTTTTAGCCGCGCCTGGCAATCCATGGCAATATGGCCCTTGCGGCCACAATAATAGCACTCACCGGCCCTCCAGCGACGATACCGCTCCTCGGGCGACAGACTGGAGCGGCCCAGTTGCATGGGCTGTTCACTTTCTTCCGTGCTGTCCAACGAGTGACTGCCGCTAGGCGCGCCCCCACCTGACGTCTCCATGCGCCCCGGGGGCCTCTGGGAAATGTAGTTTCCGATTCCCCGACGCGCCCGTAGGTGCTCATCCAACTTCACACACAGCGTAATCACATCAGACAAGGTCTTAGGAACATCTCTCATCATCAGTTCTCTCTTTAACTCATCACAAACATTATTCAGGAGAGTACTTATCAATGCCGACTGCCCCCAGCCAATCTCTTCGGCCAAGGTCCAGAATTCGACCGAAAAATCCGCCATACTCCGCCTCCCCTGCTTCAAATTTAGCAGTCTGTGGGCAGCCGCCTCCGCTCCGGTGCCTCTTTCAAAAACACTCTTAAATTTGGTGAGGAAGTCCTCATAAGAAATGTCCGGGGCTGTTCTCAAAACAGCTTGCGCCCAGTTTAATGCGTGCCCGCGTAATAGTTGAACCATAAAGGCGATTTTGGCCCCATCTGTCTCATATGTTCTTCGTAACTGACGGAATTGTAGTGTGATCTGAGTCAAAAATCCACCACATTTATCGAACTCACCCGGAAAGGTGAGTTCGAAAGGCTCCGGCGCTGGTAACGATCGCTCCGGTGGTTCTGTGGGGGCTGGCGTGGGGGAAACAGGCGGAGCGGCTGCAGAGGGACTGGGAGCCGATAGCTGAGGAGAAACAGACGGAGGGGGTGAGGGTGGGCTTACCGACGGTAGACGTTGAGCGAGGGCTTGAGTGAGTGCGGCCAGTTGTTGATTTATGTGCCGAAGCATGTGTTCGTGGCGTTCCAGAATTGCCTCCGGGGTGAGGACGGGTTGCTGGGTGGGGTTTGAGTCCGCTGAGTCCATGATGGCTGGATCGTTATTGTTACGGTTGGAAGGAGGACTCAAGCGCAGGACTCCGGTACTGATGCTTACAAGAAGAGTTTATTTACAAGTCACCAGGTGTATATACAAGAATGTGCAGGGGGGTGTTATATACAGCTGAGTGGGGGAAGAAGGGGTCTCCAGGGAAGTCCAAGGGAAAGCATACGTTCTTCAGAATATCCACTCACACGATCACAGGTTCACACTCCAACACTGCCACACGGGAAACACACGGGGAAAAATCCAAGAGGTTCTGTAGACAGGGAGACAGGGTTAAGGACGATGCACAGAGGAAAACACTCTTCAATAAACTTGCTGTAGCTTTGACTTTACTAACGCGTGGTAGACAACGATCCAGCGACGAACAGCAGTCACCTCCTGGCTTAAATGCTGCTCCCCTTAATGAGACACCTGGGTCTCATCTCCCGAGGGCGTGGACCAAGGGCATGAACCCACAGTGAGTTCCGCCCCGGCGAGAGAGAAGAGGAAGAGAAACAGAGAGGGCTGATCAGCGTGCAGCTGATCCGCCTGGCCGTGACATTCTGCATGAGTTTTTAAGTACTGTTGTAAAATTCATCTATATACCATTCAGAAATCATCACAAATTGACTTTTCATTTCTTTGCCTTGCTGTGTCTTGATGTTCAAGGTATATTAGCTGATATATGTGCAAGTTGATTAAACAGGTTTATTTCAAAGTGTTTTAGGTTTAAAGTAAACAAAATATTGTATGAAATATTCTGTTGTAAAGGGCTGGTTAGTGCAGGCATCCCTGTGTGTTACATCTCAGTTTATCACAAAGGTCAGTTAACAATGCTTAATCTTTCTTTTTTTCAATAAACACGTTACATGTATAAATATAAGGATCAGTGTTATTAGGTTGTATTTTTTCAGTAGTATTTATGTATTTATATAGGGTTTTTTATTATTATTATTTTGGAAAAATAGTAATAGTAATTGAACTGTTACCTACTTTTATTTGGCTTTTTTTTTTGTTTTTAAATTTATATGTAAATTTCTCTCTGTACATTAATGACACCATAATTCTGAATTTTTAAAATCTGATCAAATATCCCCATTGCTTGACATACTGTAGTATTTACTACTTTAAAAATTAAAGTTTTGTTTAGCATATCAAGCATAAAATTGTGCTGTTGTTTTTTGAAGTTTTTCAATCCCATAGCATAAAAAAAACCCAACAAAAACCAATGCAATAATAGTATTTCAACAGTAACTCCCTTCTCTTCTACTCCTTCCTCGCCTTAACTAGGAAGGAGGCTCTCTCAGCTGGTGTGTTTCTCCTGGCTAACACCTTTCTGCCTTTTCTCCATCAATGTCCTGCTGACATCAAGACTCAAGTTGTGTGATATAAACATTCAGAGAGTCTTGTATCTAAACTGGTTAATAATTAAACTTGCTCGTCCTGATGTTGACACCTTTAGAAAAAACATCAGTGCAAATGTAACACTTATTGTTTATCTGTGTCATTGGCTTTTTAGAATTTGGATTTGGATAAAAGAACTTCAAAATTAAGAGTTTCTTGTTCACCAAATAAAAATAGAGCAAAATAAAATTTCAAAAATGTACATTATTCTCTTGTACATGACAGCAAATGAAGGCCTCATAACATTAACTATAAATGCACTAAGGCAACCAAGTCTCAGTAAAAACATTATTGTTTACTTAAATTTGACCTTTAGACTATCAAAGATCTAAAGACAACTAACACATATTTTACCTTTTAAAAATTTATTATTATTGTTTCTTGTTTTTTACATTTTTTCAGATGTAAACTAAAATGCATTTCCACTTCTGGTTTTAGGTTTAATCCAGGTCATGTTATCGTGTGAACTTAAGGTGTCATAATGCCATATCTCTAACACGTTCCATTGAGATGTAAATTGTTCAATTTATTGTCATTTACAGTAAATAGGTTTATGTTTCTCAAGTAACAGACTCATATTTATATCCTTTTTTCAAGCATAAAATGTTTGAGTCTCAAGAGTGACGTGTTTACTGTGGCTCAAAGTTTAGCCAGTTTTTCGGGTGCCTCTGTAGTCTCGCTCATTGTACACTTATATCACAAGGCTAATTCAGAAAATATAACTGACATGATGATGTCTATATTTAAGAGAATATCAGTTTCACAGTTTGCAAATTAATTCAAAGACAGGGGAAGAAAGAAGTGATTGCTTAGTAGGTTATAGATTCATGCTGCTTTAAAACTACCTTCTTTCCACAGAGCTGCTGTTAAAAAATAAAGGCCTGACAGTACTATATACACAGCAAGTGTGTTTTTGTTTATGAGTTGGCACCACACATTGTACAAGGTTCATGTTAGCACAGAATTCTGGGCCCTATGTATAAACAGTCTCTATATATGTGACACAATGTGATGTGTGGAAGGAAGAGAGGACTCAAACTCAGGACTCGCAGGCTGGTGAAGGATGTGGATGATGTTTGTTGTGAAGCCAGGATGAACAGAACATGAGAAGACGGACTGACTATACCAATTGAATAAATGAATGAATGAGTGAGGGAGTGAGTGAGTGAATTAATAAATTAATGGTTGGCTGGCTGACTGGATGGACTGAACTGAAAACACACATGAGGAATGGACGGAATGACAAGACTGGGAACTGAGGGCTTCGATACACAGTGTGGAGTTCAAGGTTCAAGGTTCAAGGTTCTTTATTTGTCACATGCATAGTTATACAAGTATAACACACAGTGAAATGTAGCCTGACACGCTCCTCGACATGTGCAAAAATTGGGGGGGGTGTAGAGGAAGAACATTATATATATATATATATATATATATATATATATATATATATATATATATATATATATAGTATATACACTGGGTGAATGTGCAGTAGTAGCAGCAAGCAGGTGAATTCTGTACATTAATATGAATAGACATCTGACTATTTTACAGGAGACAATATAAACTAGAGATGGACCGATCCGATATTACGTATCGGTATCGGTCCGATACTGACCTAAATTACTGGATCGGATATCGGAGAAAAATAAAAAATGTAATCCGATCCATTAAATATCACGAAAGCACCTCACAAAACTTGCAACACGCCGTAACTCACCTCAGAACGTTAGCACGTCGGAGCAGTATGCATCACGTGATAGAGCGGCTGTGGCATGTGGGACCTGTCGGTGGTCTGGATAGCATGTGGAGCTTCGCTAGCAACCCGGCATTTCATCTCCGACAAAGTTATCCCCGAGAGAAGTAAAGCAAGTGTGTAAGTCCATCTCTGAATGTTTGTAAAGCATTCCTGCGTTAAGCTTACCAAACGATATATGGAGCGACTGCCTCTTCTGGCTGCTACTTCAATCATGAAACTGCTTAATGATCAGCTGATCGGCTTTTCTGTCGCGAGTCCGTCTCTCTGGTTTGTTTTTGGCCCACTTTGCACCAGAAAGAGGAAACCAGCGGCTGAACAACAGCAGCACGTTTAAGCTTGATCAGCTGTTGTTAGAATTTATTTATTATTACTTTCTACTTGAGGATCTTTTTCTACGTAGCTGACGGCTGGTAACTGTGCAGGGGTGGATCTAGCAAAGTTTAGCCAGGGGGGCCGATAGGTCATGAACAGGGAAAAGGGGGCACAAAGACATACTTTTCTTTCTTATTCTCATTTAAAATGTCTAGCTTTTAATAAATAATTATCTGAATCTTACACCCAAAGTTTTAATTTGGCTGTAGCTCAGGTGGCAGAGCAGGTCAGCCACTAATCAGAAGG
This sequence comes from Rhamphochromis longiceps, assembly GCF_057381845.1. Taxonomy (NCBI): domain Eukaryota; kingdom Metazoa; phylum Chordata; class Actinopteri; order Cichliformes; family Cichlidae; genus Rhamphochromis; species Rhamphochromis longiceps. The sequence goes on from NC_140572.1 coordinate 29,391,197, forward strand.
TCGGTGGTTCGATCCCAGGCTGCCTCCTGGCTGCATGCCAAATATCCTTGGGCAAGATACTAACCCCGTGTTTGCCTACTGGTGGTGGTCAGAGGGCCCGGTGGCGCCTGTGTCCGGCAGCCTTGCCTCTGTCAGTGCGCCCCAGGGCAGCTGTGGCTACAATGTAGCTTGCCATCGCCAGTGTGTGAATGTGTGCGTGAATGGGTGAATGACTGAATGTAGTGTAAAGCGCTTTGGGGTCCTATGGACTAGAAAAGCGCTATACAAATGCAGGCCATTTACCATTTAATTTGATGTAAAATGAATAGAAGTCAATTACTGTATATACAATTACTGCTGCACCTCCACCCACCAGTCTGTCAAGCTAATCAAGTTCGCAGATGACACCACCGTCATTGGGCTCATCTCGGACGGGGACGAGTCTGCCTACAGGAGGGAGGTTGAACGTCTGGTGTCTTGGTGCAGCCACAACAACCTGGTGCTGAATGCCCAGAAGACAGTGGAGATTATTGTGGACTTCAGGAAGCACACAGCCCCACTCCCCCCCATCATCCTGACTGACACCCCCATCACCTCTGTGGACTCATTCCGCTTCCTGGGTACCACCATCACCCAGGACCTGAAGTGGGAGCCCACCATCACCTCCGTCATCAAGAAAGCCCAGCAGAGGATGTACTTCCTGAGGCAGCTGAAGAAATTCAACCTGCCAACACGGACGATGATGCAATTCTACACTGCAATCATCGAGTCCATCCTCACCTCCTCCATCACCGTGTGGTACGCTGGAGCCACTATCAGGGACAAACAGAGACTGCAGCGTGTTGTGCGCTCTGCTGAGAAGGTGATTGGCTGCAGACTCCCATCTCTGCAGGACCTGTACACCTCCAGGACACTGCGGCGTGCAGCTCGGATCTCAGCTGACCCTTCTCACCCTGGACACAGTCTGTTTGACCTGCTCCCCTCAGGCAGGAGGCTCCGGTCCATTCGCACCAGAACCTTTCGCCACAAGAACAGTTTCTTCCCCTCTGCTGTTGGACACATGAACAATAACCACATGATTGTCCCCGCCACTAACACATGACCCTACGCTGTGTCACTGCATCATTTCATGTTTGGCACTGATCACCACCTGCACTCATGTATATATCTTTCTACGTAGCACTCATAATTCTTATTCTCATGTATATATCTCATGTATATCTCATGCACATATCTTTCTTTCTACATAGCACTTTAATTCTTATTGTCTGCACTGAAGCACCGCAGCAATTTCCTAATGTTGTAAACCTCAACATCTGGCAATAAACCCATTCTGATTCTGATTCTGATTCTAGTGACTATTAAGTCTAATATATATACCCTAGTAAGCTATAGTACTTTTTCCTTTGGGAAGGTACCATCTGTGCAGTCTGCAATTTTGTTGAAGAAAGATGTTGAATCTATTTAATATTTCTTGAAAAATAATTGATTTCTGTGCTTTTTTTTTTCACACTGCATCAAATTAAGGTTGATTACGTTGATTAAGCATCATGAGGTGGAGCGTGAGGGGTGGTTCCCTATTTTTTATTTATTTATTTTTGTTGTTGCTGGGAGTTGGAACCCTATTAGTTAGGTTGCTTAATATTTACGCTAAGTACTCTTTAAAATACCAGAATAGGGAGGATGGTGTAGGTTTAAGTTTATTAGATTGATCAGTATTGCTGAACTATGAAATTTTTTTTTTTTGCATACAGGTATAACAGAATAGCTTTAGTGTAGTTGTTGTTTTAAACTTGAGTATGAACTTATACAAAATGCAGCAAGATATTTAAAAAAAAACAGTTTTGTTGATTAAAAAACACTATATCGGATTCATATCGGTATCGGCAGATATCCAAATTCATGATATCGGTATCGGTATCGGACATAAAAAAGTGGTATCGTGCCATCTCTAATATAAACATATTTAAATTTAAAGGAATTTGAAATGTGCATTGTGCCTTGGTTTAGAGTGTCTGGAAGTTGTGATATGATGTGATAACATTAGGTGGCTGCATTATAATGTGAATGTATAATATTGTTGTCAGGCCTCTGTGTAACTGTAGGAGAAAAATAGTTTGATAGAAACAGCATTAGAATAGAATTGTCACGGTTTGCCGGGGCAAGCCGTGTGAATAATAATGGATCCAAACTGCAGGCTGCTGAAGTGGAGGGTGAGTTTATTTGCAACTAAAAGGTACAACAGACAGGGTGGCGAGGAACAGAACGGTGAAAACTCTAAACTGGGAAAACTAAATAAAACACTAACCGGAATACGAACGTGACATGCAGGGAGAATGACCAGAGAATCAACACAGAAGGGTGGAAGGGAAATAACACAGACGAACCAGCAACTACCATGACAGAAGACACAACTTAAATACACCCAGAGAACACAGGGAGATTACACGCAGGTGGGGAACACAGCTGGGAGTGATTATCGTGACGAGACTAGGGAGGCAAACTGAAAACACTCACATAAGACGCAGACCTTCACAATAAAACAGGAAACACATACACGCAATGACATAACACACCAACTAAACACAGACTGGGGGACACAGAACATAGGAACATGAACAGAAGAATACAAACACCCAAGGTAACCAAAACCACAGAATACTAATAGACTAAACATAAACACGGAGTCGCAGACTCCGGACCATGACAGGACCCCCCCCTCAAAGGCTGGCTCCAGACAGCCCAACAAAAATCAGCCAGAAAAAACAGAAAACAACCCGACCAGGGCGGGCGGCGGGGGTCCAGGACGGAGGGCTCGGGGCAAAACAAAACAGGAGCACCAGAAGGTCAAAAGACAAAAAGAAAAACAAAAACACGAGTCCAAAACCAAAAGAAAAGCACACCAGAGCACAGGAAAACAGAGTCCAAGACAAAAAGAGTTCAGGGGGCAGACCGTGCGGACGGCAACGGCGGCGACGTGGATACAGTTCGGGAGGCGGGCCGTGCGGACGGCAACGGCGGCGACGACAGCGCTGGTCCGGGGGCCGGCCGTGCGGAAGGCAACGGCGGCCACTCAGGCGATGACGGTCCGGGGGCCGGCCGTGCGGAAGGCAACGGCGGCCACTCAGGCGATGGCGGTCTGTGGGCCGGCCGTGCGGAAGGCAACGGCGGCCACTCAGGCGATGGCGGTCCGGGGGCCGGCCGTGCGGAAGGCAACGGCGGCCACTCAGGCGATGGTGATCCGGACCAGGCGAGGCTGCAGAGGCTGGACCAGGCGAGGATGAAGACTCGGATGAAGCTGGACCAGGCGAGGATGAAGACTCGGATGAAGCTGGACCAGGCGAGGATGAAGACTCGGATGAAGCTGGACCAGGCGAGGATGAAGGCTCTGAGGCTGGACCAGACGAGGCTGAAGGCTCCGAGGCTGGACCAGATGAGGCTGAAGGCTCCGAGGCTGGACCAGACGAGGCTGATGATGATACTGCAGCCGGTGAGGATGATGATGATGCTGCAGCAGGCGAGGATGATGATGAAGCTGCAGCAGGCGAGGATGATGATGAAGCTGCAGCAGGCGAGGATGATGATGAAGCTGCAGCAGGTGGCTGAACAGGCCCTCCAGCCGACGAGGAAGGCTGCTGGACGGGCTCCTCGGGCCCTCCAGCGGACGAGGCATGAGGCTGGACGGGCTCCTCGGGCCCTCCAGCTGACGTGGCATGAGGCTGGACGGGCTTCTCGGGCCCTCCAGCTGAGACAGGTGGCTGAACGGGCTCCTCGGGCCCCCCAGCGGAGACTGGAGACAAAGGCCGGAGCGGTCCCTTGGACCCTCCAGCGGAAACAGGAAACAAAGGCCGGAGCGGTCCCTCGGACCCTCCAGCGGAGACACGAGACGAAGGCCGGAGCGGTCCCTCGGACCCTCCAGCGGAGACACGAGACGAAGGCCGGAGCGGTCCCTCGGACCCTCCAGCGGAGACACGAGACGAAGGCTGGACGGGCCCCTTGGACCCTCCAGCAGAAGCCATCACAAAGCCAGCAGGCATGGAGTCCTCTGGCAGACACGAAGGCAATGGGTGCTGTGCTGAGCACTGGCCCTGCTCAGACAGCACTGATACGGAATTGTTCTCTGAGGGCTGCTTAATCTTCAGGGGTCCAGAATCAGCTGGGGACTGAGACCTAGCCTCTGGGGAAGCCCTGGAGTGCAGAACGGTGCCTGAAGCAGCTAAAACGCGAGAAACTCCCTGACTGGACCTTAAATTTTCTCCCTGCATGGAGTGAATGAGTGGAACCGGTAATGCTGGAGCCAGAGCTACGGGTAGCGGCGGCACTGGAGCTACTGGGGCCTGCGCTACAGGCGGCACTGGAGCTACTGGGGCCTGCGCTACAGGCGGCACTGGAGCTACTGGGGCCTGCGCTACAGGCGGCACTGGAGCCTGAACTGAAGGTGGCACCGGAGACTGAACTGAAGGTGGCACCGGAGGCTGAACTGAAGGAGGCACCGGAGACTGAACTGAAGGAGGCACCGGAGACTGAACTGAAGGAGGCACCGGAGACTGAGCTGAAAGTGACACTGGAGACTGAGCTGAAAGTGACACTGGAGACTGAGCTGAAAGTGACACTGGAGACTGAGCTGAAAGTGGCTGTGGGGGAGCTAACTGAGCTGAGAATGGCTGCGGGGGAGCTAACTGAGCTGAGAGAGGCTGGACAGGCGATAAGCAGCTCATGTTGACATCCGCCACACAAGACACAGCCCCTGAATGAACAGTCACAAAGTCTGGAACAGACAGAGTCCTCACTCACCACAGCCGGCGAATTAGAAGTCCGAACGTCCGGCTGTGGGGTGGCGCGCCCGCGGCGCGATCGGCGTTTCCTCCCCGCAGAGGGCTCCGACGGGCCTGGAAAAACCGCATCCGATAGGTGAGGCAGACGCGGCTGCTCCGGGGTGGCTGTAGTTTGTTGCTGCAGGACCCAGTCCGACAGTTCCCGAGCTTGCGCCGCCTCCCGGGCTTCATACAAGTTGGCCAATAAGTCCAAACATTCTCTGACCTGGCGGAGATAGGGATTTCTGTTGAGGATCGCCTCGATACCATTTATCCCAACGATCCTTGCTCTCGTATTCGAGGTGTGGGTTATCCAGTCGACCAGGCGTTGGACTTGCATCAGATCCCTCTCCCCGGGCAAGTCTGCTGGATCCATGTTGTGGCTGGTTCGTACTGTCACGGTTTGCCGGGGCAAGCCGTGTGAATAATAATGGATCCAAACTGCAGGCTGCTGAAGTGGAGGGTGAGTTTATTTGCAACTAAAAGGTACAACAGACAGGGTGGCGAGGAACAGAACGGTGAAAACTCTAAACTGGGAAAACTAAATAAAACACTAACCGGAATACGAACGTGACATGCAGGGAGAATGACCAGAGAATCAACACAGAAGGGTGGAAGGGAAATAACACAGACGAACCAGCAACTACCATGACAGAAGACACAACTTAAATACACCCAGAGAACACAGGGAGATTACACGCAGGTGGGGAACACAGCTGGGAGTGATTATCGTGACGAGACTAGGGAGGCAAACTGAAAACACTCACATAAGACGCAGACCTTCACAATAAAACAGGAAACACATACACGCAATGACATAACACACCAACTAAACACAGACTGGGGGACACAGAACATAGGAACATGAACAGAAGAATACAAACACCCAAGGTAACCAAAACCACAGAATACTAATAGACTAAACATAAACACGGAGTCGCAGACTCCAGACCATGACAAGAATAGAATAGAATAATCCTTTAATTGTCCCACAAGGGGAAATTTGCTTGTAACAGCAGCCAGAAAGACACATATAGAAACAAACAGGACACAGAACAGAAACATACACTCATCCCTGCTGGACAACATCTCCCACCCCATGCAGGAGACTGTGACAGCACTGAGCAGCTCCTTCAGTGGCAGGCTGCGGCACACACGGTGTGGGACGGAGAGATTTCGCAGGTCTTTCCTCCTCACTGCTGTCAGACTCCACAACAAAGACTTTAACTGATCAAACACACACATCCACACACACTGAGTGCAATACTCTTTTTCTGACAAAGTTGTATTTTTACTCAGTTGTATAAAGCATTTGCATTCTATTTCTATCCTATTGTATATTTTATTCTATTTATTGTACTGTATATAGTATTTTATTTTATTCTATAATTAATGGGAGGTGAAGAGGGACAGCAGACATTAGTCAGGTACAGACGCAGCAGCTCAGTGCTCTGTTATGTTGTTATTTTAAAAAGGTAGATGTGCCCTCTGATCATGGTTAATCAGTCTAATGAAAGAAGTTTCATTCTGTCAGGATTTAATGAGATAATGAATTTCACAGTACCCCTCTTCTCAGTTACTTTACTGTATTACTGTGTGATTTTGTTCTTCAATATTTCTCTTGTGCTGCTCATTGTCTTGGATGAAAGCCTCCATGAACCTATGTACATTTTACTGAGCAGCTTCTGCATTAATGCACTTTATGGAACCACAGGTTTCTACCCAAAATTCCTTTCAGATTTACTGTCATCTTCTCACAGAATCTCCTATGAAGGGTGCCTTTTACAAGGTTTTGTCATGTATTCATTTGCTTGCTGTGATTTGTCTATTTTAACTGTCATGGCCTTTGACAGGTATATGGCTATATGTCGACCTCTGCACTACCACTCTTTCATGACTAAGAGGAGGCTTTCACAGCTGGTGTGTTTCTCCTGGCTGACACCTTTCTGTGTTTTTGCCATTAATGTCCTGCTTACAGCAAGACTCAAGTTATGTGGTATAAAGATTCAGAGAGCCTTGTGTCTAAACTGGTTAATTGTTCAACTTGCTTGTCCTGAAGCTGACACTTTTTCAAATAACATCAGTGCATATGTGATGATTGTCATTTATCATTTTCATTATGTTTTCATAATTTGGACTTACATATATATTATTAAAACATGTGTGAGGTCCAGAGAGGACAGAGTAATGTTTATGCAGACCTGTGTGGCCCATCTGACTTCTGTGATCATAAATGCCATTGTAATGGCTTTTGATGCGATGTACTTGCGCTTTGGCTCCAGAGATTTACCCCAAAGCCTCCAAAACTTCATCGCTCTTGAATTTCTCATCATCCCTCCAGTTATGAATCCTCTCATGTATGGATTTAAACTCACCAAAATACGAAACAGAATCTTGAGTTTAATTTATTTGAAAGGGAAATGATTTCCATTAAGGTTAGATTTCCTTTTTTAAAATAATTCAAAAATATTCAAAACAGATGCAGAAATATAAATACAAGTCTTTCTGAAGGCACTTGATTCAGAAACATTTAGTCATGTTTGCCTTGTCTAAGGCAAACATATATTTGGACTAGACTAATTTTACTAATATTCTTTGTTATATTTGTCATAATATGACACATATTTGTCACATATGACATATTTGCTCAATCCAGCACGAATGTTAAATGAAAACAACATTTTTTTCATGTTTTTGACTAAGAATTTCATTTTAAAAAGGATTCTGCATGAGTTTTTAAGTACTGTTGTAAAATTCATCTATATACCATTCAGAAATCATCACAAATTGATATTTCATTTCTTTGCCTTGCTGTGTCTTGATGTTCAAGGTATATTAGCTGATATATGTGCAAGTTGATTAAACAGGTTTATTTCAAAGTGTTTTAGGTTTAAAGTAAACAAAATATTGTATGAAATATTCTGTTGTAAAGGGCTGGTTAGTGCAGGCATCCCTGTGTGTTACATCTCAGTTTATCACAAAGGTCAGTTAACAATGCTTAATCTTTCTTTTTTTCAATAAACACGTTACATGTATAAATATAAGGATCAGTGTTATTAGGTTGTATTTTTTCAGTAGTATTTATGTATTTATATAGGGTTTTTTATTATTATTTTGGAAAAATAGTAATAGTAATTGAACTGTTACCTACTTTTATTTGGCTTTTTTTTTGTTTTTAAATTTATATGTAAATTTCTCTCTGTACATTAATGACACCATAATTCTGAATTTTTAAAATCTGATCAAATATCCCCATTGCTTGACATACTGTAGTATTTACTACTTTAAAAATTAAAGTTTTGTTTAGCATATCAAGCATAAAATTGTGCTGTTGTTTTTTGAAGTTTTTCAATCCCATAGCATAAAAAAAACCCAACAAAAACCAATGCAATAATAGTATTTCAACAGTAACTCCCTTCTCTTCTACTCCTTCCTCGCCTTAACTAGGAAGGAGGCTCTCTCAGCTGGTGTGTTTCTCCTGGCTAACACCTTTCTGCCTTTTCTCCATCAATGTCCTGCTAACATCAAGACTCAAGTTGTGTGATATAAACATTCACAGAGTCTTGTATCTAAACTGGTTAATAATTAAACTTGCTTGTCCTGATGTTGACACCTTTAGAAAAAACATCAGTGCAAATGTAACACTTATTGTTTATCTGTGTCATTGGCTTTTTATAATTTGGACTTACATATATCTTATTAAAACATGTGCGAGGTCCAGAGAGGACAGGTTAATGTTTATGCAGACCTGTGTGCCCCACCTGATCTCTTTGATGACTTTCTTGTTTTTTCTTGATCCAGTGTACATGATATCTGGCTCTACACGTTTACCTCAAAGCCTCCAAAACTTCATCACTATTGAATTTCTCATCATCCCTCCAGTTATGAATCCTCTCATATATGGATTTAAACTCACCAAAATACGAAACAGGATATTGGGTTTATTTTATTTTAAAAGAACTTCAAAATTAAGACTTTCTTGTTCACCAAATAAAAATAGACCAAACTAAAATTTCAAAAATGTACATTATTATCTTGTACATGACAGCAAATGAAGGCATCATAACATTAACTATAAATGCACCAAGACAACCAAGTCTCAGTAAAAAGCATTATTGTTTACTTAAATTTGACCTTTAGACTATCAAAGATCTAGACAGCTTACACATATTTTACCTTTTAAAAATTATTGTTTTTTGTTTTTTACATTTTTTCAGATGTAAACTAAAATGCATTTCCACTTCTGGTTTTAGGTTTAATCCAGGTCATCTTATCGTTTGAACTTAAGGTGTCATAATGCCATATCTCTAACACGTTCCATTAAGATGTAAATTGGTCAATTTATTGTCATTTACAGTAAATAGGTTTATGTTTCTCAAGTAACAGACTCATATTTATATCCTTTTTTCAAGCATAAAATGTCTGAGTCTCATGAGTGACGTGTTTACTGTGGCTCAAAGCTTAGCCAGTTTTTCGGGTGCCTCTGTAGTCTCGCTCATTGTACACTTATATCACAAGGCTAATTCAGAAAATGTAAATCAAATCAAATCAAATCACTTTTATTGTCACATCACATGTGCAGGTACATTGGTACAGCACATGTGAGTGAAATTCTTGTGTGCGAGCTTCACAAGCAACAGAGTTGTGCAAAATACAATAATGTAAACAAGCAAAATACAAGAATGGCTACATCTGAAACTAATAAATATATGTACAATATATAATAGTATATGCATTTTTGGATGTGTATACTAAATATTTTTCTACGTGTGTGTGTGTGTGTGTACACATATTTTACAAATTAAATAGAGTAAACAATAAATACAATATATAAAAATATACAAAGTTGAGACATGTGCAAAACAGTGGCATTACTGTACAGTATGGAGTGCATAATGTTAAAGTTCCAGTAGTGAAGCTGAGGTGTCTATGACGTGTTCAGCAGTCTGATGGCCTGGTGGAAGAAGCTGTCTCTCAGTCTGCTGGTACGGGACCGGATGCTGCAGAACCTCCTTCCTGATGGAAGTAGTCTGAACAGTTTATGGCTGGGGTGACTGGAGTCCTTGATGATCCTCCCCGCTTTCCTCAGGCACCGCTTCCTGTAGATGTCTTGGAGGGAGGGAAGCTCACCTCCAATTATCCGTTCAGAGCACCGCACTACTCGCTGGAGAGCTTTGCAGTTGTAGGCGGTGCTGTTGCCATACCAGGTGGTGATGCATCCAGTGAGGATGCTCTCAATGGCACAGTGATAGAAGGTCCTGAGGATGTGGGGGCTCATGCCGAATCTTTTCAGTCTCCTGAGAAAGAAGAGGCGCTGCTGCGCCTTCTTCACTGTTTTGTTTGTGTGTACTGACCACGTAAGATCCTCAGCCAGATGTACACCAAGGAACCGGAAGCTGCTCACTCTCTCCACAGCAGCGCCGTTGATGGTGATGGGGGTGTGTACTTCTCTGCACCTCCGGAAGTCCACTATCAACTCCTTTGTCTTTGCGACGTTGAGGGTGAGATGGTTGTCTTGACACCAGTGGGTCAGGGCGCTGACCTCCTCCCTGTAAGCCGTCTCATCACCATTGGTGATAAGACCCACCACTGTAGTGTCGTCCGCAAACTTCACAATGATGTTGGAGTTGTTAGTGGCTGTGCAGTCGTAGGTGTAGAGTGAGTACAGGAGAGGGCTCAGTACACACCCCTGTGGAGCACCAGTGTTCAGTGTGACGGGGGATGAGGTGATGCTGCCCAGTCTGACCACTTGGCGTCTGTCAGACAGGAAGCTAAGGATCCAGCTGCAGAGGGAGCTACTCAGTCCTAGATCCTGCAGTTTCCTGTCCAGCTTCGAGGGAACGATGGTATTGAATGCTGAGCTGTAATCTACAAACAGCATTCTCACATACGTGTCTCTCTTCTCCAGGTGTGACAGGGCAGTGTGTAGTGTCAGGGCTATGGCATCATCAGTGGACCGGTTGTGGCGGTATGCAAACTGTAGAGGGTCCAGTGAGTCGGGTAGTGCAGAGCAGATGAAGTCCCTGACCAGCTTCTCGAAGCATTTGCTCACGATGGGGGTCAGGGCTACAGGTCGCCAGTCGTTCAGTGAGGAGATGGTGGAGGATTTGGGTACAGGGACGACGGTGGCCATTTTGAAGCAGGCTGGGACTACAGACAGAGAGAGGGAAAGGTTGAAGATGTGCGTGAACACTCCAGCCAGCTGAGCCGCGCATGACTTGAGGACGCGGCCGGGAATCCCGTCCGGACCTGTAGCTTTGCGTGCATTCACCTTCCTGAAGCACTTCCGCACATCCTCCTCAGACACAGTGTGCGCACTGATGTCATCCGTGGTGCGCACACTGTCCGGTCTCATGGTGTTCGCTGTGTCGAATCTAGCGTAGAATACGTTTAGATCCTCACACAGAGAGGCCGTGGTCTGCGGTGTGCTGGTTTTCCCTCTAAAGTCTGTGATCGTGTTTAGTCTCTGCCACATACTCCGAGAGTTGTCAAACTGTTGCTCCACCCTGTCCCTGTACTCACGTTTGGCTGCTTTGATCGTCTTCCGGAGTTGGTAATGTGCGTGTTTGTAGTCCGATGTGTTCGCGGAGGCAAAGGCGGTGCTCCGTGCCGTGCGAACATCTCCGTTAATCCAGGGTTTTTGATTTGGGAAGGATTTAACTGTTCTGGATGGGACGACATCTTCCACGCATTTCCTGATAAATCCGCAGACTGAGTCTGTGTACTCATCAATGTCCCTAGCAGCCACGTGAAACATTTCCCAGTCCGCGTGATCAAAACAGTCCCGCAGCGCAGACTCTGATTGGTCCGTCCAACAGTGCACCGCCCTCCGGGTTGGAGCTTCCTGTTTCAGCTTCTGCCTGTAGGCGGGCAGGAGCAGGATGGAGCGGTGATCTGATTGGCCGAATGGGGCGTGGGGGAGGGCTTTGTACGCATCCCGGAAAGAGGTGTAGCAGTGGTCAAGTAGCTGGTCTCCATGAGTGTTAAAATGGATGTGTTGGTGGAGTTTGGGTGAGACTTTCTTCAGGTTTCCCTTATTAAAGTCTCCGGCTGTGATAAACGCTGCCTCTGGGTGTGCGGTTTCCTCGCTGCTGATCGCGCTGTACAGTTCCCTGAGTGCTCGGTCAGTGTCGGCTTGTGGGGGAATGTAAACAGGCGTAATAATCACTGCTGTAAATTCCCTCGGTAGCCAGAATGGCCGGCACTTAATCATCAGGTACTCCAGGTCCGGTGAGCAGAAGGATTTGACCGGGTGCACGTTCGCATAATCACACCAGCTGTTGTTGATCATGAAACATACACCACCGCCTCTGCTTTTCCCAGTAAGATCCTGTGACCTGTCCGTGCGATGCACGGAGAACCCCGGTAGTTGTATTGCGGAGTCCGGTACCTTGTCCGATAGCCAGGTTTCTGTGAGGCAGATCACGCAGCAGTCCCGCATATCTCGCTGGAATGAGATCCGTGCCCGAAGCTCGCACAGCTTGTTCTCCAGAGACTGCACATTAGCCAGTAATAAACTGGGTAACGGTGGTCTGTTAGTGCGCCGTCTCAGTCGAACCAGAACGCCAGATCTTCTCCCTCTGCGTCGGCGTTTGCGGCCTCCAGGGCCAGAGAACAAAGGCGTCTCAGGTGAGATGAATGGGGGGTCTGCAAACGGAGCGTCCGTGTTGCAAAACTTGAACTACGGAAAGTTATAAGAAAGACCGTCTTTTATGTCCAGTAAGGTTTGTCGGTCGTACACAAGGAGACATGTGCTACTCGCGAAAAAATGAAGGAAAAGTAAAATTAAACACAGAAAAAAGCTGTTGCTTGGGGGAGCTCGCGACGAGGCTGCCATACTCGGCGCCATCTTGACTCAAAAAAAAAAAAAAAAAAAACCTGACATGATGTCTATATTTAACAGAATATCAGTTTCACAGTTTGCAAATTAATTCAAAGACAGGGGAAGAAAGAAGTGATTGCTTAGTAGGTTATAGATTCATGCTGCTTTAAAACTACCTTTTTTCCACAGAGCTGCTGTTAAAAAATAAAGGCCTGACAGTCAAGGCTGGACTGGGACAAAAAATCGGCCCGGGCATTTTGACTAGAGACCGGCCCACCAGGATAAAGATTGAAAATGTGACGTCATTCAGGGGTAAAACCGCAAAGGATTCTGGGAACTTGTGGCAAGAGGTACTAGCGCACGCAGGCTTTCAATTGAACTCAGTTACACAGCGATAAAAAGAAACACAAAAAATGGCAAGAAGCTGTTGTATTATTAACTGCAATAGCCGGTCGCATGACAGCCACGGGAAGCCGATCGTTTTTGGTTTTTTTTATCGGATTACATCGTTGAAGAGAAATTTTTTAAGCCATGTTTCCGAAGTAAGAGCCGACGGATGGTCTGGATATACCAAATATAACATCCCAGAACACTCCAGCTCACATGTTAGTCTGCTCCAAGCATTCCCACAAAGGTCAGAGTTTTGTAGTAGTTAATACGTCATTTTTCTTAACATAATTGGTGATATAGGTTACAAGCAAGTCTGGCGCTGAACAGAAATTGTCGCTCTATGCTCCTTTATTTATTGTGCATAAATAGTGAATTGTCCTGACACAATATTGCGTTTCGCTTCTGTTATTATGGTACATTGACAAAAACATATACTTTTATTCACAGGATAAAAAAGTTGTTTTGTATCACTAACTGTCCAGTGCGATTACAGCATACAATATTATTGCCACTACTAATTAATTACCGTTGAGCTCAAAGGTTATATTAATAAACGGTTAACGAATGTGTATTAATGACGACGATTTGTGAGACTGGTAAACTTACCTTTGTTCGTACGATGGTCTGTCGTTCTACACGGTGCGTTTCAAGGCCCTGTACCCATCCATCGGTAAACTGTACCTGGGCTTGTTGCAGTGACATGAAGTTACTAAACTTCATGAGTGTATGCACTCACTCCAAGAACCGTATAATTATAAATCTGCGCGTGGTGAAAGTTGGGCAGCACGCTAACGTATTTTGTCCCTCTGCGTGCTCGTAAGGGTCTGACCCTTTCACTCCTTTGATTTTTTCCTCGTATCTTTTCTTTGTCTTTTCGTCGAGTCTGTCTTTGTACGGACCGGCATTGTTCTCCTTTTGTTTTGTACATTCCTTTTTTGTGCGGCAAAGAAAAAACAAGAAGGTATTGGAACCGGAGAATGAACGTTTTGCGGTGCTGCAAATGCTTGCATTTGATGCGGTACTTGGATTGTTTTGCCACTAATTCCCGGCATGCAATGCGCGAAAATCACGTGATTGCTAAACAAGGGGGCGGGTGCATTCGGCCTCCTCGGCTGTAATTGGTCCAGCCCAGAGTCGATCATGACCAATTGGCCAATCCAACACCTTTCATTATATATACCCTTCCTAAAAAAAAAAAATCGCGAGCGGCCCACCGGGCAAGTGCCCGGTATGCCCAATGGCCAGTCCAGCTATGCTGACAGTACTATATACACAGCAAGTGTGTTTTTGTTTATGAGTTGGCACCACAGATTGTGCAAGGTTCATGTTAGCACAGAATTCTGGGCCCTATGTATAAACAGTCTCTATATATGTGACACAATGTGATGTGTGGAAGGAAGAGAGGACTCAAACTCAGGACTCGCAGGCTGGTGAAGGATGTGGATGATGTTTGTTGTGAAGCCAGGATGAACAGAACATGAGAAGACGGACTGAATATACCAATTGAATAAATGAATGAAGGAGTGAGGGAGTGAATTAATAAATTAATGGTTGGCTGGCTGACCGGTGTAGGAGTGTTTAGCTTATTTTAGAGTTTAGAAATGTGTTAACATAGAATGTAGTACTATTGTAGAGATACTGACACTGCCGTCAATATAATAAAGGCCTCACTGTGTCGTGAACTTAGGAGTAGATTGTAGGAGACCCCTCCCCCACTTGAACTGTGAAAGTAAAACAGAGAGGAGTGAATGCTGAGTGGAAATTCCCCAGAGAATGTTTGGGTGCGGGTCTCAACATTTGTAACTGGATAACTGTGGTCTGGAAGGGACATGGTTTTATGACCTAGGGAGTCACCTACACCCACAGTGTTTTAACTGTCACGCACACACATCCACACGCACACTCACTCATGTGCACTCACACATCCACACGCACACTCACTCATGTGCACTCACACATACACACAGGTATGCGTACACAGTCACACACGAGCACTCACATAGACACGTGGGAACGCGCACATGTAGGCATTCATGTGCTCGTGCACATAGACACAGACACAGAGTTTGCAGCACACCGTGGGGGGTTTTATGATAGGGTCGCCCCTACAAAACTGTGTTTCACAGACAAAGGAGTGAAGATTTTTTGCAGAGGGACACACGGGCCTCGTCTTCCCTTCTAGAAGTGCATGCTTAAATGAAGATGAATAAAGATGAATAAAGGTTTTGTAAAATGACTACTGAGTTCCGGTGGCGTCTCTGGAAGTTTCGATGAATAAAAGAACTGGGGTAAAACTAATTTCGTAACAGTTTTGGTGCCGAAACCCGGGATTCGTTCGAGGCCCAGAGAGGATGAATTGGCAGAGCTGAGATCGTGAAACGAGGCGAACAGGTAAGCACGACCTAATTATTTTCGAACCGTGCATATTGTCCATCCATCCATCCATCCATTCGCTTATCCTTTTCAGGGTCGCGGGGGGCGCTGGAGCCTATCCCAGCTGTCATAGGGTGAAAGGCGGGGTACACCCTGGACAGGTCGCCAGTCTGTCGCAGGGCTAACACATAGGGACAGACAACCATTCACACTCACATTCACTCGCACATTCACACCTAATGGCAATTTGGATTATCCAATTAACCTATCCCCACAAGCTGCATGTCTTTGGACGGTGGGAGGAAGCCGGAGTACCCGGAGAGAACCCACGCAAACACGGGGAGAACATGCAAACTCCACACAGAAAGACCCCGGCCTGATGGTGGAATTGAACTCAGGACCTTCTTGCTGTGCGGCAACAGTGCTAACCACCGTGCCACCGTGCTGCCCTGTGCATATTGTTTAAAGCCTAAATTATCTGTTCGCTAAGTTGAATGTATCTCAGTGTAAATAATAGCATCGGTGTTTCATCCGTGGCGGTGTGTGATCCGTCTTTAGTTATTAGGAAAAAGTGGCAGTGTGTGATCCGTCCCCGTGCGTTAAAGCAGGAAACTTGTGTTACTATTAGTTAGAAAGCGGGGCTGAAAGGTCTCGTCGCCAGCTGAGGGCTGTGTGTGTCACGGGTTTGGTTACCCCACCTAGTCTCGGACGCGGGGCTAGGACCTGTAGGCAGGAGATCCAGGGTGGTGACCTGGGGATTCGTGGCTCCTTAAATAACTAAGTCGGGGAGAGTTCCCTGTCACAGTCTGAAGTATGCATAAAAGCAGGATCGGTTGCTTTCGCCGGTTAGATTCCGAGCTGAGTGTAACCAGTGCCTGATGCAGAAGGAGGACGGTGTAGTGTGTGTGAAAGTGCCGTTAGAGTCGGCGTCTTGTCTGAAGTACGGGAGTCAATTAAAGTAACAAAAAGAATTTGTGTCTAAAAGTGTGTATGGTGTGCAGAAATTGCGGCAGGAGACCGTGTCGCGAATTGTTGCAAACTGTGAAGTCAATTGGGGGTTTTAATTTGGTTTTATTTTTATGGGGAAGAGAAACTGCGGTATCCAGTCTGTGGCGCATTTTGAATAATTCGTGAGGAAAATGTGGCGCGATCTGAAGATCGTGAGCCTAAATTATCCTAGTTAGGTTGAGGTGTATAAGAGTGGACGGCACCCGCTCTTTTTTCTGATTAGGGCGTTGTCCTGAATCAGCAGAAGTGTCTCGCAGAAAGTTTGAATGGGACTGCTAGAAGCATGAGGTGTGTGTGAGCCAGCCTCGAGGGGCGGGTTCACAGGTAGAACGAACGGAGAGTAAAATGTGCGTGTGTGTGAGAGAGAAAGAAAAGGTGAGGGCTAGTGACCAGCCTGTGAGTGTGTGTG
Organism: Rhamphochromis longiceps; assembly: GCF_057381845.1. Classification (NCBI taxonomy): domain Eukaryota; kingdom Metazoa; phylum Chordata; class Actinopteri; order Cichliformes; family Cichlidae; genus Rhamphochromis; species Rhamphochromis longiceps. The sequence goes on from NC_140572.1 coordinate 29,407,992, forward strand.
AATTGATGACAAAGAGGGAGACAAAGTACATTAGTTGATTTTTTGTGAAATAATAAATAGTCAAGAAATCATAGTGATCAAATAGGAGAAAAATGAACTAAAGTAAATAAAAAATAAACAGTGGATTAGTGTTAAAGTAATGATAAATAAATTGATAAAATTAACAGTGCCATTTAAAGGTGATCAAGTACTCAAGGATGAATGGAGAATTTGATTGTTGACGGTATGAGAGCTGTTGGGGTGAAAGGAAAATGAGGTTGGAGGAGTGAGTTAACAGGTTAATGTGTGGGTGTAAAACAATGGGGTAATAAAAAAAGAGAAAGAAAATCGTGAAAACAAAGAAAATAAAAAGTGTGGAAGTGTGAGTGGGAAATTGTCTCCAACTGGGGGAAGCAGTGACACTACAGGTCACCTTCTTCCCCTGCTGGACACAAAAGAAAACATAATTTGGAGTGTTGTGGATGAAAATAATTAACAGCAACATCAAGAAGGTTTTTGTGTTTGCGGTTAAGACCAAATAAAAATTTCATTTTTGGGGTTTAAAGTCAGTAGAGTTCAAAACAAAATAAGTAGAGATGTGTTGCTTTAGGAGTGATGAAAACATATGCAGTCACAGTGAATAATGAAAGTCTCTCAGTCTGTCGATTACAGGTGGGGAACGGACCTGGATCAATTCTCCATGGGCAGCAGTCGGAAGAAAATTATAGGTTAAAATTATTAGAAAAAAAATAGAAACACCCAGCCAGAATTTTTGGCTGAATTGTTTTGTAGCTTCCCGTTCTCATCCTGAACGAGCAAGCTCCAGGGAAGCTAATCTCTCCCTGAAGACACAGAGTGCAGTTTCAGAAGCACGAGCATGAACATCAACAGTGGACAGGAGTCCAAGAGACAATACCAGAGTTCTGAGCAGAGAGTTCCAGCAGCACTATGGGCAAACGGCATCAGAAAGAGAAGACCCACCATCTAGATTGGATGGAGATGCGTTTCCAGCAAGCTGCAACCTCACTGTGTGTGAAGGACTTTTGAGAAGACTGTCTGAGTTTGACATTTGCCATGTTTGGAGTGAGATGGCAATGAAAGGGATAGTGGGACAAAGAGATACACGGGACAAAGCTGAAGAAAACTGACTGCCATTGGACTGAAAAGTGGGAGAGAAGAAAAGGAGCAGAAGAGGGCTGAGGCTGCGGTTTTAGTGTGGGGAATCAAATTGGGTTAAAGCATCCGGGGAGACAAGCGACTGCCTGGAAGTGGAGGATTGACACAGTGTCCAGACCACCACAAAAGGGGGAGGAAGACAAACACTGAGGTATGCAAGTGTACTGTTAGAAAAATGGAAAGGTGACACCACACATGCAGATAATATGCACCAGAGATAACAAAAAATCATACACAAAGTGTTACACATTAAAAGATGGTATTTGTAGAAGGGGTTGACAACACTCAGCGTGGTTGCCTATGGTAACCTGCAAGCATTTGGGGTTTAGCTGTGCCTGCCTATGATAGAGTTTTTCATTTAGATGTTTCTGAAACAAAATTTGGAGTGAACGGAGTTTTGTTTCAGAAAAAAGGGGAAAGGTACATAAAAGGATACATAAAAACAGAAAATGTATTAACCCGACTAACACACAGACACACACACACGTAATGAAGATCAAACACAATTTTAAGTAGGTGACACTGTTACCGTCATCCTGTCTGGTTTATTGAGTGGGTTGAGAACTGATACATAGATGACTGAATTTGTATTATTTTGGGGAACATGATAGCAGGGGTGAACAGAATCCTGCAGCCAGAGTTTAAATGAGTGAAACTAGCAGATTTTTTGGGGGGTTTTTTGTTTTGTTTTGTTTTTGTTTCTGAAGTATGGGGAAGGTTTTACCATGGCACCATGTTTTAGATTTGGTGTTTTCTCACCTATAAGAGAAAGAATATTCTGTGACAAGTCTTAAGACCGGGCTTCTGTATTTTTTATTTTCTTTTGTTTTTCAGTTTTATTTGTCATTTTTCAGTTTATTTTTATTTTTTGAACAGTGCACTGATTTCTGTTTGTGAATCTCTTTTCTTTAAGCAGATCTGCATGTCGAGAATTAAAAGTGCTACACGTCGTCGAGAAAATTGTTGCAAGTGAGTTTCTCCACATTAAAATGGGCTCTGGAGAAAGCCACTTATTTGGGACAATTAGAAAATGAGAGTCCCTGCCTAAAAAGGATTCAGCGTAGTAATCCGATCTAAAGTTCTTTTCTTTTGAAATGACGTCATTTTGCTGAGAGTGGAAACTAAATGCGACGATAGGTTCCACTATCAGCAAAGAAAGAAAGAATGGATGAATGAATGAATGGAAATAAAAACAAACTGACTGACTGGTAAAATCTGACAAGACTTGACCACGACTCAAGGTTAACCTCCACCTAGACAGGATAAAAGGGTGGATAAATTTATCTGTTTCCTTTTACAGGAGCAGAAAGATGACAGCAACATCTGAGGTTGTGTGACGGTTTAACCTTTTAAATTTTCTATGTTTGTGAATCTACCAGGGGTGTGTTGCTCACAGAAGTTACTGTGAGAAAGTGTGTACACACCTGCGCAGCGCTAACATTTGCATTCTCTTTTCTACAGCATTACAGTTCTTCATGTGATTTGATGATGTGATTTCTAACAGAACAATTGGTGGATGTTTGTTTCTCTACTACAGGTTATGAGTTGGTGATGCTGTTACACTGTGTTGTTGGGAAAATGTTGAAAGTTACTTTGACGATGTGAATAATGTGAGAAATTTCCTGTGTTGAAACCAGTGTCATTCTTTTTACAGCAGGCTTAATTTTATGGCCTTTTACAGCACCTCTGGAATGTGGATGGCCGACGCCTGCCCACCACACGATCCATGTGTGTTGCTAATGTTTGTTTTTTCTTTAAGAGTGCATGTGGAGGATTCAGCAGAAGCGGACAAGTGACATGAGAAAAACAAATAAGGGATGCAGTGTTTATGGAATAGTTGAATATGGGCTCATTAGCCTGCCACTATTGAACTCATAGTGATAAAATGGGTGGAGTGACATTGTTTAAGGAAAGTCACAGATTAAATTATGGAATAAATTGGGATGATTCATGATTTGGGACAAATTATGGTAATAATAGTGATTTAATGATTGGAGAAAACCTGCACATGATACTTGTCTGTTATGCTGAGTACTTTATCACTCTTATGATCTATAGTTGGTTGCAAATGTGAAGTTTGATTTAACAGATTTGTCTTCCAGGTTATAGGCTCCAGGTGGAGCTGGGAATTAAACAAGCTTAACATGTGACCGCTGGTTAATGTTTTTACACAGGGTTACAGGTTGGAGTATGGCTGCTCCAAGTGGGAAACCCTGGAGATTGTTTTAGAGAGAATGTGCAACATTCTTGTGCATGTCTCATTGGGGAGTTGACACATGGTGAAAGCCATGAGGCAAGAGGAGTGTTATTTTTTCATCTGTAGATGTCGTGAGGTGCCATGACGAGAAGGAGTGGCTGAGAGGATCGTCCAAAAGATGGGAGCTGAGGCCAGGAGAGAGGCTTCAGGAGGATCAGAGATCATCTTCAGCACAGCAGACATCACACAGAGAGCTGTGCTGCTGAGCTTCCAGGAGATCAAGAGGAGACTTCCCACAGCAAGATTTTAAATAAAATGAAAGATTCAATGTTGACGCTGAGGAAGACAACTAAGGTGTATGACGTGCTCTGCCTTAAATCTTCAGCAGCGTTGGAACATGAGAACCTGAGGGATGGAGAGAGCGTGCCAAGCTCTAAAAGTGACAGCGCAGAGGAACTCCAGCGATGGAATTGTGATTCTGTGTGAGGCACAAATACTAGGAGACTGGGAAATAGTTGACACCACTTTTCCCAAGGATGAAGATCACCTAAAGTGTGTCACTTTGCCATGCAGATTTGATGCTCTGCAGAGAAGCCTTCTGTGAGGGAGAGATGTAAACAGACGAGCCTTTTATCTACATTTAATTTATGTCAACTTCTCTAGGCTGGTTGAGGCGGAATTGGAGAGAAACGGTAGTGTTAGGTGTGACTGTGGTTATTGTAACTATGATTTTTTTTTTTATAAGTGAATTGCCCAGAGACAGACCTGAATCCATTCCAGCGACTCCAACGTCACAGGCCACGGTGAAGCAAACCAAACGTAGTGAAACAGGTAAATCAGATGAGTGTTTTGATTATTATGGCGGTATAGAGTTGGACTACGTTAAAGGGTCCACAATCTCGTATACATTTGATCTTTGTGCTGTCATTAAATGCAAGTGCTTGCTGAACAGTTGAGTCCAACATCTTTAATGGCAGTACAAAATCGGATGGCGTTAGATATGTTGTTGGGAGAAAAAGGGGGCGTTTGTGCGATGTTTGGGGATATGTATTGTACTTTCATTCCAAATAACACAGTTCCCGACGGCTCTGTGACCCGAGTTCTGGAAGGCCTAAAGATTTTGTCCACCGCAATGTATGAGCATTCGGGATTAGATGACCCGCTGGAAGCGTGGATGACCTCTGTCTTTGGGCAATGGAAAGATTTCATTATGTCAATTATGGTTTCTTTGTCTGTTTTTATTGCAGTATTAGTGACGTGTGGGTGTTGTGTGCTTTGTATCAGAGCCTTGTTCGTAAGACTCATCAATCGTGCTGTGGGAGAATCTGATACAAAGGCAGACACCATGATGCCACTTTTGGGAAATGGGGAGTCACAGTATGAAAACATTATGGTGAGAGATTTAGTTTAGTTTTATCTGCCATATGGCAGGTAAAAAGGGGGATTTGTAGGAGTGTTTAGCTTATTTTAGAGTTTAGAAATGTGTTAACATAGAATGTAGAACTATTGTAGAGATACTGACACTGCCGTCAATATAATAAAGGCCTCACTGTGTCGTGAACTTAGGAGTAGATTGTAGGAGACCCCTCCCCCACTTCAACTGTGAAAGTAAAACAGAGAGGAGTTAATGCTGAGTGGAAATTCCCCAGAGAATGTTTAGGTGGGGGTCTCAACATTTGTAACTGGATAACTGTGGTCTGGAAGGGACATGGTTTTATGACCTAGGGAGTCACCTACACCCACAGTGTTTTAACTGTCACGCACACACATCCACATGCACACTCACTCATGTGCACTCAGACATCCACGCGCACACTCACTCATGTGCACTCACACATACACACAGGTATGCGTACACAGTCACACACGAGCACTCACATAGACACGTGGGAACGCGCACATGTAGGCATTCATGTGCTCGTGCACATAGACAAAGACACAGAGTTTGCAGCACACCGTGGGGGGTTTTATGATAGGGTCGCCCCTACAAAACTGTGTTTCACAGACAAAGGAGTGAAGATTTCTTGCAGAGGGACACACGGGCCTCGTCTTCCCTTCTAGAAATGCATGCTTGAAGATGAATAAAGATGAATAAAGGTTTTGTGAAATGACTACTGAGTTCCGGTGGCGTCTCTGGAAGTTTCGATTAATAAAAGAAACGGGGTAAAACTGATTTCATAACACTGGATGGACTGAACTGAAAACACACATGAGGAATGGACGGAATGACAAGACTGGGAACTGAGGGCTTAAATACACAGTGTGGAGTTGTGATATGATGTGATAACATTAGGTTGCTGCATTATAATTTGAATGTATAATATTGTTGTCAGGCCTCTGTGTAACTGTAGGAGAAAAATAGTTTGATAGAAACAGCATTAGAATAGAATAGAATAATCCTTTAATTGTCCCACAAGGGGAAATTTGGTTGTAACAGCAGCCAGAAAGACACATATAGAAACAAACAGGACACAGAACAGAAACATACACTCATCCCTGCTGGACAACATCTCCCACCCCATGCAGGAGACTGTGACAGCACTGAGCAGCTCCTTCAGTGGCAGGCTGCGGCACACACGGTGTGGGACGGAGAGATTTCGCAGGTCTTTCCTCCTCACTGCTGTCAGACTCCACAACAAAGACTTTAACTGATCAAACACACACATCCACACACACTGAGTGCAATACTCTTTTTCTGACAAAGTTGTATTTTTACTCAGTTGTATAAAGCATTTGCATTCTATTTCTATCCTATTGTATATTTTATTCTATTTATTGTACTGTATATAGTATTTTATTTTATTCTATAATTAATGGGAGGTGAAGAGGGACAGCAGACATTAGTCAGGTACAGACGCAGCAGCTCAGTGCTCTGTTATGTTGTTATTTTAAAAAGGTAGATGTGCCCTCTGATCATGGATAATCAGTCTAATGAAAGAAGTTTCATTCTGTCAGGATTTAATGAGACGATGAATTTCACAGTACCCCTCTTCTCAGTTACTTTACTGTATTACTGTGTGATTTTGTTCTTCAATATTTCTCTTGTGCTGCTCATTGTCTTCGATGAAAGCCTCCATGAACCTATGTACATTTTACTGAGTAGCCTTTGCATTAATGCCCTTTATGGAACCACAGGTTTCTACCCAAAATTCCTTTCAGATTTACTGTCATCTTCTCACAGAATCTCCTATGAAGGGTGCCTTTTACAAGGTTTTGTCATGTATTCATTTGCTTGTTGTGATTTGTCTATTTTAACTGTCATGGCCTTTGACAGGTATATGGCTATATGTCGACCTCTGCACTACCACTCTTTCATGACTAAGAGGAGGCTTTCACAGCTGGTGTGTTTCTCCTGGCTGACACCTTTCTGTGTTTTTGCCATTAATGTCCTGCTTACAGCAAGACTCAAGTTATGTGGTATAAACATTCAGAGAGCCTTGTGTCTAAACTGGTTAATTGTTCAACTTGCTTGTCCTGAAGCTGACACTTTTTCAAATAACATCAGTGCATATGTGATAATTGTCATTTATCTGTCTCATTGGCTTTTCATAATTTGGACTTACATATATATTATTAAAACATGTGTGAGGTCCAGAGAGGACAGAGTAAAGTTTACGCAGACCTGTGTGCCCCATCTGACTTCTGTGATCATAAATGCCACTATACTGGCTTTTGATGCGATGTACTTGCGCTTTGGCTCCAGAGATTTATCCCAAAGCCTCAAAAACTTCATCGCTCTTGAATTTCTCATCATCCCTCCAGTTATGAATCCTCTCATGTATGGATTTAAACTCACCAAAATACGAAACAGAATCTTGAGTTTAATTTATTTGAAAGGGAAATGATTTCCATTAAGGTTAGATTTCCTTTTTTAAAATAATTCAAAAATATTCAAAACAGATGCAGCAATATAAATACAAGTCTTTCTGAAGGCACTTGATTCAGAAACATTTAGTCATGTTTGCCTTGTCTAAGGCAAACATATATTTGGACTAGACTAATTTTACTAATATTCTTTGTTATATTTGTCATAATATGACACATATTTGTCATATATGACATATTTGCTCAATCCAGCACGAATGTTAAATGAAAACAACATTTTTTTCATGTTTTTGACTAAGAATTTCATTTTAAAAAGGATTCTGCATGAGTTTTTAAGTACTGTTGTAAAATTCATCTATATACCATTCAGAAATCATCACAAATTGACTTTTCATTTCTTTGCCTTGCTGTGTCTTGATGTTCAAGGTATATTAGCTGATATATGTGCAAGTTGATTAAACAGGTTTATTTCAAAGTGTTTTAGGTTTAAAGTAAACAAAATATTGTATGAAATATTCTGTTGTAAAGGGCTGGTTAGTGCAGGCATCCCTGTGTGTTACATCTCAGTTTATCACAAAGGTCAGTTAACAATGCTTAATCTTTCTTTTTTTCAATAAACACGTTACATGTATAAATATAAGGATCAGTGTTATTAGGTTGTATTTTTTCAGTAGTATTTATGTATTTATATAGGGTTTTTTATTATTATTATTTTTGGAAAAATAGTAATAGTAATTGAACTGTTACCTACTTTTATTTGGCATTTTTTTTGTTTTTAAATTTATATGTAAATTTCTGTCTGTACATTAATTAATGACACCATAATTCTGAATTTTTTAAATCTGATCAAATATCCCCATTGCTTGACATACTGTAGTATTTACTACTTTAAAAATTAAAGTTTTGTTTAGCATATCAAACATAAAATTGTGCTGTTGTTTTTTGAAGTTTTTCAATCCCATAGCATAAAAAAAATAAAAACAAAAAACAATGCAATAATAGTATTTCAACAGTAACTCCCTTCTCTTCTACTCCTTCCTCGCCTTAACTAGGAAGGAGGCTCTCTCAGCTGGTGTGTTTCTCCTGGCTAACACCTTTCTGCCTTTTCTCCATCAATGTCCTGCTAACATCAAGACTCAAGTTGTGTGATATAAACATTCAGAGAGTCTTGTATCTAAACTGGTTAATAATTAAACTTGCTTGTCCTGATGTTGACACCTTTAGAAAAAACATCAGTGCAAATGTAACACTTATTGTTTATCTGTGTCATTGGCTTTTTAGAATTTGGATTTGGATAAAATAACTTCAAAATTAAGAGTTTCTTGTTCACCAAATAAAAAAAGAGCAAAATAAAATTTCAAAAATGTACATTATTCTCTTGTACATGACAGCAAATGAAGGCCTCATAACATTAACTATAAATGCACCAAGACAACCAAGTCTCAGTAAAAAGCATTATTGTTTACTTAAATTTGACCTTTAGACTATCAAAGATCTAAAGACAACTAACACATATTTTACCTTTTAAAAATTTATTATTATTGTTTTTTGTTTTTTACATTTTTTCAGATGTAAACTAAAATGCATTTCCACTTCTGGTTTTAGCTTTAATCCAGGTCATCTTATCGTTTGAACTTGAGGTGTCATAATGCCATATCTCTAACACGTTCCATTGAGATGTAAATTGTTCAATTTATTGTCATTTACAGTAAATAGGTTTTTGTTTCTCAAATAACAGACTCATATTTATATCCTTTTTTCAAGCATAAAATGTTTGAGTCTCATGAGTGACGTGTTTACTGTGGCTCAAAGTTTAGCCAGTTTTTCGGGTGCCTCTGTAGTCTCGCTCATTGTACACTTATATCACAAGGCTAATTCAGAAAATATAACTGACATGATGATGTCTATATTTAAGAGAATATCAGTTTCACAGTTTGCAAATTAATTCAAAGACAGGGGAAGAAAGAAGTGATTGCTTAGTAGGTTATAGATTCATGCTGCTTTAAAACTACCTTCTTTCCACAGAGCTGCTGTTAAAAAATAAAGGCCTGACAGTACTATATACTAGAGATGGACCGATCCGATATTACGTATCGGTATCGGTCCGATACTGACCTAAATTACTGGATCGGATATCGGAGAAAAATAAAAAATGTAATCCGATCCATTAAATATCACGAAAGCACCTCACAAAACTTGCAACACGCCGTAACTCACCTCAGAACGTTAGCATGTCGGAGCAGTATGCATCACGTGATAGAGCGGCTGTGGCATGCGGGACCTGTGGTCTGGATAGCATGTGGAGCTTCGCTAGCAACCTGGCATTTCATCTCCGACAAAGTTATCCCCGAGAGAAGTAAAGCAAGTGTGTAAGTCCATCTCTGAATGTTTGTAAAGCATTCCTGCGTTAAGCTTAACGAGCGACTGCCTCTCGCTCTCCGGCTGCTACTTCAATCGTGAAACTGCTTAAATGATCAGCTGATCGGCTTTTCTGTCGCGAGTCCGTCTTTGTTTTTGGCCCACTTTGCACCAGAAAGAGGAAACCAGCGGCTGAACAACAGCAGCACGTTTAAGCTTGATAAGCTGTTGTTAGAATTTATTTAATATTACTTTCTACACCAGGATCTTTTTCTACGTAGCTGACGGCTGGTAACTGTGCAGGGGCGGATCTAGCAAAGTTTAGCCAGGGGGGCCGATAGGGCATTAACTGGGAAAAGGGGGCACAAAGACATACTTTTCTTTCTTATTCTCATTTAAAATGTCTAGCTTTTAATAAATAATTATCTGACACACAAAGTTTTAATTTGATGTAAAATGAATAGAAGTCAATTACTGTATATAGTGACTATTAAGTCTAATATATATACCCTAGTAAGCTATAGTACTTTTTCCTTTGGGAAGGTACCATCTGTGCAGTCTGCAATTTTGTTGAAGAAAGATGTTGAATCTATTTAATATTTCTTGAAAAATAATTGATTTCTGTGCATTTTTTTTCACACTGCATCAAATTAAGGTTGATTACGTCGATTAAGCATCATGAGGTGGAGCGTGAGGGGTGGTTCCCTATTTTTTATTTATTTATTTTTGTTGTTGCTGGGAGTTGGAACCCTATTAGTTAGGTTGCTTAATATTTACGCTAAGTACTCTTTAAAATACCAGAATAGGGAGGATGGTGTAGGTTTAAGTTTATTAGATTGATCAGTATTGCTGAACTATGAAATATTTTTTTTGTATACAGGTATAACAGAATAGCTTTAGTGTAGTTGTTGTTTTAAACTTGAGTATGAACTTGCAGACTTGCAAAATGCAGCAAGATATTTTAAAAAACAGTTTTGTTGATTAAAAAACACTATATCGGATTCATATCGGTATCGGCAGATATCCAAATTTATGATATCGGTATCGGTATCGGACATAAAAAAGTGGTATCGTGCCATCTCTACTATATACACAGCAAGTGTGTTTTTGTTTATGAGTTGGCACCACAGATTGTACAAGGTTCAGGGATGTTAGCACAGAATTCTGGGCCCTATGTATAAACAGTCTCTATATATGTGACACAATGTGATGTGTGGAAGGAAGAGAGGACTCAAACACAGGACTCGCAGGCTGGTGAAGGATGTGGATGATGTTTGTTGTGAAGCCAGGATGAACAGAACATGAGAAGACGGACTGACTATACCAATTGAATAAATGAATGAATGAGTGAGTGAGTGAGTGAGTGAATTAATAAATTAATGGTTGGCTGGCTGACTGGATGGACTGAACTGAAAACACACATGAGGAATGGACGGAATGACAAGACTGGGAACTGAGGGCTTAAATACACAGTGTGGAGTTGTGATATGATGTGATAACATTAGGTGGCTGCATTATAATGTGAATGTATAATATTGTTGTCAGGCCTCTGTGTAACTGTAGGAGAAAAATAGTTTGATAGAAACAGCATTAGAATAGAATAGAATAATCCTTTAATTGTCCCACAAGGGGAAATTTGGTTGTAACAGCAGCCAGAAAGACACATATAGAAACAAACAGGACACAGAACAGAAACATACACTCATCCCTGTTGGACAACATCTCCCACCCCATGCAGGAGACTGTGACAGCACTGAGCAGCTCCTTCAGTGGCAGGCTGCGGCACACACGGTGTGGGACGGAGAGATTTCGCAGGTCTTTCCTCCTCACTGCTGTCAGACTCCACAACAAAGACTTTAACTGATCAAACACACACATCCACACACACTGAGTGCAATACTCTTTTTCTGACATAGTTGTATTTTTACTCAGTTGTATAAAGCATTTGCATTCTATTTCTATCCTATTGTATATTTTATTCTATTTATTGTACTGTATATAGTATTTTATTTTATTCTATAATTAATGGGAGGTGAAGAGGGACAGCAGACATTAGTCAGGTACAGACGCAGCAGCTCAGTGCTCTGTTATGTTGTTATTTTAAAAAGGTAGATGTGCCCTCTGATCATGGATAATCAGTCTAATGAAAGAAGTTTCATTCTGTCAGGATTTAATGAGATAATGAATTTCACAGTACCCCTCTTCTCAGTTACTTTACTGTATTACTGTGTGATTTTGTTCTTCAATATTTCTCTTGTGCTGCTCATTGTCTTGGATGAAAGCCTCCATGAACCTATGTACATTTTACTGAGCAGCTTCTGCATTAATGCACTTTATGGAACCACAGGTTTCTACCCAAAATTCCTTTCAGATTTACTGTCGTCTTCTCACAGAATCTCCTATGAAGGGTGCCTTTTACAAGGTTTTATCATGTATTCATTTGCTTGCTGTGATTTGTCTATTTTAACTGTCATGGCCTTTGACAGGTATCTGGCTATATGTCGACCTCTGCACTACCACTCTTTCATGACTAAGAGGAGGCTTTCACAGCTGGTGTGTTTCTCCTGGCTGACACCTTTCTGTGTTTTTGCCATTAATGTCCTGCTTACAGCAAGACTCAAGTTATGTGGTATAAACATTCAGAGAGCCTTATGTCTAAACTGGTTAATTGTTCAACTTGCTTGTCCTGAAGCTGACACTTTTTCAAATAACATCAGTGCATATGTGATACTTGTCATTTATCTGTCTCATTGGCTTTTCATAATTTGGACTTACATATATATTATTAAAACATGTGTGAGGTCCAGAGAGGACAGAGTAAAGTTTACGCAGACCTGTGTGCCCCATCTGACTTCTGTGATCATAAATTTCACTGTACTGGCTTTTGATTCGATGTACTTGCGCTTTGGCTCCAGAGATTTACCCCAAAGCCTCAAAAACTTCATCGCTCTTGAATTTCTCATCATCCCTCCAGTTATGAATCCTCTCATGTATGGATTTAAACTCACCAAAATACGAAACAGAATCTTGAGTTTAATTTATTTGAAAAGGAAATGATTTGAATTCAAAAATATTCAAAACAGATGCAGCAATATAAATACAAGTCTTTCTGAAGGCACTTGATTCAGAAACATTTAGTCATGTTTGCCTTGTCTAAGGAAAAAGGATTCTGCATGAGTTTTTAAGTACTGTTGTAAAATTCATCTATATACCATTCAGAAATCATCACAAATTGATATTTCATTTCTTTGCCTTGCTGTGTCTTGATGTTCAAGGTATATTAGCTGATATATGTGCAAGTTGATTAAACAGGTTTATTTCAAAGTGTTTTAGGTTTAAAGTAAACAAAATATTGTATGAAATATTCTGTTGTAAAGGGCTGGTTAGTGCAGGCATCCCTGTGTGTTACATCTCAGTTTATCACAAAGGTCAGTTAACAATGCTTAATCTTTCTTTTTTTCAATAAACACGTTACATGTATAAATATAAGGATCAGTGTTATTAGGTTGTATTTTTTCAGTAGTATTTATTTATTTATATAGGGTTTTTTATTATTATTATTTTGGAAAAATAGTAATAGTAATTGAACTGTTACCTACTTTTATTTGGCTTTTTTTTTTGTTTTTAAATTTATATGTAAATTTCTCTCTGTACATTAATGACACCATAATTCTGAATTTTTTAAATCTGATCATATATCCCCATTGCTTGGCATACTGTAGTATTTACTACTTTAAAAATTAAAGTTTTGTTTAGCATATCAAGCATAAAATTGTGCTTTTGTTTTTTAAAGTTTTTCAATCCCATAGCATAAAATAAAAAAACAAAAAAACAAAAGTATTTTAACAGTAACTCCCTTCTCTTCTACTCCTTCCTCGCCTTAAGTAGGAAGGAGGCTCTCTCAGCTGGTGTGTTTCTCCTGGCTAACACCTTTCTGCCTTTTCTCCATCAATGTCCTGCTGACATCAAGACTCAAGTTGTGTGATATAAACATTCAGAGAGTCTTGTATCTAAACTGGTTAATAATTAAACTTGCTTGTCCTGATGTTGACATCTTTAGAAAAAACATCAGTGCAAATGTAACACTTATTGTTTATCTGTGTCATTGGCTTTTTATAAGTTGGACTTACATATATCTTATTAAAACATGTGTGAGGTCCAGAGAGGACAGGTTAAAGTTTACGCAGACCTGTGTGCCCCACCTGATCTCTTTGATGACTTTCCTGTTTTTTCTTGATCCAGTGTACATGATATCTGGCTCTACACGTTTACCTCAAAGCCTCCAAAACTTCATCACTATTGAATTTCTCATCATCCCTCCAGTTATGAATCCTCTCATATATGGATTTAAACTCACCAAAATACGAAACAGGATATTGGGTTTATTTTATTTTAAAAGAACTTCAAAATTAAGACTTTCTTGTTCACCAAATAAAAATAGAGCAAAATAAAATTTCAAAAATGTACATTATTCTCTTGTACATGACAGCAAATGAAGGCCTCATAACATTAACTATAAATGCACCAAGACAACCAAGTCTCAGTAAAAAGCATTATTGTTTACTTAAATTTGACCTTTAGACTATCAAAGATCTAAAGACAGCTAACACATATTTTACCTTTTGAAAATTTATTATTATTGTTTCTTGTTTTTACATTTTTTCAGATGTAAACTAAAATGCATTTCCACTTCTGGTTTTAGGTTTAATCCAGGTCATCTTATCGTTTGAACTTGAGGTGTCATAATGCCATATCTCTAACACGTTCCATTAAGATGTAAATTGGTCAATTTATTGTCATTTACAGTAAATAGGTTTATGTTTCTCAAATAACAGACTCATATTTATATCCTTTTTTCAAGCATAAAATGTTTGAGTCTCAAGAGTGACGTGTTTACTGTGGCTCAAAGTTTAGCCAGTTTTTCGGGTGCCTCTGTAGTCTCGCTCATTGTACACTTATATCACAAGGCTAATTCAGAAAATATAACTGACATGATGATGTCTATATTTAACAGAATATCAGTTTCACAGTTTGCAGATTAATTCAAAGACAGGAGAAGAAAGAAGTGATTGCTTAGTAGGTTATAGATTCATGCTGCTTTAAAACTACCTTCTTTCCACAGAGCTGCTGTTAAAAAATAAAGGCCTGACAGTACTATATATACAGCAAGTGTGTTTTTGTTTATGAGTTGGCACCACACATTGTACAAGGTTCATGTTAGCACAGAATTCTGGGCCCTATGTATAAACAGTCTCTATATATGTGACACAATGTAATGTGTGGAAGGAAGAGAGGACTCAAACACAGGACTCGCAGGCTGGTGAAGGATGTGGATGATGTTTGTTGTGAAGCCAGGATGAACAGAACATGAGAAGACGGACTGACTATACCAATTGAATAAATGAATGAATGAGTGAGGGAGTGAGTGAATTAATAAATTACTGGTTGGCTGGCTGACTGGATGGACTGAACTGAAAACACACATGAGGAATGGACGGAATGACAAGACTGGGAACTGAGGGCTTAGATACACAGTGTGGAGTTGTGATATGATGTGATAACATTAGGTGGCTGCATTATAATGTGAATGTATAATATTGTTGTCAGGCCTCTGTGTAACTGTAGGAGAAAAATAGTTTGATAGAAACAGCATTAGAATAGAATAATCCTTTAATTGTCCCACAAGGGGAAATTTGGTTGTAACAGCAGCCAGAAAGACACATATAGAAACAAACAGGACACAGAACAGAAACATACACTCATCCCTGCTGGACAACATCTCCCACCCCATGCAGGAGACTGTGACAGCACTGAGCAGCTCCTTCAGTGGCAGGCTGCGGCACACACGGTGTGGGACGGAGAGATTTCGCAGGTCTTTCCTCCTCACTGCTGTCAGACTCCACAACAAAGACTTTAACTGATCAAACACACACATCCACACACACTGAGTGCAATACTCTTTTTCTGACAAAGTTGTATTTTTACTCAGTTGTATAAAGCATTTGCATTCTATTTCTATCCTATTGTATATTTTATTCTATTTATTGTACTGTATATAGTATTTTATTTTATTCTATAATTAATGGGAGGTGAAGAGGGACAGCAGACATTAGTCAGGTACAGAAGCAGCAGCTCAGTGCTCTGTTATGTTGTTATTTTAAAAAGGTAGATGTGCCCTCTGATCATGGATAATCAGTCTAATGAAAGAAGTTTCATTCTGTCAGGATTTAATGAGACGATGAATTTCACAGTACCCCTCTTCTCAGTTACTTTACCGTATTACTGTGTGATTTTGTTCTTCAATATTTCTCTTGTGCTGCTCATTGTCTTGGATGAAAGCCTCCATGAACCTATGTACATTTTCCTGAGTAGCCTTTGCATTAATGCCCTTTATGGAACCACAGGTTTCTACCCCAAATTCCTTTCAGATTTACTGTCGTCTTCTCACAGAATCTCCTATGAAGGGTGCCTTTTACAAGCTTTTATCGCGTATTCATTTTCTTTTTGTGATTTGTCTATTTTAACTGTCATGGCCTTTGACAGGTATCTGGCAATATGTCGACCTCTGCACTACTACTCTTTCATGACTAAGAGGAGGCTTTCACAGCTGGTGTGTTTCTCCTGGCTGACACCTTTCTGTCTTTTTTCCATTAATGTCCTGTTTACAGCAAGACTCAAGTTATGTGGTATAAACATTCAGAGAGCCTTATGTCTAACCCGGTTAATTCTTAAACTTGCTTGTCCTGAAGCTGACACTTTTCCAAATAACATCAGTGCATATGTGATAATTGCTATTTGTTATTTTCATTATGTTTTCATAATTTGGACTTACATATATATTATTAAAACATGTGTGAGGTCCAGAGAGGACAGAGTAATGTTTATGCAGACCTGTGTGGCCCATCTGACTTCTGTGATCATAAATGCCATTGTAATGGCTGTTGATGTGATGTACTTGCGCTTTGGCTCCAGAGATTTACCCCAAAGCCTCCAAAACTTCATCACTCTTGAATTTCTCATCATCCCTCCAGTTATGAATCCTCTCGTGTATGGATTTAAACTCAGCAAAATACGAAACAGAATCTTGAGTTTAATTTATTTGAAAGGGAAATGATTTCCATTAAGGTTAGATTTCCTTATTTAAAACAATTCAAAAATATTCAAAACAGATGCAGCAATATAAATACAAGTCTTTCTGAAGGCACTTGATTCAGAAACATTTAGTCATGTTTGCCTTGTCTAAGGCAAACATATATTTGGACTAGACTAATTTTACTAATATTCTTTGTTATATTTATCATAATATGACATAAATTTGTCATGTGTCATATTTGCTCAATCCAGCACGAACATTAAATGAAAACAACATTTTTTTCATGTTTTTGACTAAGAATTTCATTTGAAAATGATTCTGCATGAGTTTTTAAGTACTGTTGTAAAATTCATCTATATACCATTCAGAAATCATCACAAATTGACATTTCATTTCTTTGCCTTGCTGTGTCTTGATGTTCAAGGTATATTAGCTGATATATGTGCAAGTTGATTAAACAGGTTTATTTCAAAGTGTTTTAGGTTTAAAGTAAACAAAATATTGTATGAAATATTCTGTTGTAAAGGGCTGGTTAGTGCAGGAATCCCTGTGTGTTACATCTCAGTTTATCACAAAGGTCAGTTAACAACGCTTAATGTTTCTTTCTTTTTTTTCCTATAAACACGTTCCATATATAAATATAAGGATCAGTGTTATTAGGTTGTATTTTTTCAGTAGTATTTATTTATTTATATATAAAGGTTTTTTTTATTTTATTTTGGAAAAATAGTAATTGAACTGTTACCTACTTTTATTTTGCATTTTTTTTGTTTTTAAATTTATATGTAAATTTCTCTCTGTACATTAATTAATGACACCATAATTCTGTACTTTTTGAAATCTGATCATATATCCCCATTGCTTGACATACTGTAGTATTTACTACTTTAAGAATTAAAGTTTTGTTTAGCATATCAAGCATAAAATTGTGCTGTTGTTGTTTTTTGAAGTTTTTCAATCCCATAGCATAAAAAAAAAACCCAACAAAAAACAATGCAATAATAGTATTTTAACAGTAACTCCCTTCTCTTCTACTCCTTCCTCGCCTTAACTAGGAAGGAGGCTCTCTCAGCTGGTGTGTTTCTCCAGGCTAACACCTTTCTGCTTTTTCTCCATCAATGTCCTGCTAACATCAAGTTGTGTGATATAAACATTCTGTCACGGCTGTCGAGGCGAGCCATGTGGTATTGACGGGACAAAGGACCCAAATCGCAGGCAGTAGATGATAATGCTGGTGATGTTATATTTACACAGTGGTGAGATGACAAAACAGGCAAGAGGGAAGACAAAACTAAAGACCTAAACTGGGAAAGCTAAATGAGAAACCTGAGAGGGTACCAGAATGGGGTGAGAGGCAGAGAGACACTGACGAGGGACAGGACACCGTGGACCACAGAGTAACGCAGACTGACACGGCGTAACGCAGACGAACCGGCAACAGGCAGGAGAACACACAGGGCTTAAATACACACACCAGTAATCAGGGGATGAGAGACAGAAGGGCAACACAGCTGGGAGAAATCAGAGCTGACGGGACAGAGGAAACGTAAACTGAACACACTCACATCAGACAGAGACCTTCACAATAAGACAGGAAACTCAGACACGGAACCAAACAAGACACAGAACTAAACAGACAGATTCGCAAACAGACGGGGTGACACCATAGACAGACAGACCGAATATAACACATAGAACTCGAACAATAATAATCATCATAATAATAAACTAAAAGCGCTGGGTCACCGACCCAGGACCATGACAGTACCCCCCCTCAAGGGCTGGCACCAGACAGCCCAACACAAGAAAACGAAAGAAAAACACAAAAACCGCGCAAAACAGAAAACAACCCGAACAGGGCGGGCAGCGGGGGTCCAGGAAGGAGGGCTCGAAACAAAACACCGAAGCACAAGAAAGCCCCAAAACAAAAGAGGAGTCCAAAAAAGAACAGTTCAGGGGGCCGGCCGTGCGGACGGCAACGGCGGCGACGTGGAAACAGTTCAGGGGGCCGGCCATGCGGACGGCAGCGGCGGCGATCCGGGGGCCGGCCGTGCGGAAGGCAGCGGTGGCGACTCAGGCGAAAGGGGTCCAGGGGCCGGCCATGCGGAAGGCAGCGGAAGGCAGCGGAAGGCAGCGGCGGCGATTCAGGCGAAGGGGGTCTGGGGGCCGCCTACGATGGAGATGACGCCCGACCAGTGGCCTGGAAGGCGGCCAATAAACCACAGACCCAGACGAGGCTGGACCAGGCGACGCCGAAGGCGAAGACACGGAGGCTGGGCCAGACGAGGATGAAGCAGCTGAAGCGGAGGCTGGGCCAGACGAAGGCGAAGCGGAGGCTGGGCCAGACGAGGATGAAGCAGCTGAAGCGGAGGATGAAGCCGGAGCTGGCGACGCTGACGATGCTCCTCGGGCCCCCCAGCTGACGAGGCAGGAGGCTGGACGGGCTCCTCGGGCCCTCCAGCTGACGAGGCAGGAGGTTGGATGGGCTCCTCGGGCCCTCCAGCGAGAACAGTCTCAGGACCAGTGGGCACAGGGACCTCTGGCAGGCACAGAACAGAACCAGCAGGTGCACGGGCCTCTGGCAGGCACAGAACAGGACCAGCAGGTGCACGGGCCCCTGGCAGGGACAGAACAGAACCAGCAGGCACACGGGCCCCTGGCAGGCACAGAACAGGACCAGCAGGCGCATGGGCCTCTGGCAGGCACATAGCAGGCTGCAGCTGCACAGAGCATTGACTCTGCTCAGGCAGCAACAGCCGGGTGCAGTCCTCAGCTGGCTTCTTAACCTCCAGGGGTCCAGAGTCAGCTGGGGGCTGAAACCCAGCCTCAATGGAGGCCCTGGAGTGCATCTCAGTCTCAGAACTGGCCAGCCTTTGAGGAATGTTGACATTATTAGATTTGTCTCTCTGCTTGGAATGGATGGGTGAAGAACAGTGTTTTTCAGGTTGAATTGACTTGTATTGTTGTACAGGTGGAGAAACTGACACAGGATGCAGGGCTGGTGGCTGCTGAACAGGAGGCTGAACTGAGGGTGACTGACATAATGGTTGTGATGACAATGGTGGTGGAGTGGGAGACTGAATGGATGATAAGGCTGATGATTCTTCTGCCAACTGGGCTACTGACTGGGCTAGGGATTGCAACATAGTTTGCAGTAAGTCTGGCTGTGACTGTAACTGAGCTATGGGTGGTGAGGCTGAATGTGGTGGAGGTGGCGACTGAGCTTCTGGCCGGGCGGCTAACCGAGCTTCTAGTAGATAGTCTTTTTTATTTTCAGATTCCGGATTAAAAGTCCTGGTTAGCATAACACAGGACTCGGAAGAGGCAGAATGAAAGCAGTCCTTTAAATCCTCAGAGCATGTGTTAACGGACCTTGGAGTATCTGACAAAGAATTAACCGTTTCTGAATTAATCTTTTCACATTTGAATAAACCTGAGTTGACTGGCATTGAATTACTAGACTCAGGATCAACTGACAGAGTGGTCATGAATGCAAGCTCAGATGGAACAGAAAAAACACTGACTCACAGAATCTGCCGGTAACTGACGGCCGCGTGGACGTCGCTTCCACCTGGGAGAAGGGGCAAGAGCGGCAGGGGAAGCGGGCGGTGATATGAGGCAGCTCTGAAGTGGCTGCTCCTGCTGTGGGGTGGATAGGCTGGGTGGAATGAGGATGATTCCCAGTGCTTTGTAAAAAGCCTGGGCTGGTGTGAGCTGGCCACTGGGGGGCTGCATGTAAATGAAACAGTCACTCTCACTGACCCCGAGGGCTTGCTTGGCGAGCGAAGGATGACGGCGGCGTGACCGCCGTTTTGCCCGGAAGGAGGGAGAAGCCGACTGAACGGGCGGCATTTTGTCCGGCTGAGAGTCCTCTGGTGGACTGGGGAGAGGATCTTCCAGTAAGCCAGGCAGGTCAGCTGTCGCAGTTGGGGGGTGAAGATGAAGTGTGTTGAGAATGAAGTCCTGTACGAGTGGGTGAAGTGAATCCAGCAGCCAGGGGTGATTGGAAACTAGCCGCTGTAGTCGGGCCTCCAGAGCATGACGAAGTTCCTCCCCCTCATGCTCTAGCCACAGATTAGTCCATCTTGAAACTGAATCGGTTAATTCCTCCCGAACCTCCTTGGAAGGTGCGAATGCCGCTCGGTCCATGTTTGGCCGGTTCGTACTGTCACGGCTGCCGAGGCGAGCCGTGTGGTATTGACGGGAGAAAGGAGCCAAATCGCAGGCAGTAGATGATAATGCTGGTGATGTTATATTTACACAGTGGTGAGATGACAAAACAGGCAAGAGGGAAGACAAAACAAAAGACCTAAACTGGGAAAGCTAAATGACAAACCTGAGAGGGTACCAGAATGGGGTGAGAGGCAGAGAGACACGGACGAGGAACAGGACACCATGGACCACAGAGTAACGCAGACTGACACGGCGTAACGCAGACTGACACGGCGTAACGCAGACGAACCAGCAACAGGCAGGAGAACACACAGGGCTTAAATACACACACCAGTAATCAGGGGATGAGAGACAGAAGGGCAACACAGCTGGGAGAAATCAGAGCTGACGGGACAGAGGAAACGTAAACTGAACACACTCACATCAGACAGAGACCTTCACAATAAGACAGGAAACTCAGACACAGGGAACCAAACAAGACACAGAACTAAACAGACAGATTCGCATAAAGACGGGGTGACACCATAGACAGACAGAGACACAGACCGGATATAACACATAGTGTCAGGGTCCCTGTGCCTACCCGGTCGGCTCAGTACGGCTACATATGTTTTGTATTCCTTTTTTATTTTTTTTTCCTGCTCTCTCCTCTCCCCTCTTTCCCTCCTCCCTCTGCCTGGGCGGAGCTTACCTGCGGGCTCCTGCCCTTGGCCCACGCACCTGTGGCTCATTACGAGTGATCCAGCTCCTTTATAAGACGGCAGCCCTGTGTTTCTCGTCGCTGGACCGTTGCCGACCCTCGTCAGTGTAACCCCAGCTCAATGACTTCAGAAGTGTTTCATAGCGATTTACCTAACCACCCATTCGTGTCTCTGTGTACAGATTCCCTGGACCTACCCCTGTGTTACCCGAGTGAGTGGAGTGTGAGGAGGAGTGGACGGAGAGTGTGCGTGTCTTTCCCGTTCGTGTGTGGACCCCTGGAGCCCGGCTTTCCCCTCACTTTTGTAAATAATCACCTGGTGCATCATAATAAAGACTCTTGTGCTTTCAAGACCTAGAGCCTGCGCGTGAGTCCGTTCAGTCCCGTTGTGACAGAACGGTCCAGCCACGATGGACTCAGCAGGCTCGGCGTCACCCGCCCCAGCCCCGGTCTCGTTGGATGAGCTGTTGCAGCGACACGAGCATATGTTGATGCGGCTCAGTGGAGACGTTGCCGCTTTGTCTCTGGCTCTCGCCCAGCGGACCCCGTTGACTGACTCTCCGCCCCCGCCAGCCTCTCCGGCAGACGAACCCATCCCGGGCGCAAGCGCGTCTCAGCCCGCGAGCGCGTCTCAGCCCGCAAGCGCGGCCCAAACTACACCTGTGGTCGTCGGGCATCAGCCTCCCTCTCCTGAACTGTTTCATGGTGAGTTGGATAAGTGTGCAGGATTTCTCACACAACTCACTTATTTTTTTCGTCAGCAAATTCACTGGTACCCTGGCGATGGAGATAAGATTTCCTTCTTTGTGCAACTGTTACGTGATCGCGCTCTACAGTGGGCCCAGGCAGTGCTACGATCCCACCCCGACATCTCCTACCCCGAGTTTTTGTCTAAGTTTAAGAGCGTTTTTGACAAAGGATCCGAGGCTGCCGCCGCCGCTCAACGCCTGTTAAATCTTAAACAAGGTAGACGCAGGATGTCGGATTATTCTGTCGATTTCTGGGTTTTGGCTGAGCAAACGGGGTGGGGGCAGGAGGCGCTAAAGAGTGCCTTGCTTAATAACATCCGTGATGAATTAAAAGGCGAACTAATAATGCATGACCTGCCTGCCTCTCTTGACTCTCTAATGACTCTGTGCATTAAGTTAGATGATCGCCTTCAGGCTCGCAGAGACCTCCGGGGGCGGGCCTTTCAGGAGCCACGGGCACTCTTGGGCCCACCAGCGGGGGAATGGAGGGCTAAACCCAGTGCTGCCCACAGTGGCGAGCTAAGCGAGGAAGGCGAGCAGCCCATGCAGCTGGGTCGCTCACGGCTAACACCCGCGGAACGTCAGCAACGCATGGTCTCTGGTGAGTGCCTGTACTGCGGCCGTAAGGGCCACTTCATTGCCACCTGTCCATCTCGACCAAAAGGGAGCGCCCGCCCGTAGTTAAGGGAGTACTGGTGGGCGACCTGTCTAGTAAAAGCTCCCTTCCACGCTTAACGTTACCGGCCAAGTTAACAGTTCACACAAAAACCCATTCTGTGATGGCGTTAATTGACTCTGGCGCGGAACAGAGCTTTATCGATTCAGCCCTCGCGGAAAAATTAGGGGTTGGGTCTGACCCTCTACCTCATCGTTTACATGTCACCGCCTTATCTGGGCAGCGGCTGCCTGATATAACCCATGTCTCAGAGCCCGTGTCACTCACACTCTCCGGCAACCACACCGAGGTTCTAAGCCTATTCGTGTTTAAAGCTCCTCAAACACCGCTTGTCTTAGGTCACCCCTGGTTGCGACAGCATAACCCTCATATCGACTGGAAATCTGAATGCGTGGTAGGCTGGGGAGTGGATTGTCACATGAACTGCCTCCGGGCTGCAACTCCGCCCTCCGCGTCTCCTCCAAATAACCTGTCTGAGCCTCCGGATCTCACCTCTGTTCCACCTGTGTATCACGACTTGGCTGAAGTTTTTCGTAAAGATCTTGCACAATCGTTACCACCTCATCGGCCGTATGACTGCGCCATTGATCTTCTCCCAGGCACCACACTCCCCACCTGTCGCCTTTATAGTCTCTCCCAACCTGAGAGAGCGTCTATGGAGAAATACATCACGGACTCACTGGCAGCAGGCATAATCCGGCCGTCCTCTTCCCCTGTGGCAGCCGGCTTCTTCTTTGTAGAAAAGAAGGACAAGTCTCTCCGGCCTTGCATTGATTACCGCGGCCTTAATAACATTACGGTTAAGAACAAATACCCCCTACCGCTCCTTTCCTCGGCTTTTGAACTTCTGCACGAGACAACGATCTTCAGTAAATTAGACCTCCGCAATGCCTACCATCTAGTTCGGATCAGGGAGGGCGACGAATGGAAAACAGCTTTTAACACCCATCTGGGGCATTTTGAGTACCTGGTGATGCCCTTTGGGCTGACTAACGCCCCAGCAGTTTTCCAGGCCCTCGTGAATGACGTCCTCCGGGACTTTATCAATCGGTGCGCATTTGTCTACTTGGATGATATCCTTATCTTCTCTAAAACAGTGGCGGAGCACGAGACACACGTCAGACAGATTCTGCAGCGTTTGCTGGAAAACAGACTGTTTGTGAAAAGCGAAAAGTGTGACTTTCACGTGGACTCCGTGGCCTTTCTCGGATACATAATAGAGCGGGGTGATCTGAAACCCGACCCGGCGAAGGTCCAAACAGTGCTTACCTGGCCCGAACCCCCAAACCGTCGACAGCTCCAGCGCTTTTTAGGCTTTGCCAACTTCTACCGCCGCTTCATCCGAGATTTCAGTAAACTCGCTCTGCCTTTAACCAGACTCACTTCTCCTAAAGTGTCTTTTCAGTGGGACCAATCCGCGCAGGAGGCCTTCCTACGTCTCAAAGAACGGTTCGCTACAGCACCTATCCTCTGCCAACCCGACCTCCAGCAACAGTTCGTCGTTGAAGTGGACGCATCGGATTCCGGGGTCGGGGCGGTGTTGTCCCAACGGAGGGAGGGTAAGCTCCACCCATGTGCCTTTTTCTCTCACCGTCTCTCCCCAGCAGAGCGCAATTATGATGTTGGAGACCGGGAACTTCTGGCTATCAAGTTAGCACTGGAGGAATGGAGACATTGGCTAGAGGGAGCCACTCAACCATTCATCGTGTGGACAGACCACAGAAACCTTGAGTATCTCCGAGCCGCAAAGCGACTCAATCCCCGGCAAGCGAGGTGGGCTCTCTTTTTCACGAGATTCAACTTTTCAATTACGTACAGGCCCGGGAGCCGCAATGTGAAGCCAGACGCCCTCTCCCGACTGTATGACTCCTCTGAAGCGGAACCCGAGCCAGGTCCGATTCTTCCTGCCTCCTGCTCCATCGGCACGGTGACCTGGGAAATCGAATCTCAGATTAAAGAAGCCCAGAAAACAGAACCAGATCCCGGGACCGGGCCCCCAGGTCAGTTGTTTGTGCCCTCCTCTGTTCGTTCTCAGGTACTGCAATGGGCACACGCCGCCCGGTTCACCTGTCACCCGGGAGTACACCGCACCATACGATTCCTCCAGCGTTACTTCTGGTGGCCCACTTTGGCTCGGGATGCACGGGAATACGTCGCCGCCTGCACGACCTGCGCCCGTAACAAGTCGTCCAACCAACCTCCCTCCGGTTTGCTACAACCGCTGCCCACTCCGGGACGGCCTTGGTCCCACATAGCCTTGGATTTCGTCACCGGATTACCGGCTTCAAAAGGTAACACAGTCATTCTAACCGTTGTGGACAGGTTTTCTAAAGCTGTCCATTTCGTTGCCTTGCCCAAGCTGCCTACGGCCCTGGAAACCGCTCACCTCCTCACCACGCATGTATTCCGCCTCCATGGAATTCCGGAGGACATTGTGTCAGACCGTGGCCCTCAGTTCACTTCACGGGTCTGGAGGGAGTTTTGCTCCGCCCTCGGCGCTAAGGTTAGTCTGTCCTCTGGCTTCCACCCTCAGACCAACGGACAGGCTGAGCGGGCGAACCAAGACCTGGAGGCTGCTCTGCGGTGTGTGGTGTCCACAAATCAAACGACCTGGAGTGACCAGCTGCCATGGATTGAGTACGCCCACAATTGCCTGACTTCCTCAGCCACTGGAGTTTCACCTTTTGAGGCGTCATTAGGATTTCAGCCTCCGCTCTTTCCGGCCGTTGAGGGTGACCTCTCTGTGCCATCCGTCCAACACCACCTGCGTAGATGTCGCCGGGTGTGGAGAGCCACCCGAGCTGCCCTCCTCCGGACGACGGCACGTAACAAACAGCTCGCAGACCGCCATCGGACACCGGCTCCTGAGTATGCGGTCGGACAAAAGGTATGGCTGTCCACCCGCTATGTGCCCCTCCGGGCGGAGTCCAAGAAACTGTCTCCTACTTTTATTGGGCCATTCGAAATCGGTGCGCTTGTGAACCCTGTGTCTGTTCGGTTGAACCTTCCGCGCAACATGCGTGTCCACAACGTTTTCCATGTCTCCCAGATTAAGCCCGTGCTCTCCAGTCCTTTGTGCCCTCCTTCCGGGCCCCCGCCTCCCGCCCGGATCGTTGATGGGCTGCCGGCGTATGGGGTCTCCCGCATTATGGACTCCCGGCGCCGGGGGCGGGGGGTCCAGTATTTGGTCGATTGGGAGGGCTACGGGCCGGAGGAGCGCTCCTGGGTGCCTCGCTCGGCTGTTTTGTGTCAGCGCCTGCTCCGTGACTTCCATCGCCGGCACCCTGGTAAGCCCGGTGGGTCGCCGGGTGGCTCCCGTTGAGGGGGGGGTACTGTCAGGGTCCCTGTGCCTACCCGGTCGGCTCAGTACGGCTACATATGTTTTGTATTCCTTTTTTATTTTTTTTTCCTGCTCTCTCCTCTCCCCTCTTTCCCTCCTCCCTCTGCCTGGGCGGAGCTTACCTGCGGGCTCCTGCCCTTGGCCCACGCACCTGTGGCTCATTACGAGTGATCCAGCTCCTTTATAAGACGGCAGCCCTGTGTTTCTCGTCGCTGGACCGTTGCCGACCCTCGTCAGTGTAACCCCAGCTCAATGACTTCAGAAGTGTTTCATAGCGATTTACCTAACCACCCATTCGTGTCTCTGTGTACAGATTCCCTGGACCTACCCCTGTGTTACCCGAGTGAGTGGAGTGTGAGGAGGAGTGGACGGAGAGTGTGCGTGTCTTTCCCGTTCGTGTGTGGACCCCTGGAGCCCGGCTTTCCCCTCACTTTTGTAAATAATCACCTGGTGCATCATGATAAAGACTCTTGTGCTTTCAAGACCTAGAGCCTGCGCGTGAGTCCGTTCAGTCCCGTTGTGACACATAGAACTCGAACAATAATCATCATCATAATAAACTGAAAGCGCTGGGTCACCGACCCAGGACCATGACACATTCAGAGAGTCTTGTATCTAAACTTGTTAATAATTAAACTTGCTTGTCCTGATGTTGACACCTTTAGAAAAAACATCAGTGCAAATGTAACACTTATTGTTTATCTGTGTCATTGGCTTTTTATAATTTGGACTTACATATATCTTATTAAAACATGTGTGAGGTCCAGAGAGGACAGGTTAAAGTTTACGTAGACCTGTGTGCCCCACCTGATCTCTTTGATGACTTTCCTGTTTTTTCTTGATCCAGTGTACATGATATCTGGCTCTACACGTTTACCTCAAAGCCTCCAAAACTTCATCACTATTGAATTTCTCATCATCCGTCCAGTTATGAATCCTCTCATATATGGATTTAAACTCACCAAAATACAAAACAGGATATTGGGTTTATTTTATTTTGAAAGAACTTCAAAATTAAGAGTTTCTTGTTCACCAAATAAAAATGGAGCAAAATAAAATTTCAAAAATGTACATTATTCTCTTGTACATGACAGCAAATGAAGGCCTCATAACATTAACTATAAATGCACCAAGACAACCAAGTCTCAGTAAAAAGCATTATTGTTTACTTAAATTTGACCTTTAGACTATCAAAGATCTAAAGACAACTAACACATATTTTACCTTTTAAAAATTTATTATTATTGTTTTTTGTTTTTTACATTTTTTTCAGATGTAAACTAAAATGCATTTCCACTTCTGGTTTTAGGTTTAATCCAGGTCATCTTATCGTTTGAACTTAAGGTGTCATAATGCCATATCTCTAACACGTTCCATTAAGATGTAAATTGGTCAATTTATTGTCATTTACAGTAAATAGGTTTTTGTTTCTCAAGTAACAGACTCATATTTATATCCTTTTTTCAAGCATAAAATGTTTGAGTCTCAAGAGTGACGTGTTTACTGTGGCTCAAAGTTTAGCCAGTTTTTCGGGTGCCTCTGTAGTCTCGCTCATTGTACACTTATATCACAAGGCTAATTCAGAAAATATAACTAACATGATGATGTCTATATTTAACAGAATATCAGTTTCACAGTTTGCAAATTAATTCAAAGACAGGGGAAGAAAGAAGTGATTGCTTAGTAGGTTATAGATTCATGCTGCTTTAAAACTACCTTCTTTCCACAGAGCTGCTGTTAAAAAATAAAGGCCTGACAGTACTATATACACAGCAAGTGTGTTTTTGTTTATGAGTTGGCACCACACATTGTACAAGGTTCATGTTAGCACAGAATCCTGGGCCCTATGTATAAACAGTCTCTATATATGTGACACAATGTGATGTGTGGAAGGAAGAGAGGACTCAAACTCAGGACTAGCAGGCTGGTGAAGGATGTGGATGATGTTTGTTGTGAAGCCAGGATGAACAGAACATGAGAAGACGGACTGACTATACCAATTGAATAAATGAATGAATGAGTGAGGGAGTGAGTGAATTAATAAATTAATGGTTGGCTGGCTGACTGGATGGACTGAACTGAAAACACACATGAGGAATGGACGGAATGACAAGACTGGGAACTGAGGGCTTAGATACACAGTGTGGAGTTGTGATATGATGTGATAACATTAGGTGGCTGCATTATAATGTGAATGTATAATATTGTTGTCAGGCCTCTGTGTAACTGTAGGAGAAAAATAGTTTGATAGAAACAGCATTAGAATAGAATAATCCTTTAATTGTCCCACAAGGGGAAATTTGCTTGTAACAGCAGCCAGAAAGACACATATAGAAACAAACAGGACACAGAACAGAAACATACACTCATCCCTGTTGGACAACATCTCCCACCCCATGCAGGAGACTGTGACAGCACTGAGCAGCTCCTTCAGTGGCAGGCTGCGGCACACACGGTGTGGGACGGAGAGATTTCGCAGGTCTTTCCTCCTCACTGCTGTCAGACTCCACAACAAAGACTTTAACTGATCAAACACACACATCCACACACTCTGAGTGCAATACTCTTTTTCTGACAAAGTTGTATTTTTACTCAGTTGTATAAAGCATTTGCATTCTATTTCTATCCTATTGTATATTTTATTCTATTTATTGTACTGTATATAGTATTTTATTTTATTCTATAATTAATGGGAGGTGAAGAGGGACAGCAGACATTAGTCAGGTACAGACGCAGCAGCTCAGTGCTCTGTTATGTTGTTATTTTAAAAAGGTAGATGTGCCCTCTGATCATGGATAATCAGTCTAATGAAAGAAGTTTCATTCTGTCAGGATTTAATGAGACGATGAATTTCACAGTACCCCTCTTCTCAGTTACTTTACTGTATTACTGTGTGATGTTGTTCTTCAATATTTCTCTTGTGCTGCTCATTGTCTTGGATGAAAGCCTCCATGAACCTATGTACATTTTCCTGAGTAGCCTTTGCATTAATGCCCTTTATGGAACCACAGGTTTCTACCCCAAATTCCTTTCAGATTTACTGTCGTCTTCTCACAGAATCTCCTATGAAGGGTGCCTTTTACAAGCTTTTATCGCGTATTCATTTTCTTTTTGTGATTTGTCTATTTTAACTGTCATGGCCTTTGACAGGTATCTGGCTATATGTCGACCTCTGCACTACTACTCTTTCATGACTAAGAGGAGGCTTTCACAGCTGGTGTGTTTCTCCTGGCTGACACCTTTCTGTCTTTTTTCCATTAATGTCCTGCTTACAGCAAGACTCAAGTTATGTGGTATAAACATTCAGAGAGCCTTATGTCTAAACTGGTTAATTTTTAAACTTGCTTGTCCTGAAGCTGACACTTTTCCAAATAACATCAGTGCATATGTGATAATTGCCATTTGTTATTTTCATTATGTTTTCATAATTTGGACTTACATATATCTTATTAAAACATGTGTGAGGTCCAGAGAGGACAGAGTAATGTTTATGCAGACCTGTGTGGCCCATCTGACTTCTGTGATCATAAATGTCACTGTAATGGCTGTTGATGTGATGTACTTGCGCTTTGGCTCCAGAGATTTACCCCAAAGCCTCCAAAACTTCATCACTCTTGAATTTCTCATCATCCCTCCAGTTATGAATCCTCTCGTGTATGGATTTAAACTCAGCAAAATACGAAACAGAATCTTGAGTTTAATTTATTTGAAAGGGAAATGATTTCCATTAAGGTTAGATTTCCTTATTTAAAACAATTCAAAAATATTCAAAACAGATGCAGCAATATAAATACAAGTCTTTCTGAAGGCACTTGATTCAGAAACATTTAGTCATGTTTGCCTTGTCTAAGGCAAACATATATTTGGACTAGACTAATTTTACTAATATTCTTTGTTATATTTATCATAATATGACATAAATTTGTCATATGTGTCATATTTGCTCAATCCAGCACGAACATTAAATGAAAACAACATTTTTTTCATGTTTTTGACTAAGAATTTCATTTTAAAAAGGATTCTGCATGAGTTTTTAAGTACTGTTGTAAAATTCATCTATATACCATTCAGAAATCATCACAAATTGACATTTCATTTCTTTGCCTTGCTGTGTCTTGATGTTCAAGGTATATTAGCTGATATATGTGCAAGTTGATTAAACAGGTTTATTTCAAAGTGTTTTAGGTTTAAAGTAAACAAAATATTGTATGAAATATTCTGTTGTAAAGGGCTGGTTAGTGCAGGCATCCCTGTGTGTTACATCTCAGTTTATCACAAAGGTCAGTTAACAACGCTTAATGTTTCTTTTTTTTTTTTCTATAAACACGTTCCATATATAAATATAAGGATCAGTGTTATTAGGTTGTATTTTTTCAGTAGTATTTATTTATTTATATATAAAGGTTTTTTTATTATTATTTTGGAAAAATAGTAATTGAACTGTTACCTACTTTTATTTTGCATTTTTTTTGTTTTTAAATTTATATGTAAATTTCTCTCTGTACATTAATTAATGACACCATAATTCTGTACTTTTTGAAATCTGATCATATATCCCCATTGCTTGACATACTGTAGTATTTACTACTTTAAGAATTAAAGTTTTGTTTAGCATATCAAGCATAAAATTGTGCTGTTGTTGTTTTTTGAAGTTTTTCAATCCCATAGCATAAAAAAAAAAAACCCAACAAAAAACAATGCAATAATAGTATTTTAACAGTAACTCCCTTCTCTTCTACTCCTTCCTCGCCTTAACTAGGAAGGAGGCTCTCTCAGCTGGTGTGTTTCTCCAGGCTAACACCTTTCTGCTTTTTCTCCATCAATGTCCTGCTAACATCAAGTTGTGTGATATAAACATTCTGTCACGGCTGTCGAGGCGAGCCATGTGGTATTGACGGGAGAAAGGACCCAAATCGCAGGCAGTAGATGATAATGCTGGTGATGTTATATTTACACAGTGGTGAGATGACAAAACAGGCAAGAGGGAAGACAAAACTAAAGACCTAAACTGGGAAAGCTAAATGACAAACCTGAGAGGGTACCAGAATGGGGTGAGAGGCAGAGAGACACTGACAAGGGACAGGACACCGTGGACCACAGAGTAACGCAGACTGACACGGCGTAACGCAGACGAACCGGCAACAGGCAGGAGAACACACAGGGCTTAAATACACACACCAGTAATCAGGGGATGAGAGACAGAAGGGCAACACAGCTGGGAGAAATCAGAGCTGACGGGACAGAGGAAACGTAAACTGAACACACTCACATCAGACAGAGACCTTCACAATAAGACAGGAAACTCAGACACAGGGAACCAAACAAGACACAGAACTAAACAGACAGATTCGCAAACAGACGGGGTGACACCATAGACAGACAGACCGAATATAACACATAGAACTCGAACAATAATAATCATCATAATAATAAACTAAAAGCGCTGGGTCACCGACCCAGGACCATGACAGTACCCCCCCTCAAGGGCTGGCACCAGACAGCCCAACACAAGAAAACGAAAGAAAAACACAAAAACCGCCCAAAACAGAAAACAACCCGAACAGGGCGGGCAGCGGGGGTCCAGGAAGGAGGGCTCGAAACAAAACACCGAAGCACAAGAAAGCCCCAAAACAAAAGAGGAGTCCAAAAAAGAACAGTTCAGGGGGCCGGCCGTGCGGATGGCAACGGCGGCGACGTGGAAACAGTTCAGGGGGCCGGCCGTGCGGAAGGCAGCGGTGGCGATCCGGGGGCCGGCCGTGCGGAAGGCAGCGGTGGCGACTCAGGCGAAAGGGGTCCAGGGGCCGGCCGTGCGGAAGGCAGCGGAAGGCAGCGGAAGGCAGCGGAAGGCAGCGGCGGCGATTCAGGCGAAGGGGGTCTGGGGGCCGCCCACGACGGAGATGACGCCCGACCAGTGGCCTGGAAGGCGGCCAATAAACCACAGAACCAGACGAGGCTGGACCAGGCGACGCCGAAGGCGAAGACACGGAGGCTGGGCCAGACGAGGATGAAGCAGCTGAAGCAGAGGCTGGGCCAGACGAAGGCGAAGCGGAGGCTGGGCCAGACGAGGATGAAGCAGCTGAAGCGGAGGATGAAGCCGGAGCTGGCGACGCTGACGATGCTCCTCGGGCCCCCCAGCTGACGAGGCAGGAGGCTGGACGGGCTCCTCGGGCCCTCCAGCTGACGAGGCAGGAGGTTGGATGGGCTCCTCGGGCCCTCCAGCTGACGAGGCAGGAGGTTGGATGGGCTCCTCGGGCCCTCCAGCGAGAACAGTCTCAGGACCAGTGGGCACAGGGACCTCTGGCAGGCACAGAAGAGAACCAGCAGGTGCACGGGCCCCTGGCAGGGACAGAACAGAACCAGCAGGCGCACGGGCCCCTGGCAGGGACAGAACAGAACCAGCAGGTGCACGGGCCCCTGGCAGGCACAGAACAGGACCAGCAGGCGCACGGGCCCCTGGCAGGCACAGAACAGAACCAGCAGGTGCACGGGCCTCTGGCAGGCACAGAACAGAACCAGCAGGTGCACAGGCCCCTGGCAGGGACAGAACAGAACCAGCAGGCACACGGGCCCCTGGCAGGCACAGAACAGGACCAGCAGGCGCATGGGCCTCTGGCAGGCACATAGCAGGCTGCAGCTGCACAGAGCATTGACTCTGCTCAGGCAGCAACAGCCGGGTGCAGTCCTCAGCTGGCTTCTTAACCTCCAGGGGTCCAGAGTCAGCTGGGGGCTGAAACCCAGTGTGGAGTTGTGATATGATGTGATAACATTAGGTGGCTGCATTATAATGTGAATGTATAATATTGTTGTCAGGCCTCTGTGTAACTGTAGGAGAAAAATAGTTTGATAGAAACAGCATTAGAATAGAATAATCCTTTAATTGTCCCACAGGGGGAAATTTGGTTGTAACAGCAGCCAGAAAGACACATATAGAAACAAACAGGACACAGAACAAAAACATACACTCATCCCTGTTGGACAACATCTCCCACCCCATGCAGGAGACTGTGACAGCACTGAGCAGCTCCTTCAGTGGCAGGCTGCGGCACACACGGTGTGGGACGGAGAGATTTCGCAGGTCTTTCCTCCTCACTGCTGTCAGGCTCCACAACAAAGACTTTAACTGATCAAACACACACATTCACACACACTGAGTGCAATACTCTTTTTCTGACAAAGTTGTATTTTTACTCAGTTGTATAAAGCATTTGCATTCTATTTCTATCCTATTGTATATTTTATTCTATTTATTGTACTGTATATAGTATTTTATTTTATTCTATAATTAATGGGAGGTGAAGAGGGACAGCAGACATTAGTCAGGTACAGACGCAGCAGCTCAGTGCTCTGTTATGTTGTTATTTTAAAAAGGTAGATGTGCCCTCTGATCATGGATAATCAGTCTAATGAAAGAAGTTTTATTCTGTCAGGATTTAATGAGATAATGAATTTCACAGTACCCCTCTTCTCAGTTACTTTACTGTATTACTGTGTGATTTTGTTCTTCAATATTTCTCTTGTGCTGCTCATTGTCTTGGATGAAAGCCTCCATGAACCTATGTACATTTTCCTGAGTAGCCTTTGCATTAATGCACTTTATGGAACCACAGGTTTCTACCCCAAATTCCTTTCAGATTTACTGTCGTCTTCTCACAGAATCTCCTATGAAGGGTGCCTTTTACAAGCTTTTATCATGTATTCATTTGCTTGCTGTAATTTGTCTATTTTAACTGTCATGGCCTTTGACAGGTATCTGGCTATATGTCGACCTCTGCACTACCACTCTTTCATGACTAAGAGGAGGCTTTCACAGCTGGTGTGTTTCTCCTGGCTGACACCTTTCTGTGTTTTTTCCATTAATGTCCTGCTTACAGCAAGACTCAAGTTATGTGGTATAAACATTCAGAGAGTCTTATGTCTAAACTGGTTAATTGTTAAACTTGCTTGTCCTGAAGCTGACACTTTTTCAAATAACATAAGTGCATATGTGATACTTGTCGTTTATCTGTCTCATTGGCTTTTCATAATTTGGACTTACATATACCTTATTAAAACATGTGTGAGGTCCAGAGAGGACAGAGTAAAGTTTACGCAGACCTGTGTGCCCCATCTGACTTCTGTGATCATAAATGTCACTGTAATGGCTTTTGATTCGATGTACTTGCGCTTTGGCTCCAGAGATTTATCCCAAAGCCTCCAAAACTTCATCACTCTTGAATTTCTCATCATCACTCCAGTTACGAATCCTCTCATGTATGGATTTAAACTCACCAAAATACGAAACAGAATCTTGAGTTTAATTCATTTGAAAGGGAAATGATTTCCATTAAGGTTTGATTTCCTTATTTAAAATAATTCAAAAATATTCAAAACAGATGCAGCAATATAAATACAAGTCTTCTGAAGGCACTTGATTCAGAAACATTTAGTCATGTTTGCCTTGTCTAAGGCAAACATATATTTGGACTAGACTAATTTTACTAATATTCTTTGTTACATTTGTCATAATATGACATATATTTGTCATATATGTCATATTTGCTCGATCCAGCACGAACGTTAAATGAAAACAACATTTTTTTTCATGTTTTTGACTAAGAATTTGATTTTAAAAAGGATTCTGCATGAGTTTTTAAGTACTGTTGTAAAATTCATCTATATACCATTCAGAAATCATCACAAATTGATATTTCATTTCTTTGCCTTGCTGTGTCTTCATGTTCAAGGTATATTAGCTGATATATGTGCAAGTTGATTAAACAGGTTTATTTCAAAGTGTTTTAGGTTTAAAGTAAACAAAATATTGTATGAAATATTCTGTTGTAAATGGCTGGTTAGTGCAGGCATCCCTGTGTGTTATATCTCAGTTTATCACAAAGATCAGTTAACAATGCTTAATGTTTCTTTTTTTTCAATAAACATGTTGCATGTATAAATATAAGGATCAGTGTTATTAGTTTGTATTTATTTTTTCAGTAGTATGTATTTATTTATATAGAGTTTTTTTTATTATTATTTTGGAAAAATAGTAATAGTAATTGAACTGTTACCTACTTTTATTTGGCTTTTTTTCTTAATTTATATGTAAATTTCTCTCTGTACATTAATTAATGACACCATAATTCTGTACTTTTTGAAATCTGATCATATATCCCCATTGCTTGACATACTGTAGTATTTATCCATTCATCCATCCATCTTCATCCGCTTTATCCGAGGCCGGGTCGCGGGGGCAGCAGCCTAAGTAAAGAGGCCCAGACCTCTCTCTCCCCAGCCACGTCCTCCAGCTTATCCGGGGGAACACCAAGGCGTTCCCAGGCCAGCTGAGAGATATAATCTCTCCAGCGTGTCCTGGGTCTGCCTCGGGGCCTCCTCCCGGTGTCATATGCCCGGAACACCCCAATCCGTCTGTCGATCTCCGGCTCCCTTCTCCCATCACTCGCGAACAAGACCCCGAGATACTTGAACTCCTCCACTTGGGGCAGGAACTCATCCCCGACCCGGAGTGGGCACTCCACCCTTTTCCGGCTGAGAACCATGGCCTCAGATTTGGAGGTGCTGATCCTCATTCCCGCTGCTTCACACTCAGCTGCGAACCATTCCAGTGCGAGCTGGAGGCCATCACCCGATGAAGCCAACAGAACCACATCATCTGCAAAAATCAGAGATGAGATTCTGAGGCCACCAAAGCGAAAGCCCTCCGCCACTTGGCTGCGCCTAGAAATCCTGTCCATAAAAATTATGAACAGAACCGGAGACAAAGGGCAGCCCTGGCGGAGCCCATCACCCACCGGGAACGAGTCCGACTTATTGCCGGCAATGCGAACCAAGCTCTTACAACGGTTGTATAGGGATCGAATGGCCCGTAGCAATGGGCCAGACACCCCATACTCCCGCAACACCTCCCACAGGACACCCCGAGGAACACGGTCGAATGCCTTCTCCAAGTCCACAAAACACATGTAGACTGGTTGGGCAAACTGTCATCACATTGACCTTTCTATTTTTATAGGTTGAGTTCATTTTATACATAATGCATAAATGTGCTTGGTTAGAGTTGATGTTCCATTCTAGAAGGTTTTAAGCTTCACTGGTGAAAGTGTCCAGATGATACATGCTGAGGGGAGATGAGAACATAGCAGGTTAATTGCATGCACGCTTACGATACACATATTAATCTAGTAGCAGGTCTGAGCGAAGGCCTAAGCGTCTTCTGCTTCAGTTTGAGACTGGCTGCAAAGTACTCTACTTAGTGATTAATGACGAGGGTCCATTATTAGCTCTCAGAGATGCTAAGACCTGAAGTTATTACCTTAAAAGGCAAGTAATGTAGAAAGGAGAAGTTATATGTCGGTGTAAGGTTATATGTACGTGATGTACCCTTGTCTGCACGAGTTGAACTTTTGCCCATCTGTCACCATGTATTTTTGAACTGTATTGACGTAGGTGTGATATTTTGTCCTATAAAACCAGAACCCAATGTATTCTTGTCAGAGCAACCCATTCCGTATGCTGACGGTTGGTTGTTCTCCTGTGATAATAAAACTCATCGTTTGATTGCACTTTTCCGGAGCCTCCGTAGTTTGTTGTCTGGTCTAAAGTTGATCGATCTCGCAGCAGTTGGAACACACCCTCCGGTCCCCCTTCTTAAAGATGGGGACCACCACCCCGGTCTGCCAGTCCACAGATACTGCCCCTGATCTCCATGCAACATTGCAGAGGCGTGTCAACCAGGACAGCCCTACAATGTCCAGAGCCTTCAGGAACTCGGGGCGGACCTCATCAACACCAGGGGCTCTGCCACCAAGGAGTTGTTTAACTGCCTCAGTGACCTCACCCCCGGAAATTGGCAGGTCATTCCCCTCATCCCCAGACTCTGCTTCCTCCTCGGAAGACGTGTCAGTGGGATTAAGGAGGTCATCGAAGTATTCCTTCCACCGCCTGACAATTTTCTCAGTCGACGTCAGCAGCGCTCTGCCAGCACTATACACAGTGCAGGTAGAGCACCGCTTTCCCCTCCTGAGACGCCTGACAGTTTTCCAGAATCTCTTCGAGGCAGTCCGAAAGTCTTTTTCCATGGCCTCTCCGAACTCCTCCCACACCCGAGTTTTTGCTTCAGCCACTGCCCGAGCCGCATTCCGCTTGGCCTGTCGATACCTGTCGGCTGCCTCCGGAGTCCCACAGGCTAACCAAGCCCAATAGGACTCCTTCTTCAGCCTGGTGGCTCCCTTCACCTCTGGTCTCCACCATTTGGCTCGGGGATTACCACCACGGCAGGCACCAACCACCCTGCGGCCGCAGCTCAATGCAGCAGCTTCGGCAATGGAGACGCTGAACATGGTCCATTCGGACTCAATGTCCCCAGTCTCCCTCGGAATGCTGTTGAAGCTCTGCCGGAGGTGTGCGTTGAAGATCTCGCGGACTGGGGCCTCTGCTAGACGTTCCCAGCACACCCTCACTACGCGTTTAGGTGCACCAGGTCTGTCCAGCATCCTCCCCCGCCACCTGATCCAACTCACCACCAGGTGGTGATCAGTTGACAGCTCAGCCCCTCTCTTTACCCAAGTGTCCAGAACATATGGTCGCAGGTCTGATGATACGATTACAAAATCGATCATCGACCTACGGCCTAGAGCGTCCTGGTGCCACGTGCACTTATGGACACAGGGTGTTCGTTATGGCCAAACTGTGATTAGCACAGAAGTCCAATAACAAAACACCGCTCGGGTTCAGATCAGGGAGGCCGTTCCTCCCAATCACGCCCCTCCAGGTCTCGCTGTCGTTACCCACATGAGCATTGAAGTCTCCCAGCAGGACAACAGAGTCTCCAGGTGGAGCACCTTCCAGCACCCCCCCAGGGACTCTAAGAAGGCTGGGTACTCTGAACTTCCACTCAGCGCATAAGCGCAGATGACAGTCAGGACCCATTCTCCAACCCTAAGGCGCAGGGAACAAAACCTCTCGTCCACCGGGAAAAACCCCAACGTACCGGCAGCAAGCCGAGGGGATATTAGAATACCCACCCCAGCCCGTCGCCTCTCACCAGGGGCAACTCCAGACTGAGACAGAGTCCAGCCCCT
Source organism: Rhamphochromis longiceps (assembly GCF_057381845.1). Classification (NCBI taxonomy): domain Eukaryota; kingdom Metazoa; phylum Chordata; class Actinopteri; order Cichliformes; family Cichlidae; genus Rhamphochromis; species Rhamphochromis longiceps. The sequence continues at coordinate 29,446,335 of NC_140572.1, forward strand.
CTCCAGGAGACTGGTTCCAGAGCCCAAGCCATGCGTAGAGGTGAGCCCGACTATATCTAGCCGGTACCTCTCAACCTCACGCACTAACTCAGGCTCCTTCCCCACCAGAGAGGTGACATTCCATGTCCCTATTGCCAGTCTTGGCAGCCGGTGGTCAGTCCGCCAGGGCCTCCGCTCCTGGTCGCCACCCGGCACACAATGCACCCGAACCCTATGGCGCCTCCTGCGGGTGGTGGGCCTGCGGGAGGATGGGCCCATGTCTCCTTTTCGGGCTGTGCCCGGCCGGGCCCCATGGACTAAGGCCTGGCCACCAGATGCTCGCCCTCGGGCACCCGTTATCGACTCTGCTTCTAGATTAATTAACCAGTGGTTAGAGCATGAGGGAGAAGCCTCTCTTTACACTGTGGAAGCCAACCTACAATACCTTATTTCCGGTTATCCCTGGCTATTGGACTCTCTGCATCCGCTCGTGCAGAATTTCGTTCTCCACGAGCTTCACCTACACCCCCCCGCCGCTACCGCTTGCCTGCTCGCTTCAACGGAGGACGTGCCGTCCGAATCGCCGGACGAGGGATTACCCGGCCTGTCGGAGCCATCTCCAAGAAAGAAGCGACGTTTGCGCCGTCGGCGTGGCACCCCACAGCCGGATGTCGGGACATGTAAGCAATCGGCTGTGGTGAATGAAAGGAAAGCTTTTTCTGCTGCGTCAGACTCTGTGACTGTGTTTTCTGGAGCTATTTTTTGTGTTTCTACTGAGGATAACAATGATTTCTCACCCATGGCCATAGCTTGTAAGACTGCCTGTTCTGAACCCTCGTTCCATGTTTATGACCGTGTCCGCTCCATTGTCTCATCCTCACTTCCATCCCAGTCAAATGCCACGCTGCCCTCAGTTCAGTCAGTTCAGTCAGCAGCCGTGATGCCCTCAGTTCAGTCAGCAGCCGCGCTGCCCTCAGTTCAGTCAGCAGCCGCGCTGCCCTCAATTTAGTCAGCAGCCGCGCTGCCCTCAGTTCAGTCAGCCACTCCACCACTTATTACGACTCCACTACAATCGTCTCCGCTACCTGTAGGTCAGTCTGTAGCCGCTTCGCTGCCTATTGCACTGTCCCCACCAGTTCAGCTGTCTGCCCGCTCATTTACTCAGCCACCATCCTCACTGTCTCATTCAAAGCAGGGAACACACTTCACCAGAATATCTGCTGGTTCTCTTAAGCTGGCCATGTCAGAGACAGTTGCTTCCTCTAGGGCCTCCCCAGAGGCTGGGTGTCAGTCACCAGCCAACTCTGGACCCCTAGAGGTCAAGACGCCAGCGCCAGCAGCCTCACCGGAGAACTCACCAGAACAGTGTCAGCTCTCAGCACCCCCTGAGAGCTCAAGTGAGTTCACCCGTCCGCCTCCGTCCTCTGCTGAGTGTATTGGGGAACACTTTCAGCCCTCTGAGGACTGCTTAGTCCCAGCCAGGGTCCACACTGGCAGAGGTCTCTGTACCTGCTGCTTCAGTGTCTGTTTCCACTGGAGGGCCAGAGGAGCCCGTCCAGTCTCAAGCCATGTTAGCTGGGGGTTCAGGTGAACCCAGCCAGCCTCAAGTGTCGTCTGCTGGAAGGCCCGAGTCACCCGTCCAGCCTCAAGTGTCGTCTGCTGGAGGGCCCGAGTCGCCCGTCCAGCCTCAAGTGTCGTCTGCTACACAGCAAATTCAAAAGTGTTAAATGTTTTGGTGTTAATAGTCTTCTTGCAAAAGTAGAGTTAATTTTACTCTAAGCAGAGTCACATTCTTTTAATGTAACTCTGAGGTGTAAAATGATAGTAGTTAAAATCGAGTGTTAAAAATGAGTGTTTCTCTGTCAAATCTGGGGGTGTTACAATGGAAACATTAACTCCTGACCTCTTAACTCTGAACTCCGACAGGGGCTATGACACCAACAGAGTAAATTCACAGACTCCGCCTCCAGCACGGCTCCAGTCGAAGCTGAAGTGAAGCCGTTTCAGAACATTTTGCTCTACATATTTGAGTTGTTTGCCATGCTTGGTAAGTCATTTTTTTCAAAGATTGTTTCAATTATTATTATGAGCTTTTACTTCTGTGGCTCTTTGGAGTTGAGACAAAGCTGTGTGAAAGGCATTAGCCGTGTTGCTCGCTGATAGCATAATATTCTGTTTTAGCTAGCTGAAAGGTATTGTTTGTGGGCAAATACCACAGCCTTGAAAAAAGCTTGCATGTGAATTTTCAGTCAAACCTTTGGTCAAATACACCTAAAACAATGTCTAGAATGTGAAATGTTAGTATAATGGTGCTACTTGAAGTCTGACAACGATCGCCCATAAAAAAAAAACGAGCAAACAGCAGTAGCAGACGTCCTGACTGGATTCTACGTTAGCATTTAGATCCCTCCAGAGTTTTGTGCACACGGTTTAGGTAAAAATGAAAAAGGTTGAGGTTTTACATTTAGTTCAGTATTACCTGTTGCCTGCGTCCTTGTCCTTTGGGAAAATACTTTACACAAGTAATGGCTCAAAAAGGATTCCTTTTTTTTTTTTTTTTTTTTTACTGTGCTGCAATTGTTTACTGGATTATTTGTGCCATTAATTAGTGTCAACTAATTTTTATTCAATCTCCGCACAGGATATGCTTGTGAAGATGGAATATGGGGGAGAGCAGAAGTGCGTTGAAGTTCCACAAAGGGATGAATGAAGGACATGCATATTGTATTGAAGAAATAAGTGATGAGAATGCTGTTATTTGCATTTACCAGCTCACCTATGTCAGACCTTTTGATAAACACAATTCTAATGAAAGTGAGAACATGTACACTGAACACAGTTCAGAATAAATGTTTTTCAAAAACCATTGCGTCTTTTTAGTAAATGTTTATTTCCAAAAGAAATTTCTAGAAGTTCAGAACAGTAAAATTCCCGCTTTTTAGAATGAATTAGAAGATAACTCTTACGTAGTTAAACTAAAATACTCTTGAGAGTTAATATATAAACTCTTAACACCAAGTGTTAAATTATCAACTCCAGACAGATTTGGTGTTTAACACTAAATCAGAGTTAACGTACCAACTCTCCAAAAAGAGTTAAATTAACACTCTCTGGTGTGGACCCATATAGACACTTTAATAGTGTTGAAATCAAATCCGACAGTGTTAATTTGCACATGCTGGATTTGCTGTGTAGAGGGCCCGAGTCGCCCGTCCAGCCTCAAGTGTCGTCTGCTAGAGGGCCCGAGTTGCCCGTCCAGCCTCATCCAAGTGAGATGAGAGAAATGTTTCATTCATCCAACTGACAAAACATTTTTCCCACTGAAAACGCAACGTCCAGATGAACAGAATCTACTTTTGGAGATTTACTTACCTGGACGATTGAGCATGCATGAAGACGATATTATATTATATTATATTATATTATATTATATTATATTATATTATATTATATTATTTTATATTATATTATATTATATTAACTTGTGCCATCATCAATTTTATAACTTTTTTGCCCTTCAATCAACAGAGGTCAAATTCCCAGGTGTGTGTTTGTTGTTGAGCCAAAGGCAGCATTTAAGGGAAGGTGACGAGGGAGAACAGATACTGTTAGGGATCTAGATACAGCAGCTCTGTGCTCTGTACACTTACATATTGTTACACAAAGAAGGTAGATGTGTTCTCTGATCATGGATAATGTGTCTATTGTAAGAATTTTTATTTTGTCAGGATTTAATGAGACAATGAATTACAGAGTACCACTCTTGTTAACCACCTTACTGTATTATTGTGTGATTTTATTTATCAATATTTCTCTTGTGCTGCTCATTGTCTTGGATGAAAGCCTCCATGAACCTATGTACATTTTACTGAGCAGCTTCTGCATAAATGCACTTTATGGGACCACAGGTTTCTACCCAAAATTCCTTTCAGATTTACTGTCGTCTTCTCACAGAATCTCCTATGAAGGGTGCCTTTTACAAGCTTTTATCATGTATTCATTTGCTTGCTGTGATTTGTCTATTTTAGCTGTCATGGCCTTTGACAGGTATCTGGCAATATGTCGACCTCTGCACTACCACTCTTTCATGACTAAGAGGAGGCTTTCACAGTTGGTGTGTTTCTCCTGGCTGACACCTTTCTGTGTTTTTGCCATCAATGTAGTGCTTACAGCAAGACTCAAGTTATGTGGTATAAAGATTCAGAGAGCCTTATGTCTAAACTGGTTAATTGTTCAACTTGCTTGTCCTGAAGCTGACACTTTTTCAAATAACATCAGTGCATATGTGATACTTGTCATTAATGTGTCTCATTGGCTTTTCATAATTTGGACTTACATATATCTTATTAAAACATGTGTGAGGTCCAGAGAGGACAGAGTAAAGTTTATGCAGACCTGTGTGCCCCATCTGACTTCTGTGATCATAAATTTCACTGTAATGGTTTTTGATTCGATGTACTTGCGCTTTGGCTCCAGAGATTTACCCCAAAGCCTCCAAAACTTCATCACTCTTGAATTTCTCATCATCCCTCCAGTTATGAATCCTCTCATGTATGGATTTAAACTCACCAAAATACGACACAGAATCTTGAGTTTAATTTATTTGAAAGGGAAATGATTTCCATTAAGGTTAGATTTCCTTATTTAAAATAATTCAAAAATATTCAAAACTTGTCTAAGGCAAACATATATTTGGACTAGACTAATTTTACTAATATTCTTTGTTATATTTGTCATAATAGGACACATATTTGTCATATATGTCATATTTGCTCAATCCAGCACGAACATTAAATGAAAACAACATTTTTTTCATGTTTTTGACTAAGAATTTCATTTTAAAAAGGATTCTGCATGAGTTTTTAAGTACTGTTGTAAAATTCATCTATATACCATTCAGAAATCATCACAAATTGACATTTCATCTCCTTGCCTTGCTGTGTCTTCATGTTCAAGGTATATTAGCTGATATATGTGCAAGTTGATTAAACAGGTTTATTTCAAAGTGTTTTAGGTTTAAAGTAAACAAAATATTGTATGAAATATTCTGTTGTAAAGGGCTGGTTAGTGCAGGCATCCCTGTGTGTTACATCTCAGTTTATCACAAAGGTCAGTTAACAATGCTTAATGTTTTTTTTTTTCCTATAAACACGTTACATGTATAAATATAAGGATCAGTGTTATTAGGCTGTATTTTTTCAGTAGTATTTATTTATTTATATATATAGTTTTTTTTTATTATTATTATGGAAAAATAGTAATAGTAATTGAACTGTTACCTACTTTTATTTGGCATTTTTTTTTTGTTTTTAAATTTATATGTAAATTTCTCTCTGTACATTAATTAATGACACCATAATTCTGTACTTTTTGAAATCTGATCATATATCCCCATTGCTTGACATACTTTAGTACTTACTACTTTAAAAATTAAAGTTTTGTTTAGCATATCAAGCATAAAATTGTGCTGTTGTTGTTTGAAGTTTTTCAATCCCATTGCATAAAATTAAAAAATTAAAAAAAACAACAAAAAACAATGCAATAATAGTATTTTAACAGTAACTCCCTTCTCTTCTACTCCTTCCTCGCCTTAACTAGGAAGGAGGCTCTCTCAGCTGGTGTGTTTCTCCAGGCTAACACCTTTCTGCCTTTTCTCCATCAATGTCCTGCTAACATCAAGACTCAAGTTGTGTGATATAAACATTCTGTCACGGCTGCCGAGGCGAGCCATGTGGTATTGACGGGAGAAAGGACCCAAATCGCAGGCAGTAGATGATAATGCTGGTGATGTTATATTTACACAGTGGTGAGATGACAAAACAGGCAAGAGGGAAGACAAAACTAAAGACCTAAACTGGGAAAGCTAAATGACAAACCTGAGAGGGTACCAGAATGGGGTGAGAGGCAGAGAGACACGGACGAGGGACAGGACACCGTGGACCACAGAGTAACGCAGACTGACACGCCGTAACACAGACGAACCGGCATCAGGCAGGAGAACACACAGGGCTTAAATACACACACCAGTAATCAGGGGATGAGAGACAGAAGGGCAACACAGCTGGGAGAAATCAGAGCTGACGGGACAGGGGAAACGTAAACTGAACACACTCACATCAGACAGAGACCTTCACAATAAGACAGGAAACTCAGACACAGAGAACCAAACACGACACAGAACTAAACAGACAGATTCGCAAACAGTGGGGGGGGGGGCACCATAGACAGACAGAGACAGACCGAATATAACACATAGAACTCGAACAATAATAATCATCATCATAATAAACTAAAAGCGCTGGGTCACCGACCCAGGACCATGACAGTACCCCCCCCCCCCCCCCCCCCCTCAAGGGCTGGCACCAGACAGCCCAACACAAGAAAATGAAAGAAAAACACAAAAACCGCCCAAAACAGAAAACAACCCGACCAGGGCGGGCAGCGGGGGTCCATGAAGGAGGGCTCGAAACAAAACACCGAAGCACAAGAAAGTCCCAAAACAAAACAGGAGTCCAAAAAAGAACAGTTCAGGGGGCCGGCCGTGCGGAAGGCAACGGCGGCGATGTGGAAACAGTTCAGGTGGCCGGCCGTGCGGACGGCAACGGTGGCGACGTGGAAACAGTTCAGGGGGCTGGCCGTGCGGAAGGCAGCGGCGGCGACTCAGGCGAAAGGGGTCCGGAGGCCGGCCGTGCGGAATGCAGCGGCGGCGATTCAGGCGAAGGGGGTCTGGGGGCCGCCCACGACGGAGATGACGCCCGACCAGTGGCCTGGAAGGCGGCCAATAAACCACAGACCCAGACGAGGCTGGACCAGGCGACGCCGAAGGCGAAGACACGGAGGCTGGGCCAGACGAGGATGAAGCAGCTGAAGCGGAGGCTGGGCCAGACGAAGGCGAAGCAGCTGAAGCGGAGGCTGGGCCAGCCGAAGGCGAAGCAGCTGAAGCGGAGGCTGGGCCAGCCGAAGGCGAAGCAGCTGAAGCGGGGGCCGGGCCAGACGATGGCGAAGCGGGAGAAGCTGAGGCGGAGGCCGGACCGAGCGAAGCGGGCGAAGCTGAGGCGGAGGCCGGACCGGGCGAAGCTGAGGCCGGACCAGGCGAAGCTGAGGCCGGACCAGGCGAAGCTGAGGCCGGAGCTGGACCAGGCGAGGATGAAGCCGGAGCTGGACCAGGCGAGGATGCAGCCGGAGCTGGCGACGCTGACGATGCTGATGAGGAGGCTGCTGCAGGCGACGCTGATGCTGATGAGGAGGCTGATGCTGATGAGGAGGCTGCTGCAGGCGGCGCTGAAGCTGATGAGGAGGCTGCTGGTGGAGCAGGCGGCGGCAAGGATGAAACTGCTGCTGCAAGCGTGGATGAGGCTGCTGGTGGAGCAGCTGGTGGCTGGACGGGCTCCTCGGGCCCCCCAGCTGACGAGGCAGGAGGCTGGACGGGCTCCTCGGGCCCTCCAGCAAGAACAGTCTCAGGACCAGTGGGCTCTGGCAGGCATAGAACAGAACCAGCAGGCGCACGGGCCTCTGGCAGGGACAGAACAGAACCAGCAGGCACACGGGCCTCTGGCAAGCACATAGCAGGCTGCAGCTGCACAGAGTATTGACTCTGCTCAGGCAGCGACAGCCGGGTGCAGTCCTCAGCTGGCTTCTTAACCTCCAGGGGTCCAGAGTCAGCTGGGGGCTGAAACCCAGCCTCAGGGGAGGCCCTGGAGTGCATCTCAGTCTCAGAACTGGCCAGCCTTTGAGGAATGCTGACATTATTAAATTTGTCTCTCTGCTTGGAATGGATGGGCGAAGAACAGTGTTTTTCAGGTTGAATTGACTTGTATTGTTGTACAGGTGGAGAAACTGACACAGGATGCAGGGCTGGTGGCTGCTGAACAGGAGGCTGAACTGAGGGTGACTGACATAATGGTTGTGATGACAATGGTGGTGGAGTGGGAGACTGAACGGATGATAAGGCTGATGATTCTTCTGCCAACTGGGCTTCTGACTGGGCTAGGGATTGCAACATAGTTTGCAGTAAGTCTGGCTGTGACTGTAACTGAGCTACGGGTGGTGAGGCTGAATGTGGTGGAGGTGGCGACTGAGCTTCTGGCCAGGCGGCTAACCGAGCTTCTGGCCGGGCGGCTAACCGAGCTTCTGGCCGGGCGGCTAACCGAGCTTCTAGTAGATAGTCTTTTTTATTTTCAGATTCCGGATTAAAAGTCCTGGTTAGCATAACACAGGACTCGGAAGAGGCAGAATGAAAGCAGTCCTTTAAATCCTCAGAGCATGTGTTAACGGACCTTGGAGTATCTGACAAAGAATTAACAGTTTCTGAATTAATCTTTTCACATTTGAATAAACCTGAGTTGACTGGCATTGAATTACTAGACTCAGGATCAACTGACAGAGTGGTCATGAATGCAAGCTCAGATGGAACAGAAAAAACACTGTGTTCCTGACTCACAGAATCTGCCGGTAACTGACGGCCGCGTGGACGTCGCTTCCACCTGGGAGAAGGGGCTAGAGCGGCAGGGGAAGCGGGCGGTGATATGAGGCAGCTCTGAAGTGGCTGCTCCTGCTGTGGGGTGGATAGGCTGGGTGGAATGAGGATGATTCCCAGTGCTTTGTAAAAAGCCTGGGCTGGTGTGAGCTGGCCACTGGGGGGCTGCATGTACATGAAACAGTCACTCTAGCTGACCCCGAGGGCTTGCTTGGCGAGCGAAGGATGACGACGGCGTGACCGCCGTTTTGCCCAGAAGGAGGGAGAAGCCGAATGAACGGGCGGCATTTTGTCTGGCTGAGAGTCCTCTGGTGGACTGGGGAGAGGATCTTCCGGTAAGCCAGGCAGGTCAGCTGTCGCAGTTGGGGGGTGAAGATGAAGCGTGTTGAGGATGAAGTCCTGTACGAGTGGGTTAAGTGAGTCCAGCAACCAGGAGTGATTGGAAACTAGCCGCTGTAGTCGGGCCTCCAGAGCATGACGAAGTTCCTCCCCCTCATGCTCTAGCCACAGATTAGTCCATCTTGAAACTGAATCGGTTAATTCCTCCCGAAGCTCCTTGGAAGGTGCGAATGCCGCTGGGTCCATGTTTGGCTGGTTCATACTGTCACGGCTGCCGAGGCGAGCCGTGTGGTATTGACGGGAGAAAGGACCCAAATCGCAGGCAGTAGATGATAATGCTGGTGATGTTATATTTACACAGTGGTGAGATGACAAAACAGGCAAGAGGGAAGACAAAACTAAAGACCTAAACTGGGAAAGCTAAATGACAAACCTGAGAGGGTACCAGAATGGGGTGAGAGGCAGAGAGACACGGACGAGGAACAGGACACCGTGGACCACAGAGTAACGCAGACTGACACGGCGTAACGCAGAGTGACACGGCGTAACGCAGACTGACACGGCGTAACGCAGACGAACCAGCAACAGGCAGGAGAACACACAGGGCTTAAATACACACACCAGTAATCAGGGGATGAGAGACAGAAGGGCAACACAGCTGGGAGAAATCAGAGCTGACGGGACAGGGGAAACGTAAACTGAACACACTCACATCAGACAGAGACCTTCACAATAAGACAGGAAACTCAGACACAGGGAACCAAACAAGACACAGAACTAAACAGACAGATTCGCAAACAGTGGGGGTGACACCATAGACAGACAGAGACACAGACCGGATATAACACATAGAACTCGAACAATAATAATCATCATCATAATAAACTAAAAGCGCTGGGTCACCGACCCAGGACCATGACACATTCAGAGAGTCTTGTATCTAAACTGGTTAATAATTAAACTTGCTTGTCCTGATGTTGACATCTTTAGAAAAAACATCAGTGCAAATGTAACACTTATTGTTTATCTGTGTCATTGGCTTTTTATAATTTGGACTTACATATATCTTATTAAAACATGTGTGAGGTCCAGAGAGGACAGGTTAAAGTTTACGTAGACCTGTGTGCCCCACCTGATCTCTTTGATGACTTTCCTGTTTTTTCTTGATCCAGTGTACATGATATCTGGCTCTACACGTTTACCTCAAAGCCTCCAAAACTTCATCACTATTGAATTTCTCATCATCCCTCCAGTTATGAATCCTCTCATATATGGATTTAAACTCACCAAAATACGAAACAGGATATTGGGTTCATTTTATTTTAAAAGAACTTCGAAATTAAGAGCTCCTTGTTCACCAAATAAAAATAGAGCAAAATAAAATTTCAAAAATGTACATTATTCTCTTGTACATGACAGCAAATGAAGGCCTCATAACATTAACTATAAATGCACCAAGACAACCAAGTCTCAGTAAAAAGCGTTATTGTTTACTTAAATTTGACCTTTAGACTATCAAAGATCTGAAGACAACTAACACATATTTTACCTTTTGAAAATTTATTATTATTGTTTCTTGTTTTTACATTTTTTCAGATGTAAACTAAAATGCATTTCCACTTCTGGTTTTAGCTTTAATCCAGGTCATCTTATCGTTTGAACTTAAGGTGTCATAATGCCATATCTCTAACACGTTCCATTAAGATGTAAATTGGTCAATTTATTGTCATTTACAGTAAATAGGTTTATGTTTCTCAAGTAACAGACTCATATTTATATCCTTTTTTCAATTATAAAATGTTTGAGTCTCATGAGTGACGTGTTTACTGTGGCTCAAAGTTTAGCCAGTTTTCCGGGTGCCTCTGTAGTCTCGCTCATTGTACACTTATATCACAAGGCTAATTCAGAAAATATAACTGACATGATGTCTATATTTAAGAGAATATCAGCATTATAATGTGAATGTATAATATTGTTGTCAGGCCTCTGTGTAACTGTAGGAGAAAAATAGTTTGATAGAAACAGCATTAGAATAGAATAGAATAATCCTTTAATTGTCCCACAAGGGGAAATTTGGTTGTAACAGCAGCCAGAAAGACACATATAGAAACAAACAGGACACAGAACAGAAACATACACTCATCCCTGTTGGACAACATCTCCCACCCCATGCAGGAGACTGTGACAGCACTGAGCAGCTCCTTCAGTGGCAGGCTGCGGCACACACGGTGTGGGACGGAGAGATTTCGCAGGTCTTTCCTCCTCACTGCTGTCAGGCTCCACAACAAAGACTTTAACTGATCAAACACACACATTCACACACTCTGAGTGCAATACTCTTTTTCTGACAAAGTTGTATTTTTACTCAGTTGTATAAAGCATTTGCATTCTATTTCTATCCTATTGTATATTTTATTCTATTTATTGTACTGTATATAGTATTTTATTTTATTCTATAATTAATGGGAGGTGAAGAGGGACAGCAGACATTAGTCAGGTACAGACGCAGCAGCTCAGTGCTCTGTTATGTTGTTATTTTATAAAGGTAGATGTGCCCTCTGATCATGGATAATCAGTCTAATGAAAGAAGTTTTATTCTGTCAGGATTTAATGAGACGATGAATTTCACAGTACCCCTCTTCTCAGTTACTTTACTGTATTACTGTGGGATTTTGTTCTTCAATATTTCTCTTGTGCTGCTCATTGTCTTGGATGAAAGCCTCCACGAACCTATGTACATTTTCCTGAGTAGCCTTTGCATTAATGCACTTTATGGAACCACAGGTTTCTACCCCAAATTCCTTTCAGATTTACTGTCGTCTTCTCACAGAATCTCCTATGAAGGGTGCCTTTTACAAGCTTTTATCATGTATTCATGTGTGTGCTGTAATTTGTCTATTGTAGCTGTCATGGCCTTTGACAGGTATATGGCTATATGTCGACCTCTGCACTACCACTCTTTCATGACTAAGAGGAGGCTTTCACAGCTGGTGTGTTTCTCCTGGCTGACACCTTTCTGCATTTTTGCCATCCATGTCCTGCTTACAGCAAGACTCAAGTTATGTGGTATAAAGATTCAGAGAGTCTTATGTCTAAACTGGTTAATTGTTAAACTTGCTTGTCCTGAAGCTGACACTTTTTCAAATAACATAAGTGCATATGTGATACTTGTCATTAATGTGTCTCATTGGCTTTTCATAATTTGGACTTACTTATATCTTATTAAAACATGTGTGAGGTCCAGAGAGGACAGAGTAAAGTTTATGCAGACCTGTGTGCCCCATCTGACTTCTTTGATCATAAATGTCACTTTAATAGCTTTTGATTCGATGTACTTGCGCTTTGGCTCCATAGATTTACCCCAAAGCCTCCAAAACTTCATCACTCTTGAATTTGTCATCATCCGTCCAGTTATTAATCCTCTCATGTATGGATTTAATCTCACCAAAATACGAAACAGAATCTTGAGTTTAATTTATTTGAAAGGGAAATGATTTGAATTCAAAAATATTCAAAACAGATGCAGCAATATAAATACAAGTCTTTCTGAAGGCACTTGATTCAGAAACATTTAGTCATGTTTGCCTTGTCTAAGGCAAACATATATTTGGACTAGACTAATTTTACTAATATTCTTTGTTATATTTGTCATAATATGACATATATTTGTCAAATGTGTCATATTTGCTCAATCCAGCACAAACATTAAATGAAAACAACATTTTTTTCATGTTTTTGACTAAGAATTTCATTTTTAAAAGGATTCTGCATGGTTTTTTAAGTACTGTTGTAAAATTCATCTATATACCATTCAGAAATCATCACAAATTGACATTTCATTTCTTTGCCTTGCTGTGTCTTGATGTTCAAGGTATATTAGCTGATATATGTGCAAGTTGATTAAAAAGGTTTATTTCAAAGTGTTTTAGGTTTAAAGTAAACAAAATATTGTATGAAATATTCTGTTGTAAAGGGCTGGTTAGTGCAGGCATCCCTGTGTGTTACATCTCAGTTTATCACAAAGGTCAGTTAACAATGCTTAATGTTTCTTTTTTTTCAATAAACACGTTACATGTATAAATATAAGGATCAATGTTATTAGTTTGTATTTTTTCAGTAGTATTTATGTATTTATATAGGGTTTTTTATTATTATTATTTTGGAAAAAGTAGTAATACTAATTGAACTGTTACCTACTTTTATTTGGCATTTTTTTTTGTTTTTAAATTTATATGTAAATTTCTCTCTGTACATTAATTAATGACACCATAATTCTGTACTTTTTGAAATCTGATCATATATCCCCATTGCTTGACATACTTTAGTACTTACTACTTTAAAAATTAAAGTTTTGTTTAGCATATCAAGCATAAAATTGTGCTGTTGTTGTTTGAAGTTTTTCAATCCCATAGCATAAAATTTAAAAATAAAAAAAAAACAACAAAAAACAATGCAATAATAGTATTTTAACAGTAACTCCCTTCTCTTCTACTCCTTCCTTGCCTTAACTAGGAAGGAGGCTCTCTCAGCTGGTGTGTTTCTCCAGGCTAACGCCCTTCTGCCTTTTTTCCATCAATGTCCTGCTAACATCAAGACTCAAGTTGTGTGATATAAACATTCAGAGAGTCTTGTATCTAAACTGGTTAATAATTAAACTTGCTTGTCCTGATGTTGACATCTTTAGAAAAAACATCAGTGCAAATGTAACAGTTATTGTTTATCTGTGTCATTGGCTTTTTATAATTTGGATTTACATATATCTTATTAAAACATGTGTGAGGTCCAGAGAGGACAGGTTAAAGTTTACGCAGACCTGTGTGCCCCACCTGATCTCTTTGATGACTTTCCTGTTTTTTCTTGATCCAGTGTACATGATATCTGGCTCTACACGTTTACCTCAAAGCCTCCAAAACTTCATCACTATTGAATTTCTCATCATCCCTCCAGTTATGAATCCTCTCATATATGGATTTAAACTCACCAAAATATGAAACAGGATATTGGGTTTATTTTATTTTAAAAGAACTTCGAAATTAAGAGCTCCTTGTTCACCAAATAAAAATAGAGCAAAATAAAATTTCAAAAATGTACATTATTCTCTTGTACATGACAGCAAATGAAGGCCTCATAACATTAACTATAAATGCACCAAGACAACCAAGTCTCAGTAAAAAGCATTATTGTTTACTTAAATTTGACCTTTAGACTATCAAAGATCTAAAGACAGCTAACACATATTTTACCTTTTGAAAATTTATTATTATTGTTTCTTGTTTTTACATTTTTTCAGATGTAAACTAAAATGCATTTCCACTTCTGGTTTTAGGTTTAATCCAGGTCATCTTATCGTTTGAACTTAAGGTGTCATAATGCCATATCTCTAACACGTTCCATTAAGATGTAAATTGGTCAATTTATTGTCATTTACAGTAAATAGGTTTATGTTTCTCAAATAACAGACTCATATTTATATCCTTTTTTCAAGCATAAAATGTTTGAGTCTCATGAGTGACGTGTTTACTGTGGCTCAAAGTTTAGCCAGTTTTTCGGGTGCCTCTGTAGTCTCGCTCATTGTACACTTATATCACAAGGCTAATTCAGAAAATATAATATATACGACATGATGATGTCTATATTTAAGAGAATATCAGTTTCACAGTTTGCAAATTAATTCAAAGACAGGGGAAGAAAGAAGTGATTGCTTAGTAGGTTATAGATTCATGCTGCTTTAAAACTACCTTCTTTCCACAGAGCTGCTGTTAAAAAATAAAGGCCTGACAGTACTATATACACAGCAAGTGTGTTTTTGTTTATGAGTTGGCACCACAGATTGTACAAGGTTCATGTTAGCACAGAATTCTGGGCCCTATGTATAAACAGTCTCTATATATGTGACACAATGTGATGTGTGGAAGGAAGAGAGGACTCAAACACAGGACTCGCAGGCTGGTGAAGGATGTGGATGATGTTTGTTGTGAAGCCAGGATGAACGGAACATGAGAAGACGGACTGACTATACCAATTGAATAAATGAATGAATGAGTGAGGAAGTGAGTGAATTAATAAATTAATGGTTGGCTGGCTGACTGGATGGACTGAACTGAAAACACACATGAGGAATGGACGGAATGACAAGACTGGGAACTGAGGGCTTAGATACACAGTGTGGAGTTGTGATATGATGTGATAACATTAGGTGGCTGCATTATAATGTGAATGTATAATATTGTTGTCAGGCCTCTGTGTAACTGTAGGAGAAAAATAGTTTGATAGAAACAGCATTAGAATAGAATAGAATAATCCTTTAATTGTCCCACAAGGGGAAATTTGGTTGTAATAGCAGCCAGAAAGACACATATAGAAACAAACAGGACACAGAACAGAAACATACACTCATCCCTGCTGGACAACATCTCCCACCCCATGCAGGAGACTGTGACAGCACTGAGCAGCTCCTTCAGTGGCAGGCTGCGGCACACACGGTGTGGGACGGAGAGCTTTCGCAGGTCTTTCCTCCTCACTGCTGTCAGACTCCACAACAAAGACTTTAACTGATCAAACACACACATCCACACACTCTGAGTGCAATACTCTTTTTCTGACAAAGTTGTATTTTTACTCAGTTGTATAAAGCATTTGCATTCTATTTCTATCCTATTGTATATTTTATTCTATTTATTGTACTGTATATAGTATTTTATTTTATTCTATAATTAATGGGAGGTGAAGAGGGACAGCAGACATTAGTCAGGTACAGACGCAGCAGCTCAGTGCTCTGTTATGTTGTTATTTTAAAAAGGTAGATGTGCCCTCTGATCATGGATAATCAGTCTAATGAAAGAAGTTTCATTCTGTCAGGATTTAATGAGACGATGAATTTCACAGTACCCCTCTTCTCAGTTACTTTACTGTATTACTGTGTGATTTTGTTCTTCAATATTTCTCTTGTGCTGCTCATTGTCTTGGATGAAAGCCTCCATGAACCTATGTACATTTTCCTGAGTAGCCTTTGCATTAATGCACTTTATGGAACCACAGGTTTCTACCCCAAATTCCTTTCAGATTTACTGTCGTCTTCTCACAGAATCTCCTATGAAGGGTGCCTTTTACAAGCTTTTATCATGTATTCATGTGTGTGCTGTAATTTGTCTGTTGTAGCTGTCATGGCCTTTGACAGGTATATGGCTATATGTCGACCTCTGCACTACCACTCTTTCATGACTAAGAGGAGGCTTTCACAGCTGGTGTGTTTCTCCTGGCTGACACCTTTCTGCATTTTTGCCATCAATGTCCTGCTTACAGCAAGACTCAAGTTATGTGGTATAAACATTCAGAGAGTCTTATGTCTAAACTGGTTAATTGTTAAACTTGCTTGTCCTGAAGCTGACACTTTTTCAAATAACATAAGTGCATATGTGATACTTGTCATTATTGTGTCTCATTGGCTTTTCATAATTTGGACTTACTTATATCTTATTAAAACATGTGTGAGGTCCAGAGAGGACAGAGTAAAGTTTATGCAGACCTGTGTGCCCCATCTGACTTCTGTGATCATAAATTTCACTGTAATGGTTTTTGATGCGATGTACTTGCGCTTTGGCTCCAGAGATTTATCCCAAAGCCTCCAAAACTTCATCACTCTTGAATTTGTCATCATCCGTCCAGTTATGAATCCTCTCATGTATGGATTTAAACTCACCAAAATACGAAACAGAATCTTGAGTTTAATTTATTTGAAAGGGAAATGATTTCCATTAAGGTTAGATTTCCTTATTTAAAATAATTCAAAAATATTCAAAACAGATGCAGCAATATAAATACAAGTCTTTCTGAAGGCACTTGATTCAGAAACATTTAGTCATGTTTGCCTTGTCTAAGGCAAACATATATTTGGACTAGACTAATTTTACTAATATTCTTTGTTATATTTGTCATAATATGACACATATTTGTCATATATGTCATATTTGTTCAATCCAGCACGAACGTTAAATGAAAACAACATTGTTTTTTCATGTTTTTGACTAAGAATTTCATTTTCAAAAGGATTCTGCATGATTGTTTAAGTACTGTTGTAAAATTTCTGATGATTTCTGAATATACCATTCAGAAATCATCACAAATTGATATTTCATTTCTTTGCCTTGCTGTGTCGTGATGATCAAGGTATATTAGCTGATATATAACACGTTACATGTATAAATATAAGGATCAGTGTTATTAGGTTGTAATTTTTTCAGTAGTATTTATTTATTTATATAGGGGTTTTTATTATTTTGGAAAAATAGTAATAGTAATTGAACTGTTACCTACTTTTATTTTGGCAGTTTTTTGTTGTTTTTAAATTTATATGTAAATTTCTGTCTGTACATTAATTAATGACACCATAATTCTGTACTTTTTGAAATCTGATCATATATCCCCATTGCTTGACATACTGTAGTATTTACTACTTTAACAATTAAAGTTTTGTTTAGCATATCAAGTATAAAATTGTATTTTTCAATCCCATAGCATTAAATTAAAAAAAAACCAAAACAAAACAATGCAATAATAGTATTTTAACAGTAACTCCCTTCTCTTCTACTCCTTCCTCGCCTTATCCTTCCAACCAACCCTCAGCTCTATCATATCTTCTTTCTAATAGCAGATCCTCTAAATTCAAAGTGAAATATATTTCTAAAGCACGTTTAAAACAATAGCTTTTGACTAATGTGCTATCATGTAATAATAATAATCAAATGACAAAAAAAAACACGGGACAAAATGACAGAATTTAAGGAAGGAAAAATAAAAAGAGAAAACATGAGTAAGAAATACCACAAAAAAGTAATCAAATCTTCTGATTTAAAAGACAAAAAATAAAAGTGGCTTTTCAAATGGGTTTTAAAAATGTCTAATGTTGGGGTGATCCTGATGTGAAAGGGCATTTTGTTCCACAGTTTAGGAGCAGCCACAGCAAAGGCCCGATCTCCTCTGTGCCTTAATCTGGACCTCAGGAAATGTAGGAGCATGTGGTCTGCAGACCTCAGTGATCTTGAAGAATTGTACAAATTAAAAATATCAGAAAGGTACGAAAGGGCGATAATCCATGAAATACCTTAGAAACAATTAATGAGCTAAATAAAGCTTCTACAAGGATAAAGATCTGATATGATCCATTCATCTCACCTGCTGTATTATACTATTTCCAAACTGTTTGGTACAAAGATAAATCAGAGGTCAAACCAGATCATCAAGGAACTATTATTTGTAAATATAGTTTCATTTTAAAAATGTAATAATTTTAATCATTTTGAACAATTAAAACGCTTAAAATGTAAGACTTCCCTCAAAAAGAATGAAACCATCACTACCGCTACTCCTTCCATCTTCACAGTCATATCTATCTCCTGCTCCTTCACACACATGTATTCTATACATGCTATACATATGCATACTATACATTGCATCTAAAGTGCTCTTTCTTGTCATGAAGCCTGAAGTCATACTACTGCTCACACATCACTCTTCCACCTTTACAGTGCACCTGTTTTATTGTTTATTGCAAAAACCTGACTTGTTGCCTGCAAAACGCAAGTAAGTACAGGGTACTGCACCTTAGTCACTCCATAACAAGACCCGCACCCCAGAAAAGTACAGGGTACTTACAGTGTACTTGTTTCATTGTTTGTTGCAAAAGCCTGACTTGATGTCCTCAAATTGAACTTAAATACAGGGTACTTTCACCTTTGTGGCAGGTTGTGTTATAATGTGTTACCTTTCATTAGTTTACATAAATTCATTACATATGTTTGTGACACACGCTAGGCACAGATACACCCACACACAGGTCGTTGTCATCAGATCCCACATTTATTAAGAGTGTGCACTGAATTACAACAGAACACCGTCTGACAGCGGTCGGTTTCCCCAGCGTCTCTCTCCTCCGCTCCTCTCCACCTCACTATATAAAGGAAAGGAAAACCACCATCAGTCCAAAATCGCCATCAGCTGTTCTTACCAGCACCGCCCCGTTGAGCTCACTGCACCACTCCTCCCCTGCAGCTGCGCCCCGGACCACACCTCCGCCACAATGTTAAACTATAAACACTTAAAATCATATAGAGATCAGTCTCAATAAGCATATGCATCAGCGCGTTCTTCTGGTTTTTACACATTAAATAAAAAATGAGTGAAACTAAGCACATTTCCTGCACATTTTTTTAGGTTTGTGGTGGCAGATTTCTTTTCTCATGTATTAGTCACATATTTAATCATATCACATTAGTTACAGTAATATCACTTTCTCACTTTATTATAGTAAGAGCACTCCTGTCACCAGGTGCATGTGGAATGTTAGCACAATGAGGCCATTGTAATGGGAGACATTAAATATATAGAGGGACTCTATATCTAGAGTATCAGGGATGTAAATCCGGCTGCAAATCCTTAGGTGACAGCCAAGTAGAAAACAAGGTTATAATTCTCTCTGTGAGGGAGAAGGTATACACCCCCGTCCTTGGGAAGGACTCTTCTGTCCTTGGGTTTATTGTTTTTAGCACTTTGTACCAAAGCAAAGGCTGCAATGCCACTCTGTCTGTCTCTCTCATCATGGTCACCTAAATGCAGCGCACAGTAATGGCAGGTTTTGTAATATGCACTGTTAGTTGATTATTTACCTGCTGCATTAACGGGAGAGGACGTGCAAACGTTACCGCTGCTGCTGGGTTGAGTTACATGAGTTCGGAGCGGAATTAAAAACACAACATTCATTTAAGGTTATCGCGTGTTTTGTGAACAAATGCTTTTGCATATTCGTAGTGTTTCCTCCCTTAAATGAAATATCTACTTTGCAAATATTGCAAGTTGCCCTGTTGTCATCCGTTCTCGTAAAGTATAACCAAACTTTTGAGTGTTTGAGCCACTTAGGCGCCGTGTTTCCTGCCAGGTAAATGAAGCTCCGCAACGTGGTGACATCATTCGGGGCGACTGGAATCGATAAGGGAATCGTTTGTTAAAATGGCCAACAATTCCAAGGAATTGAAACAGTGGGAACCGGTTCTCAACAAGAACAGGGTTTCGATACCCATCCCTAGATGTAAGCATCAGTTATTAATTAAAGCCAGAAGCAGTGACTGCAGCACTGCGTGGCAAGTTCTAATCCCTATAGCATGTTGTTTCACCTAAAAGCAAAACTTTTCCTGTGATGTTTCTGGCTGATTCTGCCAGTTAGGTTTGTTTTCTTTTTCTAAGAGAAAGACTGTTTTGTTTTTTTACACTCAGACATGTCTGGAACTGTGCCTAATATGTTTTTGGGGGTTTTTTTGCAACAGTGCACTTAGGAAAAAACCTGCCAGGTATTATCCCTCTGGTGGTGATATTTTGTGTGCTGATGATTTAAAAGCAGGCTTGCAAGATTGGGAGTAAAAGCGCTATAAAACACTTTAATTGAGAGCAAATATATGGTGAGCTTCTCTTTAAATTACAATGGGCTTCTGAGGAAATTCACCTAAAGGGGCGCTGACCATATTAGATGGTAAGACCTGTGTTTAAAAGGATTGTAGCAATTCAATCCATTTCAAAAGCAAAAAGAATTGATTTTATTTTTGGAATGACGTAATATTGCTGTCAGTGGATACTTAAATTAGGGCGCGGTTTTCCACTATCAGCAACGATTGGTAAAAACTAAGTCAACTAAGAGTGACCTAGACAACGCTAGGATGCAGCTGAACAGCTGAGGCAGTGGGGAGGTGGAAACTGGACTATGAAGTGGCCGGGGCACTGTAATGAGAGGAGAGCACAGTCAACTGGATCCGGCAGACAATCAGTGATCCTCCACAGTTAAACTGAGTTGCCTTACTTGGTTTTAGGTGGAGGTGACAGGTGGGGCGGAAGGCCCGGATACAGTCGAGGCGTGGGGAGGCAGGCAAGTGAGTGGCGGGCCAGTTGGCAACGTCGTACCAGCAGCAGGTGGCCCAGGTCCAGGAAAGCGGGGATGAGGGAGCCAAGACCCCCACTCCAGGAGCTACCTCTGAGGACAAGAAAAACAGGTAAGTCTTCACACGGGTTCTGGACAAAGCACTCAAACACCACTTGACTAACATGGGATAGCAGATACTCAGGCGATGAACGGTTGAGTGCGCAGGTCTTATATGCTGCCGGAATAATTGCCCACAGGTGGTCAGCCAGGGAGGAGCAACCAATCTCCGCCTAAAGGAGGAGGAGCCGCTGTTGGAGACCTGCAGGTACCCACCCAGACCATGACAATAACAGGTGCAGTGGCCAGAGTATTGCTGGAAAAAAATCATCCCAAGGGTGGAATCTCCAGACTGAGATTGAGACTGGGTGCTGATCAGAAGTCTTCAGAGACCCAGCGAGAAGTAGGAAATATTCATGGCATAGCTGACAGCCCAAGCAGTGGTTGAGGTCAAAGGTCCTACTAGTGATCATGAGAAGATTCAGGAACCACAGCAATAACCATAAAGCTGTGCTGGAACGAGAGAGTGAGGGGTGAAAAGAGCACCCTCCTCCAACAAGGGCGTGCTAAGCTCCAACTAAGCGACTGCAGAGCGAGTCTCTGTGCCAACCAAGAGGGATCAGCGAATGAATACAGATGACAACTGATTAATCAGTCAGGCAGTTACATATGTTAAACTATAAACACTTAAAATCATAGAGACATCAGTCTCAACAAGCATATGCATCAGTGCGTTCTTCTGGTTTTTACACATTAAAATAAAAACTAAGCACATTTCCTGCACATTTTTCTTAAGGTTATTGTTGAAAATTTCAGGGAATAAGTCATTTTTTCTGCTTCTTTTAGGGTTAAACATTATACAGAGGCCAGGTTGTTAGTGTGAAATACATTCTCATTTACAAAATATTTAAATATTCTTATCTTTTACAATCTAAAAACCAAAGGAAGACTCATTATAACACAGCTATATTGTGTATTTTTGAAGGAAGGGAAAAGTATGTTGCTTATCAAACATATAATAACCTTAGTCACTGTGCTGATGTTTTACACTCAAAACAAAGGTCCTAATAGACAATCTATTAAAGCTCTATAGAGAGCAGTTACATAAGACACAAAGAACTTTATTCGTAAAAGTGAATTTCATTTTTTTTTTATTATTCAGCTCAACAAGTGAAAGCACCACTTACATCATGCTGACCACGTAATTGTGGCTGACACACAGAGTATATAAACCTCTGGTGACATACTTTGTCACTTAGACAGTACACAGAGAGATTTCATTTCACCCTGACTTTAACTTGTAAAAATGTCATTTGCTCTCAGTTTGAAATGACACCTAGTAAGGTAAACTAATATTTTATTATGGATAATGTTTCAGTAATTACTGTTTTTACTCTCTCAGGTTTAAGTGATATTGCAAACTACAGGGTCATTCTCTTTGTTCTCACTTTACTGTGTTACTGTGTGATTTGGCTGGTAAATGTGACGATAATTGTCACAGTCATTGTGGATAAAAAACTTCATGAACCCATGTACATCTTCCTCTGCAATCTGTGCTTCAATGGACTCTATGGGACAGCTGCATTTTATCCCAAGTTTCTCTATGATCTTCTGTCCACCACTCATGTCATCTCTTATGCAGGATGCCTTTTACAGGGTTTTGTATTGCACTCTTCAGTTTGTGCTGACTTCTCTCTTCTAGTTCTCATGGCCTATGACAGATACGTGGCTATATGTCGACCTCTTGTGTACCACTCTCTGATGACTACACAAAAAATTTGTATTTTAGTATTTTTTGCTTGGCTTATTCCCATTTACCTTCTCTTCATGAGCACAATAACAACAGCAGTGTTGAGGTTATGTGGCTCACACATACCAAGAATCTACTGTGTAAACTGGTTAATTAATAATCTGGCTTGCTCTGCCTCTGTAGCAAGAATTGTTATTCCTGCTTTTAATTACACCTTTTATATCGGCCATGTCCTTTTGGTTTTCTGGTCTTATGTACATCTGATCAAAACATGTCAGTCATCCAAAGACAACTGGAACAAATTCATGCAGACATGTGTACCACATTTATTCTCTTTAACAGTTGTTGTTCTGTCTTTTCTTTTTGATATGTTATACATGCGATTTGGCTCAAAGGAAATACCACAAAGTTTTGAGAATTTCATGGCAATGGAAATTTTCCTCATCCCACCAATTATTAATCCTCTCATGTATGGATTTAAATTGACACAAATAAGAAACAGAGTTTTGAATTTTATATGTGGTAAAAGTTCAGCTTTGAGACTAAAGTCATGAGTGTTTCCGCAGAGAGGGGCAAAGAAATCTGTTGATATATGTACATATGTGATTTAAGCGAAATGTGATCTGTAGTGTAAATGAATAGATACTATGACAGATACACATTTCCAGACTGTTTTCATTAATTGAAATATAAGTAGAATTTCCTTTTGGTTCTGAAATTTAAAAAAGAAAACAACACACATTGAAATTAAACACATTTCCTGTACATTATTAGTTTCTGTCTTGTATGGACAAAAAAAAGGTTTCATGTGGTTACATCTTTTTCTGATGTTTAGCTTCTTTTTCTGGTTGACTACAATGTTTTTACTCACCTAGTTTTGTTACACTTAATTATAGTATCCTTGGGTCTAAAATTTTATTCTCAGGTAAGTATCAAAATGGTACTAAAGCTCTGCCAGAGGTGGGAGTTGAAAAACTCTCTGACCTAGGCCTCTGCACACCTTTACTTTGAAAACAGTCTTTTGGGTTTTCTTTACATCCAAAATTAAGTGGCTGTCATCACACCAGGCTACAAACCACTGTACAGGGAGTGCAGAATTATTAGGCAAGTTGTATTTTTGAGGAATAATTTTATTATTGAACAACAACCATGTTCTCAATATCAAAGCTGAATGTTTTTGGAAGTAGTTTTTAGTTTGTTTTTAGTTTTAGCTATTTTAGGGGGATATCTGTGTGTGCAGGTGACTATTACTGTGCATAATTATTAGGCAACTTAACAAAAAACAAATATACCCATTTCAATTATTTATTTTTACCAGTGAAACCAATATAACATCTCCACATTCACAAATATACATTTCTGACATTCAAAAACAAAACAAAAACAAATCAGCGACCAATATAGCCACCTTTCTTTGCAAGGACACTCAAAAGCCTGCCATCCATGGATTCTGTCAGTGTTTTGATCTGTTCACCATCAACATTGCGTGCAGCAGCAACCACAGCCTCCCAGACACTGTTCAGAGAGGTGTACTGTTTTCCCTCCTTGTAAATCTCACATTTGATGATGGACCACAGGTTCTCAATGGGGTTCAGATCAGGTGAACAAGGAGGCCATGTCATTAGTTTTTCTTCTTTTATACCCTTTCTTGCCAGCCACGCTGTGGAGTACTTGGACGCGTGTGATGGAGCACTGTCCTGCATGAAAATCATGTTTTTCTTGAAGGATGCAGACTTCTTCCTGTACCACTGCTTGAAGAAGGTGTCTTCCAGAAACTGGCAGTAGGACTGGGAGTTGAGCTTGACTCCATCCTCAACCCGAAAGGGCCCCACAAGCTCATCTTTGATGATACCAGCCCAAACCAGTACTCCACCTCCACCTTGCTGGCGTCTGAGTCGGACTGGAGCTCTCTGCCCTTTACCAATCCAGCCACGGGCCCATCCATCTGGCCCATCAAGACTCACTCTCATTTCATCAGTCCATAAAACCTTAGAAAAATCAGTCTTGAGATATTTCTTGGCCCAGTCTTGACGTTTCAGCTTGTGTGTCTTGTTCAGTGGTGGTCGTCTTTCAGCCTTTCTTACCTTGGCCATGTCTCTGAGTATTGCACACCTTGTGCTTTTGGGCACTCCAGTGATGTTGCAGCTCTGAAATATGGCCAAACTGGTGGCAAGTGGCATCTTGGCAGCTGCACGCTTGACTTTTCTCAGTTCATGGGCAGTTATTTTGCGCCTTGGTTTTTCCATACGCTTCTTGCGACCCTGTTGACTATTTTGAATGAAACGCTTGATTGTTCGATGATCACGCTTCAGGAGCTTTGCAATTTTGAGACGGCTGCATCCCTCTGCAAGATATCTCACTATTTTTGACTTTTCTGAGCCTGTCAAGTCCTTCTTTTGACCCATTTTGCCAAAGGAAAGGAAGTTGCCTAATAATTATGCACACCTGATATAGGGTGTTGATGTCATTAGACCACACCCCTTCTCATTACAGAGATGCACATCACCTAATATGCTTAATTGGTAGTAGGCTTTCGAGGCTATACAGCTTGGAGTAAGACAACATGCATGAAGAGGATGATGTGGACAGAATACTCATTTGCCTAATAATTCTGCACTCCCTGTATATCAAAAAAGTAAATGGTTATGTTCTCTTCTTTGTGAAGCAAATTGTGAAAAGGAGTAACCTGCCCTGTCCCTGGCACGACCTTAAGGAGCACTGGTACTTAATCAATTAAAATTAATAATACTGTTCCAGCTGATGATTTGTACAAATGATACCATTTATTTGAAATGTCTCCACTCAATTTGATTTGCTTTTGAATAAAAATAAATAAATTAATAAATAAAGACTGGAACGTCCTAACCACAGAGCAAAGATCAACAAAAAGCAGCCAAGCATAACTTGTGGGTCTTCAAGGTAATTTAAAAACAAAAATGTCATGCTATTTATAACATCAGCTGTACCCTATCCTTGTAAACTATAATGGATCTTGCCTTCTGTATACATTTTCCTTTAAGACACCTAAAACACATTTATTAAAACATTTTATAACTAAAGGTGTTACTGTTGGTACGAGTCTAGAGTCATTTCTAAGAGTCAATGGAATTTGGACTGAGTAGCCACATAGCCACCAGTAGCTTTCCCTCACTCTCACGTTCTCGTGTGACGGATTGTTATCATCCTCATCTAAACTACATACTGGTTGACTATTTTCATCCTCTCTCTCGGCTTGCTCTGGTTCAAACTGGAAAGGTTGAAAAGAAGCCATTTCCAGTGCACTGCTAACTGTGAACTCGATGCGGTACAACCGTGTGACGTCACTACCCAGAATGCATTGAGAAGTAAATGACAATGGCGACCTACTGGTAAATCGGTTTTATATAAAATGTGCGTAAAAGGAAAACATTTGACGTATTTTAATGCCACATATATGTTGTTGAAAGCACAGTGCATATTTTAGCGCAAACATGTGTTAATAGGGTTCCCTTTAAGGGTGTCCTACTCCCTACCTTTACAGGGACTTCATTCTTCTATGTAGCGTCATATAAAATAATTTATTAACAACAGTCTGTGGTTCTCTCATGAGGCTGGATGAAGTGGGCAGGATGGAGGATCTAAAGTGCAGACTCTCATACGAAAAATAAATTAAAAAGCGGCTTCATTGCTGGACTTAAGAAATACAAAAAATAAACTGGAATGAACTGGAAATTAATCAAACAGTAAAACAGTGTTTTCCAAAACAGAAAGCACTGGATACAAGACCCAGGAACATGAGAGAATTTTATTTCTCTGCTTATTGAAATAATGAAAAGCTTCACCCCTTAATACTTATGGTTGAAGTAAAATGCAGCACTTTAAGCATTTCACATGGTGAAGAGCAACTGCGTATTATTCAATCTAACCAGTAAGTAAAGTCTATAGAGTAAGGCGTGTGCTGCTGTCATCACCATGGCACCATGAACAACTACAAAATTGAACTTAAATCCATCTTGTCTTGTCCTTTAGTCATTTTTTTTCTTGTTCCATAGACCAACAGAGGCTGAATTCCCAGGTGTGTGTTTTGTTGTTGAGCCAAAGGCAGTAATTAACAGGAGGTGTAGAGGAAGAGCAGATAGTGTTAGGGATGTAGCTACAGCAGCTCTTTCCTCTGTACACTCACAAGTTGTTACTTGTGAGTGTACATCAGAAAGTCTACATCAGAAAGTACGTGGTTTTTCATATCATGGATAATGTGCATAATGTAAGAAGTTTCATTCTATTAGGATTTAATGAGACGATTAATTTCAGAGTACCCCTCTTCTCGGTTACTTTACTGTATTACTGTGTGATTTTGTTTTTCAATGTCTCTCTTGTGCTGCTTATTGTCTTGGATGTAAACCTGCATGAACCTATGTACATTTTTCTAAGTAGCTTTTGCATTAATGCACTTTATGGGTCCACAGGTTTCTACCCAAAATTCCTTTCAGATTTACTGTCGCCTTCTCAGACAATCTCCCATGAAGGGTGCCTTTTACAAGCTTTTATCATGTACTCATCTGTCTGCTGCAATTCATCCATTTTAGCTGTCATGGCCTTTGACAGGTATCTGGCTATATGTCGACCTCTGCACTACCACTCTTTCATGACTAAGAGGAGGCTCTCTCAGCTGGTGTGTTTCTCCTGGCTGACACCTTTCTGCATTTTTGCCATCAATGTTGTGCTTACAGCAAGACTCAAGTTATGTGGTACGAAGATTCAGAGAGTCTTATGTCTAAACTGGTTAATTGTTAAACTTGCTTGTCCTGAAGCTGACACCTTTTCAAACAACATCACAGCATATGCAACAGTTATCATTTATGTGTCTCATGGCTTTTTTATCATTTGGACTTACACCCATCTTATTAAAACATGCGCAAAGTCCAGAGAGGACAGGGCAAAGTTTATGCAGACCTGTGTGCCACATCTGACCTCTTTGATCACATTCCTGTCTGTAGTTGTTTTTCAGTTTGTGTACATGCGATTCGATTCCACAGATTTGCCTCAAAGCCTCCAAAATTTCATCGCTACTGAATTTGTGATCATCCCTCCACTTATGAATCCTCTCATATATGGATTCAAACTCACCAAAATACGAAATAGGATTTTGGGTTTAGTTTGTTTTAAAAGAAAATGAAACACCTTCAGAGTTAAGAGTTTCAAAAATAAAAAGACAGCAAAATCACAAAAATGTACATTATTTTGTTGAATATGACTGATAAGAGCGGGCCTCGCAAAACCAGCTAACAATGCAACATCTTATAGAACTGTTTTACATGTTATATGTGTGAATACAATAGACTTTTGTATATTAAAAGCTTAGGTTTAGTGTGGTCAATTCTTTCAGTGTTAGCTTTTGTATTAATATTATTTTGTAAAGGTTTTTATCAAGAGGAGAGATGCAACACCATTTGACCTTAGAACTGAAGAAGCTTTTCGGATGAGAGGTGAAACGTCTTCAAGCAACTTAAAGAAGTCCAGACGCTTTTCTTTCCAAGCTCCTTAGACTACGATGACCTGGATGACTGAGAACCTTCACAGACAAACCAGGGTTTATAGGGTAACTCTAGGGTTTATCTATATATTCCCTTATTTAAAAAGTGTCTGTGTGTGTTTTATTGCTCTCATTTTATATAAAATGGAGATGTGATGTATTAGACACAGAAAGGGTTCATGTTCATATTTGTTTACCGTAGGTAGTTTAAAAATAAACTATAAACTGAGATAATTGACAATTTAGTCAAAATTAATTGAACAGTAATGTTGTTGACTGAGAGTCTGTGTCTTCAGAAAGAGTTATATTTTTATTGTTGCATGTAGTTTAAACATTTTCCCCTTGAGAAACACCACCACTAATAATAATAGACCCAAGCTTTTAATTAGATAATAATAAAACTGGAGAAAGCAAACTGGAAATGAACCAAAAAATGGCATTTTAAAAAGTAAAAAAAATAAAAAAAATGAAATGAATGAAACATACAAAGCATATAGCATACATTATCTGAGGTGGTATATTTACACATACAACATGCTAATAAAATGCTATAAGATGCTGCATTTTAGTGTATCTTATGAGGCCTGCTCTTATCACTCGTGCAACAGAGTAATGTAAATTTTTGACATTGAACCTTATTATCTTTTTTCAAATTTGAAAATAAAAAATCTATTCTCTTTAAGAATTTCCACCTTACTATGGTGAAGTGGATTGTGTGTCCCATTGACTTCAGGGGCTATGTGCCTGGCTGTGTTTTTGCCTGCTGGCTGTTTGAAGGGCCAGGCAAAGAACGATTCAGATGAAACCTTATAAGAGGAAAATCAAAGGAACAGTTTACGAATTCCCAGGTGTTTGTTTTATTGTTGAGCCTAAAGCAGTACTTAACAGGAGATGTAGAGGGAGGGCAAACATTGTTAGGGATGTAGATCCAGCAGATGTGTGCTCTGTACACTCACATTTTTATTCAACTAAGAAGATAGATGTGTTCTCTTGTCACGGATAATGTGTCTAATCTAAGCAGTTTCATTCTGTCAGGATTTAATGAAACAGTGAGAATATAATACCCCTCTTCTTATCCGTAAGGCCAGTTATGTTGTGGGGATGGAGCTGGACTCCCTCAAGGTGGTGTCGGAGAGGCGGATGCTGTCCAAGATAAAGACAATGTTGGATAACACCTCCCACCCACTCCATGACATGCTGGTCAGTCACAGGAGCACATTCAGTGAGAGACTGAGATTACCGAAAAGCACCAGCCTGTGGCTATCTCCCTGTACAACACATCCACTTAACACACTGTTTACTGCTACAGCTACACATGTTTCTTTTTCAACAATTTATTAATAAGTGATTTTATGTATGTATATATATATATATATATATATATATATATATATATATATATATATATATATATATATATATATATATATATATATATATATTGTACTATTCTTACTTAGCGTATTGTCTGTCTTGTTAATGTTTGTTTATAATGGAGCACTGTAACAAAAAATAATTTCCCCCAGGGATCAATAAAGTATTCTGATTCTGATTCTGATATCCTTTAGTTGTTACTGTGTGATTTTGTATTGCAATATCTCTCTTGTGCTGCTCATTGTCTTGGATGAAAACCTGCATGAACCTATGTACATTTTACTGAGCGGTTTCTGCATTAATGCACTTTATGGGACCACAGGTTTCTACCCAAAATTTTACACTTTCCTTTATAACTTCTGTATTAACATATATGCATATAACATTAAACTGGCATTGACTCCGAGCTACATCGTGACCGATTCATTTCTGTGCTTCCTATTGTCACAAACATGAAACCATAAAATGCAAGTAGGATAAGGATTGATTTGAAAAGCTAAAATCTCAAAAAAGGCAACTTGTATGAATGACTGCTGTATGCTGTGAGCTTTTTATGTACTTCTGTAACCTTGCTCACACTGATATTAAAAAGCTAGTTTAGATAAATATAGAATACCTGACATCTATATATAACAGTTCACAAAATAGATATAGATAATAGAACCAAAGATAGAACAATATTTTCTATGAATTTGGAATCCACACAGTGGGTGGCTGCTGCTTTAAAAGCTGCCTCCCTTTTTTCAGATAGGGTGCTGTTGCAGAAGGATATAGACGTATAGCACGAAATCCTATAACCAAGTAGCCAGTATAGTATACAGGAACATCTGCACTGAGTATGGCCTGAAGGTCCAAAAGTTAAACATGAATCCAGCAGGCAGAACAGTGTGTGGTAGGGGTGGGAGAGGTCACGTATGTGTTTGTTTGCTTTGGTCAGGCATCATCCCAGATGTGGGGAAGTGGAGTCCCATAAGTATTCTCTGCTGTCCCCACCACTATATTCAGGGATTGCCAGTCTAAAGCAAAGCAGGCTCTTGACCAATCAGAGATGCAAAGAGAGTAGTAGAGATGGGAAAGGGAAGGTGACCTTTTCTTAATTGGGGCAAAAGGCTCTCTTTTACAAGAGCTCCACTGTGCAGTGAACAGGACAGGTCTATCTGTACGCCCAGGAGTTTCGTGCTGCTGGCCATCTTCACTGTGGTGTTGTTGAAAAGAAGTGATATGTGACTGTGCTGGCTCATGCTGATCTCCTTTTTTTATTCAGTATTTAGTGTTAAGGTGTTATTACAGTTCTGCAGTTGGTTCACCTGCTAACTTATTCATTGATGTCCTGGATGAGACTCACAATAAATTATTATTCTATTCTATTCTATTTTATTCTATCAGCATTCTTCACAATTTTGTTAGTGGGCCTCGCCTCAGACCCACTAACAAAAATGCCGGACTGGTACTTGTGTTTTTACCTTTTTAATATTACACACTAAAAAAAAAAAAAAAAGGTAAAAACACTCTGTGTGTATGACTGAGTGAATGAGATGAGTACAAAGTGTTTTGAGTGCTCAAATTGAGTAGAAAGCCACTATGTAAGTACCAGTCCATTTAAAAGTACCAGTCTGGGTCACCTGTATGGAGAAAAAAAAAAAAAAAAAAACAGAAGAGAAAGCAAACAACAAAGAGCAACATAATAAATAAATAAATAAATAAATAAATATTAATATTACACACTAGGGCAGCACGGTGGCACGGTGGTTAGCACTGTTGCCGCACAGCAAGAAGGTCCTGAGTTCAATTCCACCATTTCTGTGTGGAGTTTGCATGTTCTCCCCGTGTTTGCGTGGGTTTCCTCCGGGTACTCTGGCTTCCTCCCACCGTCCAAAGACATGCAACTTGTGGGGATAGGTTAATTGGATAATCCAAATTGTCACTAGGTATGAATGTGAGTGCGAATGGTTGTCTGTCCCTGTGTGTTGGCCCTGCGACAGACTGGCGACCTGTCCAGGGTGTACCCTGCCTCTCGCCCTATGACACCTGGGATAGGCTCCAGCGCCCCCCGCGACCCTGAAAAGGATAAGCGGAAGCGAATGGATGGATGGATATTACACACTCTGATGGATCCATTGGGGGCAACTCGGGAGGAATCTGGGGGAATCAGGGAACAATCCATCGATCTTCCAATTGATAAACAATCCAGTTTAACAACAGAGCCCGAGAGCGCCTGAGCAACAGTATCTGCTAACCTCTGCTAACTAGTGTTGCTGAACTAGTATTTAGTCTAGTATTGAGCACTAAATGGCCTGAGGGGAGAAGGAAGCCAAGAGTGTACAACCTGGTCTTAGGGTATTTGCTGGTGTGGTAGCCTCAGCCTCTATGGATCTTGTACCTAGGGCTTGTTCCTGTGCTGCTATGATTAGTACCTTTGTGCTGTCTTTCAGTCTCGCTTTATAGGATTTCTTGATACCAGTCACCTCTTCTATCTTCCAGTGGTACATACCATTCAGGGACCTTTGCTTCCATGATGATTCCTCTTCTTTTATCTCGGGTTTCTGCTGCCTGAAGTATTCACTAAGCACTCTATAGGTCGTGATCATTTTCCTGATGTACTCCTGGATCTTTGTTGTTTCATCCTGGATAGTGGTCCTGTAATTCTCTAATTCCTTTCACTTAGTTTAGTCTCAGGGTTGGGGTGGACTTGTGGTGAAACCATTCATGCCTTGTTAGGAGCTTCGATGTTTTGGGGTCCGTGGCTTCTTTCTCCTCCTTTGTCTCACTGATTATCCCAACAGGGTATTTGATGAGATGTTGATTGCCTAAATCTTGCATTCTTCCCATTCAGCTGTCTCCTCAGGACTTGCCTTACTTTCTGCAGATATTTGGTGTTTGCTGCCTCCCAGGGACTTGTTACTTTCCAGCTCTTTATTCTTGAGACTATGCCTTGGATAGCTGCCACTGTGATGGTTACTGGAGCCTGTTCAGGGAAGCTGGTGTGGTCTTCACTCCGATCTCTCTAGTATACCTCTTCAAACGGCAAGCCAAGGTTGTGAGTCTTTGCTTGGCAGTTACCAAGTAGGAATGGGTACTGGTATCCAGTGCCATGATGGCACAGGTTGTGACATAAACGGTAGTAACCAGACCGAAAAGTAGAACACATTTCGGTGCTTTATTTCAGTGCTTTTTTTTTCCTGAGATGTCATACACTTCAGATTCTAGCCAATCATTTTACCTTTCCAAGGATAGTAGGCGGGCCCAGGTACGTACGTTCTTTTAGAGCAGAGCTACAGATTAAAAATGCCCAAGGCGAAGCAGTCAAAAGTCTGGCTGTACTTCACAGCAAAATATGCAAACTCAGCAGCCTGCAACAAGTACTTTAAGGTGATACTGTGCAAAGGAGGTAACTCCTTGAATCTGACGACGAACCTGGCGACTTATAGTGTTTTGTTAAAAGCTGAGAAATGAACCGTATTTGATAGCTTGCTGCGAGACCTCACACCGAGCACATCTACTGCGGGTATGGTGCCTCGGACCCGGGGTTAGCAACATCCCCCAAGAACCCGCGGAGGAGAGTCCAGGCCCCTAGCCCTGCCGGTGTAGCAGAAATGATGACGGATGATGATGGCAGCAGCAGCCGTTCTCCTCTGGGTCAGTAGCTTAATGTAGTTCGTGTTTAATTTACGTTGTGTAGGCTAACCACGTTATTAAATCAATGCATGTAAGGTGAACTAGCAAACACTGTCGTAGTTACATGCGGCTGTCTTCTTGTTTGATGGCAGGTACTCCCTTCACCCTGGCCAAAAAGGCTAAAATGACCAAAGAAAAAGTGGGAAACAGCAACAACAACATGAGAGGTTTTTGGACAAAGTTTGTGTTTATTCCATTGTTTAAGCACTGCCTCCAGCCAAGAACGATACCATATATGCCCTATAGCTGCAGAAAGGGCTAACATTGTTATCTTTTTACAAAAAACAGCTAAACATGAGAGGTTTTTGGACAAAGTTTGTGTTTTCCATTCTTTAAGCACCGGTTCGAGCACCGGTTCGAGCACCGTTTAAGCACCGGCACCATTTCAAAAGTACCGGTTTGGCACTGGTTTCGGATAAAACCTAATACCCATCCCTATTTCCAAGGCCTCAAGTATGATTTTATTTCTTCGTCACACCTTTTTGCAGCTCCGATGTTTGGCTCACTTCCCTCCATCTTGTCTTGGCTTCTAGTCTCCTTCTACAAGGAGGGTACTGCTCCTTGTAGCTGTTCATCTTGTAGCCAAGCACCTCACTGATCACTGCTGCCATAGTGTAGATCAGCTGGTTGGTTTCGATGATAGTCACAGTAGGGATTTTCCATAACCTTCAGATGGTTCTTCATATGGGCTTTGTAATCAGCCATAGAGGGTCCAGGTTTCCAGCTTAGCAATGATCATATCTGTCAAGTCAGGTGTTCTTACAATAAACACCTCACACACATCAGTTGGCCTTGGCACTTGATACCCAATCTCGGAGGGTCGAGATGATATCACCCCCCTGACCTGACGACCTTGTTCCCCCCTGGTGTAGCATTCGTGTTGTACCTTGTCGATCTTTAGTTGTGATAGCAGTTTTTTCTTCCAGATGTTGAAACACTGAGCAACCAGTTGTTTCGCCATTAGTCCAGATGTTATGTGTAGTGGAAGTGCAAAATAAGTTGCAGGTGCGGATAATCACCACATCATAGGAGGGAAAGTAGCACAAAACACAAGACAGGGCCTAAGTAAAATAGGAAGTTAGCAATAATAACTAAACTGAGAAACACAAAGTAAAAGTATAAACTATAAATAATAAACTGATCTAAATAGTAACTGGAACAATTAACTCAATACTTAAAATACTAATACAAGAAAAAATACAAGATGAAAATGTAAACAAACAAACTAGGCATTAAACAAAGAATATTTAATAATAACAGAACAAAATTCTATACACTGAACCCAGGACCAGAACACCTTAACCACTGTACACTGCAAAAATCAAATTTATAAAACACTACAGGCCAGACATCTAGAGTTAACATAATCTAATTTTTACAGCAATTTTTACATAATTCATAGTTAGAAAAAATATTACTTAACAAGTTAACAATTCACAAATTCTTAAAGTTTTCTAATATCAAAAACACTCATCTGTGAAGGTTCTTCAGTTCTAGGCTAGACCTGAAGAAGCTCTCGGATCAAATCAAATCAAATCACTTTTTATTGTCACATCACATGTGCAGGCACACTGGCACAGCACATGCGAGTGAAATTCTTGTGTGCGAGCCCCACAAGCAACAGAGATGTGCAAACACAACAACACAAACGAGCAAAATACAAGAATGGCCAACCTGAAACTAATAAATATATGTACAATATATAATAGTGTATGCATTTCTGGAAGTGTATACTAAATATTTTCCTACGTGTGTATGTGTGTGTGTGTGTGTGTGTGTGTGTGTGTGTGTGTGTGTGTGTGTGTGTGTGTGTGTGTGTGTGTATACACATTTTTACAAATTAAATAGTAAAAAAATAAAATAAAATAATAATAATAATAATAATAAAATATATAAAATATACAGAGTTGAATATGTGCAAAACAAGTGGCATTTATATACAGTGTGGAGTGCATAATGTTGAATGAGATGGATGAGAGGTGCAACGTCTTCAAGCAACTTAAAGAAGTCCAGAAGCTTTTCTTTCCAAGCTCCTTAGACAATCAAAAATACTCAATTACTGAAACTGAATGCAATTTTTTTTATACGTACGGAAACGAGTTATTAGAGGACCGGCAATATGAGTTTGAATTCCCAGCTGTTGTGCTGTCATCATCAAAGCGTTTATTAATAGACGGTGCTGAATGAGAGCGGAGTGAGAATACACAGCACAGTGTAGCTGCTCACTCTGCATTTTGAACACTCGTCAGGTATAATCTGAACATTTGAAATTGTGAGTATTGCTCTCTGATTATGGATAATGTTTCTGTTGTGAGAATGTTCACTCTCTCTGGATTTAATGAGACAAGGAATATCAGACTTACCATCTTCTCACTCACATTAATGTATTACTGTATGATCATATTAATCAATGTGTCTCTGATTGTGCTCATTGTCTTGGATGAAAACCTCCATGAACCTATGTACATTTTACTGAGCAGTTTTTGCATTAATGCAATTTATGGGACCACAGGTTTCTACCCAAAATTCCTGTTAGATCTGCTGTCGTCTTCTCACAGAATCTCCTATGAAGGGTGCCTTTTACAAGCTTTTATCATGTACTCATTTGCTTGCTGTGATTTGTCCATTTTAGCTGTCATGGCCTTTGACAGGTATCTGGCTATATGTCGCCCTCTGCACTACCACTCTTTCATGACTAAGAGGAGGCTCTCTCAGCTGGTGTGTTTCTCCTGGCTGACTCCTTTATGCATTATTTCCATCAGTATTCTGCTAACATCAAGACTGACCTTATGCAGATCAAAAATTGAGAAGGTCTTCTGTGTGAACTGGGTAATTGTTAAACTTGCTTGCTCTGACACAGACACCCTTTTAAATAGTGTTGTTTCATATGCAACAATTATCGTGTATATTTCGCATGGGTTTTTCATAATGTGGACGTACATGCATCTTATTAAAACATCTGTAACGTCCAAAGAAGACAGGGCGAAGTTTATGCAGACCTGTGTGCCCCATCTGACTTCTTTAATCACATTTTTGATTGTAATACTTTTTGATTTGATGTATATGCGATTTGGCTCTGCAGATTTACCCCAAAGCCTCCAAAACTTCATCGCTATTGAATTTCT
This sequence comes from Rhamphochromis longiceps, assembly GCF_057381845.1. NCBI lineage: Eukaryota > Metazoa > Chordata > Actinopteri > Cichliformes > Cichlidae > Rhamphochromis > Rhamphochromis longiceps. Next base: position 29,482,524 of record NC_140572.1, read on the forward strand.
CGTCATCCCTCCAGTTATGAATCCCCTCATTTATGGATTTAAACTTACCAAAATACGAAATAAAATTCTGAGTTTTGTTTACCGTAAACAAAAATAACCACTTTAATAAAGTTTAATCACTCAATGTTTTTCTCATTATTTCTTTGTTCATAGACAGTGACAAAACAGGGTGCAAATTCATGTTTCAGTATTTTGTCAGGGATACATCCCTGAGCCCCATCATTTATCCAGGAAAATAATGGGGATTTGTTTCAGCTCATTGTTCATTTTTATTGAAATTATTTGTTGTTATATGAAGTACAAGATGTTTTTCTGCTGCTGTATGCAAATCAAATTGAAAATAGACACACAAATACACATGTGGAATGTAAGAGAATTAAAAACATTTGTCTTAAACTGAAGCTTTTTTGTGTCATAGCATAAATAGAACGGAAAAGGGTTTGAGGAACTATTTTACTATTTTATTTTAAAATGTTCTTGGAAAAACATTTTTTCCATCAATAGGATTTTTGTCAGGCATGTGTCAGGTCAGAGATCAGGTTTCCTTATTAGAAGCATACAATCATACAATTGAATCAGTAAGACTAAGGAAAATTTCAGGCTTTTATCTTTAATAGTTTTTGAGATATTCATATTAATTCAAACTTTGCTTTAGATTTCCATGTGTGAAAAAAGACCTTGTATAAGTCAAACTTTGGAACGTACAATTTTCAGGCACAGAGTTGGGTGAGCAGAAAATCTTCTAAAAGTCTGATAGTTTAAGATGCCCCAACATTTCTGCCATATCCTGTACAATATATATTTTATTTTACCATCTATTTCCATACAGAGGACTTATGTTCAAACTACCAGTTATTCAAAGCCAAAATAAAGCACAAAAAACTGTTGTGATGTGAGTATAATTTTGGCATCTGCATCTAGTTACTCAGTTGCTGTTAACATTCAGCAGATCAAAGTGTACAGCTGACATTATTTCCAATGTGGCATTAAAAAAATCAAATAAATGCACTTTGGGTTACTGAGTTTCACGTACAGAACACAAAAGCAGTAGAAGCCAAGACCATATTTCGTCTGTACACTGAACATGGTCATATAATAGATCTTAGGTCTCTTGAATCAGGTATCTAATTTATTGGACCAATAAGCTGCCCAGGAGAGCCCCAGCTGCAGCCCAGCCAGCTGACCTGGCATTCATCCCTGTGCCCACCCTGGATGAGGCCACAAAGGCTCCAGCTGCTGCTCCGAAGGCTGCACATCCGGCTCTGAGCCATGATGAAGTCAAGCCTGCTTCATGTCTGCTTGCTGGGTTCGCAGACTCTTTCTGTTGGGGAAAAAAGGGACTGTACTAGGCAATCTTTCAGTTATTTAATACACTGTGGGTTGTATTCCAGTACAGTGTGTTAGCATACTTGATTTTTGCAAGAATAAGTAAAGGACGTAGTAGCATTGGAGTAAACACACTTAAATGGATTTGGGCAGTAGTTTGGGAAAATGGGAAAACAGCTAATCTAAAAAATCCTGATGACAATGCATCTGCAAAACATTTTGGATGCGTATAATATTCCTGAAACTTAAAATAACTTTTTCAGGTAAGTGATGTGAATTTAGTGAAATAAATTGTATTTGTGGAGTCAAATACCTCAACCCAGCGTGAAATATTTACATAATTTACTTCTGGTTGATTGCCATTAAATTAGGGAGGCCCAATGAATTAATCCTTATCATAATTTGAATGAATTGTCATACATGTTCCACTCTGATGCTTCAAATGAAGCACAAATAAATAAATCAAACTGATGTGTTATGGATATAAATGAGGCTGAGATGCATGAAAAACTTTAGGAATGTATTTTAGGAAAGCTGTAAAGACCTTTGTGTTCACATAAAAGAAACTTAGTCTTATCTAGAGCGTTTTGTGCGTTCATCATGGTCGGACTGTCAACTCCATTTTTACTCACCTTGTACTGGACATTGGCACCACTGTCCGGCACAGCCAGGCTCTTCTGCTCTGCTTCTGGAACTTAATGAGTGACATTTTGACTTTGTTCTTACAGAGTATACTCATTATTGTGTAACCACACTCAGGATCACTTTCTCATACTCACAGTGGTTGATGACATGTCGATGATGACTTGAAGGTATTGTGAATGCCCATTTTGGTCTTCTGCTAAGCTCCTCCAGCAACTTTAGGTCTGCCACAGTTTTTCCATGATCACCTTTATTAAAGTGCACGGTGTTCATCTTATTTGTCCCGTTAGTTTCCGTCTCTTTGTAGTGCCTCTGCATCCTACTGATCGCCACTTTCAACATTTTCTTTGCATCTTCATTTTCTTTTTTCAGCTGTTCCGTCATCTCTTTGAGCTTCATCACTTCTTGCCTGTGATCCATCAGCATTTGCTCCGTGTCTTTTTCTTTCTTTACACACAATTTCTTTAAGCCTGCAATTTCTTGCTCTTGTGCCTTCATCTTTTCCTCAAGCTTTTCTTTGTCCCCTTCACTCCTTTGCTTTGTAGACTTTATGAAATGTCTTTTCACTGCACACAGCTCTTTTATCACCCTGTCTTTTTCCATAATGTCCTTCTTGAGTTGAGTGTTTTCAGTGTTTAGAATGCTTATCTTTTGTTCATAATCTTTCTTTAACCACTCCTTCTCATCTTCTGTTGTCACCTTCAAAGCCCGAACCTGTCCATCTTCCTCTTTAGCTATCTTGATCATATCTTCTACTGTCCTTTCCCTCTCCTCAACTGTCTTTTTCAGGACATTATTCTCTGCTTTAACCTTCTTCAGTTGCCTCACAGTCTTTTTGGAGCTCTTTTCCAGCCTTTTGTTGCTTTCCTGGAGATTCATGAAACTCTGTACCAAGTATCTGGCATCGTTCTCCACCACCGTCTCCTCAATCTTCTCCAGTAGTGCTCTAACCTGGATGTCTCCGACCCTGTTTAAGTTATCAAAAACATGATATCTGTTTCCACATTTGTCCACAAGCTGCTGCAGAGCTGGCCGTCTTTCAATGTGCTCTTCAATGGGAGTGACTCCCAGTTTGTCTCCCCAGGTGAACAACACAATACTTCGCATCCACACCCAGAGACCGAACAAGCTTAAGTGTTCCTCTGCTCTAATTCTGTCGGTTTCAGTGAAGGTCTCATCGGCACGTACAACCACCAGGACAGCATGAGGAGTAGGAGCCCACGGGGATGCACTGCTAGTAATTCGATCCTGTACTTCCCATGGAGTGTCCTCGGAACAGTATCGTCCATGCCATCCTGGAGTGTCCACAACAGTTATTTGCAGTTTGCCAGCACCACCCTCCCTCTCAGTGACCTGTGATGTTGACTGTCCCACAGCAAAGACTTCACCACCAAGAAGATTGTTTCCAGCTGAGCTTTTCCCAGCCTGCTTTTCTTAAAACAGTAAGTACAACCACAATGAAACACCTGGAACCAGAGACAACAGCAAAAATGTTTTACTTGGGCTAAGGAGAAATGAGTCCAGGTAATTTATCATATTACAAACATTAATGTTTGTAGTATTATAAAAATGATTGTACCCGATCTAATTTTCTGAGCTACATAAGTAATAACATCACAGTTTGTGGTGGATGGATGATTAGTCTGTTGAATGCAAATGTTGATATGTGTAAATAAATATCACTGAATCTCTGAGTGCTAATGATTGTATTTTTTTCCCCTTTCCACTAATGCCGTTATGCCTCACAATTGGTGAAGATGGCAGTTATGGGCCTGGGAGAGGGGTATAATTTAAATCATTTTGATTTATTTTTCTTTTTTTTCTACTTTTTTTTTTATTTTCACATTTTGTTTTGGTTCAATTATTATTATGTCTTGAAAAAACAAATATGATAGGTGCATGAAGTGACGCTTACCCAGTAGAAATGTGAGGGTTCTTTTAACCATATGCACATTCATTCGCCTTAAAGTCGCCCTCTCCTCCACCTTTTTCCTTTGGCTCTCTGTTATCCTGGACAGTTTGTCATTTCTAGTCACATAACCAACTCCTCCTGCTTTTATATTTTCTTCAACCACTGCATCAATCTTCTCCAAAAGTTCTTTAACCTGAGTGGGATCATCTTCTCCCCAAGTGCTTGTATCTAAAAGGTGGTATCTATACATGCATTTGTCCAAAAGGCTTTTCAGAAACTTGTATTTTGCAATGTAACTCTCCACAGACATCCCTCTCAGCTGCTCATATCTCGTGAATATTACTATCGTGTTCCTCCACAGGGTGTCATTTAACTGCTCCAGAGGTCCCTCTACTGTCCATTCCCGACCTCTGTGCGAGCTGATCGGTATAACCATGAGGAAAGCATGAGGTCCCGGTGGGCACATGGCCACGCAGGCTGCTGTGTTCATATTTACCAGGCTGGGGTCTTGGACAGAATAGTGAATCCATCTTTCAGGGGTACTGACCACAACCACTTTAAGTCCTTCATCAAGAATAGTTTGTCTCTTAACACACATCTTCACATCTCTGCTGGTGTCAAACATCTGTCTGCTGAGGATAGTGTTTCCTGTCAAACTCTTCTCCAGCCAGTCGTGTCCCAAGAGCACAATCCTGAGCTCCTGGAGAATGTGTTTGTTCTCTGCCAGCAGAGAGGACAACATGTCACTGAATTACCACAACTCTGGCATGCAAGCAGCTGATGTGAGACAAAGCCCTCCCACTGGTTTCACAACTTTCCTCTGAACTATGCAAAATGCTGAAATTCTCTTAACTGCAATGAATTATGTACAGAATAAGAAAATAGAACAAATTGGATTTAATATACTAAAATCAATCAGCCTTGCAAATGTTGTATGGATACATTTAAGACATATAAAAGTATAAGTCGGGAACATACCTTTATGGTGTCTGTGAGCCATTAAAACTTCATCAGTCACTTTAAAGATGATTCACTACAGTTAAAAACCCTGTTTTCCCAAAAACAAAGCGAAGTGGAAAAATATCGTCCAGCCCAGTGTCAGCCTGAGCTTTAATGCTTGACTCAGCTCTCTGTCTGATGAAAGGTCAAAGTCCAGCCCGTACCACTCTGCTAGTGGAAGATATCATCTAATTAGCTCACACAGGTAACATTTCTGTAACAGTATAATTACATCAAGGAGCCAAGGAAGCCAAGGCCTAAGTTCAGTGAGTGTATTTGAGGATCTTTTCTGTGTTCTTACATAGTAGTTAAACATGCTGTTAGTCCTCCAAAAAAGGTCCAAACTACTGAGGGAGGAACTCTTTTAAGACATCTGTGTATGCAGAACCCCAATGTCCTGTATACATAATATATTGCATACAAAAGCCAATATGTGTGCAATTCCAGTAATCTAAAGTTTACTGAAGTATATTTTAGCATTTGATTGATTGCTGTGAGATAATCATTTCCGTAATTTAGCAAAATCAATACATTAAATAGATCGTTTAATTGTAATCTTGGTAAAGGGCAGTATTGTAGTGTCTCCTTGTATGTTTTCGGGTCAGTTCATTTTCATTGAGAAATCTGAAATCTAAAACTGTTAAAATGCATTAAACACCCTTGCTTCCTGATTAACACCAGATAAACCTAGTTTTCTTACATGTGCATTACTGATGATTGAGTGGATCAGCTCTTCTGACACAGCCGAACCCTGATATTCACATTAGATTAACAATGCTGTTAGGACCAGGGTGAATCATTTTGGGGCCCTAGTTAAGATTAAGATTTTGTTCTAAACTAAGAAACGTGAATTTTGTCATCTACTTACATCTTATGCTCTTTACTGCTTTCCATTTATGTATGCTGTATATTGCACTAAGTAGATTAGACAAGAATACTTCACTTTTTCCCTCTCCCCCACCTTCTGAGACCTTATGCCTTAGCCAATCCTCTCTCTCTCTGTCTGGCCTACCTGATCACTAGAAGACCGCTAAGGCCAAATGTTAGCTTAAAAAGTTGTCTAGCAACCACATCAGTAGCAGCTTGAAACTTAATGCAGCATTGTTTGATAAAAGTAAAATCCAAAATGTTCATGTTATCTAGTTTGGCTTACTGAGATGTTTTATTGGTATGTGATGTGTCTGAGGCTGAGAGACCACGGAGCCCGAAAAACATGATTATTAGGCTGCAAAAATATTTTAACATAATAATAATAATAATAATAATAATAATAACAATTGGATTTATATAGCGCTTTTCAAGGCACCCAAAGTGCTTTACAATGCCACTATTCATTCACTCTCACATTCACACACTGGTGGAGGCAAGCTACAGTTGTAGCCACAGCACACAATATAAGCTACTAAACAACAGTTAGCTATTGTAGTTCATGAGATTAGTGTCCAGAAAATCCATAGTTGTTTTTTTTTTCTTTTTTTTTTCTTTTTTTGTTTTTTTTTTCTTTTCTTTTTTTTAAATGACATCAGAAACAGCAGTATGCGACATTACGTGATGGCAGAGCTTCAGTTCATCCTTTGTCATTTTTTTTTTTTTTTTTTTTTTTTTTTTTTAAATAAATAGGACAGGGGGAATGAATGAGAGAAAGAGGGGGAGAAAAAGAAAGAAAACCAAAGGGGAGAAGAGACGGTGAGAAGGGGGGGAAGAGAGAGAAAAAAAAAAAAGAACTCCTGGGTCACCTGTATGGAGAAAAAAAAAACAAACAAAAAAAACAAACAGAGGAGACAGCAAACAACAAAGAGCAACATAATAATAGAGAAAACAAAGCACCATCACAATAAACTAGCTAGTCATAGATATCAATATTTACTAAATAATAAACGATATTGTGCAGCACGCAAGATAGACAGCGCACAGTGTGCTTTGAGGCAGCAGCCAAGAAAGCTTTAGTCCGCGTCTGTGAATACCCATGTGTGCATACCTGTGTGGATCAGCATGCTTGCATTCCAAAGGTTTCTCCATGTAATGATCTGCTAGGGAGTGTGGGGGGGCCACAGCCCCGTCCTCCAGGGTGTGAAGCAGGTATGGAGGAGATCAAAACTCCAGACATCCAGAGGCCCCCAGAACACAAGAGACCATGGAAGACCAACAGAGGGGCAGCCGCGCCACTGTTCCAGTAAGAGCTGAGGAGAGTCCCAGATGAGGGCTCGCCCAGCAGCCGCGGAGCAGAAGTCAGGGGGAGTTGCAGTGACGCGCCCGTGAGCTCCGCCGGCCCCCAGCTGTGCCTGAGTGACCGAGCCCCAGGCCAAGAGGCCGGGGGCACCCCACCTCCAAAGAGGCCCGAGCGAGCCCCAGGCCCCAGGCCCCGACAAGCGGCCGCCAAGGAGTGAGCCGGTGTGTACCCGGACGCCCACCCCCAGACACAAAGAACCACCAGAAAATCCATAGTTGACATGTGGACCCTCAATATACTTTTGGTTTTACTCTCAAGTTTTTGATAAAAATCAATGCTTCATATTTTGTTTTTCGGTAAACCTGAAAAACCCACTTGTTATCATAGTTTTGGATTTTTTATTTGTTTTTATTGTTTATGTTTTAAATATTTAATTTAAAGTGCACAACAACTTGATTATACAACCACCCAATGCAAGGTTTATGCAACAGCTGATTAGATTTTTGATATAAGTGTACAATGTAACAATGTACAGGTAACAATGTAGCTAAAATAGCTTTCACTTGAATAGCATTCTACTTCCTACCCCTCTACTGCAAACAGCAACACAAATTTACATCGTAATGAATGTGATGATTAGAGTCAGACACAACGACACCTCAAGTTCAAATAATAAGACAGAAAGGATTAAAGAATTAAAGATGAAAAATAAATGAAGGCTCATCTATCAGTCCACTGGCCTATCTAGTTCAGGGTTGCGAGTGACTGGATTCCATGCTGTATAATAGATGATTGATCATTATTCAATAATAACATAATTAATTTGTAAATGTGCAGAGAATTATGGATGCAAGTTTTTAAAATTTTGCAAAAGAAGATATGTAAGCAACAAGAGATGATCTTTTAGCATGATTATAGTCTATAAGAGCATGTCAATGCTATTGCTCTGGGATGAGCCATAGGCTTTGCTGACTGAAACATGGAGGAAATATTAACCACAGACGCTGTTTTATATATCTATTACCATTTATCTACAAAGTGCATAAATTAAAAAAGAAGTAAAAGGTAGAATATAAAAACTAAAAATACAAAACTCGATGTCACATTTCCTGAGAAAACAGAACATGGAACATTATCAATTGATCTTTGTCAAAAACAGTAAAACATAGTGTGGCCTTGTCCCTATAAGTCATCTACAACAGAATGGCTCACATAGTAAATTCTTTACTCTAAGGAAAATGCTGCATTTTACGCTTGTTTTTTTAAGTAAACTAAACTTGATGTAAGTTAGTTTCTTGTAAGATTTAAGTAAAGTCAGGATTCTGTTTTGTATTTTGGTGAGTTTGAATCCATATATGAGAGGGTTCATAAAAGGTGGAATGATGAGAATTTCAACTGTAATGAAGTTTTTGAGACTTTCAGAAAAACCTGTGTACTCAAATTGCACATATATCGACTGAAAACCAATCACAACTATAAATGTGATCAAAGAGGTCAGGTGGGGCAGGCAGGTCTGCATAAACTTTTCTCTGTCCTCTCTGGACCTCGCACATGTTTTAATGAGATGTGTGTAAGTCCACATTATAAAAAAGCCATGAGACACATAAATGATAACTGTTGCACATGCTGTGATGTGGTTTGTAAAGGTTTCAGCTTCAGGACAAGCAAGTTTAACAATTAACCAGTTTACACATAAGACTCTCCGAATGTTTATACCACATAACTTCAGTCTTGATGTTAGCAGGACATTAATGGCAAAAATACATAAAGGTGTCAGCCAGAAGAAACACACCAGCTGTGAAAGCCTCCTCTTAGTCATGAAAGAGTGGTAGTGCAGAGGTCGACATATTGCCAGATACCTGTCAAAGGCCATGACAGCTAAAATGGACAAATCACAGCAGACAAATGAATATATGACAAAAGCTTGTAAAAGGCACCCTTCATAGGAGATTGTTTGAGAAGACCTTAGTAAATCTGAAAGGAATTTTGGGTAGAAACCTGTGGACCCATAAATTGTGTTAATGCAAAAGCTACTCAGGAAAATGTACATAGGTTCGTGCAGATTTTCATCCAAGAAAATAAGCAGCACAAGAGAGATATTGAAAAATAAAATCATGCAGTAATACAGTAAAGTGAATGCGAAGAGAGGCACTCTGAAATTCATCGTCTCATTAAATCCTGACAGAATGAAACTTCTTACATTAGACACATTATCCATGATCAGAGAAACATCTACCTTCTTAGTGTAACAACATGTGAGTGTACAGAGGAAAGAGCTGCTGTATCTACACCCCTAACAATATCTGCTCTTCCTCTACGCCTCCTGTTAATTACTGCCTTTGGCTCAACAACAAAAAACACACACCTGGGAATTCAACCTCTGTTGGTTGGGGGGGGGATACGTGACTGGCTATTAGTGGAAGTTTTCCTTCTCTTTGCTGTTTATATTTGTCCATGTAACTGGATTCTCTTTTGCCAGAAGCCGAAAATGTCCACAAATGACGAAAACCTGAGACAGTCGTGAACCTTTCAAGGAGTGCCCAGTTGACCAAAATTACCCCGAGGATGCAGCGAAGACCGCAAAAGACCCAAGAACAACATCCAAAGAACTGCAGGCCTCACTTGCTTCAGTTAATGTCAGTAAGAAAGAGTTTGGCCAAAAATGTGTTCCAAGATGAAAACCACTGCTGAGCAAAAGGAAAATGAAGGCTTGTCTCAGTTTTGCCAGAAAACATCATGATGATCCCCAAGACTTTTAGAAAAATAACTCTGTGGACTGATGGGACAGAAGCTGAACTTTTTGGAGTGTGCGTGTCTGATAACATTCAGTGTAAACGTCACACAGCACTTCAGAAAGACCATCACCAAAATATGGTGGTGGTGGTGGTAGTGTGATGGTCTGGGGCTGTTTTGCTGCCTCAGGACCTAAATGAAGGTAAACTGAACAATAAATTCTGACGTCTACCAAAATATTCTGAAGGAGAATATCTGGCCATCTGTTTGTGACCTCAAACGGAACACAGTTGGGTTCTGCAGCAAGACAATAATCCAAAACACACCAGCAAGTTTACCTCCGAATGGCTTAAGATAAACTAAATGAAGAAATTCGAGTGACCTACTTTAAGTCCTGACCTGAATCTGACTGAGATGCTTGACGCATCAATAAATGAGTTGATCTGAGAGGACCTACAAAGTTATTTAAAGGGTTTATCCTTAAAAGTGACAGGTTAAATAATAAAAACAGTCGTATTTGTAATATTGAGGTAGGTAATTGATTAGTGTGATTAGTGCATGCAAATATAGACATGTGTAGTGCAGAGTGCTAATGATTGCAAATTATTTCCTTTACACTAATTTCATTATGATTCTCTTGTCAGCTGGTGACAATGGCAGTTATGGTCCTTGGGGGTGTTCTAATTTTAATCCTTCTTATTTTTTCCTTTTTTCCCACATTTGGAATGATTTTCATATTTTGTTTTGGTCTGTCCTGTGGGTGGAGGAAAGTTCAATTATAATCTCTAGGGGGTTAAAAGAAAATGGTAGGTACATTCAATGATTCTTACCCAGTAGAAATGTGAGGGTTCTTTTGACCATTTGCACATTCATTCGGCTTAAAATCACCCTCTCCACAATATTGCACAATATCCACAGTATTGTTTTCCTCCACAGGGTGTCATTTAATTCCTCCAGAGGTCCCTCTACTTCCATTCCCGACCTCTATGTGGGCTGATCAGTATAACCATGAGGTCCTAGGCTAGGAGGAGGAGTTGGCCGTCCGACTGCGGTCTGGAGTGTGGGGCCTCCCTGCTGCTGCGGAGTCGGGGCGGTCTGCCTCTCCCCACCGCAGGGAAAAGGGTAACACCACCTGGGTCTGGGTGCAGTTCCCCCCTCCAGGGGCAAGGGACCCGGTTCGTAGAGTACGCTTGGGGAGTGTGATCGTGTGTACAGCGTCTCTTTATGTTTGGTTGAGTGTGGAGTAAGTGCATATGAGAGCATGAGGGTGGGAATGGATGTTTGTATCTGTGTGTGCCTGTATGTCTGTGTCTATATGTCAGGTTGGGTATCAGGCGCCACCTCTCTGGGGACATCTCAGGCCCTCCAAGGTTTGGAGGCCTATCTCCCCCCACCACCACTTCCCCTGCCAGTGGCGGACTCCCTCAGACATCGGTGCGTTGGTGGTTCTTTGTGTCTGGGGATGGGCGTCCAGGTACACACCGGCTCACTCCTTGGCGGCCGCTTATCGGGGCCTGGAGCCTGGGGCTCGCTCGGGCCACTCCGGAGGTGGGGTGCCCCCGGCCCCTCGGCCTGCGGCTCGTCACTCAGGCGCAGCTGGCTGCCGGCGGAGCTCACGGGCGCGTCACTGCAACTCCCCCCGGCTTCTGCTCCGCGGCTGCTGAGTGAGCCCTCATCTGGGACTCTCCTCAGCTCTTTCTGGGACAGTGGCGCGGCTGCCCCTCTGTTGGTCTTCCTTGGTCTCTTGTGTTCTGGGGGCCTCTGGATGTCTGGAGTTTTGATCTCCTCCATACCTGCTTCATGCCCTGGAGGACGGGGCTGTGGCCCCCCCACACCCTCTAGCAGAGTATTATATGAAGGAACCTTTTAAAAAACAAAAAACAAGCGTGTCCATGCTCACAGGTGTACACACGGGTGATCACACCCACAAACTACACCCTTTTTGGCTCCTACCTCAAAGCACACTGTGTTCTGTTGATCTTATGTGCTGCACAATAATGTTTAATATTTAGTATTTACTGTCATATTCCCATATATCATTGTGATGCTGTTTATTCTATTACTCTTGTTCTCTTCTGCTTGTTTTCTTTTTTCTTTCTCAGCAGGTGATCCAGGTGATCGATATATGCATTTTTTTCTTTCTTTTTTTTCTGATCATTCTGTTGGTTTTTGTTTTTTGCCCTTCTCCCCCGTCCCTCTTCTCAGCTGTTTCTCTTTCCCTCTTTCTTTCTCCCCTTCTTTCCCCCAGTCAAGTCTGTCCCGCATTCAGCAAGTGAAAATAAAATAAACAATAAAAGGTGAATCAAATGGACCATTACGGCGAGGCTGGGATGGTCAATTTGGTAAAGTAAATCCGTTGGGCATCTTTCTTTGCCTTTAGACAACAATTCTGATGGCAAAAGAGCCAAACGGGACAGGCAAAAAAAATAAAATAAATAAATAACCATGAGGTCCTGGTGGGCACATGGCCACGCAGCCTGCTGTTTTCATATTTACCGGCCTGGGGTCTTGAACAGAATAGTGAACCCGTCTTTCAGGGGTACTGACCACAACCACTTTACCAAGTCCGTTATCAAGACTAGTTTGTCACATCTTCACATCTCTGCTGGTGTCAACCATCTTTCGGCCAAGGATGGTGTTCAATCATTTCCTAAGAGGACAATCCTAAGCTCCTGTTTGTTCTCTACCAGCACAGAGCACATGTCATTCATGTTAACACGCATTTTCATGTCGCTGCTGGTGTCAAACATTTTTTTAATCAGATTTGTAAAATTGTAAAAACTATTTATTAGTCTTGCCTTCTCCGAGTTGTCTTCGAAATGTTTTAGGGGCTTTTGATCAAACAAGACAGCTTTTAACAAAAGCAAAAATGACACTTTTTCAGCTTTGCTTCCTCAGAAACCCATTTTTATTAATTATTCCGATGCAGAGTTAATGCCACAGCTGCTGTATTGCCAGTCTGTAAGAGTCCCTGAGTCAGAATTAACTCGATTCAGTGACTGTGCAATATCGTACATCATGCAAAAAGTAACTGACTACAGTAAGAAACAATGATTAATTACAAATTGTGAAAAATGCTTTGTAAGCATCCACTGTGAGTACAGCGTTCCATCTGTGGTTTAATTAGAAGTGAGGCATCGCTGATGCTATTTACAGCTCCAGAGTGTTGAGTGTGACCTTTGCAGATAATTTTGTAAACTGCACCCAGGACAGCTGGGTTTAAATCTTCATCTGCTGTAGCATTTTCTTCACAGTTTAGTAAGATAAACTTGTGGTGCATCTATACCTTTTCTAAAGCTGAGCATCTCATAGTCATCATTTACATAATGTACATATTTATACAGACTCGATATCCCGTCACACCTTGGACATCCGATTGTTAATGTGTCATTCAAAAGGTCTAAAGAGCAGCTAAATACATCTCTACAATATCTAAAGGTGAGCATGACATTCATCATTTGTGTTATATACATATGTTCAGTTTACACAGTCCTCACATTATGTCACACTTGTGACTTAATACTGCATGTCAAATGAAAATTGTGGATGTGTTATGATGAATTACGGTGGATGGATGCCTGTGTGAAAGTTCTTATGGAGAAGTGATGGAAGGTGGAAATGGTTAAATCAGATCCCTGTGTTGACTCTAGTGGACCCCTCCCGTCGTCTATGGTGTCAAAACTGAGTTCCTTTCACCTGAAGTGCTGCATGCACAGAGAAACTCACACAAATCCAAATAAGTCAAAGGAGTAGGAGTTGCTTTGTGATCAAATTCTTTAATATTCTCAAGTGTTTAAAATTGAAGAAAACATAAAAACAGCTGTAGAAAACAAAACAAAAGCTGAGGCGAGAGGTTCCACTAACTGGATTATCTTTGAGATTTCAGAAAATCGTGCAGCTAATCTAGTGTTGTAAATTTTAACGTCACATTTGATCGCATTTAGGAATTAAGAAAATGGGGAGGGAAGAAAAGACATTTGTAATATTTCTTTACTGAATAATAAAAAAAAAAAAAGCATCCAGTGTTAAACGTTTTTGCAAATACTGGTTTGCACTTCTCAGCAGCGTCTTCTGCTTAAGAAACTGATTCATACTAAATAAGAGGATTTGATGGGCTGAATTTCTATCCGGTTGTTGGTTTTGATTTGATGGAAAATAGAAGAGACAAGTGAGGATCCTAAAGCTTTTACAAATATTTAAAGTAATCTCAAAGTATCTCTGTGTACAAATGTGGATTAATTAAAAACAGGTTTCCTCACAAGAGCTGATTACATCCATGCCAACCTCCCAGCTCTACTAGTACATATGTTTATGTACTTAAACAAAAACTTTCAGTCCTTCACTACCACAGCGGTTAGCGTCTATGTTTTCACACAAAAACATAAGCAGCACTAATTAAGGCTTGCATGAAATCTGTAGTTAACTAAAGAAAAAGGGAGGTATAGGACATTTAGCTGCTGAGACATTATGATTATAAAAAAAAAAAAAAAAAAAAAAAAAAGTAGGATAAACACTACATGTGGCACGGGAAGGTAAGGAGAGCACACAACATAAAAATACCCCCTCCCCATCTTTTTCTACCATTAGCTTTTATGTTGGACCTCGAAACATGGCTCAAAAACTGTATTGTACTGTAGCAGCCAAAAGATAATCTGAGATATAACTACAAGCAGTCATGTTTGGGATGCTAAAATCCAGAACTGTATGTGCTTAAGCAGCTGTCTTTAACTGATGTACACAGGATGCCTTTAAAAAAAACCAAACAAACAAAAAAAACAAAAACTGGACTGTAAGTTGTTTACTCAGTTTGGGGGATCAAACCAAACAAATGCATGCTGCTCCACCATGCATCACTGTAATGGAGGGAGGGAGAGAGGGTGGAGACGCAAGTGAGATGTTGGTGCTTGTTTTAAAGGGGTGGCGGATAAGCAATCCCTTGCCTGAGCAAGCCTGACTTAAGGCAAAGGTTAAAATATCAATACTACAGTCTAAATATCAGGAGAGCAAATCAATATGCTTTCAGATGTGTGGCTACATGTTGGTGACCTTTTCCTGGATTCTGGCTCCACTGACAGGTGAGTCATGACTGGTAATCGGCGTGGGTGGCATGTTGAACCTTGCCAGTGTTTGGTTCAATTAACATCACATTTAGGAGGTCAATTGAAAATGAATGAGAACATGTATGCAAGCTAGTAAATGTAAAAAGACAGAAAACAAAAACTGAAAAGTGTCTGTGGGTTTGGGTTCTGAGGGGTACAAATGAGACCTGTAACAGATGGTAGGTATCCTTGATAAGGACGGTTTTCACATTCAGAGCCCTTGATGTAAGTTTGACACCAGCCTTTCCAAACCAGGATGTAAAAGGGGTCAGACCATCATAATCACAGCAGTAAGATGGAACAGTGATTTTACCACATGTACACCACTAAAAATGATGTGGAATTTTGATTCTCCGCCCACGCACGTCTGTTGCTATCCCAGTACAATCAAGGTGAACTGTATCGCATTGTTTGTGTCAAAATAATTACAAATTACAAGAGGGGGGAAAAAAAACAACTTTTTCACCTTCACTGTACTGGTATAGTTGTGCTCAAAGGCATATAAGAACCTTAAGTATGTGGCTGGCTATATACAGCTAAAACTGGTCAATTCTGCATGATTTTGGGTGAAGTTGACCCTGTTAAGGAAAACCAGGCTGGGCCTCAAGGCACCGATTCCCATTACAAGTCCCACTCAGTGAGAAAAGGGAGGGAGACGTCCTGTATGTTACACACTGCTGTTGTGGAAATGCGCCTCCGCTGGGATGGAGGTTAGAGATTAGAAATATGTATCGACTCGTGTTCTGTGGACAAAAAAGAAACAGCGTGTCACCCACTACCCATTGGCTGATGACTGTGACAGGGAAACGAGGTAGGAAGTGGTAGTTCATGTGAGCTCAGACATGTTAGAAGCTTAATGTTGGGTGTTACTGAGATTTAATGGGATCTGGATTGAGGGGGAGGTGGTGGCTAACTGGATTTAGAAAGATGCAGGAGAATACAGTGCTGCATCTCCCCCTCGTTATAATCTGTGATACACCAGAGAACTTGGACCCCAGACCCTCTATACTCCCTCACTCTAGTGCCACTAGAAATGTTAGGTCTGGCTTCTATAATGTTTTCACAGCTGGGACTCCTCCCCAGCCTACCAACTGACTCGACAGTAGGAGGAGAATGAAGTTGGGATGGGGTGAGACACCGCAGGGTGGCCAACAGAAACGGCCATTCACAGGAGGGAGTGACACTTTAGTTTTGTTTCTTGGCCTCTTGGTTGCCGTAACTGGAACCTGTTTTCTTCACCTCAGTGACCCCTATGAGGCGGCGGATCGCTATAGAGGCTGCAGAGAGAACAAAGGAGAAGGGGGGGGGGGGGGGGGGGGGGGGGGACACAACAGGTCAGGAAACCTCACGAGCTTTAAATGAAACAAGCTACATCAGTTTTCATTCTGGGCAGGTGACTGGTTGAATTATACATCCATGACTGACCAACTTCAAAACAGTCAAATACCCAAAACCACAGGAGCTAAAGAACTCAGACTTTACTCTTTTTGCAAGTACAATTAGTGCCAAAAAAGAACCTTGAAAAGTGCAAAACACTAACAGGACATGAGCACCAAACTGTCTAAAAGGTAAGGTTTGACCTACCTACGATGAGGAAGAGTATAAAGCCAATAATGAGGAGAGGGGAGCCACTGACGACCACTCCGCAGGCAAAATTGATGAGTGGTGAAAGCAGCAGTGTTGCCCAAAACAGGAAGTTGAGCAGCGTCCACAGCCTGCGCGGTGGGATAATTGTGGGTCCCGGGAACTTGCCTTCCTTATTGTACATTTCCTGTAAAGCATCCTGGGAGTTGGGAAAGATAGTGGTTACCTTTGTGCTTAATTTGATTTGAAACGACAGGATTTGCTGATAAATTTGACATCTGATTAAAAATAAAATAAAGATCAGGATATGAATTCTAGGAGAAAATAAAAAAAACAAATTGACCCTAGTCATGCTGTGGGGGGCAGTGTGTTGATATGGTACATAGTTCTAAGGGTCGTCACCACCTTTATTTTCACATCCTGCATAAGAAACGTCTTTTTCAGGATAGCAATTCTATCAACAGGCAAAATTATGGGATAATGAATGGTTTTGAGTGTAAACATGGCTTCAGTTATGTGGCCTTCAGAGTCACAAACTGTGTTTTTGACATACAAAGTAATAGAGCAGTTTTCCACCACGATCTTCAAAACACCTACTGAGGTAACGTCTCTTGGAAGGAAGGAATTTACCACACTTTAGTCTGAGATGAGTTCTCATGACCCAACACCTAATTAAGATACTTTAGTTTATCCTTTAATTTGTCACCTGCTCAGTATCCACAGGTTATGGTGTCTGAGTGTACCTCCTGTAGCTTAATGACGTTAACAAGTTCAAGAGTTGGTAATGTTTGGGAGGGAAAATAGATTGGGCTTGATATCAAATTAGAGAAAAAAACAAAAAACAAAAACAAAAAACTTGTCAGTGAATTCTTTCAGCAACAATGGGAAGTGGAAGGAAAATTTCCATGACACTGGGTACTAACCCCCCCCCTTCCCCCATATCCCCCAAACAACAAAGCTGTTAACCCAAATTAACAGTGATCTGGCATTTTAGGAGTCTTTAATGTGAGATTACCTTCTCCTGGTACAGCTTGTGTAGCCAGTTGGCACACTCCTGCTCATCGTCTGGTATATCCTCCACAGAAAACCGCCTGGATGTAAAACAGCAAATAACCATTGGAAGCAGATACAGTTTACCTTCAGTGTCTCAATATTTGGAAACAGGCAAATAATGAATAAAGTTATGAATGAGACGATATCCTGCAGCTAGAGTCGACCACTTCAAAAAGACCTTGCTAATTTACGCAGCATTTTGCGGAGGAATGGACAAAGCAAAAAGTATTAAATTGAACTGAAATAGAGAAGCAGGAGATAAAAATATGTAGATTGCTGTGACCTTTATAGTCCATCAGGTTTCATTGGAAAGATGCATTAGATTATTAATGGCACAAAAAGTGTGTTTGTTTTCCAGTTTTGTTCCTTTTCCACCTGTTAATTATTTTGCTCGTGATTCTGGTTGATGGAATGACAGGCAGCTAATGTGTGTCTGAAGGCCACTACACATTCAGCACAACAAAAAGCAAACCACAATCATAGCCAGCCACACCAAAATAATCACTGTCGAGATAAATTCACATAAACAGCACTCAGGCACTTTTTAAACAACCCCATCAGGTTAATTCAAAAATGTAAACATATCTGCTGAGCAGTTTGCGCGCACGCACGCACGCACGCACGCACGCACACGCACACGCACACGAAAGAGAGAAAAAAACTCAAAGACATTTGGTCTGTAGTAGCAGCTTCTTGCCACCAGGTGCCTCCCTCTTCCCAAACACAATTCCCTCTGATACATGAACATTATCATACTAAGTGATTTCAGGTCACTAAAACAGTATTTTTACCCGTCTTCAGTCAACCTGACCTTGAAACTAAAAACAAAGTGTCCACCACCCTCCTGCTTTCAGCTTTATTTAAGTAAAATCACACTAGTGCTCCAATCTGTCTGTCTATAACAAGCTCCGAGCTCAGGGGAGCACCCTGGCCATTAAAGCTAATGTCCTGGAGTCTAGCCAGTCTCAGTGCCTCTTTGATTATTACAGGACAAAATGCAGTTGGGAGGAGGCCAAAATGCTTAAAACTCATTTATTCTAGTTTACTTGAAGAAACAGCTGAGCGTGCAGTGCCATATTACAAAAAGTGATTGTTCAAAAGTAGAGAGCGGGCATCAGCGGTGCTTACCTTACAGACATATCAGCTTTGTACTTCTTGCCATTGACAATGCCCAGGAGGGTGGGAGTCTGGTTGTCTTTGAAATTCAGAGTCACATCATACACAGCAGTTACTGTTGAGAGAAAGAAGAGCAGGCTGTAAGCAAAATACAAAATAAAAGAAATGCTCTGAACATAGTTTTTGTGTGACTTGCGCGTGAATGCCACCTGTGCCCTTAAGACACTGCAGTGTGGTGGTGAATCCTTTGGTTCGGGGTAATAGGTGATATTTGAGTATGGGCAGGCCTTTACTCTCTGCAACCTGCATACTGATTTGGTGCTTTTTCTCTGTAAAGCGGGTGCCCTCGCAGTACAGCAGAAACTGCAGAGAGAAAGGAGGAAGAGTTGTGTTAACACACACACACACACACACACACACACACACACACACACACACACACACACCAAAATTTAAAAAAAAAAAAAATCTCCAGCTTAAGGTGACCTCTTATCCTGACCCATCCACTACCCTACTTCTGTTAGCTGGAGTACAAATCAAGGTCAACTCAATTTAACAGTACACTAAAATACAGTCAACTCAGGATACCCGTTTGTGCCATCAACTTGTTGTGTCAGTCTGGGTTTTCTGAATCTGTCCATTAAAAACGTGCAGTTTTTGGCACAAGATAATCATCATAGCTAACAGCAAGGTGCAGCTATGTTACTGCAGCCAGTATTACAGTAGATGCAGTTGAAAACATTAGATCTTTACAAGTTTATAGACTTGTCATTAGCATTCCTCCTTAATGAAGGCAGGCGCAGATCTGACTGGAATTACTATATTGTGTAAGACAATTTTCTTTCAGCTACAACCCTGACAGTGTTAAACGGTGTGAAGAGCCAGGTAAAAAAACAAAGATAATTAATACTTATTGGCTGATTTGCAAATCTTATTTCACATCACCAAGTATTATGTAGCTATACAAAGCCATATCGAACAACAAAAGTAATTTGAAGATGAAACAAGGAAGGCATTTGTTTCCTCAACTGTATCGCTAATTTGTGGTCGTTAGGGAAGCCACAGAGTGGCTCTGCACAAGCAGGACCTTCTGCATTTACCAAAACCACCCAAACCATGGAAATACGAAAAAAAACCAACAAAAAAAAAAACAACGTGGAATTCCTTGCTAAACCCAAATCCTGCTTTTTACTCTAGGCCTAAGCTGTCACCAGGTAAAACGTGATGGATGTAGAGAAAATGTACGTTTTATTTATTTATTTTAAAGACAAAAGAGGCATTTGTGGTCTGAAGCATAATGAATGTCTATTCAGTCTGTTTACGCACAGTGGATACTTGTGTTCATGATGTCTGACAGAAAAAAAACAAACATACAAACTCATGTTGAGGCCCTTCAAATAACGCTGCTGTACTCAGAACTATTCGTGTATCACTGCCAAGATAAATTCAGTAGGAAGAGAAACTGGGGCAAAGGGCAGAAACTACAGCATCAGATAGATTATAGATCATTCCCTTTAAAAGTCTAGAAATGTTTTGTTATGTATGTTCCATCTTATCTTAGTTTGGCTGTGCGGTGATTACTCAATTTGCAGGTGACAGTTGATGCAACGACTGGTTTAACTTAAAAGAATTTACAACCTTGTCTGAACTGTTAGAATCACAACACTTATGTATCTTGAAGAGGATATTTCACAATCTTGATTGAGCAACTGGGTTGCAATTGAGACACAAGTAGTTGTCTGTAAGATGAACTTTTACACCTAAACCACAGTCCAGGCGACAGACAAACTGTGACTGTACCTACCCACATATATTCAGGATAGTCTTTGAGCCTGTCTAGGCCTTTGAAGACAGTGTTTCGGTCCTCTTCCCACTTTCTTTTGCAGAAAACAATTTCTAGAAAGTACCACGTCCAGCCAATTAGAGGGACCTTCAGGAGCTCATGTTTGGCTAGCACTTTTGAACTCTAAAGAAAGAGGAAAGACATTTTTATACAACTCTGACTTCACTCTTAAGAAAAAAGCAAATACTGTTGATAAATGTTAATCATTTAAAGTGTGGTGCTCAACTGACCCCTAAAACGCCATATCTTTCACACATGGTCCATCCACACAGAAAGTCAATCTCAAAGTTGTGGTTGAGGATGATGATGACATGCTCCTTGCCAAACTTGTCCACCGTAGCCTGATCGGTGTATAGGGTGCATTCTGTGCCCGACCACCACTCCAGCAGCATCACCAGCTCTGCACAGTGACGATGACGCAGCAGGAACATTAGAAAGTTAGAGGAGAAAATTCATCACTTGGAGCATTTTCAGTGTAAACCATACACAATGTACTAAATGGAAGTATATTTGTGTTACATTATATTTATATTAATCCCTCAAAACAGTCTACCAACACTGCAGAGAATTATCAGCAAATCTTTGTGCGTTTAGGATTCGTGTAATTTTAGATAATTACTCTGGAGCACATTTAATGTCTGTCATAGGGTTAATAAAAGCAGCTGAAGTCATTAACAGCAAAAAGCTGACTCTAGAAAGCAGCTGACAGACAATTTTAATGAGTAACTGGTGAAAATTGTGGAGGCTGTAGCTGCTTAGGACTCATTTAATTTAGCTAAAAGGAGACTGAATATAAAGCCCTTCTACACAGAAAGTGTTTCAAACATTCAAGTGGAAAATGCAGCTGAAACCCTTTCTATGTAGACAGCATAATATCCAACAGATGGCCCAAACACAGCTCATTGTATGTGACACCATTGCCAGATTTGTAATTATTTGCAATCTGTGAATTTCAGAATCGACACTTGACACCTTTTCTTGTTTACATATTTAAAAGACAATTAGCATTTCTACATAAACCTGCAGCAACACATGAGAATCATCTATACTCACGGCTCCAGAGGGAGTAGGAGAGCCGGCAGTTGATTCTGCGATAGAGCTGCCTGTTGATCGGCCAGAGGATGCAGGTGCACAGCTGAATGAAGTTTATAATGAGGCCGCTCACCACAAACACAAAGCCCATCAGCAACTGCAAGATGAACAGGCTCTTCAGGTAGGCCAGCAAAGCCATGGCTGAGGAGCCTGGAGGGCTGAGTGGGCTCCTCTCTATACACTACGACCAACCTGAGGAGGGAGCAGAAAAAGAAGGTGAGCACAGTGAGTGCAAAAGGAAAAAAGACATGCAGGGTACTAAATAAGGAACAGATCAGTGTAAACACAAGGTTATCAGGTGTTTGTGTCAGGTGATCCTCAGGCAAACATGCTTTAAGATGTTCAAAAGGGCAACAGTGACTCTTACCACGGTGGAGTCCTTTTACAAGCCCCGTTTACACGGCCCTTCTGCCAGCACCACAGACCTGTGAACAACAGCAGAGGATAGGCTCAGGCAACAGTGATGGGAGTCGGACTAGACTGCAGAGCCATTACAGCAGAATTTAATAAATGTATAATGCCCGTTTCAAACAGGATGAATTATTTTAGCTAATAACATAAGGAGGCCAGAGACCGATATTGTTCTTCAGTGTGGGTGAAAGGCGAATCAAAAGGGGAAGGCTATGAAACCTGGCTGACCAACCCGGGTATTTACAGACAAGTTTCGACACTGAATGTAGCTTCAAAAATTGCATCTACGTGGATGTATGTATCTCAGAGCTTGCACAGTATGCCAATATTAGGGCTGCCACAAACGATTATTTTGATAGTCGACTAGTCACCGATTATTTTTGCGATTAGTCGACTAATCAGATCATCATCCATTGGACGTACAGCGTACAGCTTATTGCACCAGCAGCATCTGGTCTTATATAACTATCATTAGCTTACAGCTTGAAGTGTTTGTGCTAACTAAAAATAAAGACAAGATGGTAGTTAATTTTTAATGAAATTTGCAGATTGTTTCGGTGAAGTTTAATAAACTCCTTGCTTTCTAAAATATAACAGGACACCGGAGTATATTCTCCAGCGTCTCACACTTCTGATAATCAGCTGTCTGCTTGACAGTTTTAGCTGTGCAAAAAACTATAACTTTAATCTCAGCCAAACCGATTTACTCAGGAACAAATAAAATACTAAAGAAAGCCAAACAATAACATTTTTAAGTTATCTAAGTGACTTATATATATATATATGTTTAACCTGACTAGCGAAAGACGGCGGTGGGTTTGAAAACGATTTGCCGGGAGTCCGGTGTTCTCACGGCTCTAGTTAGCCTTGCCCCCGGCTAGCTAACGAGCTAGTGGGTAACAGACGTCTCCGAAAACGTCGGAGCGCTTTTGAAAATATGTGGTGTCTTGATAAACTGAGCAGATATTCGAGGTTTACACAGCTACATTCTCGCCTGAAAATATGTTAAACGTTTATTTTGTGACCCAGAAAGAATAATAAGAGTAAAGTTAAAACTAACTAGCTGCCGCCATTGTTGACAGCTGCGCTATGAATTCTGGGACACAGCTTCTTCTTCTTCTTCTTCGGGGTTTAACGGCAGCTGGCATCCTTGTACATGCAGTGCTGCCATCTTCTGTTTCAGTCCGTTATTACACTCTTAAATCCTACTACTCATTCCTGCGTCCTTTGTGATCTTACAAAGCTTCAAACGATGCGTCGACTATTAAATTAGTCGTCGACGATTTTAATAGTCGACATAATCGTGACTAGTCGACTAATCGTGGCAGCCCTAGCCAATATGCATGTGAACCACTTTAGGACAAGTCTTGCAAAGTAACGTGTCACTATTCATACATAATTGATGTCAAAGATGAGCTGATATCATCATCATCATCATGGATGAATTTTCAGCAATAGTCACAGGAGTACAAAGCTGCATAGCCCTCAAATTTCAAAGTTTTAGACAGGAACCTTAAATGCAAAACAAATATTTCAACAGAGAACATCTTAAAAAATGTTTTAAACAAATAAAACTGAACTGACAGTTTCAAATCTCTTCTTCTATGGTGAATCAAATAAAAATGATAAAGTAGTCAGCATTTTGAAGACATCATCAACCTTGAACATAATTTAAGTTTACGAGCCAGAAGCCCACACAGAGACCCGGGTTACTGAGTCCTGTCTGGGCTTGTAATTTTCTTGTAGCTTCTCCATTTTCCTCCAGTAGATGAAGTGGGAACATCTGATTGCCCTGAGGTTAGGGCACGATAGTTAGCTCTGAGCTGCTGTATGCAAGTCTTTATGAATACACATAACCAGTTGATTAAAATGAATTGAACTCAGTATTATTCACAGAAGATGTAAATACATTAATCTGTGTGCTACCAGATGTTGTTCTCTTACATAGTGCTTTTCTTCTCTGAGCACTTAAAGCGCTTTACACAACTTGCCTCATTCACCTAGTCACACAAGCACTTTTGTGCTTTCTAACATTCACACAGTCACACTCTGAGAGCAACTTAGGGTTAGTATCTTGCACAAGGATATTTGGCATGCAGACTGGAGCAGAGATCAAACCACCAACCTTGCAATCCTCTACCTCCAGTGCTACCTCATATAAGCAAAGTTAAATTAAATGTAAACATATAGAACCAAATAAAACTAAAAAAAACTTTCTAAAGATACAATGGAAAATAATTGAATAAATAATTTCAGTGTATAACTGAAGTTAATCAGGAATCAAGTAGTGAACTTGAAAGAATTAATTCAGCAGTAAAAGTAAAACTCTTCTCATTATCAAAACTAAAGTTGTTTTTCACAAACATAACTATTTGTGCCAGCAACATCCACATGAGTTTTCAACTGCATAAACTAACATAACTGTGTCAGAAAACAAGCAAAAAGGGAAGCCGTGTACTGTCTGCCTGCATGCTGAACAAGGGACAAGAAAACACTGTGTGCTTGGTGAGCGTCCAAATGACAACAGTCTTCAACCACAGTCTTCAACATGTTATCCGAAACGACTTGTTTCTTGTTCCCATTAAATATACAAAGCATGTGTAACCAGTAGAGATGGCACGATAACACTTTATGCCCTATACCGATATCATAAATTTGGATATCGGCCGATACCGATATGAATCTGATAGTGTTTTTTTAATCAATAAAACTGTTTTTTTTTTTAATATCTTGCTGCATTTTGTATAAGTTCATACTCAAGTTTAAATAAACAACACTAAAGCTATTCTGTTATACCTGTATGTAAAAAAATACACTGCACCCAAAATATTTCATAGTTCAGCAATACTGATCAATCTAATAAACTTAAACCTACTCCATCCTTCCTATTCTGGTATTTTAAAGAGTACTTAGCAGAAATATTAAGCAACCTAACTAATAGGGTTGCAACTTCCCAGCAAAAAAATAAAATAAAATAAAATAGGGAACCACCCCCCACCTCATGATGCTTAATCGACTTAATCAACTTTAATTTGATGCAGCGTGAAAAAAAAAAAAATGCACAGAAATAAATTATTTTTCGAGAATAATTAAATAGATTCAACATCTTTGCAGACTGCACAGGTGGTGTCTTCCCAAAGGAAAAAGTACTAGCTTACTAGGGTATATTAGACTTAACAGTTACTATATACAGTAATGGACTTCTATATATTTTACATCAGATTAAAACTTTGGTTTAAGATTCAGATAATTATTTATTAAAAGCTAGACACAAACTTTGCTAGATCCACCCCTGCACAGTTACCAGCCGTCAGCTACATAGAAAAAGATCCTGGTGTAGAAAGTTATATTAAATAAATTCTAACAACAGATTATCAAGCTTAAACGTGCTGCTGTTATTCAGCCGCTGGTTTCCTCTTTCTGGTGCAAAGTGGGCCAAAAACAAAGACAGACGGACTCGCGACAGAAAAGCCGATCAGCTGATCATTAATCAGTTTCGTGATTGAAGTAGCAGCAGGAGAGGGAGGGAGAGAGAGGCAGTCGCTCCATATATCAGTTGTTAAGCTTAACGCGGGAATGCTTTACAAACATTCAGAGATGAACTTACACACTTGCTTTACTTCTCTCTGGGATAACTTCCTCGGAGATGATATGCTGGTTTGGTAGAGAGCCTCCAAATACACACAGCCGCTCTATCACGTGAGCACACTGCTCCTACGTGCTACGGTTATGAGCTGAGTTACGCCATGTCGCAAGTTTTGTGAGGTGCTTTTTTGATATTTAATGGATCGGATTACATTTTTTAAATTTCTCTCCGATATCTGATCCAGTCATTTACGTCAGTATAGGACCGATACCGATATGCAATATCGGATCGGTCCATCTCTAGTAACCAGTACCCATCCTTCACAAATAACGTAGACTGAAGACAATGTGTGAATCAGTTAAGAGGGCTAACAAACTATATTCTAAATTGAGTACTTTATCAATTACAACAAATTATACAACTGTACTAAAAGAGGCAAAATTATGAAGTAACCCAATCTACTGCATTAGCCCTTTTCCAAGACTGCAACAGACTTCTTCAACGACCATCACAGTGAAGAGCAATCCAACCAGTTTTTCATACAACCATATTGCGGACACAAACCTAGATTACAGTGTGTAGGCAACAAGTCTTATCTGGTGTACTCACTATCTCACACACTGCAACCATATATATCAATTTAGCAGTCTGGGTGTAAAGAAAATTAAATCTTAAATGCACACCTGCAGAAGTTTGGTTCAGTCCCGTCAGACCATCAACATAAACGTGTTTACAAATCTCTGGACATGAAATCACCCTAAACTTTTCCAAGCATGCACTAACTCTGCATTATGTTACAGATGTGACCTTTGGTCATGCATACAGCATGATAGGGAGGGTGAAGTTAAATACTGCATATTTGTCTTATGGCTGAGATGGGTTAAGAAACACTGTGGTTAATGAGGAAGTCCAGAATAAGTCGCCACGAAGCATTAATAGCAACTACACAAGTAGTCTATAATAGGCTTACTGATAAACTGCAATTCAAGCTTGAAGTTTATACCTTACCTGTGACTGTCAGTCAAATTAGAAGCACGAAAGAGGATTTTTATACGATTATTTTTATTTCTCTGTTTTAACTTCTAACTGCTAATTTTATAATTGAACAAATGAAAGCACAGTGTTTTTTTATGTAAAATAGTGAGTCCATGTTAAAAAACAAAACAAAACAAAAAACCTAGGTTTACAAGCCAAATCAGTGAGACTTTTGTTAATGTTTTTACAGCTAAACGCCTTAACCTTTTCTTGGAGGATTTAACTCTGCACACTGATAGCAGCTGAGTGTAATGTTTGGCCACAAGCTGCCGATGGGAGAAGTTCCCCAACCTTAATTTGCGTTGGCAACCCGCAGCGACTATGAGTGTGTGTGCATGTTAGCTCAGGCGAGTTACTTCTACACACATCATGAACTTTGTCCCAGTTTTACTCACAGCATATGTTCCCCGTGCAGCGCTGGAATCAAACTGAGTCACCTCAAACTTTCACTCAACTCCAACTCGCGGCCATGATTCACAGGACAAACTCAATTTTACACACCAGCAATCAAAAGACACACAGCACATTTAAGAATTAACTGGCCAAAAAAAAAAAAAAGGAAAAGGAAACTCATGGGGCAATCGTGGCTCAAGAGTTGGGTGTTCGTCTTGTAATCGGAAGGTTGCCGGTTTGAGCCCCGGCTCGGACAGTCTCGGTCGTTGTGTCCTTGGGCAAGACACTTCACCTACCGCCTACTGGTGTTGGCCAGAGGGGCCGATGGCGCGACATGGCAGCCTCGCTTCTGTCAGTCTGCCCCAGGGCAGCTGTGGCTACAACTGTAGCTCGCCTCCACCAGTGTATGAATGTGAGAGTGAATGAATAGTGGAATTGTAAAGCGCTTTGAGGGGTCCCGAAAAGCGCTATATAAATGCAATCCATTATTATTACTCCCTAACTTTTTCTCATAAGCAGATCTTTTTAAAGCTAAACATGTGAAACTGTATAATTTACACATTCACTTCCATGCAGTTTTTATTTAACATTTTTATGGAGCCAATTAATTGGTTTAACATTGGTAGCCACTAAGTGTTTTTCTATTGTGTTATTTTAATTTTGTTCCAGTTAAATGTTCAAAGATGGTTTAAGGGAGACTTTTTTAAACTGCATTAAATGTTATAAACTTGTATAGCCTTGATCATCACTAAAAATCTAACTTACCTTCTACAAATATGTTAAGGAGATGACTTGAAACATGCCAGTAAACAAGACATGTACTCTTGACACAGTAAATGGTTTCTACATTCTTTTCAAACATCTTTGTGCAGTGAACTTTATTTTTCAAACAACACAATGATCATACGGTGTTCTGTGGTAAGAAACCTGGTCTTCTAAGGCTGTATTCAGTGAGAAATCTACAGATGACGTGCACCTCACTGGAAATGTAACTACAAGTTAGATCAACACAGCTCACTTTTGTGAGCGGAACCACAATTCATTCTGTACATTTCTAGCTATTTTTGCACTGCAGATTTACATTAATTGGTGAAAATGTCTATATACAGTATAATAATCATGGCATCAATATAAGACCACAAAGGTCAGCATGATTCTTGGAGGGAGATTGCTAAAAGTAGTGGAACGGATGTGAAACAATGTATAAAGAAGTGGAAACATTTGAGACAAATACATTTGAAAGAGAAAGTCACATTTATTTATTTATCTATCACAGCTAGCACTGGATGTTAAACGCCGAGACACCGCCACAAGGTAATTAACATCAGCCACATAGGTTACATCGTAGGTTCTATAAAAGGCCTGAAGTCTAAATCAGGCATTACAGACAGGATGACTTCGAGTCCTCTACAACATATATGTTCACTCTATTTGGACTTTTTTTCTGTTGGCTACTGTAATGTATTGGTACTGCAATAAAACCATGGCAAGGCAACTCATTCTGTCAGGTGAGCCGGCCAAGTGCCTGATTGGATCAGTGTTCGATGTCAGCTATTTAGGTAAGTAGTTCAGTGTTAAGACTACTGCTTTAACCCTTTAAACCCTTTTATTTTGTTATCGTTTTTATGGTTAACTCTGTTTTCCTGGGTCTTCTTTTTTCGGTTACCGGTACTAGTTTTATTTTGTTGTATTTATCCACGATACCTTAAAGGCCGGTCTGTGAAAATATTGTCGGGCATAAACCGGTCCGTGGCGCAAAAAAGGTTGGGGACCGCTGAGCTAGCGCAATAATTTATTTTTTTTTTTGCATATGAAACCGGAGGAGTTGTACTTGCATCTTATGCCATCAGCTTGTCCTAGGTCACGGTTTCCTTCCACATATAGCTTTGCAAAAATTGCATAAAAAGAGCTTGCAGGAACAAAAACATAATGTTCCAGAAACACGCTTTGCTTATCCAATCAGCTGTTCGTAACACTTCCCACATTGAAATAGACGTCAGTGCGAATGATCGCATGTCCGCCATTACCTGCCCGAAACCGGAAGTGATGTCATTTTCGTGGAAAATGTAGTTTTTTACTTGTAGGCCTTAAAAGCCTATACTGGTGTTTTTATAAGTCATGTTTGACTTTATGCTTTTCTGAATAGTTGCTGGGATGCTTACAACTCGAACTGCACTGCTTAAAATAGTTTATTTTGATGCACATGCTGTTTTCTTTGCAAATTTGCATCATAGGATTGTTTTTCGTTTTTTCTGTAGTATATAAAAATTGGTGTATCTCAAAAATAAAACTATGAAGACACTCAAAATAAATTTCTTGTTGTTGTAAACTATTTCTTGCAACTTTTTTGTATTAAAGTTTTGAGGGATAAACCTCTTAAATTTCTCCAAGTAGAAATATATGTAAAAAAAAAAAAACTAAAAAAAAAACTAAAACGATTTTCAATTTTTTTGTAGTTTATTGCACTTTTTTTTGCAATTTATGTAGTTACTATGGACTTAATGCATACATATTATTAAAATTTGGGCTATAACAGTTGTATTGATGTATAGCAACTTGAAATGCTCCCAAAAATGGCACTACAGCATGTAAAAATATAAAGCAAGCTCTGGCAGCCTTGGTTCTATGGTAGGTCTTAAAGGGTTAATGCTCACATTCACCCTTTCCCTCAATAGGATGAGAATCTCAACAATACTGAGCTTAAAACACCAACATAGATTTAAGTCAAACAAAACGTTGTTGTGCAAAAACCAAACATACTAACATAGAAATACTCTGGAAATTGAAGTTGGTCTGTCATACAAGACATCCAGAAAAATAGAGGAAAAACAGCTGGTGGATGTCCAGCTCCCTGAAGGTAATGGGCCCACCTGTAAGCCCACACAACCTGAAGGAAAGATTAGTACTGCTGACTGTGTTAAAGCTGCTTAAGGCTGGACAGCTGCTGCTGCTCTACATTACCTGAATATAACTTCTATACCAGCTGCTTGCTATAAGTTTTTAAAATGAGAAATGTACATTTAGAGACACTAGTTAAATTATGGAAAAGTTCAACCACATCTTGGCAGGAACTGCTCCTCTATCAAAGCATTTTAATTATAAAAACTTACTTTGGCTTTCAAACGTCTGCGCTCCACTTACAGCAGGGAACAGCCGAATGATGCCTAGGCTGGACTTCAACAGCTACTAGTCTCTAGCAAACACCTGGGTTTTTCCTGGCACTAAATTTGCCTATGGTGGGTGAAGTAACCACAAGTAATCTGACCTGACAGAAGTCTGTGCACTGCCTGTTATTTTTTGGCTATCTGATAAACATTTTAAGCTTAAGGAAAAAAAGCCCCACATTTGCTAACAATATTCAATATTTGGTGGAAGGCCAAAACCTTTTTGGCGGTCATGAAAATATACCTAAAAATGGTAGGATGCATATTAAGTTGTACCATTGCAGCATATTAACGTCTTAATATGCTGGGGAAACAGGACACAACGCTTGTCTCACATTCAACTTACCAGTAGACATAGTAGGCCATTGCCATGAACACCATCGCCCCACAGATCCCAGTGAAGATCATGACAGCACTCTGGTTCAGCATTTTGGCTTCTGGTATTCCACCAGTTCACAGCCAGAAAAAATATATACTAAAAACAAAACAAAGAAAAGGCCTGCAGATAGCAGAGGATAGTCACAAGCTGCCCTGCTTTGTCGCCATAATAATCCCACAGAAGGGAAGAGGGAGATTATGATGATGACAGCGAGAACACAGTCAGATCCCAAGAACCTGTAGGAGGAACTACCTAATCAGCACACGAGTTTACCAGGGACCAATGAACTCGCCCATGAACTCGAGAGTTATTAAAAAGCATAAATCTTCATTTAAATCAGCATAAAGTAAACACCTCAATGAATTGTTATCAGATTTGGCTAAATAATATCAGAAGGAAGTCTAGAAAGACAGACAGCTCACTTCAGAAAGGAAGGAGTCACACATACTGTTTGCAGTGTCTTACAAGCATTCCCATCCTCTAATCCAGTGTATCAGATTAGTGCTGATTAGCAGGCTATGGGTACCCTGGATATGTCACATTCAATTAACATTAACAAAGAGAAGGCCTAGTCTCTGCCCAACCATAGTGAAGTAAAGAGAATAGCATTGTTACGCTAAAGTAACCAATCATAATTTACTGTATTGTGATTGACCTTGCCATAAGCTGCTTGTTACTAACATCTTGCATCATGAAAGTGATGGGTTCAAAGAAATGATCAGCAATATCCTTGAAAAATCTCTTCATGTGATATCTAGTCGTGTTTTCTTATTGGTTTTTTACTGGCTGAAGATGGACCCTTCAGAGGATGGCTATTTGCGTTACCACAATTTGTCAACGAGTCTGATTTACCTTACTTAACAGACGTCTATGAATTTTCTGGTATTTTTTTGGTAATTTTGTTAAAACAAATCAATATATATTTAATCTTGATTAACTGAAATTCCACTTAATAAAACCAGTCAACTAGTTAAGTATATTTATTACAGCCCTAGTGGGTATTCTTTGATGGAAGCACAAAATTCTTTGATGGGATCTGTAACAAATGACCACAAAGCCTGAATCAGAGTTCAGATTATTGCCATGCCTTGGGGATACAGGTCCCCCCCCCAAACAAATGCACATAATCACCTATTGCTTATGTTGTTTCAAACAGTGAAACATCAGCAATAACTTATTGCTGTAACAACCAATCTCAGGCTATTGAATCGGTTAACAGTAACAAGTTGGTAGTGACAACAGACAGTTTTCAAAGATGGATGCAGTTAACATCGCGACATGCTTAGTAGCTAAAAACCTGTTGATCACAAGTCATGTGAAAATAATGATATCATGGACAATCCTTCTTTCTGAGACTTAGCATGAAACACCTCTGTAAACTGCATTCATATAAAATAAAACATTTAGTCAATTCTGTCTACACAATGGCAAGTCTGTCCACCTGTCAAAGCTGGTTGCCCATTAATTTCATATGCAACTCTAACCTGAATATAGAGATATTATATGCCATGCCAGCATCCTCTTTCCTTGACAGTACCTTGGGTAAGGAAAGGATTTACTACAGATCTCCATTACTCACCCACACAAAGATAGCACACAGGGCTAGCGGGCAAGTTACCAAAGGCTTCGGATACTTGCACACAGTTAATGTGGTCCGGACAAACTAGCAGACAGAGGCATAAATAAACTGTCAAGTGATAGCTGAAGCGAGTAGGTTGACGTTACAGTACAGTTCTAGGGTCTTACCACCGGGTGTTAAAGCCAAATACCAACGGAGATAAAAATACATGGTGATAGCTGGACAATGAAGGTCATTCATATTTCAAAGCATGAAGAGCTCTAAATCCCTGCACAGCACTACTGAGTGTGTTTTAAAGCCACAACACTTACTACACAAGAGACAAATGTAATTCTTGGCAGGTAAAAGAACACTTAAAGTGCATTTAGTTTCTTTAATTATGATCATGCACGCACAGGAAAGAGCATATGCTGGAATAATGATAATAATAATAATACAGCAAGGAAGATTAAAAGGTGAACTCAACCTGCTGTATTTGCCAAAAATGTGGCTCCAAATGTGAACCTGCCGGTTGAGCTCATGATCATATTAGCATATTTATACTGGTTTGTTTATGTGTGGGGGGGGAAAAAAAAAAAAAAAAAAAAAAAAAAAACTATGATCCTACTAACGTGTATTGGCTGTGTAGCCATCTGGGACCATTTAAAACTATGAAAATAAAGCAATCTCACCTTTGCATGGTGTCAGTATTACAATAATCACAGCAAGCATTATGGAAATCTAGTCAAACATTTTGTGCAAAGCTTCTACATATGGGTTTATCACTGAGGTTAGGTGAAAAGCTGGCTGATGTAAAGAGCCTTGGATCATTTAAACATTAGGTCCTTCAACACAAGACCATTTAAAGGTGGGAATATTATACTGCTACTCCCCTCACTGTTCTGTATAAGACTACAAAGGTTAACAAAAAGAGGGTCAACTAGTAAGAGCAGGGAGAGTTATGTGAAATTCTTAGACAGTTTGAGTATGAATGCACCAGGCTGAATCTGAATGCAGGTAATGAATGCTACAAAAGTTTGACATTGTTCACCCCGATGACACTGCTTAGATAAAGTCTTAACACATGTCTCAAAGTCCAATAGGACAATACTATGCTTGATTACTAGATAAAGGAGATCAATAGGTTACAACTTGTAAATGAGCAAGTCACTGCACTTTGGATCAACAGCTGGTTCAATTATTAATAGCATATATACGTCAACGATGCCTTTAGGTATAGGGCTGTGCGATATGACCAAAATCTCATATCCCGATATAAGACATCTATCGTCCGATAACGATATAAATCACAAAAATTTAACATTTTCTGTAAATTCTGTGAATCTCGGGCAGCTCGACTTGCGTGAAGTGTTTCCAGCTGGGCGTCGTGTACCTGGAATCGAGTGTTTTAACCGATGCATGAAACTATATATTTTTAGACATAAGTTGTAACGGCCGCCGTTGTCTTTTTGAGTATTTATTGCACAGCGTGCTGCAGGGAAAAGCGTAGCACTATTTTATTGAGCATCCCACTCTGTTTAAACTATGAAAAGGCTGATTTTATTTTTAACTTTAGTGAGAATACACCTAACAGGTAAATGTGCCGGATGCAGCCATTTTGGATATTAACCTGCCAGCTCCCTAGCACAAAGTCCGATCTGATGTCCAACGACTCTGATGTGGAGATATCGTTTTTTTGAGCATTGACTGTAGCAGTGGGCAGAGCTATATTTTACCTAGCTACCCCAGCCTTCTTTTATTGACTTACTGTCGTTATCTTTGGTAGGATTTATGAATTTCTCCTTTTTCTTTCTTTGTACCATTGTCTTAAATCCTAGGAACTAGTGTTTTTACCCTTTTTTAAAATCCACCTTTTCCCACACTGAAATCAAATCGAGTCTGGCATTCACCTCCTGCACCATCTAAACAAAAAGCACCATTGCCTCCATTAAAAAGGAAGAAAATCCATTACATTTTAGTGCAGAACTAGTGATTCTTTTAAAATTTCTATAACATGACACTAGTGCTTGTAGAAGATACACTTTTACTGCATTGTCAGCGTGTTTGGGATCATTGGTCATGCTGACAAATTTTTTGTAGAATCAACTAAACAAGTGTAACTTGTTCTAGTAACAAAGTGCCTAAAGATACTATTTAAAATTGTTATACAAAACAACTTAGTAGAATAAACAACACTGGTTCTTCTCCAGCCTTAGGTTCCTCTTCCCCCCCCATTCCTAAATGATTTGTGTCAGTGTTAAGAGACTTATAAAGCAAAAACAAAAAATATCATTTCTCTGAAAATCATCAGGTACAAGGACTGGACTGAGAATGAGGGGGGGAGCAGTCAATGTCCAAAGAAAAACTTAAAGACCTGGAGCACTATTGCTCTTTAAAAACATAAATGGCAGCTCAAGACTTATACAGGATTCATTGATCTTGTAAAATTACTAAATAATGAATAGCAGCAGTGATCCAGTCCACATATCCTCCTCTCAAGGTCAATTAAAGGCATGCATAAACACCAACAAGTGGCCCTATATGGCAGTGTGAAGCAGTGGGTGCACACTTTACCATTCAATATTTAATATAAAAAAGTGAAGTTTTATTAACGGACTTCCCTTTTGCCCTTCTGGTTTTACTCTTAGTAGTATGAGACCAAGCTGTCTCTTGCACCAAGCAGTCACATTATCAACACTGGTTTATTTTAAAAAAGGGGGAAAAAAATCCCCGTTCTGGTATAAAAATGCTGAGAGTTACTTGCCTGTCACGCACTGCTCGTCCAGCTGGTTAAAAGTGAGGCTCAAGAATAAAGTTAGCACGGGTTAAAACAGCCGCAGACTTCAATGAACTTTAGTAACCTCAAGAGTCGTACGAGATCTGTACGCAGGTCAACTCTGAGCCAGCTGGCGCATACGACGTAAAGCGTGACAGAGCGGGGGTGCAATATAGCAACATTTAACTACGAAAAATGAACCCAGTCATAGCTTACCATGAACTCTAGCATATCATACCTTAGTGTCAAAGTGTTGCAGCCCAACCTACTGTATCTGAATGCAAATGCTTAAGATGTCTGTATGCACCAAATGCGGCATGCCTGGGCTGATAGATTCTCAGAGACCAACTAGCCAGCAGGTCCCTTCAATCCTACCACTGACACGGCTTATCTTTTGTCACACATGGCTCGGCTGCGGCCGTTAAGCTAGCTGCTCTGTGAAGTCAAAGTTGCAGACACACACACACACACACACACACACACACAAAATTCCCTCAGAAGAAGACGACATTAAAGAAAAAGCCACCCCAACTGTCTTAGCTACTGCCAATAGAGATAGTAAATGTGTGAACACTGGTTCGACTAAATGAGCCGAGCGGCACAGGAAAGACAGGTGCTAACGGTACAAGCTAGCATGCTATATAAGCAACATCCACACAGCGAGGCTAAAAAATGTTTTCTGGCGACAGGATGGCGTCTATTAGATTGACTCTTTAGCTGCTAATCCCTGCCAACTTTTCCCCCATCCTTTGTTAATAGGTACCCGTTATTATCTTAGGCTAGTTAGCCAGTTCTCGTTAGCAGCCAGTGTCAGCCTTACCTGAAGATTATTCGCTGGGGACTCGGTGGGTTTAGTTACACTTTTTCGCCGCTTTCTGGCCTTCTGGGGGCGTAAAATGAGCCTGTCAACAAACGTTGCCCTACTCCGTCGGTTTCCAGAGACGCAATAAAAATGACTTGAGGCAATAGGATTTGCAGGAGCTCTATTGTTTGTCGGTTAAAGCCCCACATTTCCTCCAAACCCATCTGAAGGTGGCCTGTCCTACATCCGGTCCAGCCCCTCATTCATTTTCACAGAGATGCACAAAAATACACAAAAACATGCACAGACGTACTGCAGCGCACTCCCGCCGCTGCTGCAAGTTTGGTTACAGGTAAGAGCAGATAAAGGCATATAATGTCTGTTTTTATTGATTTTTTGCTACCATTTGCAAATATATGTTTACTCCATACAGCGCAGCAGACTAGTGCAGCGATTTCTTGGCCAATCAAATTTAGGTTTTACCCCCTTAAATTTTCTGTTTCGGGAAGAAAACCTGAATCTTCAGTTTTAAAAAAATGATATCATAATGTAACATCAAAATAAAAGAAAGTCACTGTTTTTAAACTAGTTGGGTTTTTTTTTTTTAACATGTCTACTATTACTAACTGCCTACATTATTACATATCAGCCCTATACTCTCAGTACATCTTAGTCGACTTTACAATTTTGTCCCATATCTAGCTTTTCTACACCTTTTATCTAAAATTCTACCATTTTCTTGGCCTTGCATTCAAAATACTACATGAAGCATTTTATTCACGTACAGATTCCCGCTTTGCAGTGTCATGTCACTGGTTTTTTTCATTTCCTCAGCAAGTGTGCATGCTCGATTAACTTTAAGCCTCTTTAGCCCTCTGCTGGTGCATACCCATACCTGCAGCTACTCCGCACTTCTGTGGGAATCTAAACCTTCTGTCTCAGTCATATCTGGAATATTATTTTCTTATTTTTAATTTTTCAGATTAATTTCAGTGTAAGTGTGCTCATAGCTGTTAAGTATTTTACAGTCATAGCTTCAGCATTAGTTTTAACTGTGGGGTCTTTGTCAGGACAAGCTTAATAAACACATGCACCAGAGTCCTTGTTGCATTGATAAAATGAATCAAATTCATCTACAAGCTGCCTTCTGTTGCATTTATGCCAGCTTCCCAAAAATGGTTATCACAGCTTGTTTTAGCCAGCTTTAGTCTGTACTTTCTCATTTCTCTAGTGTATACTGGCCCCGAATAAGAACTCCTTTTCTTTGTTGCTGTGATCAGGTTACAGACATGTTGGCCTGTCTGGTTATCTGGGCTAATGCTGGCTATTCATACTGTGGATTAGTGACAAAATACAGCCCTGATCACACAATATAGTAAGCACCTGCCAAGACGTGCTGACATCTTTGTCTTTGTTCTTCCTTTCATATTCCCTTATTTCTTTTCATATTAAAATGTGTTCTCATTGAAGCACATGGATAAGATCCAGTTCAACTGTGGTACCTGATTTAAGCTGGTGAGCAATTACCTCTCCACAATGGCTCCAGTGTCCTCCTTTACTTAGACTTAACAGAGAAAAACTACACTCACTGGCCACTTCATCAGGTACGTCTGTTTAATTGGTCATTAACATTAATAAGAAATCAGCCATTCAAATGGCACCTGCTTAATGCATTTAGCCATGTTGAAATGATCAAGACGACCTGCTGAAGTTCAGACTCGGCATCAGAAGGGGGACGAAAGGGTTTTAAGTGATTTTGAGCATAGCACAGTTGTTGGTTCCGGATGGGCTGGTCTAAGGATTTCAGAATATACTGATCTGCTGAGATTTACCGAAACAACCATCTCCAGAGTTCACAGAATGGTCTGAAAAATGAGTGGTTGTTCCCTGAGCTATAATATAATGCTTTGACTGCTTCGAGCTGATAGGAAGACAACAGTAAGTCAAATAACTACTCACTACAACAAAGGTATGAATGTAGAACATGTCCAACTTTAAAGCAGAAGGGCTACAGCAGCAGAAGACCACACCTCTCCTGTCAGCCAGTTCACACAGGCTCATTAAAACTGGACAAGACTAGAAAAAAAAGTTGCCTGTTATGACAAGTCTTGATTTTCAACATTCAGATGGTCAAAATTTGTCAAAAACAAGATGAAAACACAGATCCTGGCTTCTATCACCTGCTTAGTCTGAGGGTGGTGGAGTACTTCAGCATCGTTCAAACACCACAGCCTACCTGAGTGTTGTTGCTGAGCATGTCCAGTCCTTTGTGACCATCTTCTGGCTGCATGTTACAAATCAAATCATTTCAAACTGGTTTCTTGAACACGACAGGGAGCTCACTTTACAGTAACCAGATCTCAGTTCTCTTAGAACACTTATCTTGAAACCCAACAGACAAAAAAATAAATTAACATAAATGAAATGACAATTTCAATAAAAATATTATTATTATTTTAATTGTTTATGTATTGCTCTATAACAGAGCAGCAGCTCAAGGTTTGGCACTTGACTTTCTAACATTATGTGCGAGAATCAGATATAAGCACACAAAAACATTCACAACCACTGTTTTGCTTTCCTAACCTTGTTAAGGCTACAGTATAACGTGGTCTCTCATAGACGCTCCTCTAGAGATATGACAACAGTCATAAAAGAAAACAGTGACCATTAGTAAATATATTAAAGATCATCTGTGCAAATACCTCAATTTGAGATGCTTAAGACATGAATCTACCATGTTACACACCTGCAAGAAAGCATTGCGTAATTAAAAAAAAAAGGACGTCAAAACGTCATTTTTAGGAAAATTGATTAAAAGAACATTTTTGACATCAGCTATTACGATTATCGTTAAAGTTGCAAGTTTTCTAAAATAGAGTTGGAATAAAATGAGAACAAGACTACAACCTACTGAAACACATTTCAGCACTTATCCACTCGATCTATAAGGTGGCAACACTTGTCTTGAAATGAAGTGCATTTTAAGCACATTGCATGCATTCTTAACAGTTAAAAATAATTTTATAGTGGATTAACCCAGCGTGTTTTAATGTTATCACAGAGTCTACTGATGTTCTAGTCTCAAAACAAGAAGACGAATGGCCATGCATGTAACGCTGGTT
This sequence comes from Rhamphochromis longiceps, assembly GCF_057381845.1. Taxonomy (NCBI): domain Eukaryota; kingdom Metazoa; phylum Chordata; class Actinopteri; order Cichliformes; family Cichlidae; genus Rhamphochromis; species Rhamphochromis longiceps. The sequence goes on from NC_140572.1 coordinate 29,521,322, forward strand.
TTGTGCGTTTTCTGTTCAGCTTAATAAATTATTTTCACAAATGATTCTTTAATATAAACACGAGCCCCTTTCAGACATGCACGTCTTTCGATTAATCTGCTGCAATCGCTTCATGGCTAAACACAAATCTGTATCCCATTATCGATTCCATTTCTATAGCTTCCTGCATTTTGCCTATTTTAATATTGGTTGTTGTCACTTGTTGCACTTTTTACTTATATGAAGAAATTTGGGGTGAGGGCAAAGCTATTAAAACAGACTTTTTCTCCTCAATATTGCCAGTTGATCAAAGAAAGTCATTGGGTTTCTCTGTATAATTCTGAGGGTGTAATCGGTACAATACAGAGTGCTTTACAGCAGTTACCTTTACAAATCGCTTTGAACTTGGCATAGTTATGAAGGTTTGCAGTCACATTAATGGACAGGTTTGTTAGACCAGAACTGTGCATGCCTCTCGTGCATCTCAGTGGGTCTCTCAACTCACCAGAGGATGACATAAAAAGCAGCCATTTTAATCAACCATTTTAAATTTGTTATGAGATTAAAACATTTCCACATGATGCATTTTTGCTATGCCAGAAGAGAGATCTCTTTCATGTCTAAGAGGGGCAGCGTGAAGCCTTCTCACCAGACCCACAAATATCGTGTTTGTAGCGTAGCTGTGTCTGTCACAGTCCCGAGTATGTCTGAATTCAATTGTTAGTGACATTAACTTAAAATTAACCCATGCCAGAATGCCACAATGCAATCAGCCGAGAGGCTGATGAAGCCAGTAATGTTTCGCATCCCGTGTCTGGAAAGGGTTCAAAACTGCCTGATGTGTTGTTTTTGTTCTGAATCAAGGGCAGATGTTGCCTTTGCTAGCCACAGAACAGACACCTATGGCAGTTATTTCAGTGTCTGTGAGCAGAACAAACAGAAATCCTGCTGACCACTCACGAAAAAATTAAAAACAGTAGTAACGCCCCCCCCCCCCAGTGATTCTGTAAGGCAGAGACACGTGACAGTCTTTGATGTGAAAATCCTATGTTTGTCTGGCGGACTGCCCAGATTTCTACCAGCTTAAAGTGAAAAGTTCACAGAGAACATTACAGTCTTCACTGTGAAGACTTTTGTAAAACCTTGGCTTCCACTACAATGGCAGGATTCTCGATGTCTGCTTTGCTCTGAACCATCCTCAGCTCCAGTTGTGCAGGGGTAGGCCTTTTCCCGGGGCCAGCCATTTCTGAAAAAGAGGGAGACATTTAAGGGAAACAAACAGGTTTTTGCCCTGTGGTGAACTAAACAAACAAGAACTCAAAGGATAGGTTATACACAGTCACAAAGCTATTTGTTTCAAAATATAAAAAGCTTTTACTAAATATAAACAACAGAAGCAAAAAGTGCCCCAGTAAACAACTTGAAGACAAAGTAAAAAAACCTGATGACAAACTGAAGTCACTGGATACACGCACAAACCCTACCATTGGCATAAGTAATGGTCCTCTTAATGACATGGTGCATGACAGAAACAGTCTTCTCACAGGCAGTCTGTTAAAAAGGAAGATTAGTTTAGCTATGATTCATATATTATCTGCATTTGACTGAAAACACTTATGTGTTGCTGACCTTCAGGTCCTTGGGGTGTTGATGAGTCCAGGCTAACATCAGGGCAGCAAAAAGGTCTCCTGTTCCCACAAATACAGCATCGACTTTGGGGATATCCATGCAGATTTTCTGATCTGTGTTGGTCCCATCTGGTTTCTCTGCAGTGACGAGGACAAACGGAGCCGTTATCCTAATTTTATAGGTTACTCTGTTGATCCTACACGAGGACTGCATCCCCACAGGGGCAGGGATAGCTCAGTAGGTAAAGTGGTCGCCCCATGATCGGAAGGTCGGCGGTTCGAATCCACTTAACGGCTACCCTGAGGTACCCCTGAGCAAGGTACCGTCCCTACACACTGCTCCCCGGGCGCCTGCTTAGTGGGCTGCCCACTGCTTCACAGAGTGAATGGGTCAAATGCAGAGAAAAACAAGTAATTTCCCCATGGGGATCAATAAAGTATCCATTATTATTATTATTATTATTATTATTATTATTATTATTATTATTATTATTTATAGCCATTTTGACAAAGTCAGCCTGATACTTTACTTATTTTTTGGCTTCCAAGAGCCACCAGGAACTGGTCCCCTTGTTTCGATGGAAGGTCTGTACTAGTGAGGACCACGGTCTCTGGACCCATTTTATGAAGCAGGTCCATCACCTGCAGAACAGATAAAAATCCCATTTTCTCAAACTTTGTCATTCGTGATGCCACAAATTAAATCTAAACACAGCCAAACAAAATATTTCTGATATTCACCTCAATAGCATCTTCCTCAGTGTTAATTTTCCTCCCAGTTAAGAGCCTATGAAAAATAATGTCACAAAAAAGCAACAATGCTTGCCATTTTGCATCTTTTAATTAGTTTTTACAGCGTATTTTTAAGCTTCTGTAAAAAAAAAAAAAAAAAAAAAAAAAAAAAAGATCATTATTCTTTTATTCTTCGATGTAAAAACTGTTTAAAATGCACTCACTCTGCTTCAAACTGGTTGGGAGTCAGGATGTCAGCCAAAGGCACTACTTTGTTCTTGTAGACTGGCAGCAGGTTCTCTGGAACATACTGAGCAAGCAACAACAACAAAATACATAAATCTGATTTCCCAACCTGTCTACAAGTAACAAATGGAAATTGTTATACAGTCCAAAATGACTAAACAAATCCTACACTGTAATTCAAGAGTGCGCTGAAGAGCACAAAAAGAACATGACACTGTTCATTAAACTGTCAGCAGTTGGATGTGTGTGGATAACTGCTTACCATAGCACCCTGGTCTCCCATAACAGGATCACAAACTGGAAAGAAGAAATTTTAAAAATGAGGCTTAAAAAAAAAGTTCACTTTTTAAAATGGAAAATCCAATCTGACACTCACCGTACACCAAGCTGGGATTGGCCTTCTTCAGCTCCTTAATAATATCAACCACTGTCACCAGGAAGGAGATGTCCCTGCTGTATCCTTTGGGAAGAAATTTTGGGTTAACCTGAACTGCAGCATTGCCACACACACACACAATTTCTAGTTTCTGAGCTTCCTAAAGTTTGGTATGAGATTTTTGGACCTCGGTCACACAGACAACAACCACTGGTCATAAAAATGTGTTGTTGGTGACACCTGCTGTGTAACTGAACTGTAAGCTGATCTAAAGTCCCAGTAATGAAGGCCAAAGACCAAGTCTGTACTAATGAGGACCGCAGTCTCTGGAACCATTTTATGAAGCAAGTGCATCACCTGGAGAATAGAAAAAAAATCAAATTTTCTGAAGCTTTGTTAATCCTGATGACAAAATTAAATACAAGTGCAGCAAAATGTGAAAGTGAATCCAAATTTTTTCTGATATTCACCTCAGCAGAATCTACCTCTTTCTGGTGACTGCCAGGCACTAGAGAAAACTCGCATCCGGGTTGGCAAGTGATTGCTGGAGGTTGCTAGTGCAAAATTGGTCACAAAAAGGTATATGCTGTTGCACCAAAAAGGTGCTTTGATCGCTAGTAGACTGCTGTAGTTGCTAATAGCTTGCTTGGACGTCTGTAGTTTTCGCTATGACTGAATGCAAATGGGAAGTATTTGCAGACAAGACAGCATTTTTCCATGCAAACAGTGGGTGACCATGGCAATCTTCTAGCAACCAAAGCAATCACAAGGAGGCTCCTGGTACAGCACCCTCTCTGACCCCTCAGTGATAAAGCCTACCTCCATCAGGTGTGTTGTAACGTAATGTCCCACCCAGCCTTATCAGATCAATGCCGCCCACAATAAACTTATACTAATAAAATAATACTGAAAGGAGACACTCCTTAAACTCACCTGTGAGGATGTAGTCATAATGGTTCACATTGTTGAGCTTAATACCCTCATAGAGCACATTCAGTTCTTCTGCTGTCAGTACTTGCCCCTTCCAGTGGCCGTAGCCTGGGCAGAGATAAAAAATAAATAAATAAAACTGATGAAATTTTTCCATTGCTAAATCTGATCTGATTTGGTTAACTCTCTTATTTCAAGGATGTTTTGTGTTAAAGTCTAAAACCATGATTTTAGACCTTTTGAGGATAAATGAGGAAGGAGGACACACATTTGCACTACTTAACCTAATAGAAGGGCTCATATATTGCATTAGCCCTACTGTGCATAAATCAACTTAGCAGACATTGCCATCCTTTCTCTGTTTTTCCATCGACCTAATTCCCTCTGCTGAGGTCCCTCTCCCCTTTGTACTTAGCAGGGCCTCCGCAGCTACTGAATGGAAAGCTTGTATCCTGGCTGCCAGCTCGCCTTTCTTTGTCCCTCTTTCACTATTAAACTAGAATAAACCCTAAAAAGCTGTTCTGACTACAAATGACTGCACACAAAATGGACACACAAACACTCCTGTATACCAGAGGAAAAAATATAAGAGCTCACACAGAGCCCAAACTTGAACACGAGCCAGCGAGTTAGCCTCCTGCAGAGAGGACTTAACAGAAAGCTCACAGCAAAGCAGCAGTTTGTGCTGTGGTTGGGGGCGCTTCCACTGAAACTGGAACATTTCAGAATTTTAATCTTTAAACATACCGGAAATAAGATGAAGGGTCACATTCAAAGTATGATCGAATGTTCAAAACTCATCAGCTTCCCATTTGTATTGGTTCAAGTGATTTCTGTGTAGGCCTCCTGCTCCTGCAGAGAAAAGCGCATTCTTTGCATACTTCAACACATGAACCCCAACTAATAATCCCATCATCTCAGCAGGTGTGTTGATTAGGGGGGAGAAATGCCAACAAACTAAATGTGGGGCAAAGGTTATATCTGTATGGGGTAATTTACTAATGCTGAGGTGTAAACTGAAACCTTGAGAAATTTCACAAACAAAAAAACAAAAAAAACAAAAAAAAAAGTCATGTAGGTTACAGGTTTTGCAACTACTCTGGCTTGTTGTGATAGGATGCAACTGTCATCATAGGCTCATGTATCATATCTGTCCAAACTGTCTTCCGTCTCCTCCTGAGCCACATGATTCATGTGGAGAGTCACATGTGCCCTGTTTAACTTGCTTTATCCCTCATCGTTTTCCCTTCATGCATAATTGAAAATTAACTTGCATAACCTCTCTGAGCATCGGCTTCCACCAGTAACACACATTTCCTGCTCTTTTCCAGCATTTTCATTTCTTTGTGATAGCTTTCACTGTAATCTGCTGAAGTCTGCACAGCTTGTGACTTTATGGCTACTCCTGGTTCAGTGCATCTTAGGCAGCAAAAAATTGTGACAGGTTTTGCTGCTTTCTTAACAGCTAAGTGTTTGTCCTGCAGTGCTGACTTAAAAAAAAAAAAAAAAGTAACTCTAGCCTTGAGCCCACTAGTGTAACTGCCATATTTCTTTTCTTAATGACATTTTCACTGTCTAATTGTGTGACTATTGCACAATATACTTGTGAGAACATGCATGTATTCACAAATAGATTTTTTTTTTTTTAAAAGGTAAATGAAAAGACAGTGGTTGGGGAAAAAAAACAAAAAAAACCAAAAAAAAAAACCCACACCAGTTGCTTAAGAATCACTCGCTTGAAGTAATCTCCAAGATCAGTAGCGATTGCAAGCAAGTAAACATTGACTTGGGATGCCTGTGGCTCAGGAGGAAAAGTGGGTCATCCACTAATTGGAGGGTTAAAGGTTTGATCATTGGCTGCTTCAGTCTGCATGCCAAAGTATCCTTGGGCAAGATACCGAACCCCAAGTTGGTCTGATGCATCCACCAGAGTGCCAGTGTTTCACAAAAAACACTTAAGTGTATGAGTCAGCCATGTCATATAAAGTGCTTTGAGTGCTCCGGTAGAAAAGTGTTCAATAAGAATCAGTCCATTTACTTTCCATTGCTGAGATTTCTACCATAGCATCAGGAATGCTCACATTTTTGCTTTGGGGTCAAACAAGTAAAAATCATTATAATCTGTCAATCAAAAATATTTTTCAAATTGATTTTTTATTTCATCCAGCTGCTTAGAGGAGTCTTTGAAGACTCCACAGATACTATTTGAACAACAATACATCCTGATCTTTAGACAGTATCTCGAGATACAAAATATAAAGAAATTAGGGGTAAGGAAAATGAGATGTGGGTATTGAAATGTGCAAACATCCATGGAAATACAATACAGAAGGCAAAAAACAGAGTCTGTACAATTCTAACGAGCTTGAAAATCAGTCAATCACAGTTTGAACGCTCTTAGGCAACTTTCTTGTAATTTAACTAGTCTTCAGGAATAGTCTTCCAAGCGTCTTGAAGGACATTCAAAGCTCTTCTTTGGAGGTTTACTTGCTTTTGTTCTGAATTTTCATTCATCACACCATAAGACTCATTGCCACTGATCTTCAGTCTAGTTATTGGGTAATTTGGCAATTTGACAGCGACCATTGAGACCATTTCTGACGAGGCTTCAGTGAAGAGTACACGGATCAACTGAAGGTCCAGATGAATCTCTCGGGTCCTGTGTCAGGTTTTTTCCTGGGTGTTTTTTTATTTTTTAAGGCCATGGCTTTCAGATACTGTTCAGCTTTTTTGTTTTTCCAAGACCTGCAAGTTCTCAGATTTTTAAGGACATACTTTTCCTGTTGAACAGGAGTTTTTCCTTCCCACTGTCACCAAGTGCTTGCTCATACGGGGTTGTCTGATTGTTGGTGTTACAATATAAAGTGACTTGATGAGACTGTTGATGTGAACTAGCGCTAAATAAAAACAAAAATAATTGAATTAATATGTTCATCTCTTTATCTGTTTATTAAGTGGCTGAACAGACAAAACGGTCTGAAAATGGTCAGGTACACGGAATGTACATAAGTGAAAAACAGCCAGTGCCCTTTGAAAAACTTTTAAAAACTTCTTAAGAAACTTTAAAGAACTGCTGCTCAAAACCTATTTGTCAAAAAATGACAAGAAAGTCCGGCTCCTTCGAAGCAAAATATAAAGAAAAGAGAGTGTGCCTCAAGACATTTCCACAGTACTGCAAATGATATTAGCAGAACATATTTCTGGTTTAATATATAAGGGATACAGACTGGGGCTACCAGATATTAAGCCAATACAATGATTAGCTTTCTGGGAGAGTCCTGGTAGAAGTAAGGCCTGTGGGCAGTTATTTTGAACCTGCTCTCTAACTGAACAGTGGGAGAGACAGAAGACATTTTAAAGGTTTTCTGTTTTTGTCCCAAAATAAGGTTGAAAAGTTTCACCTGTGCACACTGTAAGTTGCACAACATTATAGCTTCACAAACGGCTTGTTGTTGAGTGCGAACTAGACTGAGAAGCACCATGTTTATTTACATGATGGATACAGTAATCCAAGAAAAACAATAAGTAAAAGATATGCCAGCCGTTAAAACTGCTGTGAATCTCTACAGTCTGCATTCACCAACATGTTCCCTGTTAGGACTGTCAATCAAGCCTCTTTGGCGAGAGGAGTGAAACAACCATCGTCTTTGCCTTTGTGAAATTCTCCCACAGACGTCTATTCAGGACTCAGAGTGCTGTGTGTCTCCTTTGTAATGCCTGCTGTGCTAACCAGCCGCAGTGATTCTTTTAAGCTCTTAGCTGTTACTTTGGGGATCCTTTTAGCGCATTGAACAGTGTCCATTTGGTCTCTGGACTGGAGATATCTGTATGATAATCAACATCGATATGGTCATCTTTACAATGATCTTCTAGATAATGCTAAACAGTCTGCAGGTACTTTAATTCCCTTCTATCCTAAATCTATTTCTGCCATCTAAATATAACATCTTTAAAGTTTGTATAGCGATACCCTGTGTCCACTGTCTGGACTACTGCGTGGACATAAAATTCCTGTCCTACAGTAATTTAACCAGAATACAAATAGTTGACAGCCAGTTGAATTGAGTCCCCTAAAGTTGTGGTCATTGACAAAGAGTTATTCAGACTGCTGGCAACATGCTGACAATTTATCTGAATTTACAAATGTTACAGCAATTATTTGCAGCCCTTCAACAATCTCTCTGAGAGTGACTACAGTCACTCCAAGTCAGACTTCAACTGTTTGCAGAAAAGTTGCCTCCCATCAGGAAACCTGTGCAATTCCCTTGTGATCGGATGTGGCTTTGCAACAAGCTCAAGCTCTGGGCAACCACTTAGTCACCCAAAGTTACAATCGGTTACATAATGTATAAATTCATTACAATCAAGGGGCAGACACAGACTTTACTTTTGCAGATGCAAGAAGTGTTCGTTTTATCAGCAAATTTTGGTTTTGTTTTAGTTAATGTTTAGACTAAAACATCGATTAGGTTTGGTAATTTATCTAAATTCTTTCAGTTTAGTTTATAAGTCACCTAAAAAGTATAAACTTACAGTATCCTAAATCTAATACCACATGTCAGCACTTCTCTTCCTCCTAAGCGTTGACATTTTGTTGCACTTTATGACGAACAGGAAGCATGAAGGTTACCGTATTTTTCGGACCATAAGGTGCACCGAATTATAAGGCGCACTGTCGATGAATGAGTCTTTTTTTCCATACAAAAGGCGCAAAAAGCAAAACAAAACAGTCAGATAAGTCAAACTTTACTCAACTCATTCTTCTCTTTATGTTATGCTAACATAGCTGTGTCGCTAGCGATCACGTTGGATATCATAATATACCAGCTAGTTCAATTTCAGTAACCCTACAAATGTCACTGCTGTTTAGTTTTCTGTCTTCATTTAAGTTGGAAGTGATAGCCGAGCTGTACGTCTTAATTTTTCCAGAAATCTCTCAGTCAGAACATGGTATATCATGTTTAGGTGGAAACTAGCGAGCTAACTTCCTGCTAACTTCTAACTCCGTTGAATTTAATAAATTCTGTTTTCATGAATGCCTAGATGTTAAATTTAATTGTTACACCTGGTAAAGCAGCAATGCTGATCATTTTATTAAAGATGAAATAATTTAGACTGTTTTAATTCTCAGTGATGCCGCATTATTCGTTTGACTTTGAGACCTGAAGCTGACAGAGTTTTGGACCCAGATTACTCCACGAGGCTCCTGACTATGGTAGCCGTAATGCTCCGACAATCCATCAAGCGGTGCGGCTTCATAGCTTACCAAAGTCGTACTAAAACATTTTTTGACAGATTTTTGAGCGTGTACCACAAAATCGGTTCTAGATCAGTAAGCACAACCAGAATTCATACATAAGGTGCACTGGATTATAAGGCACACTGTCAATTTTTGAAGAAAATTAAAGGATTTTAAGTGCGCCATTTAGTGTGGTAAATACGGTAGGTGAACCCCCCCTTTGCAATGCTGTTTGTTGGGCACAGATCAAATTGTGGATGTCCTTGTATATGAGCCAATAGTATGGGCTCAAATTCCTCAAAAAAATTAATATTTTGTACTTCTAAATCAGAATCTGTATGTGTAAAAAGAATTTGTGTGTGTGTAAAAAAAAAAGATTTGTGTGTGGACTTAGCCAAAAAATACGTGCTTTTGTCCTCGTGCGTTAGTTTTCATTTATACATAGTCTTGTTTTTGTAAGGAAAAAAAAAGCTTGCTGGCTAAAACTACTGGTGAACGAAATTAAAACTGGATGCAAGGAAGTTGCTGTTCTATTTTCACTCGTGTGACTGAGCCATTCACTTGTTTGGAATTAGGAGGTAGTTTTGCGAAGATAGGTGCGTTGGATGGTTTTTCGGTTGAGATGATTTAATGGAAGTTTACTCGCCAAATGTTATCTAGGGATAGTGGTGCATGAGATGAGCCCTGTTGTTTGTAGTATTCCCAGAGATTTAATAAAATATTGATATTTGTGTCTCTGTGCCAATACAATATCTCCAAACAGAATACTCACAACAATCTTGTGTCAATTTTTACCCCAACCTTACACAATATACAGGTAAAGTTATCAAATCACACAGCGCCGTCACATGGATATGCTCAGAGTTTGGATTTATCTGCTTTTTCACAGCTGAGTAACCTGAGAGCTGAAGAAGGCGATTCCTAGAAAAACATTAACTTCTCTAGTTCTCCCCCTCTAAACCTGGCTGATGGTCACAGTGACTGTCTTTCACTGAGTCGCATATAGCAATACTAACAAGCCAAAGTATACAGACAGAGATAACTCCCCTGTACAGCTAGCAAAATAGTCCCAATGCATGCGTGCAAAGAAGTCTTCTTTTAATCTTTTGACCAACCAAAAAAAGTTGCATGTATCCTTAAATGCCCCTAAAATGTACTTAAATCCATCTACTCTGTTAGACTTAAGCCGTTATATTTTAACCAACTATGGCAAACTGGATGCAAGAGACCTAACTGGATGAGAACGGACGATTGTTTTTCCGCCCTTACAAAAGCTTTCAATAAATGATTTCCATATCCGATCCATGTAATATAGCAGCAGTGACAAAAGTTAATGGTCCAACCAACCAGCATAAAAAGGCTGAGTTGTTACACAAGTAGAAAAAGGAGTCAATCGACTTTATGATAATGAATGAAAAGCACTTTGCTGCTCCATTAAAATCACTCAGCCAACCTGTGTGATTGGAGAACTGCACCGAGTTGATGGAGTCCACTTCAAAGCCCAGCACCTGGGAAGAGAGACATGAAGCAGCTGTTAAAACAGAGAACAATGGGCTCCGTCTTGCACTCTGTCTAAATGAATCACACTGCACTGCGGGAACAGCACGCTGAAGGTGAACCACTGTGAGAACAAGTCAACATTCAGAGTTTCAAAGTTTCAGCTCCCTCTTTCTGACAGCTTCAACAGTTTTTTTCCATTTCACAAAATCGCATGTTTGACAAGAACTTTTGCATAATTTAGTTTCTAAATAGCTCCTTCTGTGGACTGTTGACTCCAGTTATCAAACAATAAAGTGGATTATAATGTAAGATGATATCACGCAACCACAATTAAATAAGTTACCAGGGAATTCTGATCATTTTTAAGGATGCACTATTGTAAGGGGCAAACACAGACATTAACCAGTGAAAGTGAAGAAGGAGATTATCTGTTTCTTCTTATCAGTTTTGTTAAGAAAGACTTTGATTTCAAATAATTCCTATATATTCATATTTCTATTAAATAACAAAAGTTAATTTATTTTCAAATATCAATATAGATCAGATACATTTCCCTAACGTGTTAAATTAGATTTTTTTTAAAAAGATGAAAATGGGAACGCTATAATGTGATGTAATCACTGACAATGAGTGGTATATTAGTAACAATGAGAATCATGCTGGAATATTTCAGCTCCAGTTTAACTAATATTAAACAGCATTTGTTGTTGTATTTTTAGGTTTACAGTCGTTTAGTGGGATTAGGGTTAGGGTTAGGGTGGAAAATGGAAAAAGGGCCTTTGATGTTTCTCAGAAAATGTTACAAAATCTCATAAATCAGGAAGTGTCGCTGTGGACCGGTGCTAGATTTTCTACGTTTTCGTTACAAGTTAGATGCTGTTTCCCTCCCCGTCTCTCTCTCTTTGGACTACAGAGGGTTGTTTGAAACTACCACCTGAACGTTAGATCCGGTTCTTCTTACCTGCAGCGGGAATGTTGCCGACTTGTTCCCAACGTATCCCCTGACAACGTGACTCTGAATGGACAACACGCGACACTCCATTATAGTCGACCTGCGTTTAAAAAAAAACACCTGACTGATTCACTTTACCCTAAAGCAGTATTAAAGACGAGGGCAGACTGAAGCAAGCAGAAACTTAGCATGTGGGGAATAAGTCCCGCTTTGAAGGACAGCAGCTGTGCTGCCGAGTCACATTTACGGCTTTTTTTCTTCAGGCAGCTAGGAGGACTCCTAAGTGGAGCATTCACAGACTCACCAGGAATGTGGGGAAACTGGGTTGCAAACACAAAGGGGGTTCCCGTTGCTGACTGAAGTTTATCAGTGATTATTTTTTGTATGTGATAGGAAAACACCTTTTCCACAAAATAAACGATCGACATAGACATAGATATATTTTAAGACAACTGAAACAGCCACATACAGGCAAAAACAATAAATTTATTTCACAATCTCCAGAGAACATTAATTATATTAATATATACTGATGATTGAAAGCCTACTTAAATTTTGTTCAAAAATTTCAAGAATACAAAAAGAGCCCAGAAAAATCTTGTTTAACATATGTAACATATATGTTCAACATATGGTTGATTGGGGCATATATGAGAAAAATGAATAGTTTTCACTGTCATTTCACTATATTATTATTGTAGGATGTATAATTTGAAAATAGGTTTTGGTTTGAATAATTATGGATAAACTAAGCATACTTTGAATTATTATTTTTATGGTTAAAATAACTAACTTGGTTAATCGGAGGAGGATTTTTAATGGGGGACTACTGGTCTGATTGAATCCTAAGAACAGTTGTAGGAGGATGGGCAGGCAGGTGAGTTGATGAGATCTCAGATGAAGGGGAAGACCAGCTTGACCAGCTCAGGTGGGTTATTCTGGAGAAGGAACCACCCCTCAGTGTGATGGGGAACACTGGAAAACAGAGAAATGTAGAAACGGGAACACTTAAATGAACATGAGGAAGTTAAGGGCCTGATTACCACACTGACATAAAAGACAAGCTGGACGAGAGTGGATGTTAGAGCTGATTTAAATACTGGGTGAAAATGAGCCTTGATGAGCAGCAGGTGTGATGACCAAGCGTGGGAAACAAGGACTCCACCTATAAGCAGACCTTCACCTGCCCAGCCCTATGTAGACTTTGGACAAAGGGAAAAACACAAAACAGCAAACAGACAGGTGGAGGATTATGATGCTAAACTCTGGGTACTAACGGAGGGATCAGAGACACAAACCGCAGAAATGAGCTTCTTCTAAATCGTACCTGGCCTCTCCCTTAAAGAAAGCGTGAGGAATTTGGTTACTCAGGAGGGATTAAGAACAGAGCTGCTACTCCTCCACATCAAAAGAACCAGTTGATGGGATTCAATTATTGGGCTAAGCCTCTTGGAACACCTCCTAAGTGAGGTGTTCCAGGCATGTCCTACCAAGAGGAGACCCCGGGGCATACATGTTGGGGAGATTATATCCTTCAGCTGCTTGGAAACACCTCAGTTTCACCCCGAAGGAGATTGGGGAGGTGGACAGGGAGAGGGCAGTCTGGGCATCTCTGGTTAAATTGCAGCCTCCTAACCTGGACACAGACAAGCAGAAGAAAATGGATAGAGTGATGTCCAACACATAATTGGGGCAATAGCTAAGGTTAAGGTTTGGTGTTTCTGATCCAGAAACAACACCAACACGATGATATCAAATCGTGCGATGGACGGATGGATAGATTTTTATCATTTAATATTCTGTACCATTTATCTAAACTGTGTTTGAGTAAATGAGACAATATCATCTGTGTGCAAGGCTTTGCTAACCATAAAAAAGCTCAATCTTGCAGCCGAAAGTATTCAGTGTGTTCTTTATACTCTATATCAGTGATTTCTAAGCGCAGATTCGAAATTAATGACAAAAATGTTCAAGGACAAGCTGGATTTGTGAGTGAGATACTGCTTTGGAGACTCAGTTTTGACTGGTGACACAATAACCTCAAACCTGGCGCTTCTATATTTCATACTGGCTCACTTTCCAATGTAGTTGTAACTAATGTAATCATGTAGCCTCCATTCTGGGCCATGACATGAGTCATCTAATAAAGCTGGGTACTTTAAACATGTGCAGCTGTGCCATGACAATATCAGCTACTTCCACAGCTGAGGGAGTTATTGTGACGGTGAGGAAGGTCAGGGTTATCGTGTACAGACTGTGAACTGATTATTAAAACCTTGAGTAATGAAGATTCTCAGGAATGAGCACACAATCTTAATTCTCAACGACAAAGCACTTCAGTTTGAGCATGAAAAAAAAAGTATGATATACGTGCTTACATCAGTGATCAAATGTTCTGTTCCAGTCACTGCTGATGCCAAACAATATGCCATTCCTCCCTAGAATATGATGTAACTTTCACTTAACCAGACAGTAGTTAACATCATCAGTATTGTGTAATGTTTTTTTTAAACTTTATGCCAAGAAATCGAACACAAAAAATGCTCCTATCACCCTTCATTTACTCGGTGGGCTACAATGATTGTCTAAAAAGAATCAGACTATCAGACTAGCAGTTAAAGGTCAAAGGTCAAATAAATATATTAACTAATGCAAAGTACCAATGGCTAAATGCTGTGATATAATGTCTTCTATTACCACTGATTTACTCTTATGATCTACAGTAGATTCCATATAACTGAAGTGATGAGAATATTTGCTACCACCAGGGGGCCCAAATCAGCAGAGCTCTGTTTGGTATTTAAATGAATGAACAGGAGATGTTACCTGAAAAATCACAGAAGATGTAAAGCATGTAGTACACTGAAAGAGGAGACTTTAAGTTTATGTATTTTACTTTAGTATATTATCAACACACCCACGCGGGACTCATGAGTGAGTGTTTTCCTAGTTCTGGTCCCAAGCCCAGATAAAGAAAAAGAACGGTATGCAGCGTAAAATCTTTGCCAAATCAAATATGTGGATCAGAAAAGATACAAACAGCTGTGACGACAGAAAAAAAGAGTAATGACACGAGGTAAAGACACAAGATTCAGTCACCGAAATCAGGCCTTATATAATCAAACAAGTCTCACTTTTTAAAGGGATACCTGGGTTTTTGGTCTGTCTTTACCTATTAATGTCTGTTCAAACAACGTACGCCCACAGCTATGACTCCAAGAGATGATAACACACAAAGAAAGCATTGCATGCTTCCGTGCAAGCAGTGGCACAAAGACCATATTGAATCATGTCAGGCTTTTAATGTCTTTTAAACTCCCCCATTAAAAATTAATCAGCAGATGTCAGAGGAGGAGAGAATGGAAGTCTCAGTGAGGAGGGTGAAATCAGGAGGCAGCTGAAGGGTGGACTGCACAGACCACAGAGCACGGAGCGTCCGACATCTGGACGAGGAGCACAGAAGCCAACAGAGAATAGCAGAACCAGGTGGAGGAGCGGAAATTGTTAATAAAACGCACACGGGGCAGCGGCAGAGAGAAACTTAAGATACAGCTGGTAATGTTTTTCACTGTTACAGCGAAAAACAGGCGAGCCCATATCTGTAGCATCTGATATGGGTCCTTTGTCCCACACGCCATCAAACTGTTTAACTCCTCTCTGGAGGGGAGAGGGAGGGGAAACAGGAGGACAAAGGAGGGGGGAACAACTAAGCTGTAGTGCCTCTTCACCTCACTGTACAATACCTTGTGCAATACTTTTTGTAAATAGTCAACAGTGCAATAGACTCAATACTTGAAATGTGCAATTCACTTGTATTTTTATTTTTTATTCCTATTTATTCTATTTATCCCCTTTGTATATTTTATTTATATTTGTCTCTGTATTTATATATGTGTGTGTGTGTGTGTGTGTGTGTGTGTGTGTGTATATATATATATATATATATATAACAATTCTGTAACTGTAACTTCGGTCGTTGCTGTGCTTTTTGGAAGTCGAATTTCCCAGAGGAACCCACCCGAGGGATTAATAAAGTTCTATCTTATCTCTTATCTTATCTTATATAAAATGAGGATTTAACGCCTGAATTTGAGGTTGAAAATCCTTGTTGGTGTCCAGCAGTTAATGAGTGGTTAGTGTGCAGCTTTTAGTGAGAAGAAAAAAGGGCCTGCAGTGGCATGTAGTGATACACCTGGGTGGTATCAGTGTGCTAATGAAGGTGTTCCTGTGTTTGGAGGGAAAGGCATGAAGTTGCATGTCGTGTAAACAGCAGTGGAGGAAGTTTGCCCTTTGAAGTGGAAAAATATTACATTGCAAAAATTCTCCATACAACTAAGTTTTGCATGACGACTTCTAGAAAATAAAGGTACATCAGTATAATAAAGGTATACTTCAGTATTATTATTATATTATTATTAGATGCAGAAAAATGCCTCTTGTAAGTGTTACATTTCAGCTTATTATATATATTCTAAGGCTACTTTACCTAAATATCTAATCAGCCAATTACATGGCAGCAACTCAGTGCATATTGTGGACCTGCTGAAGCTCAACCGAGCATCAGAATGAGGAACAAAAGGCAATTCACGTGACTTTGGATGCAGACTCGTTGTTGGAGCCAGACAAGCTGGTCTGGTTATAACAGAAGCTGTTGATCTGCAGGGATTTTCAAACACAAACATCTCCAGAAGTTACAGAGAATGGTCCAAAAGAAGAGAAAATATCCAGTGAGCGCCAGTCCAATGTGTGAGAATACCTGTTGATTCCAGACATCAGGAGAGAATGTACAAACTGCTTTGAGCTGACAGGAAGGCAACAGCAACGTGAATAATCACTCATCTCTGAAACTATAACAGGTCAAACCTTGAAGCAGATGGGCTCCAGCAGCAGAAAACCACACCGGGTGACACTCCTGTCTGATAAGAACAGGAAAGTGAAGCTACAGTTCACACGGTTTCAACAAAATTGGACAAAATAAGACTGGAAACATGTTGTTTGTTTATTTGATGAGTCTTGATTTCTGCTAAAGCATTCAGATAGTTAGGTAGGAACTCGGCGTAAACAACCTGAAACAACCATGTTGTTTTTATTAACATAAATAATAATAATTAATATATATTTTGGCACACTTTCCACCCAGTATCACCAACTGAGCATTGCCATCCAGAAGGAGAAAGCTCACGCTGGTTTCTTGAACATGACAGTCAGTTTTGCTGTGCTCAAATGGCCTCCACAGTCACCAGATCACAATCCAGCAGAGCAGCACTGGAATGTGGTAAAGATTGGCATCATCGTGCAGCTGATGTTATCGTGTCAATATGCACCAAAATCTCAGAGGAATCTTTCCAGGATTTGTGCCACAAATACTTACGGCAGTTTCAATTTATTTCAGAAAATTGGAACACTATATGAATTAGCAAAGGTATGCTGTAAAAGTAAAAAGGTCAGAAAACTGCAAAACTGTTATCTATTAACACAGCAAGGTTAACTGTTCTTTATTGTAATAATATCTAATCATTAATTAGATTGAATAAAATAAAAACAATCATTGTTTTCTCATTCTTATGCCCTTAATTTCAGCTATTAAGGTTACCTGTTTGTTACTTCGGTGTAAGCTGAATTTGAAAAAGGAAGGGAAGGGAGGGGGGCAGTGAAACGATGACAGCAGCTGCTGAAGTTCTTTAATTTGAGCTTGTGAAAAGAGGCCATCACCTGGTCCAGGTAGACAGGACCCTGGCTGTGTTTCAGCTCTCCCTCACCTGCGTCTTACCTGTCGTCAGTCGTAACTCATCGTGTCATGCTGGATGTCCAAGGCCATGAAAGGTGATCTAGCCCCCCCCCCCAAAGAAAATCTGTACGTGCACCTGAACACAAATGGCCCTATTTCAGCATGTTTCCTGTCTGCAGCCCCTGTAGCAGGTTATCTAGAGTCTTTACCTGGAGAAGGGTCACCCTGGCAACCACTAAAAGGATACCCAGTTCTTAAAAATAAAAATAGCTTTAATCCTAAACTTTAATTTAATTTAGTTTCTTTGGTGTTTAACATGTAGCTAAGGAGGAGGCGTCGTTCCCACCTTCCCAAGGCGAACTCGTAATCGGATATCAGGAGTGGGTGTCATTATTTTGAAGTGGAAAATATCTATTTGGCGCTCATGGGCACGGAGATTAAAATTGTGTTCAGAGACACTAAAACAAGCGGGGTAAATCCGTGTCCCAAAACACGAATCGATAAATACGATTGGCCAATATCCCTCCGCCCCGCTCAGCACGCACACACACACATAAATGTGCAAGTAGTCCCGCCTGTGACACGCCAAGCAGGAGGGGGCGGAGCCAAGCATGAGCTAGACTGACACGTAAGAGTCCTGCGTAAAATTAAAGGAAGAAGCTGCATCTTTTCCTCAAGTTGTCTCTGGATGCTCCACTTCGATGAAGAGTCGAGCTGTCCCAGTCCAGAGGCCTGTTTGGACGCCTTGAAAGCGACCGAAGCGGGACTGCCGGACAGAGAGATCCGACGCTCAAGATGAGATTTTCGTTGTTAATTTCTGTGCTGCGGTCGCTCGGCCCGGTGGTGATCGGTATTTCTTTAGGCTTCACGCTGAGTTTACTGAGCGTGAGCTGGTCGGAAGACGCGTGTTCTCCGGACAGTAAGGAAGGGGAGGCTGTGTCTTTAGGTAAGGATGGACTGCTCAAAGGAGCCCGAAAGCCCAACTCTATTTCTGCTGTCAACGATGTGACGTCCGAAGAGGATTTTCAACCAAGAATAGTCCCGTACAAACAGATCCAGCCGAGCGCCCCAAAGAAAGTTTTCAGGTAACTTGTGTTTGTTGGTTCACTTTGACTGGGAGAGCACAGCCTGACAGCACGTTGCTATACACTACAGCACAGCAGGCCGCTGTGTAGATCATCCCCTCTAATGATGACTGGTCTCTGATGGTCATGATTATGATGATGTTGAAATCACTCATTGTGTGACTTCACATCATAACGCCTGCGCGGGTAACGTGGCCAGGTGTCCTACTTTCTGTGCACACCATTGTTCCTGTGTCCCATAAGTGGAGACAAAGATCTAGGTTTGGTTGGCGCAAGTTTACAGGCTCAAGTAAAGTGAGGACAAGATGCCTCACAAGAGACGTGCACATCTGTAGATGCGCACCAAACATGATTAAGAGGCAGAAAAGCTGCTGAAATTGCAGGTTTAACAGTTACTTCAATGGAGAAATGTGATTACAGGAGTTTGCAAAGAGTGTTAATTAGTGAGGGAGCTGAGAAAATTGCATTCAAAGACTTTTTTTTTTTTTTTTACACATTCAGTCACTAATTCTCATGTAGCTATACGATTATAATTGAGTATCCTCATCATTGAAGCTAATAAGACAGCCAGTGGTAGCCACAGCTGATTCAGAGCCTGTTTCCTTCTAACAACGTGAAGTCTGCACCACTTCCTCTGCTGTTTTCCAGTGTAACCCTGGCCAGAGTAGAGCTAGTTTTTTTTTCTGTGCTACAGTATGCCTCCAAACTTGCATTTTTTTTCCCCTCTCTGAGTAAAGACCTTATTTAAGTGCTGGCCTCTGCACCCACAGTGGCTGAATTTCAGTTCAATTCCAAGAAAGGGTCTTTCCTCGTAAAGAAGTTCTGCTGAGGCTACAGATGAAAACGTGCAATTGCCGAGGTTTCAGAGGCAGCTTATGCCAAACGTTGGTTTGTTCAGTAAAGGGTGGTGCATCTTATAATTGTTCTTATGAATTATGCCTAACCCTAATCCCAATGAAGCTAAATGTGGGGCTAAAGGAAGTAGGCTTTCCCAGATCAGGTTGATACTGTCTTTTATAGCCATTGTTATTACAGACTCTGTTCCGTCTGGTAATCCTCAGTTTTCAGTTGCATCCTAACTTTTGTAAACTTGAGCCAATTAAGATGTGAACCACTGTCTTATAATGTAGAGTAGGGTGTGAGACTCCTGAGGACTGTACTACCAAGCAGGATTTTGACTTATCAAGGTAACTTTGGTGTTAACCCAGGTTGGTCTGTACTATTAAGGTGGTTCACTTTTTACCAAGGTTCATTGCTATGGTAACTTAAGCTGTGAACCTTGCACATTAAAGATCAGCAAGTACAAAGTCGCCACCTCCTGACCAATCAGGTTTTCTGAAAATAGCGCCAGCCTTCTTGGAAGATATCTAACCTTGATAACAGGAGGGTATAAAGTTATAAAGTTTGTTTTTAATGGCTCCAGTTTGACTTTGTTTTCCCGAAGAGTCAGTAAGAAAACTTCTAGGTTCAGTTGTCCTTGCCATGTTTTCTCTGTTGGGTGCAAACGATTTTACAACAGTTTTGTTGTTCTGCAAACATGAATACCAAAATCGGGAAACCTGTTTGTACTTGTGCGCTCTCTATCAATTGCATTTAGACAAAACCTACATTTTAAATCAGTTCTTTGTATCAATTCTTTACTGTTATCCATCATCAAGCTGGAGCTGAAAGAATAAAAACCAAAACTGTCCTATGCAAATTTAAACATTCATTTAATGGAATACTCGTTTATACCTCATCCTTAATGATATAGTCTGTTAACTCACACAACTTGTATTGTTGCAAGCTTTTCTTTCTGTCTTTAAACAGGCTTAACTTTGTTAATATAGTAGGTCTCTTCCAGTCTCACGGACCAAAACATTTAATGAAATCATGTATCACTTATAACACTAAACTACTGCACGGTCCTTTTCCTCTCACACTGCAGCAGCTGTTCATTCCATTATATCTGTGTAAGCTATTCATATTTTCCTAATATCATAGTTTACTCTTTCTTTGCGAAATCAGCTTCCAGTAAAATAATCAGTGTGACAGGTCAGATGTTGCCAAAAACCCCTTTTTCATGTGAACACGCTGATATCTAGATTAGGAAACTCTGGGTTAACTTAGTGAGTTGATAACCAGCTTTGTGTGACTGCTTATCTCAATCACCAGTGTTATGTTAAATTAGGGCTGGGCGATATATCGAGTTTTTTAAAGATATCGATATATTTTCATACGAGATATAAGATGTGACAATATCGTTTATATCGATATAGTCTATGTTACGTTATAATTATACTTGTGGAGCCGCAGGTTTGCCTCTCTTTCGTCCACTTTTGTCTCTACGCAACGTTACTCGGCCTCGCCTCTCCTTCACTGAACCCAACTCCCCCTCCCCCATAGCTTCACCTGCAGGCAATGACAAGATGAAAGCGGAAAATCTCCGTTAGCGAGTTACCGTGCGTGGGGCTGGACGGCGTCAACATGTTAGCGAGCTAACCGCACTAACGAGCTAACCGCGCTAACGACATGCAGCCCGGAGGGGCTGCACGGCCTAAAATCCTTTCCTTTTCTCAAAAATCGACAGTGCGCCTTATGTATGAATTCTGGTTATGCTTACTGACCGCGAACCGATTTTATGTGGTGCACAGCGCTCAGCAATCTGTCAAAAAATGTTTTAATATGACTTTGCTAAACTACGGAGCTGCACCGCTTGATGGATTGTCGGAGGATTACGGCTACAGAGGAGGAGCCTCGCGGAGTGATACGTACTGTGTGTGTATAAGGACCACAAATGGCACCTGTTCAGAGACGTGGTGCAGCTGTGAAATCTGTCTCTTTGTTATTACGCTCAGCGTCTATTAGTTTACATTTTGACTGCACAATTGTGAGCTTTTTGTTATGCACAAAAACAACATTGTTTTCTTTTATTTATGGACCATGATTATTTAATAAATGCTGATAATTTATTTTTGAGTAATATCTACGCTGTATGTAAATAAAAGTGCCCGTGTGACATCTGGGACACAGTGTGACTAAGAACTCTCTTTTTGTTCTTAACTTATGGCTTTAAAAAAAAAAATCGAGATATATATCTTATATCGCCATGCAGCTAAAAAATATCGAGATATGAATTTTGGGTCATATCGCCCAGCCCTATGTTAAATTAGTCCAGATAACAGAAAGATACCCTGGGGATTTTGAACTCGCTTCACGGTACAGGCCCAGGTCACCGATATCCAGAGCTCATGTAGATGTTCTCACATATACTGTTTGTCCAACCGAGAGTTCAAAATGCAAATATTTAATGTGGGACCACACATGTGAAGAGAACAGCTGCAAATTCTCTTGGGGGAAAAATGTTGTTTAAAATTTGTTCCACTGTCTTGAGTGATCTATTGACCAACAGTTGCAGCTCTAACAACAGGCCATTATTAATGCTATGTGGAGCATAACAAGGAAATGAAAATCAGTTTGGCGTTGTGGTAAATGATGAAACACAATGCAAGTTCTTACATGTTTACTTTTCCGAAGAACATTAGTTGTTACTTGTGTGTCAAGATATTTAAATCATCTAATCAACAAACTCTGTTTTGGTGTTTTCTGTTAAGATGGAAATATTGCGAAAGCCTGACTGGACACTGATGTTTAGAGGATCTTCTTGCAGATTTGAAAGGGGAAGGAAAAAAAAAATTAGTCAGAAATGCTGTAAAGTCATCAGGCAGTCCAGTGTGATTCTCTTTTGAGACTTACAATCCACCACTATAGGTCACTACATCATGTCTGTTTAGTCCTTGTTTTCTCTAATGATTTAATAATTTCTAGATGTTTAATGAGCTGAACAATAAATTACAAGACTCTACAACAGTTTTTGAGCCACACCTCAATAGTTTGCTTTACTTCAAAGGAGTCTGACATTCTTGACATTTTTTTTTAACTGATTTTGAGCAATAGTTCTCAAGGCGTTCTGAAGGTCTTTTAAATGTTTCATTTGAACATTGAATGTGAATTAACGAGCAGTTAATCTGATCTTCGTACTTGAGCATTTTTCAGAGCAATGTTATTTTTGTTTGTTAAGCCACTTGACACTGACCTATGGCATTCTTTCATTCATTCATTCATTCATTCATTCATTCAAGAATAAAAGACACCAAAACCAGTCTTGTGCCTGCACATAACAGACAACTTGGCGCATAACCAATTTTAAATTATATCTTTAGACACCAAATTTGTTTAGTTAAATTTATTTAAAAAGAACAACAAGGTGATTCCCAAAGAGTCATTACACAGTACTTTACATATGCAAAATAATATATTATGATATAAGATCTATTTAGATCATTAGTTCTTTTGTTGGCAGTTTTCATTCAAAGCAGCATCGACTCAGTCACCGTTTGACATCTCTTTCAGGGCCAAGTACATCAGCACGGAGTTGGGGATGCGGGAGCGTCTGTTTGTCGGGGTCATGACCTCCAAAAACACCATTAACACCTTAGGTGTAGCTGTGAATCGAACCATCAGCCATCATCTGGACGCTGTGATCTTCTTTACTGGTTCGCGCAGCCGCAAAATCCCTCACGGCATGTTTGTGGTTTCTCATGGAGACGAGAGGCTGATATGGAACATGTTCCAGACCATCAAATACATTTTCGACCATTACATCAATGAATACGACTGGTTCTACTTTGTCCAAGATGACGCCTACACTGAAGCCGACCGGATCAAAGCACTGGTGGAGCACTTGAGTATGGATCGAGAACTTTACATGGGCAGGCCTGAGGAGTTCATAGGTGGGGCGATGGAAGGGAGGTACTGCTATGGAGGGTTTGGGTACCTGCTGTCACGTAGCTTGCTGCTACGACTCCAGCCCTTCCTGGAAAATTGTAGGAACGACATCCTGAGCGCCCGGCCTGATGAGTGGCTTGGACGATGCATCATTGATTACACCAGCATAAACTGCGTTGGCGAATATGAGGTAGGTTGAGAAGTGGATTTAGAATCCTATGACCCTATAGACTTCTATGCAATAGGACATACTGACAGCCAGAAAAGTCGCTGTCTGCTGGCTTTCTGAAGTAATGCAGGTTTAAAGCACTTAAATCTACGTTTGGGACACAGAAACTTTTATACAGTCTTTGAAAGACCAAACACCTTTTTAATAGTGCATTTATTTGTGTATCAAACCATAAAGAAGACTTGCACAAAGTCTTTCATTCAGAACAGCCATGTGATAGGTCATAGCAGTTATTTTAAAAAACTTTTTAGTTTTTTATTAGTTTAGCCCTCACAGTACAAATCATGCTTTGCCTCTGGGAAAGCACTTAAAGCTGATGGACAGCTAGCTATATAAAACTGTAATTACCATGCAAGTACAGAGATGGTATTTGTGTTACAGAGTGGTTTGCTAATACCCTTTAGCCTTGCATTTTTTGCATCTCCAGCAGCACTGTGGAATAAGCAAACAGGCAAAGAAAGCACAGCTCACAGTTCAGCTTAGATTCAATGGCGTGAAAATCCCCTGTGGGTCAACATGCTCTGCGCCTGTAATGTCATTAACATTTAAGGTCAAACAAGCTCTGTCTGACCACCCTTTAGGCGATTGGTTGTGTCATTCAGGAAGTCTGCTTCACCCATACTAAAGTTTTGGTTTTGTTTGTATTATTTTCCATACATGTAAAAATCTTTTTAGCTTCTATTTACCCTTACTTGGCCTTCCCCCAAAGCAGGAAACCATCTTGTACCATAGCTGAGAGTGAATAACTTGGCTATCTTAAGTGCCCTGAGCCAGAATAGCTCCACCAGAGTCCCCTCACACTCCCACACCCCCAAGATAAGGGGAGAAACAGAGGCAAGCTAAAAGGCCTCAAATGGCTAAAGAAAATAGCTTGAACACAGACCCAGGCATTTTTTTTTCTGCTAAGAAAGAGAACACTGGTGACAATTAGGCTTCACTAAGTCTTCAGCTACAGGGTGTAAGTTGGCAAACATTTCCAACAGAATTGCTTCACTGCTCAGTTAAGCATTGTCTCTGTTCTTTGTTCTTTTAATAGCTTGATCAGATTGGGTTCACTTTTTTTAATCACTCAAGCTCCTTAGGTGGTTACTTTGTTTTCAGCTTAAGTGACCATGTCTGTAAGTGGGATTCTGCCGCCTGTGTCAGTCACTTCTGTTAGTTTCCTCCTTTTTTTTTTCTCCTCCTTCAAGCCTGTTACTAAAGTGAGAGACACCGTTAAGAGTGCCCAAAATAAACACATCCCTAAAAATGACCAAAAGTCTAACTGTAAAAATCTCCAGTTATAAACCGTCTTGTTTTATTTAAACGAAAAAAAAAAAAGAATCTGTCTACAGTTCACTGTGCAATTATGGTCAGCCTTGCAGCAGAGACGAGCACAAGATGCTGCCTGGATGGCATGTAATGTTTGTTTGAATGAAAGCAGCGCTGCATAACAGCTGACAGCTTGGAATAACAATAGGCGTGTTTGTGTCGTCGCACCTCATGAAAGGACCTGTGTGATTCCTTTCAGGGACTTCACTACCACCATTATGAGTTGGCAAAAAACTCTGATCCAAGCAAAGAACAGAGTGAAGAGTTTAAGAAAGCCCTGACCGTCCATCCAGTGTCTGACCCGGAGCAGATGTACCGCCTGCACAGATTCTTCACTGAGATTGAACTCCAGAAGACTTATGATGAGATTGCTAAGCTGCAGGTAAGCTGATTTTCAAGTGTCGCAAATCACCCATGGATCAGTCACAAATAAAAACCTGCCTGCTCGCCTCCATTGTTGGCACAAAAATACCACAATTTCAGTGTAGTACGAGCTGGGTTAAATGTGTCTATTTTAACACTTATTGTGTTTCCACAGGCAGAAATAAAGAATGTGAGTGTTGTTGCTTTTGAGGGGAATCGAAGCGCCCAGTGGCCAGTGGGGATCAATCCTCCTTTTGAACCAAAGTCTCGGTTTGAAGTTCTGAAATGGGAATACTTCACAGAGGAGGAGATTTATTCGTGCATTGATGGCTCACCCAAGTGCGAGTTGCGCGGCATTGACCGCATGGACGTGGCGGATGTCATTGACACCGCCATAGGAGAGCTGAACAAGAAGTACATGCCCATTATACACTTAAAGAAGCAGCAACTGATTAATGGCTACAGACGCTTTGACCCCATTAGGGGGATGGAGTACACCTTAGACCTTCAGCTGGAGGCTGTTAATCAGAAAGGTCACAGCCGCTCCATCACAAAGAGGGTTCATCTGGTGCGACCTTTGAGCCAGATAGAGATCATTCCCATGCCATATGTCACTGAAGCTACAAGGGTCCACATTATTATACCGCTTACTCTGCAGGACCGGAGCTACGTCGATCACTTTCTTGAAGTCTTTGCCTCGAATGCCTTTGAGACCAGCGAAAATGCAATCCTAACCTTCTTGTTTATTTATGACCCAGTGGAGGCCCAACAAGTTAGCCAGAATGATATATTTGCCAGCGTGAAGTCTCAGATAACCGTTTATGAACGCAAATACCCTGCAGTTAAAATCCCGTGGATCAGTGTTAAGACGGAAACGCCATCCCAGATCAAATTCATGGACATCATCTCAAAGAAGCACCCCGTCGACACGCTCTTCTTCCTGGCTGAAGTCAACACAAACATCAATTCGGAGTTTCTGAATCGCTGTCGCATGAATGCCATTAACAATTGGCAAGTATTCTTCCCCATTCATTTTCAGGAGTACAACCCCGACGTGGCTTATCACAACCAGCCACATCCAGACACACTTGATCTGGTCAAGGACGCGGGCCTTTTTGACCGCAGGTCGTTTGATGAAACGTGCTTCTACAACTCGGACTACATGACGACGCGCAGTCGGATGGTGGCGGACGTCCAAGAAAACGAGGAGATTCTAGAGAACATGGATATCTACGAAATGTTCGTAAAGTATTCAGGTCTGCACGTATTCAGGGCAATAGAGCCAGCGTTACGCCAGCAATACCTTTATGAAGTCTGCAACCCAAGACTCAGTGAGGACATCTATCACAGATGTGTTCAGAGCAACTTGGAGAGCATCGGTTCTCGCTCCCAACTTGCCATGCTGCTTTTTGAGCAAGAGCACGGAAACAGCACTTAAAAATAGCAGTGAAACCTGTGCTCCTGCACGTTCGCTAAAAAAGTCTCGAGGCTTGAATTTAGGGTGAAGAGGGCAACCGTTGTGCCACCACCCATCGCTTAAACTTTTTACCAAGTACAACTCCTGCTTAGGGGTGTAGGTGACTTTTAGTCACCAAGTCAGGTAACACAAGTGATTGTCTCTGTCTTCCTGTGTGCATTAAGGGCAGTTTGGATATATATAAGTGCAGTACACTCCCAATAAAACCTTTTCACATAGTTTTAATGATTGCGTCAAGCAGGCTTTGACCACTAGAGGGCAGAAACTTTGCAGTATTGACTTGATTGTTATGATTCAGACGTCCAATGCATTCAGTGGGATTTATAACCTTGATTTTGGTTCGCAACACTTGGATGTAATGCTTGTGCTTTTGACTATTTTGAATACAACAGGCATGATTGAGCTGATGTACTGGCTGCAGCTGCTCAACTAAACGAACCAAAACAAGTTGCAAAAACTTTTAGTATGTTGTTGCTTTTTCAGTGGGAATGTCCTTTAATTTAATGTCGATATCAAAGGTATTTTAAAGCGGAGCTGTCTATTTTTTTTTTTTTTTTTTTTTTTTTTTTTTTTTTACTGGTAACCTATGTGTCCCTTCACAAGGGGGCACTGAAGTGTTGCACTTTGGTAAATACTCAAATCAGTAAATATCAAAAGTGCATATTTGCATATGTGCCTTGACAAAAATGACTCCACGAGGTATTGTACATCTATATATTTTTTTAGATTTATGAATAAAATCAATAACGCTTTGGATAAATGGGAGGTGTTACCTTTCACTGTGCATGAAGCCTGATACAGCGGTGGTTATCGCAGAAATGTCAGACCACCAGCTATCCACAGGCTGCACATGTGCCTCAAAGCAGGGAATGGAGCTTCTGAGAAATTGCTGCTGGAACTTTTATATAATAGATACAAACCTTTATTTTTATGTAGGCCAGCATTGTGTTTTTAAGTTATTCAGAGGTTGTCTACTTGTAAGTTTTCCAAGAAAACTTGCTTGCATGAGGCAGTAGATGAGGGCGAGGGCTCATTATTAAATGCTTGTAGCGATTGCTCAGATTTTTCAAGAGTCCCTTTTGAAATGTACGGTACTTTTTAAATTAGAATTGAATTAGTTTAGTAACAGCTGAAATAAAGAATGTATGAAGACATTTCACCAGGTGTAGGCAGTCTGAGAACTCCAAAAGAAACTGTTTTTGTTTTGCTTTTTTTAAAGAATTTCAACTGTGTTGTTAAGATATTGTAAGTCACTGGTTGGCATCATTGTCCTCCCATGCGGTGTGCTCAGTTACACAAATGGCTGCTTTCTCCCAGTTGTAACGCTGCCCAATGGGGGTCTTTTCTGGTGGAGGTAGCGGTACTGGACACCATAATGTCATTGAGTATATTATAATGTGCAATATTACAGATAACACAGCTGAATATGTCTGATGGAGGACTTTTCATTCGAAAGCAGTGTGTATATCAAAAATACTGTACGTGACTCATTCTTTCTGTTTGATACGAAGTAAATACACTGTAATTTCTTATGACAAGACCTTTTAATGTATTTTCTCTGACACTAGACACTTTTCATCATCCGGTTTACTTGGAAATACATAAAATCAAGGCAAGTCCTGTTATTTAACTGTAATTGGATTTGATGTATATGTTGGAAACACTACATCCACTTTGGTGGTCCTGAAAGGTGTTTTCTGTATTGTCTGCCATGTGAACATTTTATTTTTCCTTGACGCGTCTTTTTTCAAGATGAGTCTTTCTTTTTACCATTACGGTGCACCAGCTTGTATGAATGTTCGTCTCAATCCTTTGAAGAGTACGATGCTAATAATGTGCATAATTGAAAATATAATCTGTGAAAGATTGCTGAAAGTGCTGAGATTACAATATGAAGTTATTGTGGTGATCTGCGTCGTCTTTGCCTTCTGCAGACGCGAGAAGCCCAAAATTAAAGGAGCGGGCAGATTAATTATCACATCCGTCATCGCCGAGCGCAGTCTCTTAAGTATTTTGTCCATAATTTATTCAATCTGTCATATCTCCTAAATTATGCATCTTCTAAACACTTCAGCGCTAACAGAGGCTTCCATGACATTTTCTGTGCATCTATAAATATTTTATAGACACTCTATTTTTAAACTTTTTTTTTTTTTTAAGCTTTATTTACACTCCAGTTTCTATTGTATTATTTTGTGACGGAATCAAGTATCTGCTTTGTCCTTTTGCTTTCAAACAGAAACAAAATTCACTTTGGATCAAGCAAATTATTTAAAATAAAACATTTTTTTTCTTTAAAATTTTCCATTGCTGATTGAACCTGTTGGTTTAGTGTTCAGTGCACGTGGGTACTTGTAAAACCAAAGCAATACTTTTCAATTTAAAGTTCATCACATCCAAATGTGTGCTGTAATTACCAATAAGCTGTGAATTGTAATTTTATTTGTTTTTGTTTTTTTTAAATAAAGGATGTTTAAATATGACATTTTGTCCTTTTGTTGTCTGGATTGCTGTGATATAACATGGTTGGCAATGCAGGAACAGAATCCTTTTTGTCCTTTAGGTGTCAGCAGAAGAATGCGTTTGCTGTCAGCAGCGCAGGTCCCAGACCAGTAATGGCTACTGGTCGCTACAAGCAGAGGATTGAACGTGTAGACATCACATTTCTAATACGAAGAAGACTGTTTTAATCTCACAGAAATAAGCAACATTTTCTCAGCAATATTGCTGCCCACGTTAGAACTTGGGTATTCCTGATGTCTGGGTTGGGTAAAAACAGGGAAAACGTCGCAACCTTAATTACAGCTTTAGTTATTTCAAGGGTCTATATGTACTGCCCCGAGGCATGCTGTAAAACCGCATAACTACAGAGCAGCTGTGAGTTAATTGTAAGCCATTATTTTGTACTTTATTTTATGTTCAATCCCAGGACTTTCTCCTGTCGTGTGAGGACAAGGTTGTTTTAAGTCCTCCAGAAAGCAGTAAAAAAATTAAAAAAATTAAACCATCAAAAAAAAACCCCAAACAATTCACCTTTTAACAAGCAGAATAACACATTTTTTACCATCTCTATCAATAATCCTGCTCTCATCTTGTAGGAGCTAGCCTTCGAGATGTCTTTATGCAACCTTAAAGGTCATTCAAAAGGAAATAAAAATGGCCAGAGTCTGAATTGCTATTCAATGGTGTGGTTTGTAGGGGAATAAAAAGACGGCATACAGTGAAATGGGATTTAAGAGGCACTGATTTTTATCTAAACTTTAATATTCATTGTATTTACCATATTTAACATTTATAAAAATGTGTTCTAACAGAAGAAATAATCACAAGATCACACTTATATACAAAATGTAAGCGTTCCTTGTCACTGCAGGGATAGTCCATTTCCATTTCTGTCAGATATAGGATGAAATTTCTCCTTTTGAATTCCTGACAGCTCCTTGCATCACCCTGCACTTATATTTTTCTCCGAGGCCTCAGCTGAAAAAAATAAAATAAAATGAGCAGGAAAATGGCAGATATTCAAAACCTAACATCTGTGGCTAGTGAGATTACATTAATTTTTATGGGTAATGCAGCAAGCACATACAGGCTGATTGGTAGTTTAAGCTTTTAAAAACATAGGTAGGTCCCCTATGTAAAGGGAGCTCGGAGTAGGAATCCCAGGAATGTGAGCTACATGTTGTTAAGAAGGGAAGTTGTCCCGTCTGCTACAGCACAGACCTGCCGCCCACCGTGTGGTCATGTGGCACCTCACACAGGCTGCTGCTGCTGTAAAGTTATCTGTGTTTTTTGACGAATGCAGAATTATCTGAAGTTGTGTTTTGCAGTGAACCTAAACACACTGTCTTCAGGATTAAAAAAGCCTTTCCACATCCACTTTAGGCTTTTCCGTTTAAATAAAACTCTACAGTAATAAAGCAGCCCTGTATTCATCTCAACACACCAACCCCTGTGTGACTTCTCTGAGGATAGCTACAATTATTGATGACAGAGGAGAAGATTGTTATGCATAGCCTGTACAGGATGCCATCAGAGACTCAGATTGGGAACCTTTTGAAAATGTCAAAGTGACACATGATTATGAATATTAAACAGCCATGTATAGCCCATGATTACTTGAAAGGAGGAGGGGATTTGGCAGATGGAGACTGGAATCTCACTGTGAGCCAAAGTGATGTATGGTAATATTGCGGCAACAGAATACACCTATCAAATTAACGGGAAAAATGATGTTGTCATTTGTTAACATGAAATTCTGTATCGTGTAAGGTATTCTTGCATTTCTCAGACACTGGAGTGTCTGCCACCTTCTGTGTAGGAACGAATTTGGTTCACACTCTGCACCAGCGCATTGCGTGATACCTATTCTGACACGTGTAAGTCCAAACTACAGCTTGAGAGCACACATCTGCAAAAACCTCACTCAAGATTAAAGGTGCTTGTGATATAAAACATGCAGTCCCATGTCACCGATCTGGATTAGCATATACGCTGACCTTTCTAAAATTTCTTAGAGGCTTGTACTAGCAAAGCATACAAAAACTTGTATCAGTCCTGAATAATTCTCTCTTTTGGGTGTAACAGAATGCAATTAATTTGCAAAAGAAAATAATGAGGAGCTCACAGCTAGTCTTTATCGGCTACTGGGTAACCTCATGTACAGCCCCCACTACTCTACTGCAGGAACTTAAGCAAAACAACAATCTAATCCCCCCGGTTGTTTTCTTCTCTTATTATAATGAACTAAAAGCAAATTCCAGCCTTTAGGATTTGCTAAAGTAAACGAAACACAGATTTCTTTGTCACAAGATTAAAAAGTGTGAGCAGCATCTGCCATCTTACTACTACAAATATTTCAAGAAAGAACTGGATATTTCTGTTCAAAATCACACTCGAGCTCCTATTTAACCATTAAAAACAAAGCACAGACACATGGCCAAACAGATGAAACGTCTGACTATGATGTGGCTGACAGCACAGGACCCCATTCTGGTTGAGTTGGTCCTACTAGTTCCCTGAAACAAAAATCCATATCGGCAATGCTTCAAAGGTTGTCCATCCCATCTCTGCTATCATAAACAATAATCTACTTTAGGTTATACGATAAAACATAGACAATGCTGTTGTAAGTTCCAGTTTCTTATTTGAAAAGAATGGTGCAAGAAAGAGCCTTAAATCAAATATGCATTTCTAGGTGGCTAAGGGAAGTCTGGTAAGTTCCTGCAGTGGAAAAAAAGAGACTAGTCGTGAATCAGTGAATCAGTTTATATTTCCCTTTGCTTACTTGTGCTCTTAAAAATTTGTGTTGTCCTCTGTCCTTTTTTACATAAACCAATAAGAATATATCCGGCTCTGCCACAGTACCTGTTTACGTTGCTGCCACATCTGCATCTCCAGAGGTGGCTTCAGCTGATAAAACCTTCCCGCCGCAGTAATACTCTTCCAGCTTTTTGATTGTAATCCCTCCTTTTTTCATGGATCAGCTCATCTGAGCTGTGTCAGTCTAATGTGCTCAGTCATGTGTGCAAAATGTTAAAGTGCGCATGCAAACACATAAACACACACACACGCTGGGTCCCCACTGTAAATAGCTGCTGTACTTTTACAGTAGTTCTGAAGGAGATGAGTTTGCAAAAAAAATGTGTAAAAAATTCTCTTATTGCTTATGTCAGCTTTAAGTAAGGATGCTAACCAAGGTGAAGAGTGGATGGTGGGCAGAAATGAGTCGAATAGGAGGAATACTTAAAGCGCAACCATGTCATATGTGAAAACATAACCCGATCCTCATCCGTAAGCAAAGCATGTTTGTGTTGTCTCAGACATCTTAAAGGAAATGATGGATATAATAGTCACAATGCATTCAGTCCGTTCTTGTTACCTGGACGAAAGTATCGATGTCTGGCAGTCTACGTATCTGCAGATTGTAAGTGTACAGTAATTGCTACAATCGTGATCGCTATATTTTCTTATAAAAATTGTCTCTAAAATGTATAAATAACTAAAATTAATAGTACATAAGATATATATTAACTAAAAATAAACAACAACCATCGAAACAGAACCTTTAGAACTTTCTCATTTTTACGTTGGACTTTATGTACAGGTACAATGCTACTCTCTAACACCTTAACCACAAACCAGACAAAGTGTATCATGTGGAAAGATGCTGATAGATCTTCTAAGCCAAGGTCATATATTTCAGCCTAAATAGCTCCCTTCATACTTTGGATGGTGAATAAGGTATGCTTACTGAATTATTGTCATCTTGTATACAATATAGAACATATAATAGTATCTCTTTAAATAATTACATAATATATTGTGTAGATGACTTGATATGGTACACTGTGTTCTCCTCGAAGTAAGAGAAACAGTTTCAAGAGACATACATGGAAGGATACAGACGGAAAAAAAATCTGAGATGCTAGCTGAATAAATAAATCTTTTTTTTTTCTTATTTCTTTCTTTTTTTGGAATATAAACTGGATCAAGGTGACATGCAGTCCTCCTCTTGTTCCCTCGTAGTGATCATGTACCAAAAAATTGGTCCTGAAATCACAAAGTGTCTTGAATCATAACATGAAGCGGGGCGATGTTGAGTGGGATCCCATCCAGAGACAGAGAGAGAGATAGAGCAAAAAAAAAAAAAAGGAAAGGAGAAAAAGCCGTGTCCGTTTTGTGCCTACATACTGTACGTACAAGTGGTTTGTTAGCAGCACAAGTTTGGTGTTTGACTTTGGCTGTAGCTTTTCACTGGTGACAGCAAAGGAGTGACGGAAATGCCAAGGGTCTGTTATTGGTCTCAACACAGACAGCTCTTATCTTCTGTTGTCACCAAGACAGGAAACAATGGTTGGCTTTAGCAAGCGAAGTCCTCAAACACCCCATGGTGTCCGGCATGGTGGTGGTGAGGATGAGGATGGGGGTGAGGATGAGGGACGTGGTGGTTGGGGAGAATCGTGTTAGCATAGGCCCCCTCTGGGTGACTCCGTGGCATGTCATTGGGCTCCTGTTGAAAACAAAGCAAAGGGGGTCAGTAAGTATATTTATCATTAAATACAGGGAGTGCAGAATTATTAGGCAAGTTGTATTTTTGAGGAATAATTTTATTATTGAACAACAACCATGTTCTCAATGAACCCAAAAAACTCATTAATATCAAAGCTGAATGTTTTTGGAAGTAGTTTTTAGTTTGTTTTTAGTTTTAGCTATTTTAGGGGGATATCTGTGTGTGCAGGTGACTATTACTGTGCATAATTATTAGGCAACTTAACAAAAAACAAATATATATCCATTTCAATTATTTATTTTTACCAGTGAAACCAATATAACATCTCCACATTCACAAATATACATTTCTGACATTCAAAAACAAAACAAAAACAAATCAGCGACCAATATAGCCACCTTTCTTTGCAAGGACACTCAAAAGCCTGCCATCCATGGATTCTGTCAGTGTTTTGATCTGTTCACCATCAACATTGCGTGCAGCAGCAACCACAGCCTCCCAGACACTGTTCAGAGAGATGTACTGTTTTCCCTCCTTGTAAATCTCACATTTGATGATGGACCACAGGTTCTCAATGGGGTTCAGATCAGGTGAACAAGGTGGCCATGTCATTAGTTTTTCTTCTTTTATACCCTTTCTTGCCAGCCACGCTGTGGAGTACTTGGACGCGTGTGATGGAGCATTGTCCTGCATGAAAATCATGTTTTTCTTGAAGGATGCAGACTTCTTCCTGTACCACTGCTTGAAGAAGGTGTCTTCCAGAAACTGGCAGTAGGACTGGGAGTTTAGCTTGACTCCATCCTCAACCCGAAAAGGCCCCACAAGCTCATCTTTAATGATACCAGCCCAAACCAGTACTCCACCTCCACCTTGCTGGCGTCTGAGTCGGACTGGAGCTCTCTGCCCTTTACCAATCCAGCCACGGGCCCATCCATCTGGCCCATCAAGACTCACTCTCATTTCATCAGTCCATAAAACCTTAGAAAAATCAGTCTTGAGATATTTCTTGGCCCAGTCTTGACGTTTCAGCTTGTGTGTCTTGTTCAGTGGTGGTCGTCTTTCAGCCTTTCTTACCTTGGCCATGTCTCTGAGTATTGCACACCTTGTGCTTTTGGGCGCTCCAGTGATGTTGCAGCTCTGAAATATGGCCAAACTGGTGGCAAGTGGCATCTTGGCAGCTGCACGCTTGACTTTTCTCAGTTCATGGGCAGTTATTTTGCGCCTTGGTTTTTCCACACGCTTCTTGCGACCCTGTTGACTATTTTGAATGAAACG
The DNA here is from genome assembly GCF_057381845.1 of Rhamphochromis longiceps. NCBI lineage: Eukaryota > Metazoa > Chordata > Actinopteri > Cichliformes > Cichlidae > Rhamphochromis > Rhamphochromis longiceps. Next base: position 29,556,151 of record NC_140572.1, read on the forward strand.
CTTGATTGTTCGATGATCACGCTTCAGGAGCTTTGCAATTTTGAGACTGCTGCATCCCTCTGCAAGATATCTCACTATTTTTGACTTTTCTGAGCCTGTCAAGTCCTTCTTTTGACCCATTTTGCCAAAGGAAAGGACGTTGCCTAATAATTATGCACACCTGATATAGGGTGTTGATGTCATTTGACCACACCCCTTCTCATTACAGAGATGCACATCACCTAATATGCTTAATTGGTAGTAGGCTTTCGAGCCTATACAGCTTGGAGTAAGACAACATGCATGAAGAGGATGATGTGGACAAAATACTCATTTGCCTAATAATTCTGCACTCCCTGTATAAGTCATTTTGATTTAAAGGAAAAGCCCCTTATCCCTGGGAAATACTTGCTGCTAGTCAGATCATAAGATTCTCTTGTGTCTGATGTACGGTGCCATGCTTACCCACCTTCTTGTTTCATTCTTCTTAGTTTTTCTTAGTCTTTTTGTTTTAGCTGCACATGTCAGTCACTCTAGCATACCTGCCTGATGTTAACCTACAAGTTGTCAAAAATGCCCTTGAACTTCTTCCCGCTTTGGGTCAATTTTCTTGACCCTTACTTGCTTTCTGTGTCCTGCGATTAGTCTTTCTCATCACATAAGGAAAGCTTTAGGTTAAGGGGGTTTTATTATGCTCATTTCCACCTCCATAATTTTTTTTGCTATACTTTATACTGGGGCCTTGATGCAGTCATTCACATCATCCGCAGCCTGAAACAAGCTGTTTTACCTCTTCTTTTTTCAAAGGCCACCTTCTCTTTAACCCAACTTTCTTCTTATGTGCTGCCCATCGCAACCATGAGGTTTGAACAGCCAGAGCTGTGTCCCAAGATGACCATATTAGGAATATCCCCTCTCACTGAAGTGATAAAGCTCTAAAAGTAGGGTAAAAAAGTACAGGTGGTTGCCAGTGCTACTATGGTGTAAACTTGAAAATCCTGGTTGATTTTCAGAAAAGTTGATCTCTGACCTTGATCTTAATTTCAAAGTTACTGAAACTTGCACTCGCCCGAGATTTATAGTAGATGCACGTATGGTATCAAAATCATACGTTGCCTCGTTCTGGAGTTATCACATTCACAAACTTGGGAGTCCAGGCAGCCCTACCGCCTGTCCGCCTGGCAGGGTGCTGACAATACCCCATCATCCTTTTACAGAGTAAAAACTGTCAGGAACTGGGTGTTAAGAGCCGACTGAAGCCTAAGGTTATGGATCACAGGGATTACTGGTGCATGATTAACATCGGCATCTCTTGCTGTAACAGTATAAATATTACAGAAAAAGCAAAGGAAAACACAATAGCTCCAATTTAAAGTACTTTCAGAGCTGTATGTAAGATGTCTAATATCTCCACCAGGCCAGCGTTGATTCATTTTCTGTAAGTTGTTAATGGATTTTAATGCGGTGGCATTTTTGCTTGTATTTATAACCGTTTCACAACCGCTTGTACCACTGACCTCAACAACAAAATACGATATTAGTCAACGTCTGACACAGTTTGTCATGGCATGCAGCGTGGACATAAGACAGTCATAGTCGGATAAGAAGCCCATTGTTCACACAGAAATGAGCAACTTCCAAATAAAGTTGTGGAAGAGCTAATATGAACTCTGGGGGGAGGATGTGCTTTGCGCAGTGGTTAGGACTAATTAGGAACATTACACTCTTTATTGTTTTAGGATTGGGGGGGGAAAAATATTAATTTGCTTCTCCCTTACGCACTCTTTTGTTGTTTTCTAATGCAGTTCCAGTGCTGCAGGAGAAGTTGTACACTCGGCATGAAACCACTGTAAGCATCATTTGTTACATTGCACCATGTGCTGTACCTTTGCTTTCATTTCCTCTAGACCCACTGTTGCAACGGTGCTGGCCTGCTGCTTGTTCTTCTTCTCCTCTTTCTGCGGCCTCAGCAGACGCTGTAGCCGGTGCTTGATCACCTGGTTTCACCGAGACCACAGCGGCAGGCAGGGTGAAAGAGAACAGATGAAGGAATGAGACAAGACACGCAGCGGTGTGAAAGGTTCATCTGACATGACGTCTGCATTACAATCCCTGCCTCTGATTTTGCTTTATTCATACATGTTTGGCAGTCAGCAGGCAGCTGGGTGTGAAGCTTAAAGGGGATACAGATGAGGCAGGAGTTCATTTCATGATCAGCATTAGTACCATGTCCTCAGCACCGACCTGAGCGGATATTAGTTTCTCCTGCCTGGGAATCAAATAAAACTTCTCACATGCATAATAAGTGATAAGATTCGCACTGCAAGGCCTCTCCTTAAAATTTCAGGTGATTTTGTCTCAGAAGAACATACTGACATGCTCAGTGGTTACATTTGGAAATTAAAAAAAAGGATGACAATTAGAGGCAACAATGAAGCACTAATGTGTTTTATAAATAGTGACTGTTGGTTGGTTTCTGAAAACCAGCGGGACAATAACTGTTAATTATCGCTAATTATACCGCAGCTACCGCAGGTCTGGTTTCATATTGTGATTGGCTGATACGTGCGGACTTGCATGCACATTGTACCTCATAGATATAATCCAGTATTTCTAAGACTGTCAGGATGCTGGCTCCGATGAATAAACCCATCTGTCCACCAATGTCACCTGAAAAGAAAGGACTTAAGTAGTGAAGGAGAGGCCCAGCGGACACAATACCCAATCTGCTCCCATTTTCTGCTAATGATAATGAAAACTAAGCAGCGCTGCAATAAAAACAGCTTTCACTCGGCTCCAGCGAGAGCATTTCATATTCTGAAAATAGAGGAAAAAAGAGGCAGAAATTACTTACCCAATAAACCTGCAACATCGTATGCCTTCTTCTGCTCAATCGTTTCATAGTTCAGAGCTTCGAAGAAGATATCTAAGACCAGGAAGTTGTCTCTGGAAAAACAGTGTGAATACCATAGAGAACAGTGAAATTCACTGGTAGAAATATAACGTAGTTTAAAAAAAAGAAGAAGAAAAAAATCAAGTCATCTTTATGCTCACTGTTAACTGCCAGGCCTTCAGCGCTTTACACAGATCTAACCAGCGCTTGCGAGATAATGAGGTGTTACAGGGTTTAACTGAGACGAGCTGAACGTGCGCTGACGGCATGCTTAGTCACTGCCACGTCCCCGATGTCTGCGGATTTAGAAAAGCTGGTAATATTAAATGTAGTGAGGCATCATACGCGCATTCGTTTAGCCATGTTTACTTTCTACACATCCCCAACAATTAGGCACTGAGAGGAACTGCAATGAATTACTTATAATTTAAATATTAGCAAATGATCTATATAAGATACTGCGGAACAGAGACTAAACATGTTTATTCACAGCTCCGTGTTTTGATTTGATCGATTGGCTGCCCTTCCAAAACTAAAGGTTGGGACAGCGGCTGGTCTCACCGGCAGAGCAGAGGGCCTGGGATGTCTGTTTTATGGACATTGGCTCTTATTGACATCATAAAGACCCCAAAGTAACTGTCTGAATGTGATTGATTACAGGCAAATACACTGACGTCATTGCTTCAAACTCTAGCCATGTTTAAAAAACTGTAACAATTGTAACAATACATACATTTTTGGAAAATTTATATATTTAAGGTTTGTCAATTCAAAGATTTTATACATCAGGATTTTATCAAAATAATAATAATAATAATATAATATCCGGATATCCAAAGTGTTGTTGTTCATATGAGTGTTATTTATCTAATTTTAAGGCCAGTTAAGAACCAGATGATTTTTATTATGTCCTGATATGTAAAAGAACTGACAGAGGGTCTTCTTTCTTTCTTTCTTTCTTTTAAATCATAACTGTACATGAGAGAAAAACCAAAAAGCAGCCGAGGTCACCTTTAGTCTTTAACATACAGACACAGAAACTTAGAATCTTATACTACAATAAATATTTCACATTGTCAGATTAAATAAAAAGGAAGATACTCATACATCTACACACTACTGCACGACGAGCAGTTTTATAATACTGTACAAAATATAATTGAGTTTTGTTTATTTTTATGGGTGTGGGTCTGTCAGTGATTGCAGCCTGGAGGTCATTGTTTATGGCACTAGCACTGAGCACCACATCACTGCTCATAAGTGTGTTAGGTCCTGCTGAAGGTTCCTTGCCGTACCTGATGTAGTCCTCCGACTTGTCGTATTTCCTGGAGAGATAGCGAGCTGAGCCCTTGCTGGGGATTTTGACCATGGAGAGCTCTTTACCGTAGCGGGTGAGATTACAGGGCGTCTCACATGGACAGATGTCCCCGCTATTCTTCTGTAGCTGTGCTGCAACACAAAATGGCAGTGGTGCTGTTTAATAGACACAGACTGGGTCAGTTTCACTTCACCTCAGAAAAGAGATCCGCAACACAGATACCAGGTGGTAACTATCATTATGTACAGCTTTGTTCTTGCTTTATAAATCACTATTTGATTCATTTGTGCAGTTTTGTTTTGCCAGAGTCAAATTGTTACACTCAGTAAGACTAAGCGCACTTGTGTGCTAATGCAGTACAACATATACCGTATTTCCCGGACTACAAAGCGCACCTGAATATTAGCCGCACAAGCTAAAATCAGGGGAAAATCCTGTTTTGTACATACATTAGCCGCACCTGACTAAAAGCCGCAGGTGTTTCAATGTTGACTTATCATATGTAAGAGAATATGCACAAAGGGAATTGTCAGGAAAGAGATGGCTGTTTGGAGACACACCCCTTTTATTAATATTTTGAAAAACAAGTTATGGGTACATATTTGCACATGTAGTACATAACAGTAACCTACAGCACACCAGAAAAATAGATTCGGACTACCTTTTAGGCTCAGGTGCAGTGACACGGCTTTAACAAGAAGAAAAGTCAGTCATTCACCATCTTTCTCTTCTTCCTGCGCTCTAAAACCACCAAAGTCCTCTTCTCCAATGTCGGATACAAACAGGCTCAGGATGGCTTCGTCATCCACTCTCCGCTTCTCTCCTTCGTTATCACTTTCAAAACCAAAGAAATCCTCGTTGTCAGTGTCAGAGTCGAACACCCTCAGAAGGGCCGTGGCGGTGTCCTCCTCTCCATCATGCAGCAGTCCAGCCCTTCAAAATCCGTTGGTGATCGTGGATGTTTTCGCACTTTTCCACGCTGTCAGAATCCACCGGTGGAGTTGGGCATAACTTGCTTTTTGCAAGTTTATCGCCGCTCGTCATCCACGACTCCCGCTGAATGCGTAGCGCTACTTTGAAGTTTGTTTTTCGCGCTACTTCGTACGGTACTACGTTGCCTGGCGGACGGACATGTGACTAACATACCACTCTTGAACCCCGATCCTTCCGCCAGGCAACGTAGTGCCGTACAACAGCGGAACAAACAAAACAAATCGTCTTACGATATCACAAAAATCATGGACAATCCATAGAAAAGCCGCACCTGACTAAAAGCCGCAGGGTTCAAAGCTTGTGCAAAAAGTAGCGGCTTATAGCCCGACAATTACGGTACTTGTATATACTGGCTGATATGGATGAATAGGCTTGTTTTTATGCTTTACTGGGTAGAGCAACACTTTGTGCCACTACTAAGCATCGTTTGATCATATTAATCCCGTGCCATGCAAACTTCTCTTTGCTAATGTTTCTCCCAACTGACACTGTTAGAGAGGCAAGGCTGAGATGGTTTGAGCATGTGCAGAGGAGGGATAGTGGATATAATGGACAAAGGATGCTGAAGATGGAGCAAGAGGAGGAGGAAAAGAGGAAGACAACAGAGAAGCTGCAGACAGTTGGTGTGACAGAAGGGAGCATCCGACTGAAGAAGAAGATGATATTTTGCAGCTTGTTGGTGGTTTGTGAACACTGATACAAAGTTACAGTTAATTCAATTAACTTTTTGCCTTTTTGTGTAAGTAAATACTGAAAACTACCAGCTATGTGGGAGGAAAAAAAGCCATTAGTACAATTCATTCCAGTGATGTCACTGTGAAAAGCCCAGATCGTACATAATGGTTTATTGAGGCTGGATGTAAAAAAAGATGCATGTACAAAAGGCATCCATTGAAGTGCTGATGTGTAAACTGGAAGAATGTGCATAAAAATCTGTGGACGTCACGTGTATTTCACACTGTAGTATAAAAAACCCCACAGATTTCATCTAGCGTTCTTTTTTCTTTTTTTTAAAATCAAATGTATTTTGTTTCATTATTATTATAAATGTATCTAGTATTTTATAGATATTATTATATATAACAGCTACAAATGTGCTCGTCCTGCTCCTCGCCCTCTGCCAGGGTCCTTTTACTCTGCATTTACAGAGCTAAGAGCATCCATACATTTGTTCTTGCTCGCTTTTTTCCTTCCTTTTTTATCCCTTTCCTTGGTCGTGTGTCTGTGATTCCAGAACTGAGATTTCCATTTCCTCTCCTCCGGTGAGCGTCTCAGTTTCACGCTGGTACATGTGAGCTCCCTATTAGCTGCCGGCTTAATTCAAACATCTAATGATTTCAGGTGCAAATTTGTATACAATGAGGAAATAAGGGCGTGCCCACATCCTCTCCATGGATAAAGATAGGAGTGGAAATGAGGCTCGTGCATGTGCATAAAAATCCACAATAGCCGAGATTATTAAATGTGGATGCTGCATATGCATGGATTTCTAAATCTGATGAAAAAAAATATTAGCATGATTCTGCCATTGTGTTTACACACTGTTTTAGTCACACTCTGAATTTTAGGCGTGGTGTCAGACTGCTCAGACTCGCAATAACATTGCACTTTATTAGTCTTACTGACCAGTCAGAGAAATTTAGAAGCTGCTCTTGTCTGTGGGAAGACAGACAGAAGGCATCATAGCTTTTACAACATAACACCCCAAAAGTTGGGACACTGTATAAAATGTAAATAAATACAGAACACAATGATTTGAAAATCTCATAAACCTATATTTTATTCACAGTAGAACACAGAAGACATTTGAGATGTTTAAAAAGAGAAAATTTACCATTTTAAATGAAATATTAGCTCATTCTAAATTTGATTGAAGCAACATGTCTCTATAAAGTTGACACAAAGTCATGTTTACCATCCTTGCTGAAAGGTGCAAGAAATCATCTGATTGGGAGCACATGTTGCTTTAAAGTCTTATTTACCTTTCAGTATTGACGGTACCTTTCCAAATGCTCAAGCTGCCAACTCCATAGGCGCTAAAGCACCCCCGTGCTATCAGAGCTACATGTTTAAAGCTAAGCAGGATGCAGTTTCCATGTTTACCGAAACAGAATTTCAAGTTTTGATTCTTATAATCACGGAACAATTTTTCCACTTTGCCTCAGTCCACTTAAAATGAATTTTGCCAAGAGAAGATGGCAGCTGGCCATTTTCACACGACTTATTGTCTAAACATCTTAACAAAACTATCTGTTAGTCTAATCAAATTACATAAGAGACAGTGACTATAGTAATGGTGTTTCCAGTAATCCCGTGGCAATATCCACTTAGAGAATAAATGGTGAAGAAGGGCTACATTAGGCCTAATTAACATGCAGGTATGAAATGCTCGCACACTGGCAAATACGTTTTTATAATCCTGACTTTAAAGCATCACAGTGCATGCAGGAGAGTAAATAGCTTTTCCCAGCCTGTCTCTTTAAATTGTAAATGCATTCAGTCCAGACAAAAACGGGTACGGGAGGCACTGAAAGCATAATTATAATTTGATGATTTATGAATTTTATAACTCAAACAATTAGGTTATTTGTATGCAGGAGCATGGTGGCATACATCATTTGTCTGATGTGGGAACAAAACATCTTTATAATATAAATATATAAATTACATCTTAATGTATTACCTTTCATGGGGGCTGAATCTATTAGTACTGTCTGATTCAGGAATATGACCCCCATAAATATGGTCCATTCTTGCAAGCTATATCTACAATTTCATTCAGCCATGTTTTAAGCTGGGTATGAGTTCGGTGAGAGAGACTTAATTAAATTTCTGGCTTATTTGGCTGATACATGATAATTGTACTTATGTCCACTATGGCAATAAAAAAAAGCCTTTCTTTTACTGGAATACTCTTACTTTGAAATCAAGGTTCAGTATCTGCTGCAGGGGCAAGGCTGAGGAGTCCAGATATGCAGGAATGAAGGGGTTTTCATATTAAGAGTTCAACAATGGAAGCAGAACAGTCATCAAGCTCTAAAGTGACTAAATCACAATGAGGAAAAGTCATTTTAAAACCCAGTCTACCTCCAGGTATTTGTAATACAGGGGAAAAAAAATCCTTATCATATTTACTGATTGTGTTTCCATTTCCCTTCGGTGGAGTCTATTATAATGAGAAAAGAAATGAAGGGAGATTGTTTCTTACCAAGCGCTTTGTCAACACAGTTGATTTTACTGGGAGGGCAGATATCTGCGGTTCCTGCAAAGGAGAACAGAAAATGAGTCTGATCAATCAGAAACAAAATGATCAGTGACCCGTGTCTGCTGCAATGAGGAAGCGTGGCTGTGAACAACACTCCACAGCTTATCATTCATCTCCAAATGAAGGCAGGCACACAAAGGATGACTTCCATCCACGGAGTCTGGGCCATCTTGGAAGTCTGTCCTTGATTGCACTGAGAAATGGAGCATGCTGGCTCCACCCGCGAGGCATATTTAGAAAGTCTTTAAAAACCAATCAATGAGTCACTTCCTGGCAGAAAAACATGCTGCCCAGGCCATTAATGACAGGTATTCATCAGCAGCACAATTAATTAGCAGAGGTGTGTTTGTCTGTCTGTGAAATGTTCATGGGGTTAATGTTTTGTGGAATTCTCCTTCCCAGACGCTAAGAAATGTTCATTGACAGGAAGCAAAATTACATCTGATGATCTGAGGAGTGTGTTTTTACACACTTTCACAGATATGCCTCTTTTCCAGGAGCAGAAATATCAAAAAACATCATTAAATATTATTCATTGTTAAACATTATCCTTTTAACTGCCTTGTGTATTTAATTTTTTCAGACGCTCTGACTTTGAAAGCAAAAGCAGTCCTGTCGTCACATCAAGAACAACTTAATAGCTTTTTTGGGAGGTCCTCTAAATATAGAAGTAGACTGAAAGACTAAAATATTAACACAGATCCAAGCAAAACACAATTTTGCTTCTACGGTTCACAGTTCAAAAGTCGTGAGATTTAAAATTGGCCACGACTTGACCACCTCAAAATGCAACAGATGGTGGCCATGTTTGTTTATTTTTCAGTGATACAGCAGGGTGTGTTCACTGAACCGCCTCAGCTTCCCTTATGAGTTTTGAACCAGCAACCCCAGAATTAAATTTAATAAGCAACAATAAATGTTATTCATTATTGATAAGTGCAGTGAACTAATGCGAGCTAGCCGCTACCTTTGCAAAGCTCTCATCTGCCTCTTCTGAGAGCAAATGACCTGGAAAAGCTTCCACATTTATTATTTCTGACATAATAAATATCATATCTGATGTGATACATCACCACAGAAAGCAATGTGATTCTGCTGGTTTTTCTAACCACCTCTGCTCTGTCCTTCCTGTTCACTGATTTAAAGATTTCCCTTTTGCTGTTGTCATTCATTAAATTGCATATATGGGCTATTCTGGCAGTTTAAAAAAAGTAGAATTCATGTGGATATTCTTTGCTTTTTTACATATTTGGATGGCCAAACATTTAACATTACAAAGGGCGATATAATGCATATTAATTCCCATTTTAATTATTTATTAAAATTAATAAAATAGCCACGTGAGAAAAGTAAACACGTGCTGCATTTATTACAGCAGAAATTAGGGGCTCCAGATTTGGTGCCAAAGATTAGATACACCTCAGAGAGTGACAGGTACAACCTGTCTTATTTAAACCTCTGACACTGACAGCCAGGTGTTGTCTTTGCCAATGATGTGTGTAGTGTCATCATGCCAAGATCTAAAGAGCTCTCCGAGGCCTTTGGAAAAAAAGATGCTGCTGAGTGCAGCATTTGAAATTCCAATGTGCACCAAACTGTGGAGATTTCAAACGATTTATCCAGGACTGTCTAAGAACCGCAAAACGTCATTAAAGGGAGCTCTTGCAGCTGCTAGTGTCAGTGCATGCGTCTACAACCGCATATTCCACAAATTAAACCTGAAATGAATCTGAGAATCTGGGGGGTTTGCCAGGAAAAGGCTTTTGTCAATGAACATATAAGCAAATAACAGGCCTGTGTGGCAGAGAAACGATTCAAAGATAGAGCTGCTTGGCCGCAGAGACAGCAGACGTTTTTAGCACAGACCAAAAGAGGTCAGAACCTCATACCAGCTGTGAAGCATGGTAGTGGAAATGTTTTGATTTGGGGGTTATTTTACTGCCTCAGGAGCTGGGAAACTCATAGTGTTTAAGGTTTAAAGTTTTAAAAAGACCTGATTGAAATCCTACTGAAAATTCTTAATAGAAAAAGTGTAAAAAACAGAAAAACAAATGAAAAAAAGACCCTGCAAGTGTCCTAACACAGCTTCTATGCTTACTATTCCAACAGGAGAATATTGCATCCAATAAATAATTGAAAAAGCTGTTTTCTCACAGTGTTATCCAAGTATATTACAGTTTTCTGTAGGCACTTTTTTTTCTGTGGATTTCTCATCTGCTGGGTTTTCAGAGTACAGAGTGTATGCAAATGCAAATGCAAATGTTTCTGGAACAATTATAACCAGGTTCCTCCCAAATCATGACATAGCAAGTTCCTTTAAGGCACGCAATCTCTCCGAGATCAGACCACCGCTTTGGTCTTGCCATTTCAGTCTGCAAATCCAAGATTAAAATGTGTGACTGCTATGTAAATGTGTAGGCTGATAACCACAGCATCGCTCTGTCAAAAAATGTGATGAATCAGATCGGCCTCGAATCAGCTGTCTCATACTTGTTTATTTAATCGGTTTCTGAATGTCAGCTGCACTCAATGCAAAAGTGGAAATGAAAAAGAATACATGATAAGTTTCTTGTCTTAACTTTAAATGTGACCACTCTCAGCATGCCTACTTGCTAGACACATCAAACAGCCAGCATCCAGTGACTCAGCTCTGTGACTTCCTGCTCTTTAGCCATGATGACGCACACTCTGAAAAAGTCCAGAGAGCTCATTTTGTGTTTCTGGTACTCAACTCTATGACATATCCTCACACTGGGAGGAAAACTGCTCAAATGGTGACATATTACTAACCAGTGTTCTCGGTTTCCTGATAGACCTATTTTTACATCATGTCTCAAAAATTTGTAGGTTTTGTACATCCATTCATGGTCTGCTTTCCCTCCAGTGTCAAAGTGTTGTGTGAAACAACTAATTACAAGATGAACTGCTAACTTTGGCCACTTCCTATTAATCCCATTCAACAGAAGCTGTCTGCAATTGATGTATAGGGGTGCTTAACAGAGAAAAGAAAAATTGCACTATGGAACTATGTAGTTATGCAGATAACTTAACTTGGCTTTAGACTCTTGTTATTGGCTTAAAACACTAACAGTAGTTCTAAATTCAGCTATTTCTGAGTGACATACACATTCAGGAATTTTTTCTCTTTTCTTTAATGTTGATAAAATAAAGAGACAAAATCATACACAAAAATAACAGAGCTTTATTTTAATTTGTGCTTCATTAAAGTCAAGACCGAGTTTAAATTAGATATGTGCTCCTTAGGCAATATGTCATGATGTAAGTAAATAACCAAATAATTCAATATAAGCAGCAGTACTAAGGGCAGTTTGTAAGCAACCTACCAGTAGAAACCAAACAGGACCAATACCAGTAATAATAATCAATCATAATAATTAATAATGGCTGTGGGAGGACAACAGAACAATTCCAGGACAGATGGAGATGGATGAGCAAAAGTATCCAAACCTCATTGAGACTTTAGTCTGATGTGCCTGTAGCCAAAGTGCTGGCAGCAGAGAAGAGCATACCACTCCAGATATCAAGCATCAAGGTCAGGCATGTGGCAGTCCAAATTATATCTATGCTGGAGTGATTCAAGTGGGCCAAAAATTATGACTTGTTTTGCACAATGGTTCATCAAATCTCAGGCAAATACTGGGCAGACTGGCTTTTCAATTACAGCAGGTCAACAAGGCGAACAATTTTAAAAACAGAAGGAAATACTTGAAAATACCAACTCTGATTAGTATTTTTTCCTCCGCATATTGTTGTCGTGTGCCATTTCATGACCTGGAATGACTATTTTAAGTTCCAATCATACATTTAGTCATTACGGTTCACAGTTTGGCACCTTATACAACATGTCAGAGAATGAATTACTATTGTGTGTCCATTTGAAATGATGCACACAATCCTCTTTCCCCCTGAAACATGTGCCGCTCTGTGTAAAGATAATGTAGGGGCTGATCTTACCGGGCATGTGCACCATTCTGCATTTGCACACTCGTAGGACCTCGTTGGTCTCACAGAGCAGGCGACAGGCACTGATGCTGTATGTGTCGTATCCTGGGAACTTCTCTTTGCTGGTGGAGCGGCAGTTCCCCCAGGGCTGGGGCAGGTAGGTCAGCTAAGCACACAAAGATTTATTAGACCCAGTCTGAGCCACCGGGGTTGCTGGGAGAACAGTAATCTGGTGGTGGGTGGTGGTAGCGGGTCAGCGGGGGCAGGGATGGTGCGCTAAGATGAAGACGACCTACCCTCTGCTCCTGACAGGAAACAAAGGTCTGGAAGCCCGGAGAGACACCGAAGCCCAGCTGGTGGATGTAAGGAGGCTCGTCCTGACTGTGGATCTGAACACGGATGCCGGCCTCCAGGGATGTCTCATCTTCTCATCAGGATGAAATGGAGCACGGATCGTTGCAAAGAGAAAATACAAGGGAATTTCAGATGGCTGCCTCATCTGACAGCTAGGGCTCGGTTTGATGTTAACCGCAAATCATTTATCAGTCATGTTTAAAAAATAGGCCCGTAGGGATTAATTTTATATGACAAGTACAATGCATACACAAATCAAAGGAAGTGTACTGTGTTTAGGAATTCCCTTTTACAAATCACATTTGCAGGTGGAGCAAAACAATCAGGAAATGCATTATTTACAGTACATGACCAAGACAAATAGATGCAGGCGGTTATTGATTTAAACTGCAGCAGAGGGTATGTCACAGCATTGCACAGGATAGGATTACAATAGACAAATAGTTCTGAAGCTTACTTGTCTCTCTCCAGATTGGCAGATACTCATCCTGCTGAATATCCAACATGATCTCCAGCCCATTTCCCATTCCACCCTGCTTGGTTTTCCTGGATGTAGTCTTGTTGCCATTAAAAGTGTAGCATTTCCCATATCTGGTGTACACCTGGGAGAGAACAGATTGATATCATGAACATCACCATAAGCGTGACAAAGTCCAGATGCCGCACGTGACGCGCTCATACAGGCGCACTGAAATGAAATCAGAGATATGGAGCAAAAAATAAACAAGCCACATCTCTGCCTGGACAAGTCGCTGTATATTACCCACAAACCTCTGGATGCAGTGAACGGCTCAGTCCCTCGCGGATTTTGATAAGCAGTATTTGAATCAATTTCCAACACCCACCACACAAAACCTGCACAATGCTGCTCAGTAGTAGCACCATCCCACTGAAATATCAAATGGCATAAGAGATTCTTTAATCTCTCTTCAAAAGAAAACAAAAGACAATGAGAGAGAGGCTGCTTTAAGTAAGATATCACACCACCACCTATCAGGGGAGCTGTCTCAGTAGGGAACACATCATCTCTTTGTTTATACCTCTCATCTAAACTGCTGCACTGTGGAAAATATAATTCTTACCAGTCATTTAACTGTTATCTGAAGCCAGTTTTAAAGGCACAATCCGTGATCCACATGCAAAGAAAATGGTCCTGTAGCAGCACCACCAATATCCAGGATTGTAAGTCTTTCACAGACACTGATTAAGGTTTGATTCTAAAGGCAGTTTATTCCTTGAAAAGCTGAGTCCTTCATCTGAACAATGATGATACAATCATAGCTTAAACTCTGTCACCAGGTATGGCAGGTGTCCAGCTTTGGATTTCTTCTCACGTTCAACTAGAGGATGTCAAGCTCTAGTTCGATAGCCAGAGGGAAACTGTCAAGAGAGCTGAGGATGGCTAATTTTTGCCGTTTCCAAGTATCTTAAAAGATACGGAACATTTATCTGTATAAATAAAAAATGGTAAACGTAAGAAACCAAGACTAATCCTACCCAAGGTAGTGATACTTGTGATATTTGGTACATTCAGTCTGATCGCACCTTTTCACTTAACCCTACGTACATATATTCTGAATGTCAAATCTCAACGGCTTTTCATCAAGTGGCCCAAAATACACAAAATTAAATATTGTAAAACTTCACACTGATCTTTTTAAACTGATGTTGTATCCATTCAGATGGATTTTAGATCCACCAGTGTAGGTCAAATCAAGGAAAACGATTGGTTTTAGGGAATCTTGAAACTGTGAAATTGTACACGTCATGCCTGCGTGTGTGTGTAGATGTCTGCTGGGCAGTCTGGCTTACTCACACAGTCCATAGACATGCATGTTAGGTTAACTGGTGCTTCCAAATTGACCGTGGATGTGAGGCAGATAAAGTGCTTCAAGTGTATAGCTGTATGAATGTATGGTTAAAGTGTGACTTCTATTTAAAAGTGCTTTGAGTGGTTAGTAAGGCTAGAAAAGTGCTATAGAAATACAAGAACATGACATAACATTTGCACCTAGATGTGCAAGCAGAAGCACCCACAATGCAACAGAAAACTCTAAATAATACAACAATAATAATCAATTTATTCTGAGTTAAGGGAGATTAAACTACATGGGATAGTGTGTTCTACGTGTTCTATGTGTTAATAAATGTTGAATTAATATTGATAATTATAGATGGTAGCTATACGGATTTTTAAGTATAGCAGTGAGGACAGTGTTTAATGGTTTTAAAAGTTATATAATAAATCCCAACAGTTCCTCCCAGTTTCACTTGCAATAAAATATATTTAAATGTTATATTTTCATATGTTAGGCATAATGAGAATGTGTGTTCATAAAAGTTTTTCTTCAAAAATCTGAACCACAGTCTAAATAGATCTGTGGTTGAAAATTTAATATAGATATTAACTCCTGGCCTGAGTCAAAAATGAAAAATTGACTTTACTGCTCCGCATGCCAAAGTATCCTTGGGCAAGATACTGAACTTTGAGGTGCTTCAAATGTGCTCATCTAAATGTGTGAATGTATGTGAAGTTCTTAGGTGTAAAAAGAGAGCTTGTATGAATGGGTGACTGAGACATGCTATATAAAGCGCTCTTTAAGAATTACCATACAGTGAAAGCATGACATATGAAGGGTTAATAAGCTACTTATTACAACTGAAGCCAGTGTAGAAGTAGCTCAAAGTTGCATTTTTTAATAGCTAGAAGGAGGTGGACTCATCAGATTTTCATTTATGATTTTAATACATCTTTTTTTGAAATTTAATTTGGTTCATCATTATATACTTTTAAGTCTCATTTAGAGTAAAGCAAGGTATGCTTAAGGATTTGGCAACCTTGTGGCATATAAACTGTTACCTTACGAGCATTCAGTGTCTTTGGGTTCTCATTTAGATCTACGCCTCACTAATTCAGCACTCAGTTGTACAAAAATACATTCAGCTGATGAAAATGTTCACCACAGCTGTCATTTCATCCAGTAAAACTGGAGACCACAAGCTAAAAATGAGAGGCCTGTCTCTGTCTACTTGTGTGAACTCAATGTTTCATGAAGAAATAATGATGGATTCAAACAGCACTTGTAATATAAGCTTTGCTGTGTATGCAGATCCCTAAAAAAATTCTCAGACTACAGCTTTCCCCGCTGAAAAACACCCATTTTTTTCCCCACTCAGAGTGCCGAAAAATAATCTGTTGGATTCGTTTTATCCAAACATCAAATAAAAGAGGACAGTGATGAAAGTATTCAAGCTTAGGAAATCACATGGCAGGAGAGGTCAACAGACAAGGCACTGGAGAAATGACAGTGAAATAACAATTGAGCTGAGCAGACAGCAGACATATCATTAAAGAGACAGTGACGGTCCCTGCATGCACAAAAACATAGAATGCCTGTGATCTGACTTTGATATCAGCTTGATCCACCTAATGAGTGCTGTGATGTCTAAATAAGGGACACTGACGGAACAACACAAGCTCTCATTTACAGACAAAAGCTGTTTAGACGGACAGCTATATTTTATGCAGTAATAGGCCTCGGGGCCTTTGATCTGGCTCTTTGTACATGCTAGTTTGCACTGAGTGTTTGTGTGTGTGTGTGCTTTTTTGAATGAATTTCAAATAGTTACCTTCAAAGTGCATCTTGGTTGAGGAGTCAGACAATTTTTGGACAATTACAGATCTCGGCTCGCGCTCTGTTGTGGTATAAACGGTTTCTCTGTTAGTTCTAGCAGCCAATATGCATTTTTGTAAATTGCAGCATCTTCTCAGCTGGTGTGATTAGATAATGGGACGTGGCAAAGTGTGGGCGGAGGCCCGTGGGAGAGACGGTTCAAGTATTCAAGTGTGACTTTTGACTGACATGTGCTATTAGGCTGAAATGGTTTAATCTCTGTTTGGCTGGTGCGGTGCGGCTGAGGAGGTAAGCTGCACTTATCATTGATTCCCCGCCCCCACCTGGGTTCATTGACACACTTAAGCCTCGACTGGCAGTCTTTATCTGATGGAGCAAGCAACAGAGGCAAAGGAGGATTTCACTTCAGAAATGCTCAAAACACCCAGACCAAGTGCCTGGGTTACGCTCTAAAACTTCAGGCTCTGGAGGACGCCGTGTGTTCACAAATGATATCCCCCAGAGAATATGAGAAAGTTTTCCCATCATCTCACCCAGGAAATGGATGTTGGCAGAGCTTCCACTGGTTTATTTCTCAGTTCCCACCTACCCCTTCTCCCTCCCCTCTCCTTCTCCATCTCCTCTTCCTGCATCCACAACGTGATTGATGGAGCATTTTTCTCTTGTTAAATCTTGCACCAAATTTAGTAAAGGTAACAGGACTGACTTGGGCAAATCCCAAGTGGGGACCTGGCACTGCTGTTGACAAGCTGAAACAGTGCAGCGGCATTGTAGTTACAAACCAGATGAAAAGAAGCGTTGTATTCCTCTGAGTAGCTCAGGAGCTAAATTTTGCAGCACTCAATGCAGCATTGTTCAAAATATATCACCTATGTGACAGTGTTTTAGATGGTAATGAAAAATTGATCAAAACATGTGCTCAGTTTCTGCATTATCCTGTCAGTTATGTCTGCGAGAAACCTAAACTTGTTTCTTTGTATAGTAGTTGGACTATTCAGAGATGAATTACCAACTGAGTAAAGCGAGCTATATTCTTCCTTGAGGCACAAAAACCTCATACTTAAGCAAACTTTAAGCATAAAGTTAAGACATTTAGTGATGTCACCTAATGTACTTGAAAAATACACGTTTTAATGTCTTCATCCCACATTTGTGATCAAAAGTAAATAAATGAAATTATCCATACATGTTGCATTGTGTTTATTGAGGTCACAAACCCGGACATGAAAAGCATCACAGAACATTAGTAATGGCTCATTTCTGAGTCTCTGTGCAAAATTTAATAAAGCTATTAAGTGGAGCCTGCTGTGCGCACGAGAACACATCAATAGTACAAAGACAGCAGGAAGAATATGGCGTCCTATCCCTATATTTACCCTCTGCATTGACTATCTCTGGCTATATATGTAAAATCTATTGTCCATCCAGTACAGGAGGGATGTTTTCTGTTAAAGGTGGATTTTGTGTTTTCTTTTCTCTCTAGGATAGTTTGTCTTATGTTCACACCATAAAGGCTTTGACACAAATCTGTTTCTCTTGGCAACATAAATAAAAAAAGTTGTCTCAACTTGAATAGATTAAGCACTAAAAGTACAAATGCATTAAGATGAAGTTGCAACATGGTTTGGAAAGATTCCCGTCATCATGTCATTTGCTTATCCTGTATCTCACCAATTATAATGCATCTGCTTTAAATGTCAATTCATTATGTGTCTTTTGCCAGTGTTTTTCTTCCGCCTAGAGTGCCTTGTTTCTGTCTCCGTCTCTCCATGCTAAATGCATTAAGAGACCAACCCCTTACCATGTAATTCATAAGCCCCGGTGGGCTAAACCCTTAAACACCCTCTTTATGACTGTGATCTGACAGTCCCAACTTTTCCTTTTAAATAACCCACAGGAGTCACTTCAGTGCTTCTCCAGAGGACATCCATTTCCAGGCAGGCTGCGTGTCATCGGGTGGCTCTCTGAGTACGAGGAAGGAGGATTTGAATTCATTTACGCAGGGTGGTAGAATATGCCAGAGCGCTGATTGGCAGTTGAAAACCATTAAGGCTGGCACATGAAGGCTTAAGGTTGAGACAGAGCGATCCTTGATTTAATGGCTTCATTACAACTTCCCAGCAGAAAGACTTGGATCACAGTGTGGCATAAACTGAATATTTACATGATATTTCAAAATGTTTTTTCAGGAAAAATGGTATATGCAACAGGGCTGGCAGTTCACTGCAAAAGTCTCTCTCTTTCATCCTCCTATTTAGTGTATATTCAGTGTATATTTTCATGTATTTTCATCTATAGTTCTAAAATTGTGATCAGACATTTAAATATATCGTGTGTATGAACGTCACAGTAATTTGGGGAGTTCAAGGATTTCATTGAACGGTTGTTTTTCTAGGGTGGAATAATTATACAGAATACATCTATAATGGAAAAAATACAATTTATTTAGGATTTTTTAAAATCCATATAGGCTCAAATATACACATACACTCAGTTAAACGTTAAATTCTCATTAGTTATCACGATTCACTACAATTAGGAGTTTCTCTTTGCCAGTATAAAAAGGATTTGTTTGACTGCACTGATTTGATTGATCAATTCTCAGAACAATGCGAGTCAAAGGAACTCTTTTAAAATTCCAAGGAGAAGTTGAGAAGGTCTGTTAGATGTAAGTATAAGTTATTCAGCTGTGTCATCACTTTGTCAAGACCCTAAGTGTCACCCTCAGATGAGAGGAAATTGATTATGATATTCCGTAACAACCAAGGCTCAAGCCTGCCATGAAGTGGAAACTGTTGGAACACCAGTGTCACTGTCCACAGAGAAGAGAGTTTTACATCGAGCTGAGGAAGTGTCAACCAAGAAATAGCCACCAGCTCCAAAACCTTCAAGACTGACTCAGATTTGTCCACGTTTGCCAACATGGACAAACCGAATTACCTCTGAAGAAAGATTTTATGGTCAGATGAGAAAGACATTGAGCTATTTGGCCACAATGACAAGAGGTATTTTTGGAGGAGTAAAGTTCAGGCTTTGAAACCAAACGGTCAAGAATTGCGGTGATAGCATCATGCTCTGTTTCTCATTGCTACTGATACATTGTACAAAGTGGATGCAATAACAAAGAAGGAGAACCACCCCTTAAATTAAACTGCACCTCAAATCAACAGATAAGACTGTTGAATTTTAGCTGCAATTGGGTTTTCCAGTAGAACAATAATCCCAAACACACATCAAAACTGGTTCTGGAGTGGATAAAGCTGGTGAACATTAAACGTCTTGAATGGCCTTCACCAAAGGCCCGACCTGTAGCCTACTGAAAACTTGTGGACTACACTTAAAAACTGGATCTGTGCCACAAAAATCAAACGATTTGAATGAATTATACCTAAAAAGCATTCTAATATCCAACCAGAAAAATACCAGATGGTTGTTAATGGCTACCAAAAGTCTCTGGTTGAGATGCAACTTGCTAAAAGACATTCAACCAAGGTTTAGTCTATGTATAAATCTGAGCTTCTTTCTATATAATGAGTGTATGTAAACGTCTATCTACAGCTTAAAATGTTATATGTTTAATCTGTTTCTCGACCTGTAAAGAGAAGTACAGAAGGGACTAAGGGATCAAGGATAATTTTAGTTTAAGCTGAATATGAAATCCTATTTCAATGATTTTCAGTCTAATTACAAAATGAGAGGATGAAAAACAACATTTATTTCAACCAACACAAGTTACATGTTGGTGCAGCACAACAACAACAAACGGTTCACATTTGATCACCTTCTTACAAATGCTGCGATGTGTTTTAATGGTCAAAGGCTAAAGTCACGTAGCCATTTTAAAAAGCCTTTGTGGCGACCACTCAGCTCTTTTAAATCTGTTGTTGTAAACAGCCATCAGAAGGCAGACTAAAAATGCAATGTCTTATTCTCAAGGCTCCTTCTGAACACAGAAGAGCAAAGAAGAATGTGAGGAATGAGTCTTCAAAAAAATAAAACACAATTTACAGAGTGAACATAGCCTTTAAGTGCAGGGCACAAAGCCAGCTACCACATTTTTGCAGCATCCCATTTGTTCCTTTTGGACTTCCTACACAAAACTTTTCTCTATGAACTAACTGCTTTCGTCTCCCACTGTCACTACAGACGGAGCCCTCACCACCAGACTGCATGGAAAAGAACAGTAAAGGGTAGTGACATATCTTTAAATTGTATGTGATCTACTTTTAAACGACTCAGAGGTAGAGAAAAAGAGATTATCTCCACGGCTTTATCACTTGTATAAGCAGTTTTCAGCTCTACCCTTCACCTGCCGTCTTGCACTGCTCGGGAAAAAAAAAACACTTATGTGACACAAAAGGATTTTTTTGGTATGCTTTCTGTATTTTTCCCCCCAAAAGGGAGAAAAAGGAAGCAATTCACATGTAAGAACAGTGGAAGAAAAATCTGTTGTCTTGATCTTTTCTGGTGTTGGTTTAATTCAATAACGGACAAAACTACAGCCTGCTGAAATTCGTCCCCACACTAAAATTCAACGAGATGCTCTGCAGCACCTGTTTGCTCTTCCAAATACTTCTTGATGCAGTTGTACAATTTCCCAGAGTTCATCATGATTGCCCCAAAAGACTTTTCACTATAGTGCAGCCAGTTATGAGAGCAATAACAATACTATGCAAAAGTGTAGTTTGCTTCCAAAGAGGCAGACTTGTCATTTTTAACTGCTCTTGAGCAGTAGCTTTTGAGGCTCTCCAAAGGTCTTTCAAAGTTTTTCTTTGGAAATTGTCTGCTTTTTCACTCATTTTCACCCAGGTCCTCCTCTGTGACTATTTTCAAAGGAATCTTTTTATTTTTTCGTTAAGTCACTCAACACGTACGTGTGAATCATTCAAATATAAAAAAGGCAGCTCTGACAATGGATAAACCAGTATTTTGTCAACAGATAACAGACAACTTAGAATTTAAAAAGCAGTTCTTTCTTATCTTAAGCTACTGTGTTACTAAAACCCTGCCATAAAAACAAATAAATAGTTTAAAAAAAAATCACAAAAACAGGAAACTGAACAAGACAATGGAACAAGTAGCAGGCCTAAATACTGTCCACAGCACATGAACGCTATCTGAAAGCCACGTCCTTAAGAAACAGACATAAAATGCAGCAAAGACCTGACACAGGACCCGAGAAACACATCTGGCCCTTCAGTTGATCCATCTATCGTTCACCAAAGCCTGAAATGATCGCAGTGGAAGGGTGACTGTCATGAATGCAAGCTTAAGGAAGGGAAACGGGGAGAAAAGACTGAGTTACACAAGAACTGGACTGACAATTAGAAATGTTTCATCATCATCATCATTAGGATCTACAGATGAGGTTAAGACAGACGTACAACAATAAGAGTCAACAGACAGATTTTAATCCACCACCCAATAGCATCTGGATTGGCACAGGTTTCAAATGCACTGCATAAGCAATAATTCAATTCAATTTTTATTTCTATAGCACCAACTGCATTTCGTTGCCCTGTACCTGTGCATGTGCAATGACAATAAAGTTGAATTCTATTCTATTCTATTCTATTCTATTCTATTCTATTCTATTCTATTCAAATCACTACAGCAGTTGCTTAAATGCACTTTATATTGCAAAGTATTAAAGACCCTACAATACAAAAAGATACCAGGATAGAAAAAAACACAATGGAGCAGTGTCAGTCGTGGACTGGCCTCCACAGAGCTTGGACCTCAGCATTATTGATCACTGTGGGACAGAAGACAAACCAAAAGGCTACCGAGAGCTTTGAATGTCCTTCAACAAGCCTGGAGAACTATTCCTGAGAACTACTTAAAGAAATTACAGGAAAAGCAAAGAGAGTTCAGGATGTGTTGACGAATAAAGATGATCATACCAATACTGACTTTCAAGCTTGCTAGAATTGCAGAAACATAAACTGCATTTCCACATGTTTTTCACAGTAATTTGCAGCACCTATTTTCTTAGTTTCCTAGAAACATATAAAGAAACAACGGCTGGCTTAAAAATGCACAATAGTGTTTATGACAGTATGCAGTATTTAATATGATTCCTTGTCAGTTATTGCAATTTCAACACATGGCACTGACATGGACATCAAGTTTTATCTCACTGTATTTTCTAATTAATCCAAAACCCAACAAACAATTTCCTTTAGAAATGCAGCTCATGTGATGGGAGTACCTTCTCATGACTGCGGCACAGCCTAAAAGAGACTTCAGAAGCCGCGAGCAAGGCTAACATCAAGGTTGCAGAAATTCTAAACATATTTTAGCTCAAGATTAGGAAAGAAAAATGATAGTGATTTGTGGAAAAACTGACATGGAGTGATAAGAACTCACTGCTAGACCTTTCTTCTTCTCATGCGCTGTGGTTAAGCTGTATAATTCATATATAATCCTCAATCAAATGTCAGACGGATTACTTTTATCGAGGGTCAGCGCTTTAAGATCTCTACATTCAACCATTGGGGGTAAATACAAATCTGGCCCCATCATAACCCCCCTTTCAGTTATATATGAGGGAATCACAGCTTGACTAAACACAGGCAGAGCTCAGACATGAAGCCCAAACAGTGCTGTGGTATGTGAAACGCACAAGTTTTGCATCATTAACCTCCATCGCAATGTCGGTCTGTAAACGCGCCACCAGAGACACCGCGCTCGCTTGCAATTCAACACATTACAGTTATTGTGTATCAATTCCAACCTTCATTACACAACTGAGTGCTGAGATCTCAATGGTAGTTTAATACAGCCATTCAAGTGAGGTAAACACTGCTCAGTCATCATGGTTGGGCTTACTCCGTGGTTGGGTAGAATAGCATGTTTTATAAATGTGACAAGTTCTGTAAAGAAATGCAAATGAATGTTTGATAAAAGGAATTTGAGGGGTTTCAGATTACACGCTGTGTTCGCAAACACCGAGGCCGGTTTACGTTATAAACTAATGATCTTACTTGATCATTTTAAGTAGTTTGCCTGCATCTTTTGCCCTTCACTCTGACTAAAGAACATAGATTAAAATGATGAACTGTGATGCAAACCTGCGGGGCTTGTTTCAGTTATTAGTGTAGGAGTTCTGACTAATCTCTTCTCTTTCTTTGCTGCCCTCCTCTTTCTGGTTGCCTCTGACAGAGCATCAAAAATTAGTTGAGCACCTAAGCCGGAGCTACGCATTCAGCCACCTCCCCGCCACCCCTCCACTCACCCCACTCTGCAATTCTCCACATATCCAAGCATACTCAGCTAATGGAGCGGTGAGGGATGCTCTTGAAAAAGCGGTTGAAAATGGACAGGCTCTCCAGCACAATACAGCAACTCGCAAACAGAGCAGTCCACAACATCCAGCACTCTCAGAGACATGAAAGCTTCCTGCTAGTACAGTCTGCCCTAACATCACAGCCATGGACCCATAAAGACCTTGTTTTATAAATGTGATTAGAAAGTACTGTCATAATGGGAGATAATTCATCTGGATCACCACAGTGAGACAGGTCCCTAATCAGTCTTTACACGTAATTATGAATCATTTCCTGCAGCTAGAGCTTGTGCCTGGGTCCTACAAAAACAGATAATTCTTGTCCTTAAAAGTCAAATAGGACCTATTAATTGTGCTTTCCTGGGAACAATTATCACTATTTGAAATGTATCACCGTTAAAATGGGTCAGCCTAATTGATGCCATTTAAGTCACGACATGTTTAAGCTCCTAGGAACAAGTTCGAGGTGTCCTGCAAAAGTCGTCCGAGTCACTTAGCGTCTTCCTCGTCACACCTTAACCGCACCTCTGCTTAAGCAATGTGTTTATTTTTTGACCTCGGGAGAATTACAAATTCTAGGCTTTATATTTCACAGCAAAGCTCGAGGGCACAGCTCAGAATAGAGGAGTAGAGCATAGTCATACTGAACGTGAAGTGTAATGGTGCTCTCGAGATGGAAAAGGACCATACCGCCCACTATACATGAGCCGAGTGTGCTTTACTTTTCCACTTCACCTCATATTGCCCACAGCTCGGATCAGTCATTCCTGTGTGTTATAAATTGATAAAGCCGAGGAGAAGCCTGCTCTGGGCGCTGCACCGACACACAGTCCCGCCTTAGGCATTTGTCTAACTGTCGACTTTGTTTTTCTGCAGTCATTTAGATATTCAGGTTTAATTAGGTAACTGTCATTAACACATGATTTAATTTCCGAAGCGCTCAATCTCACGCCACTCTGCCTCTCTCAGACTCTGGCACCCACTCCAGAGCACAAACACTCCCACCCAATTGCCACTGAAGAAACGCCAGCACAGTTCCCTGGCCTACCTTTTATTTAGTATTCATCATAACCAAGACACCTGCTTGGTTGTTTTTCTTTCCCGGCGACTCGGGGGAAATGATATCTACTGGATTGGAGCCACATGTTGGGGTTGATGAAACTTCCGGAAAGGAGAAGCAGGATCTACTATCTCTTGACGTGAATCATCAATTTAATATACGGTGTCCCTTCGGGGATACGAGAGTGATGCCAATGCAAATAAATATCAGCTGCTAGCTCTTGTCAGTTTGTGACAAGTTATTCATAACCGAGCAACTATATGAGCATATACAAATATTTGTGATTGCACATGTTTTATGAAACGTGGCTTATGCATGAGATATTTTTTCCCTCCACCAGTGTGACAAGCCTATTGTCGTCGAACCTTTAATGACATGCAACACTTGCTTCATTCACAAGATGGTGCAATAAGTGCACTTAGTCACTTCTACTACTTACTGCCTCACTTATCTAAACCTTCTCCTTTTGTGTGCGCAACAGTGAAACAATATTTGCCTTTTCAACCGTGTAACATTTATGAGCATGGGAATTCAAGTTTTTCATGCTACATAAATCATTCAAGTAAACAAGTCTGATTAGTGTTTTTGCTCGGGCGAAAGAGCTTGTTCTGAGTCAAAAGCAGATCTCACAGTCCATTAGACTAAGCTGGCTCTAAAGCCGGAGCCCAAGGAAGTTTGGCAGACACAGAGTTTTAAACTGCACACCTAAACACACCCGGTTTAATTTGGCCTCTCAAATGGCTGAGTTAAGGAAGGAGATAATGCAGCAATGGAACAAAGGGCAGGCAGATCAAAGAGGAATTGAAAACCTTGGACCATGGATTCTGTCCTTGACTGCATCTGATCAAAGTAAAAGTCAAATTTTTTTCCTTTCCTTTTCTTTTTTTTACATGACAAAAGGACCATATTTCTGCACAGTGGACCTGCAGGGCACTGATAGAGTTGATGATTAATTTCAGCGAATTAATGATTACAATTGAGGTGGTGACATTTCTGGCATTATAAACTTGCTTTCCGCTACTTATTCTATTCTGGAATAAAAACTCCACAGGCACATTTAACCACCCACCCACCCACATGCACACACAGAGCAGCACTGAAGTACAAATGAGCACCAACGACACATTTCACTCCTGAATATTAAACGCGTTCAGAAATAACATTACTCCGCAGTGTGATTAGTTCAGTTTCCATCACTTCTTTTTTGACATTTTTGTTCGATCTTTGATCGGTTAGTTCGCTTGCCTCACTATCACGTCCGTGCCTCGGGCTGATTTATCGTTGCTGCTGTGACACGTTTTGTTTGTCAATGGAGGTCGATAAAGATTACAGATGATTTGATGCTCTTTTTAAACCAGGTTATTAAATGTGAGTGCTGAGAACCACAGTAATCCCTGTCTGCACATCAAAGACAGGAAAGATATCTGGCTTGCTATTAGCAGAGTGGCTGGCTGCCACCTGCCCAGATGTTTGGCATGCGGAGTCCAGTTATGCCAAATGGGGATCAAGGGACCACAGGATGCCTTCCAGGAAGCATCTGAGGTTCCCAAACGTCAAGGACAAACCTGTAGTCATAGTTTTTTTTTTTTTTTTTTTTAAATGCAAATAGTTGCAATTTTATGGAATATTCCATAAACTTTCCACTTTTTTTTATACACTAATCAATTTGAAATGGATCTTTTTTTTTTTCATAAAATCAATTTCACATCTTGCTAACAAGCTAATTTACTTTGCTCCTGACACCTTTAAAAGGTTGATGCCACGGCTGCCTCACATTTACGTTTTTAATTTTCTGTGAACTTAACAGGCTCTCCTGATATCCTGCTTCAGGGACCACCAAGCTCAGCGTGGATTAGAAAGAGCTGATGTTGGGCTCTGTATATCCCACAGTCGTGACAATCCCAGGCCTGCTGCCTGGGTTCTGACTGTCAGTTAAAGAACTTGCTTGTGATAGGGCCTCAGAATATTGGAAGGCTTCCTGTGGTTAAAGCCCTGACTGTCAATGTGCATTTGATTTCCAGGGAGTTTATTCACACTGAAGTTGTTTGTTGTTATTTACAGCCAAAGCCTCAGAGTAAGTCTGTGCCACCCGGCCAAGGTGATTGCTGCAATTATGTGGTGCATTACTGAAACACATTACTCAGTTTTTAAATTAGAACAAAGACCAACAGATATGCAACATTCGACACACAAAGTGGACAGATGGCCGCAGTCTCGAACGGGAGTTCTCGGTTCTGTATGTAATTCAGTTTTAGAGTCAAGGTTCAGAAGGCTACAGTTTCTGATTATGTTCGGAAGGAGCTCCACATGGTGTCTTGACTTGTACAGTGTGAGCAGGGAAGTTTAGTTTCCCACCATGTCGGAACGCTGATTAAAATGCTCAGACTGGACTGGCTATGAGCATGTTATAGCTAAAAAAATAACAACCGGTGAGCTGCCAAAACATTTTAAGATTTCTATTCTTGGAGTTTAAATATGTGCACATGAACAGACTTTTCTGACAGTAAACATTTGGAACCAGGAAAGCCACAACTTGACCAAGTCTGGGAGAAAGACAAAGACACTCCTACTCTTACTGTAACATCAAACAATTACTGAAAATGTTCAACTTTCCAGTTAATTTTTTTTTAAAACATCCCACGCATTTAAAAGATGAAAGTAACCCAGTGATGTCAGTAAAAGTTTCATCCGTGCTGGAATATCAATTAAGTGTCTATAGATAATTACGACTCTCAGAGAATCTCCTAGATCAGATCCACTGAGTCTTCCATTAAAGTGTTTCTAGTTTTTATACCACAGCATTGGGTGGGAAAATCTAAACCCCCTGTTTAGGAGTTCACAATGAGTCAAACAAGTGCAAATGTTTTTACAAAGAAAGCAAATTCCTCTTACTAAGCGTAAAAACATGAATTAAATATGACTTAAACATGTTGTAACATCTGCACTGCATGCATTAAGAAATAAAAATGAATGTTTCCAGCTCGCACCAATGAATGAGCCATTCCCTGTTTAAAACCTAAACTCTTTCCCTGAGCTTTGGTCCCCAGAGGCAGATTTTATGCATTCATACACTCAATGTTTTATTTAGCATTTTAGAACTTAAAACAAAGGGATGAGAGTATTCTTCCATTTTAAATATTGCTGAGAGTACAATTAAAACCAAATAAACACATCCACAAGAGATACAGCTATGTTACTACCACTACCACCATCATCACTACTACTACAATTACTACTACTACTAGAAATACCATTAATAATAATCACTATAATCTCACTATAAAACACCAAATCTGTCTCCGTGTGTTTGTTTCTTTGTCCGCCAACTCCTCCTACACTGTCAGAGGTTGAGCAACAAAACTTGGCACACAGATATATCATAGACCCCTGGGGGTACCTATCTACATCAGATGTTATGACATCATCAGGTTGCCGAGCAACCACCTACTTCTTGCCTTTATGCATCTAGACCATCTTTGTGGAAGCATCATATCGTTTTAATTTCATGATAGTAACGTCCTATTTATATCCACAAAAGCTGACTTATGCATTATATGCATGATGTCATCACGTTGCCTAGTGACCTGTAAATGCAGTGTTACGTTCTCAGTTTACATAATTTAATAGTTATCCAAATATTTATCTGCGGTGGAATTTTGTTAAAGTCACCAACAGGCTAAACATTGCTAGCAAGCTCCTGTGCCTTTGAATAGGATGATAATAATGAGAATAATAATGATCCTAAACAACATAATTCACTAGAATAACAACAGAACAAAGTTTAACCAAAGTTTCTAAAGGGATCTCCTGGCATTTTCAACTTTTAGTTAGGAGTTCTTTTTCAGCTAAGAGATGGATGGCTATGAAATTTGATTTTGACATTCTTGTTGCTCAATGAATCTCAGTGATTCATTCTATAGCTTGGTAAACAAAACCCCTAACACTCATAAACAGTGAAAACATGATTAGTCTATTTGTGCATATATGACAGCTACGGATATGTAATTTATTATGACCTGCACAATTCTTCACACGTTTAATCAGCCAGCACACTATCAGAAAACACACACGATACACTCTAAAAGGAAATTGAACCTAAAAACGCTGACTTTAAATAATCTGATTACATGTAAATTTTTACATGTAATGTTGTTACATGAGTACAATGTAAAACTCTAAATGTAATGCAATCTGATGGGAATTTCACTTGAATTATATATATTCAGGTTATATCAAGAACATTTCCAAATGATTAATTACTGAAATAAATAAAACTCTGATAATATATATCTCAGCTGCATTTTACTCAGATTTATTGTTTCATGTTTATGGAGGGCAAAGAATGTTTTGAAAGACTCTTGTGATTCAGACACTCAGAGACAAATAAAAATCACACTGAACTTTGGCCATTTGTTACGCAGGCTTCACTACGTAAACAATCCTTTTGGTGTTTATACTTATTTAGTCAGTTGGACTGTGCTGGGTGAAAGACTGAAAATTACTTTATTTTCATCCGTAATAAAATCCTGTATATTAGTCATGAAAAACATTTATGTATCATTTCCAGTGAAAACTGAGGTATGCCTGATAAATTGCTAACTCAGAGAAAGGAAACTGATATATTTTCCCCCTCTATGTCACAGGTGAATGTGGCTTCAACATTTATAATACAAAAATATCAAG
Organism: Rhamphochromis longiceps; assembly: GCF_057381845.1. Taxonomy (NCBI): domain Eukaryota; kingdom Metazoa; phylum Chordata; class Actinopteri; order Cichliformes; family Cichlidae; genus Rhamphochromis; species Rhamphochromis longiceps. The sequence continues at coordinate 29,585,582 of NC_140572.1, forward strand.
AGGCATGCATTTTTTAACACACATTTGCTCCACATGGATGAATCGGTGTCAAATCAATTTCAAAGGTGGTGGGCTCGACTTTGACCTTGTCCCTAGCTGCTCAAATTGTGACTGAGTTCCATTAATACAACTCAGAGCAATTTCATTGGATTTAACAGACACAAAGACATCCCGAATGCTTCCAGTGACAATCACTTTCAGTGGCAGAACTGAGGACGGAGGTGACGCACTGTAAGCATTTTACATATCCATCATATCTAGCAAGCGATGGATTTGGAAAATTACCAGCTATTTGAATTTAAGATGCAATTAATTCAGCTTTTACATTTTTATATTAGGTCAACAAGCGTGCAGAATTATTTATCTTGCTAGAAGTCATTTGCACTCTTCCACCAAACACACATGCACACAATCAGCTTCGTTACCTGAAGGTGGGGAAGCAGCTGCAGTGCGCTTTGCTCTCGTATTCTGCCTCCAGAGTATGTGTTATCAGTTAGATGCAAGTCAGGCACACTGAAAACCTCTTTTTTATAACAAACAACAAAGCCGTACACCAAGAAGAAGAATTGTGACTTTTGCAACTCTTCTGGAGATCTATAATTCACTCTGACAGATGTCAGAAACGGAGCATGTTTATTTTAGCTGCACTGTGACAACAGGCTGCAAAATATACCTCTGAACACATCAGAAGCCTTAACATCCTGAATTCTGTGAATTCTGTGTTGTGCATGACTACATCATTAGTGAGAAACTGCTCCAGTGAGATGACTAAATTATGATTACAAATTGAAATGAATCACAGGCTCTTCGCTGTGACAAAAGAGGGAAGGCCCACCCCACTCTAGATACCTTTTTTCCTCTTCAGAGACTCTATAGAAATTTTAAACACGAGCAGCAGATTTTAATTGAATGACAGAAAATGCAACAGAGAGAATCGGGACCTTACTGTTTGTGCCTGACACCCTCAACATAATCACACTGGGTGCCATAGCTCGAAGAGTAAGTCAAAGCTTCTTTTCTAAACCGACTCCGACAGCATTTCACAGACAAACACAAGTCGACTTTTTCCTCGTGAAAGAAACAGAAAAGATCAGAGTGCTACAGTAAAAAAGAAATTAATATGGCCTTTGAATGGTGGCATAGTTTGATACAATTCTGTTCTCATCTTTCAGCTCCACCAAACAGAAACAGAATGTCTCTAACTGATCAGCATGGCAGTCAATACATCAGCGTGTGCATTGGGATGAAGAAATCAATGTCAGTCCACTCCCATGGCGCTTCCATCTCTGCCAGAAAGCCCTCATACAAAGACGGAAAGCCATCAACTGAACCTACCCAAAGGGGATAGCACGCAGCTGATATTGATGTTTGAAGGAGTGCGCCGTGGTGCCAAGAAAGGCCCTTGTAAAAGCCATGGTTAAGGATTACCCAAGCAAGCATGTCCTCCTTCGGTGCAGACGAGAACACTAGTTTCCACCCTTGGTACCATTTTGAAGGGTCATTTTTAAACACAGCGAGGGATGAAACAAACAACAAGAGAAGCTAGGAGGAGCCATCCATCACTCCTACTTGGCTCTACCCTGCTGTTTGTTGAAGGGGAGATAAAGTTGGCCTTATCTTCAATTAAGCTTGATCAAACATTGTTAAAACCTAATCTGAAATGCTAAACACAACAAATAGGCTCACAAGGCATACAAGACATTTTCATTGCAATATTGATTAACAGACAATTGCCACTTTATTATTCTGCAGTGATGAACATGATGCCCATAGAATTCAAAAATCAAATAATGAAATGATAACAACTGTACACAGTAAGGCTGTTAAGGTTCATTCATGTCCTCTGCATCAGTCGTCGTGTTAGTGCTACTATCGATCATCAGCTTGTTCCAGTTTTCCTCACTACTCTATGATTTATGATTCGACGGGGGAAACGGTTTCCAACATTTGTTGTTGTTTCAGCATACCTAATATGACAGATCTTAAGGCAAGGTGAGATGCTAAAATCATTCAAACTGAAGAGGATTACAATGTTTGCTGTACTTCTTCAGGCCCTGTGTCAGCTGAGAGGTTTTTGTTGAGATCTGGGATTGTTGCTTGCAGCTGAGCAGATAAGATTGATGTGCCACAGCTCTGCCAAACAGACAATGTAATTAAAGTCATGCAACCATGGTTTGTACCAGAACTGAAGCACATGTAGCCACATCCTTCTCAGATTCTGTGCTGACACAGACTTCTAACATAGTTTTGTTTTTAGTGTGTCTGCAAATACATGCTTGTGTAATCGCAACATTTACAGCTAATTACCCCCCAGGAGACAGTGTTTTTGAGTCAGTTTGTATCCATCGATTATTTAGCCAGTCAGCTAATGTGAAGTTTAAGGTGCACTAATTAAAGAGTTTAAGAATTCATAGTACATAGTTTGTTTCCAGTACACTAGAACATCAGTAAAACCAGACTCAGTATAAACAGTAACATTACGAAGGAACAAGCTAAAACAGGAAATAAAAGACTGGAGTCACTAGTTAAAGAACAGATTAAAATACCTAGTTAACAACATTATTAACAAATGTATGTATTTAATCACAGACAAATACAAGTAGCAATAATAGCAGCAACAGTAAAAAAAAAAAAAGAAAGATTATTGCTTTGGCCACTTGGGGGCACCGCAACAAGCTTTAATTTCTCATTTCTTATTGTTAAATTCTGAGGGAATTTCTAGGGAAAGATGTGTATTTCGCATTTGCTGGATTTTCTGCAAGTCGTAAGGTCAAACTGGTCATAAAGATATACTCTTTATACAGCACCGAAAACCGCCTTGCAATTGCTTTGGTTGTTAGCAGATTGCAAGGCGGTAGTTTACATGGAAGACGCCGACTTGTCCACAAACACTTGCCAACTATTCTCAGAGTAATAATGAAACTGTAGAAACAGACAGAAAAGGGAGACCATTCGCCTTCAAAATAAATCTTTAGCAGGTAACATGTTTCAAAAGGCACAACTTTTAATTGACGGCGAGTATTCAGGGTTTCCAATTTGCATTACACTCTTAAATTTCACTAAACTTGGTGAGTATTTGAACACAAATCGGTGTTTAACATACAAACTATGGCTGAAAATAGCAATCGTTGAGCAGCCAAAGAAATCATAAGGAGGATTTTGACGCAGCACACTGTTTACAGCAACATAAAAGGTGTTCTTATTTCAAAAACAATTCTTAAAAGATCCTGAGTAAGCTGTACGGTTCTTTACAAAGGCTGAGGCCGATAGCGAGTAGCTTCTGATACGGCTATTGATGCGTCTGTCAAGTGTGTTTACATTCATGCACTGAGCTGCTGCACTAAAAGCTCTTTTCTCTTTCTATTATGAATCTATTTGCAATGTAATGTGAGAGCAGTGGTAACAGTGTAGGCAGTGGGTTGTGGTCAGATTGTAGCTGGATAAAAGGGTTCAGAAAACTGAAAGAACAGCAACTGGATTTGCAGAAATGGAGCATTTTTTGATATTGTTTTGTTTAATTAAGGGCAATATTAACCCTCGTTCAGCTCAGCTTTGCTATTTGCTAGCTCCCGAGGGAAGTATCCGTCCCTTTAGCAGGTCACTTGTTATTATAGATCATATTATATTATTTTCTGTTGCCTGCTGTGGCTGAAAACAAGGAGGCACTGATGGGAGCGGTGAGAATGAACCAAAAGTCAAGTTGTTGGGAATTAAATAAAAATAGAGAGATAAAAGAACCAAACGGAGCCGACAGAGTCCGCCTGTAATGCTCCCAGGATTTGTCACCACAAATGCCACCTTTCACTTTACAGACATTTATTTGTTCCATTGTAAATATGAAAATACTGATTAGAAATGCTCTAAAAATGTCACTGAATGTAAATCAGGCTTTTTCCTCCCCTGAAACGCCCAGTATCAATGCTCTCTCTGGCATCAATGTTGAATATAAACACTTCATTCAGGGAGCACTGAAACTCTTAAGTTGAGAGATGTTCATTGTTACAGGAAAGGTCAGGGATTTGCTACGTGCTAGGATTTAACCTCTGAAGGTCATAATTACTGACAAATAATTTCTCAGCCTCGGCCTTTAGTTTTAGTGCTTTCGAGGAAATTTAGTCCTCGGGAAAGTAAATCACCTAAATCATGTGGAACCATAAATGTCACCACCCGTCTCCATCAGTTTGGCTTTACTTCATTTTACATCATCAGACTTGAGCAATCTGTCTGACATGGCTGTGTTTAAACGGCTATGGGACAAAAAAAGCTGAAGGCATTCTTAAAACAGTTAAGTAGAATATCAGTCATGCACGACCACAGCTCTGCTTCAGACGGACCCACAACACACAGAGAAAAACAACATCTTATATTCCTCGCATATTGCCAGACAGCCAGAAATTCAACCAGTTAGGTCAAGGCTGGAAACAACAACAGCCACAAGTTTAGTCTGCAAATATTCAGCAGAAGGACACAAAGAAATGTTGCTTTTAGTTTTGTGAAAGCGCAGGTAGCTGATGAGGGATCATCGATGCAGCAGAAATAAAGACAGATTCAGAGCGATGCATGCTGCAAGCCTCATCAAAACGACTCTCACTGCACACCTTCCTAAAAGGTTAGCTGGACAGATCAGTTGATAACATTACAGTCTGACAATTATGGCCCACACAGCAGAATTTTACAAAGCGAATGGAGCGTGGCTCACAGAAAAGCAAACTTTGTCACGTTTCTGTTCGACGCACAGTTTATTTTTACAACCTCGTGGTTTTAGCTTATTGTAACACATAAATAATCTCTGTATCACATGTGACAACATCCACATGTTTGTTTTACCCATGAGCTGTGACCTCAATACACCAAACAGTCTTCACAGAGCACCAAACCATGGATATAAACAGATAAATATGAGAGGTTGACCCTACTGAAATCCCCAGTTTAATTAATGCCAGGTCCCCTCTCTGTAATTTGAAGTCTCCTTTATTAGAAATTTTAAAAGTTCTCTCCCGAGGGATGTTCTGAGTCACAGGGAAATTGTGGCACAATATGTTTTTAATTTCCCAGGAGGTCCTTGCACAGCAACTATTTAACGATGGAGCAGCTTGGCTGAATGAAACTAAAAGGTATGCTTTTTTTCCTATTGTCGTTATGACTGACCTTAGCATGAAATAATCTGCCTATATGCACAGTCCTCACTTGATCTTCTTCGAAGCTCTGCATGGGACAAGCACCGTAGTGCAGTTCTGAACTATTTTAGTCTTTTATTCATGCAAAAAGTAGGTTTCATTTTTTAAAACAGAGGTGATATGAAAAAAAAAAAAAAAAACGCCTTAAATCCCACAAAATAAATCAAATATACTATTATTCACTTTGTTTATGAAGTCTTTGTGTTCTTTGTAAACAATAGTTTCATAATGATCAGCTACATTCTTAATAATGTCTTTTGGAAATCTTACCTACAGTCCACCAATCACCCTTAATAATTCCTTCAAAACCACCAAGAGGACTGATCCCTTCAAATTATGGATATGAGACCTCTGGGAATGTTCTATTGGGATCCCCTGCGTGTGCCGCATCAGGTTTCTTCCATTAAATCCTGAAGATGCTCAATCAGATTGAGATCTGAGGAGATTGATGGCTGGATCAGTGACTCTTTGTCATGTTCTCTGGGACATTGTGGAGCAGACAACATGCACTGTTCTGCGGGGGATGTCGCTCCATGCGGCTCTGCATTTGGTCTGAGACGGTATTAAATTAAATATTAAGTTAAAGTAACATCCAAATGGATGACAGGACACGAAGTTTCCCACCAGAATACTTCTTTGTAACTATATAATCAAGCCTGTTCATTTCATGTGTCAGCGGTTTTAATGTTGTGGCTGATGTATGTATTCATTGAAAATTCACAAGTATTGTTTCAGTAGCGGTTTTCATGCATTTTCATGCCGAAATATCCAAGCATAGAAAAATTATGTCATTTATTTGCATAATGTTTTTGTAATTTACAGTTTATTCTGTTTTGGCTGCAGAAAGCAAATATCCCCAGCTCACTTCATTATTCACACAACTTTCTGATCAAGTGCCAGGTCAAATGTGTTAACTCGGAGGCATTCCATATTAGTTATATACTATGTAGTATAAACAGGCCACGTTTTGTGAGATAGTTCAATTGTTTTCTCCTGCGTGTTAATGTGTGTGTGTGGAAGGTTAATGAAAATGATATTAAAAACCTCTATTTAGGCAATCCCATAAATAGTTATACTGAATTAACATCCAATTGTGTGAATGTGAGAGTGAATGAATAGTGGAATTGTAAAGCGCTTTGAGGGTCTCGAAAAGCGCTATATAAATGCAATCCAATCCATTAAGTCTGCATTACATCAACTAAAGAAATGCAATTAAAACAAACAAACAAACAAACGAAAAATAAGTTTACAATATAACTTTCACGACTAGTTTCAAGTTTTCAGTGTTCAATATGCTGTTTCCTTGTTGAAATTGTACTAGTTACAATGTTTTCAAGCACATTTTCCAAGTGCTAATAATGTAAAGCTAAAGGAATAGGTGTGTATTTTCATAATGAACTTTAAAGTAATAAGTAGCCTTAGTCTGGTGGCCTTGAGTTCCTTCAACTTTGTTATAGTGAGCAGTGGTATTGTTAAGATTTTCATAGTTGAATGTTCAGAGTATTATAATCCTGATCAATATGTGGAGATGGATGTGTATTATAAGTCTATTTCCCAGAGGGTCAGGCTATGAACAGACAGCTGAAAGTAAAAAACACAAAACAAAACAAAACAGAAAAGGATAGAACTTTTATTTTCCCCTTCAAGGTTTCAGTTTGAGAATTTGTTAAAATCTTTTCAAGCCAATAAGAAAAACAGCTCAAAGACATTCAAGGTTAGTCACGTAAGTGCTCTCCAGTTAATCTGGTATTCATACTGGTGTCAATTCCAGTGGAAGCTTTGTTTGGGGCCTTCCAAGGTGCTTACTTTAATATCGCTTTCATTTTGCATTGCTGATAATGTCAATAAAGCTGCAATCAATATAATAAGCAACAAGAAAAAAAATCCGCAGACATTTTTTTCCTTTTCTGATAAGACATCTTAGATTATTTTTCCTTGAAAGCTTTAACACTGATGCTTCGATACCAAGTCAGTTGCTCTGCCGTTCGTTCACACGTCAAGTTAGATCCAAAGGATAAGGGTTCATTAGGGTCCTCACGCTGTGACAGTATCTTTTCTGTTTCATTTTCAGCTCACAGTTTGAGGACACATCCATAATCTGTTACTGCGGTGTGATGGGAAGCCTGCAGCTGCTGCTCTCAGTCCTCACCCTGTCCATAATACACGTCTCCTCAATGTCACTCAAATATGAGTTCAGCTCCCACATCTTCATGACAGCAGCAACCAATAAGAACCACCTAAAATTTACGTCCTTACATCTCCTCTTCAGTGTCTGACCTTTGCTTGTAAAACCATTGACCTAAAAGGATTTATTGTCCTTGTCGTTCAATTACATCAACAACACTGTCATCCAAGAAGGTTCCGATGCTCATTTAGAAAAGTGTACACGTCAGTGCTAAGGCCAAAATCCGCCTGACGAAGCAGCAGCTGATGAGTAGCTCTGATCAAGTGTCTTGACAAAGACTTTAAATTAGACTGTGATTCACAGGCTTGAACTAGATGATGTCCATCATGACGGAGGTGAGCGATGCACTTTATCCGTTCTCCATCCTCTGAAAATAACCCAGAAGGTCATGTACTCTTCTCGTCATTATGACTATTCAGCCTTTTAGATTTCTAGTCAAAGACGCTGTTCTTCAAACAACTGAGACTCTAAACTGCACTTTTAAACCTTTTCCTCCAGAACAAAATGCAGGACTGTGCAAAAACAATTTAGTGTTTGCATCCACTACCTCAGCCAAAGCTCTTGCATTAATCTACATTAGCATCTGGGCTGGTCTGCTTGCATGATATTTATTTATGGTTAGCAATTTTCGTGTTACAAATTATACAACAAGCCAGCGGGATACTCCCTGTGGTATGTATTAGTGCACAATATGCATTATGATAACAGCCTTGCAATTGAGTTATGTTTGTGTTCATCAATGATAGTGGCTGTTAAAATAATATGTTAAAGTCCTTTTATTACCATATTATCCCAATCCGGTCATTAAGTCTGACGTCACTAGCCGTGTCTGGGCCTAAACTCCGCTGCAGGTCCATATATCAAACGATCACTATGGCATTACTGAGAGTTGAAAAACGGTCTAAAGTCTTTCATCTTTAATAAAATGATCAGCGTTCTGCTCTACCAGGTGTAACAATTGAGTTTAACATCCAGGCATCCATGAAAACGGAATTTATGACATTTAACGGAGTTAGAAGTTAGCAGAGAGTTAGCTCTCTAGCTTCTATCTAAATACAATATAGCATGTCCTGACTGTGGGGTTTTGGAAACAAATTAAAACGTACAGCTCTGCTATCACTTCCAGCATAAATGAAGACAGAAAACTAAACAGCAGTGATGTTTGTAGGGTTACTGAAGTTGGGCTAGCTGGTATATAATGATGTGCTACGTGACCGCTAGCAACACAGCTATGTTAGCATAATATAAACAAGCTAACTTTTTTTCCACTCAATAAAAGTTACCGTGAGTGTTCTCGGTGGTCAGGAACAAATGTAATCGCATGGCAGGATGCTGTAAAAGGACCAAACTTCAGCCAGGAGAACAACTGAGATAATCCATCCACAATACGAGATTAGTCATTCATATACTGCTGCATGGGCTGGGCTGTAGTTACATCCTAAGGTTTTACAAACTGAGCTTAAATAAATAGCGGTAATAAAAGCCGAGGGAGGTCAACAGTGATCACTGACTGTTTTAGGAGCTTTTTGAGATTAAATAGAAGAAAATACAAAACATTAAACATGTTAACAACACAAAAGCCATATTAACTCATTCACTGCCAGCCATTGGCAGTGAATGAGTTAAACCCATTGACTCATTCACTGCCATTGACGGCTATAGACGTCAATGGCAGTGAATGAGTTAAACACAGACTACTTCAGGCCCGGAAGTAGGATTCGTCACATCATCACTTAACGACCATAGAACACTCAGCCTGCATCCTTCTAGTTCATAGAGTTTACAAGAGTAGAATGGGAGCCAGAGGCTTCAGGTAGCAGCCCCCACTCCCTTGGAACCAGAGCCCTGTTTCGATACCCTGTCTCTACTTTTAGTTTAAGTTTTTGTAGTTGTGATCTAATATATACCATAGTTTACATCCTCTCAGCATTTTCTCCTCATCCCTAATGAGCTGTGGCAGATGTTTACCGCTGAGCACACAGGTTTCTTCCTGTTAACAGGGAGTTCTTCCTTCCCACTGTTGCCAAGTGCTTCCTTACAGTGAGCTATTGTTGTCAACTGGAGCCATTTCAATAAAAGTGGCTTAAACTGAATGAAAATAAAAAGTCTTAAGCTGCAGCTTGGATAAGCACACACATTGTTTAGCTTTATAGCCAACCATCACATACTGACTTTGCTATAGTTGGCTATATTTGCACCACATCAGCCTCTGTACTGATGTGACATGCATGACGGGTTTAACACATTGCAGTCAACACACTGTCAGGCCTTATAGTTTTTCACTGCCCAATGGGAGATTGTAAGCACACAAATCACTGATGATTGCTCAGGTAGAGAAATGGCTGCTGCAGTAGCACTTTCTTCATCATCCTACATTCTTTTTTTATTTTATTTTTTTTAAAGTTAGAAGAGTTTTTTTTTCTTGAGCTTTATAATGAAAGCAAAGAAGTCCCCAGCTGTTCCTAGTAAAGAATAGCTTTTCTTTTCTTTTGTGGCTTTGAGTTCTAATGAGAGCACATTAATACATACCTGTTGGGAAGAAACACACTCAGCAAATCAGTAAGCTTCTAAGCAGCCATTTGAAGTGCCCCTGCCTCGTTCCCTTTGCTTCACATTTTAATGTGGGGAGATACTGTCTTTTAATGTGCTTGTAATATACTCTGTGTTCCTCATGATGACACAAATCAATAGATATACTAATCCGGGAGTATCCAGTGGGGCATTCTCTTATCCTGCTGGATTTTCACACACTAACTTAAAACTCTGTTGAGTGGTCTTTAGAGCAAGTTTCTTATTCCTGTCAGAAGCAAAAGGGATTATGTACGATACTTAAGGCTTCACCCACTTAGAGCAGAACTTTTTTTCACATAAGTCAAAAAGAGAAAGTGAAACAGAGACCAGTTTTATATTTGCTGACATTGTGGGATGTGATAAACAAACCTAAAAAAAACACAGGTGGTGCAAAGATTGCCCTGTCAAACTGGCACAAAAAAATGCCTTCTTCTTTGGTGGTTGACATTTTCAAAACTAAGTGGTGAAGATGGGTGAATTTCTTTAACAGTGAAAGTGAATACACAACAAGCCAATTGTGGCAAAGAAGGGAAGAAGACACGCCGAGTGTAGCGATGTCAGCTGGAGGAAGCACCGACTGTACAGCTCCACGTTTTTCCCTGTAAGAACTGATTAAAACAGCATCTGCTGCATCTGACTGTGGCAGGCTGCTGTGCAGTGGTGGTAAAATCATATTTCAGCCGTTTATTAGTGAGCAGTTGAAGCACACCTGAGCGGCGGCAGCAGCACACTGCAGCCAAGCAGTGAGCTCAAATTGTTTTAGAAGACTGTCTACTCCCTGTTTAATTACTGCGTAAAACATATGATACGCTAACCGGAGCGCAAGTGAGTTCTTAAAGTTCAAATCACTACTTTGCTCTAAGTTTAACATGCTGCTGTGTTTGCCATTGTGAGCAATCATTGTCTATTTACTTTAAGCATCACCTACAATTCACAACACTACTATTCTGGGTAACACCCTGCTTTTAACTGACTTGTGATTATACTTACAGAATATATTTGACTTTAATCCACTTCTGTGTTTGCTTCAGTGATCCTCTTACCAGAAGTTATTCCACATTAAAGCTGTTTAGAGTTGACATATTCCTGCCTGCGCCCTCCTTCCATCAGTCTGCAACTCCAATGTGGCTGTTTGTTGCTATTTTAAGAGTATCCGAAGAGGATAAAATGAGGCACCTGACTGATGGTAAATTATCCCCCCACCAATCCTTGAACCAAGCGTCAAAGCTTAGATTTATGACTCAACTTGCATTTAAGAGAGCTTGCAATCTGACATTGTCACAGAGTAAAGAGATGGCGTGTAATTGAATTGAAAAGCACAAAGCCAGTGTTGGATCACACTGGAAATTCCCAAAGCCTGCAGATTTGGAACCAAGTCACGACCCTGGTAGCCATAAGTGCCATCCAAGTCAAATCCCAGTTGCTTGCATGTGTCTCTCTCTGTCACGCGTAATCCAAAGTCCCCCATCAATCGTGGTGGTGGGTGACACGATCCCTGACAACTTTTCACATCAGTCTGGGGATTAGAGGCATGAGGTTTACGCTGGCCTTGCCAGAACCCAGGATAACATTTTTTGATTCAGCAATTTAAACTAATTTCAAGGCTGGCTCCGCAGCAATTTTCTGGATCAATGGAATGTCATAGCTCACTTGGTCACTAGCCCTCTTATCGCAGGTACCTAACACAGGGGGATGCAATGCTAATTGCCTGGTTTGGAGAGCTGGGGATCTACATTTCCTCCATCGTTCTGAGCCCAAACCAAAAAGAAGATCTGATATGACCGATGATAGTTATTGGCAGCCGAACAAAAGGCTACAGGCACAAAAACTGTTAACATATCGAGTTATGAGCATTCTTTTATATTTTGAGTAAACATGCATTCATTATCATGACAAAATGTCCAGGCAAAACGCAGAGCATACCAACTATCTCATTTCCCTTTGAATAGCTCAACTTGGAACCCACAGGCTAACCTGGGACAAACAAAGAAAATGGATTAGATTAGAAAACATAATAACTCTTGTGTAAGAATAACAAAACTATTAGTATTTCAAATGTAGTTTTTATATAACTGGAGTAAAAGCCGTGGGCAAGGATAGTTGAGATGCACTGTCTTCTGAATTGATACTGGGTGAAGCAATACTGCGCCGTACACTTTATGTAAATATACACCATTCCATTTTAGTGGACTCGTTAAACATATACACTTTCTGATTGCTATCCAATAACCGTAAAGTTTGAGAACTGGACATGTTTTGTGAGAAGTGTGGCTGGAGCCCTGAACACTGGAGCATGAAATAAATATCTGCAAATCGTTTCTGTAGTGTGGCTTCAGGGTGCCACTGCTGAGGACATTATCTGTTGGACTATTTATTGGTGCTTTCCTTACTCCTTTGAACATGATAACTCAAAAGCAGCATTTGAATCTTCAAGTTATTAAGTCTGGCTCAAAGAAAAGACGCTGACAGGAATTGACAAAATTGATGTAATATTCGACATTTTCAGCAGATTCTTCCTTTTCTCCATATTCCTGCAGACATACTATTTCATGTCTGGCTTGGGACAAGACCAGAAAGCCTTTTGGGGCAAAACAGTAATGTTTTTTTTTTTCCTGGCAAGGCCTGCTCCATTTTCTTATGTTTCAATTGGCAAGGACAGAGCGAAGCCACATAGGGTTAAAAAGCAATTTCCCACATCATGACAACTGTACAAATGTATGGTGGCAAATGTTGGAGGAGAAAAGGAGGAGGTGGGGGGTAGATAAGGGGGTGAAAGACACCGTGGTGGCAGTGGTGGAGTAGAGAGGTTAATCCTGCTGTTTAATCTGTGGAGGTATGGGGGACCTTATCTCTGCCGCCTGCTGCCGTTGCGCTCTCCTTCAGCATCCAGCATTCCTGACTGTCTGACATCACTCAGTGCTAGGTGGTGGGGATTTGCTGGGGTGAAGGGGGAGAGACAGCACAAGCTAACTGCAGCAACATTAAGAGCCAGCGCTACCACAAGCACACGCCGTACCTCCCACCCTCCCTGTCGTGCGGCTTTGTGACGACCACAGAGAGCCCGATGCCGCCAGTTCTGCTCCTGTGGGACTGAGCGCCGACAAGCCTCGTTTTCACATTTATTTGGTGAAACTGCAATAAGGGAAAAAGTCGACGAAGAAACGTTGGAACTCGCTGGCCTGTTATCTGACAGCACTGCTGGCAAACCAAACAGCTGTCAGCTACCCTCAGGCAGCAAAGCAACCAAAAATATCCCACATGGGCTTGCATTTTAGCTAACTCAAACATGGATATTCATGTTTGACCAAAAGCATCTCACCACAGTTTATCTCAGCTACTACTTCAGGTCTGCCGCAAGCTCATCTCCACAACAAAACATCACGAAACAACTGACCTGCCTTCAGGAAGAGTGAAAGGAACTCGGATCTCAAAATCTTTTGACGATAGTTTCCACTTGACCTAACAACCACCATTTCGGCTTCAGCAGACTTTTCTGGAGGGCTCCAAATAATAACAGGATCCTGGATGGCCGCAAATGGAGAGTGACCTTATATTGTTTGCCTGTTTGGAAAAAATCACCAACAAGTAACCCTGCAGCTCTTTTACATTCAGCTCATAGATAATTAATTTGTGGGAAAACTAAACTGTTGAGTTTCTTTTCTTTGTTTTTTTCTTTTGCATTCCAAAGACCTACTCGATTGGGATCTCTAGCAATTAGTACTAAATGCGCATGTCGTCTGTAATCTCGTGTGACTCTGCCATCTACGCAACTTAGTAAAAATCCCACAACAGCTTTTTTCCTGTGTCTTTCCAACATGAGCTATGGGGGCTGCGTTGGCATTTATAAATGACAGTTTGGACAGCATTTTGGGTGCAAATTCAGGAGTGTGCAGATCCATCTCAGAATCTCAAATCTCAAAAGATGATGAGATGGATAAGATCCATTGCAGCACAGGGTGTTTCAACTGGCTCAACTTATTATCTTGCGGTCTATTTATAATGATTTTAGGTCTGTGGCAGGCAACCGTAGATGTAAATAAATTCAACTGGGTTCTCGCTTGTGAGTGCGGGACACAAACTGTGACGGTTTCCAAATCACTTCAAGTCTCCTGGTGATACAAATCCTTTGCCAACAGGGCTTCAAAGACTTCTTAGCACTAACCATTAAAATTTCTTCACAATTTTCTGATGCTTGCATGGGCATTGCAAGACTAATGCCAGAATATTTCTGTCATGCCATTTGTTGTGATTGAGAAAAGTATTTTCTGTTTTTTCTTGTCAATTTAAGGTGAATATTATGATATTGTACAACTCGTTTCTGCAACCCTTTTTCTTGTAACCAGTGATATGACTTAGTAGAAGGTAGAGAAGGTGGTTAAATGGGCAGCTTCTGACACAGTCCAATTTTGAGTCTCAATTTGTGACTCTTCTTCTATCTGCAGGAAATATTGGCAGAAAAAAAGTCCTGTTTTGGACATTTGGACCTAATTAAAATGGCCTGGTGCTTACCCTTTTCAAATAGTATATCCATGCAGAAAATGGGCGACCCTTAGCTATGATACTGAAAGAAACAAACAGACCAACAAAACAAATCTACGTCCAAGGCCTCAGGCAACAAAAACAATTACCAGAAAATCCATTAATACGTAGACAGCTTGCTATTCTTTTAATGACTCTATTAATGATAACATTTCATTGACTGGCCTTGGTCCCGGCTTTGTTGCTGTTCTTTTTCCCCTTGTAAAATGGTAGAAAACATTGTTTTGTCAGAAATTGTGCTTACAGACGAAACTGCAATTAAAACAGAAGTTGTGCATCAAAATGTCTGGGATTTGGGAAAGCTGAAGCCGGTACCGGTTTTGTTTACACTGATGACTTGTCTGTGTTATCTAAATGCCAGAATCAGGAGAACTGAGTTCTGAGCACAAAGTCATCTCCAAAAATAATAATAAGAAAGCTGGAAAGATTAAAAACACTAAGACTGCAGAAAAATTAAAACACAGGCCAATCAGATACTCTAATGCAACAGAGATAAAAGTATTTACACAGCTGCGATGTATCATAGGAGGGAAACTGAGAAGGACGAATAGGCTGTTCAAATCATGGGACATTGAAACCAGTGGTAGCTTGTGTCTGATATTCTACCAGTTCGATCACCCAATTCTATTTCTTAATGTTTATTCAAACTTGTCTCCAAAAGATTGCATTTGCATACAACTGAACTTTATTCTGAATTACATTTCATGTGAAATTCAACTCCAAAGAGCTCCTCATTCTGCTGAAATCTGCATAGGGAGAAAAAATGTCATGGTGGTTGCACAAAAGACAAGAATTTTCTCCAGAAAAGAAGGTTGAAGTCCTGTGTGGGATTATTAGATGGGTATTAATTGACATTAATACAGAACATTACAACCGTCTGCCTGTTCTTGGTTACCCTGCACATCCCCACTGCATGATCGGTTGCCTTAAAACAGTGGTTCCCAAACTTTTTTTGCTGGGCCCCCCTTTGTTTTACATGAAAAATGTTCGCGCCCACCCACCCCCGTGCGCGCACACGCATGCACGCACAAACACATCCTCCAACCACACACACACCCATATTTTGCTCCATTGCGTTTTTTTTCACACCTCAAACATTTAGTAAACAATTAAGCAAATACAAGTAATCTGCAATAAATTACAGGTAGTAAGAAAATAAACTACTAACTCTTTTACGCTACGTCCACACCTACACGGGTATTTTTGAAAACGCAGCAGTTTCGTCCACACGTAAACGGCGTTTCGAATCCCCGAAAACTGAGATTTTTTAAAACTCCTTTTTTGCGTTTACTGGTGGACGAGGAATACAGAGTTCGTCACGCAACGTCAAAGGTATGTGCCTTTTTTCACGTCATCGTCATGCTGTGCGCCACATTATTGTTTACATGAGATGAATTGCAGAATGGCAGATACAGACAAAATACTGTTTCTGTTAATCTGACTATCTTCAGATTTTAAACGCTTACATACACACACGCAGTTACTGTCCCTTCATTTAGAAAGGCAGAGGCGTCACGGTGTGATTATTTTACATGTAGTTGTTTTTTTCCTGTGTAATAATATTCAACATTGCTATCAATACATTTTTCAAAAAATGCCTCTCTGTGCAAAATGAGTTTAAAAACATAAACAGCTGTGGGATACCGTTTGTCCGTGATTTAGACAGGGGAACAAATCGTGGCAGGATCAGCCTGATATTATTTGTATCCCGCTGTAACTTTACTGTATAAAGAGCTAACATCTCCAAAATGTCAGGAGTAGTTAGTCATTACAACAAATGTTTGTGAACTAAAAATCAAGAATGTGGGATACTGTTTGTCCGTGATTTGGAGAGCCCAGCGTGTGCTCCCGACGCAGGGAAAACCAATTCTGGAGGGGAGACCTACCTTGGCACTTGTGCGGGTGAAACCAAAGGGAAGATATGCTTCACCATATTTTCTAGTCTTTGGCTTAGAATGAAGTTGGTTTGGAAACATATTCAGCTATGCTTCATCTCCTGCTTTGCGTTTTTGTGGGCACCCCATGCTAGCAGTGTCCAAGCCTTGTTTGTTTTTTTTCCCACGCCCCCCTGCAATGGCTCTGCGCCCTCCCTAGGGGGCGGGCCCCACACTTTGGGAAGGTCTGCCTTAAAAGGAGCAAAAGTAGTAATTTTAGCAATTTGTGGAAGATGAGTTGTTGGACCTTATTTTGTTAGGCAGCAAGTCATTTCCCCTTCATCCTTTCTGTTTCATGAATGAAGTGCATCTCCTGCAACCCAAAATTCTTAATATCTTTCTTGGTAAAGTGCAGATTAGATGAATTCAAAATGACCACTAACAACCAGCAGTGCAATCTAAATAAATGCATGATGTAGCAGTGAAGAGATTTGCTTTGAGAGTGCTAAACCATTTTTCAGCATCCTCTTTGTAATAAAAACTGTTTTGTGTTAGCATATTATAAAGTAAAAATAAAAAAATAACTTGAATTACATAATCACTTCTATAGTCAGATAAATCAATTAACTTTACTGAGCGCACTTAACAGTGCACACTATTATACAGACATGCCGACAAATTTGGGATGATTTTTTTTTTTTTTAATTGAGGCAAGACTATTTCTTCCTCTGTAGTAAGTCCCGGCTTGCAGTGTTAATGCACAGTTGATGGCTAATGACAGGTGTATTAAGTGATCATGGGATTTTAATGGCCACTTATCCCTGACTGTCAGAGGCAGAGTCCACAGAGAGTTGCTGGGAGCTGCAGAAACTGTCTGTCTGCCAAATGGGTGGCTTTCTGTTCTTTCCGCTGTTTCTTTTTGACTTCGTTCTCTTTGTCCAGTGGAACAATATCCTCATTTAATGGCAAAGAATATCTAAAGAACACGAAGCCACTACATAATTTTTCTATCAAAGTGGTCTCAAGAAGCCTGACGTTCACTCTTTCATGGCCTGTCAATGAGAGAGGACTGAAGAGTCACACCGACATGCTTTCAACATGCAGTCAAGCAAAACGCACATTAAGCTAATGAAATGCATTAATGCCCCTTTTTGTTCTTATCAGGAGTTATCTCCTTCACAGTAATCTACTGATAAGAGCTGTTTTCAATAATTATGAATGACTGCAAATATAACAAGACATCACTGTATTTACATTTAAATAAGGTTTTATCTAAGCAAAGCAAAACATTGCAGTTATATGTATGAGACTCGCTGCATCCTCTTATAATACTTCTGCTTGAGAATACAAATAGAAATGGTGCCTTTAGGAAATGTATATTTGAAAAATAAACAGGTGGAAATAGGCATTGAGCCTGAGCTTTGTCTCGGCTGATTCTGTGTCATTTATTTGCCGAGAAAGACCAAACAAGTGTTTGCATCGCATGCATGCAGATCATTGGTTTTATATGGCACAAACGTGAAGGAAGCAAGAGATAAGATGTTTTATTTTTGTGTTTTGACATAGCAAGAATGTTGTTTGTTCTAAAATAATGAGAAAGTGGGATGAGGAGGCTGGCAGCTCACCTTTGAACTGTGTATCATGGAGCAAAGAAGCAGAAATGCATTTTCTCTCTACCTTTCCTTCGGCAAAGAACATTTCTCACCGTAAACCTCAAGGGGGACCATCTAAAACACATCCAACACCCACATAACGTCAATTTGGGATCTGTATTTTAACTAGTACTATCATAGACTAACATTTTAAGGATTCTCGCCTAATGTTTTTCCTCCTTCCCGATGGTTATTTACCTGTTATTAACCCTGAGGCACTGGTCTTCCATGTCTCTTGGTTGGAATTCCCTATGGTAATATTTAAAGCTGGGACTTGACTTTAATGGTGTTTGGATGAAGGTGGCCTAAAGGTCACCAAACTCCTGCCTTTGCGAAACATTTTCCAGTGCCAGCAATATTCACGTGATCAATGGGTTTCTCCCAGTAACTTCCGACATGTCATCAAGTCACATTTGAAATGCCACTGATATCATTGATTTCCATTAACACAGTTCACATCCCGTGGGTGAGGCAATAATCAGTCTGGTTAGGATAGATACCAGTGCTTTTAGACATGAGTAAGCATACTGTGTCATGGTGACCTTCAGTGCTCCCTTCTCATAGGAGTCATAGTACACATTACTTTATTATGTCAAGTTTTTAAAAAAGCCAATAAATGTAATTTATTTCTTTGAAAACACATTTCCCCTTGTTTTTACCCATATCTTGTAGTATATTAGGCACTACAAATGCTACAGTAGGTGCCATTAATGCACCTTTAAGCTGTTGTTCCATCTCGATTAAGAACAAAAAAGGAGAAGAGCCCATTACTAACTGTCACTGTCAAATCAAATACTGCAAACCTGTAATAATTTAATATTGATATGTTAAATAATTACTACATTTCACTGTGTGTTATACTTGTATAACTATGCATGTGACAAATAAAGAACCTTGAACCTTGATTAGTGAGACTTAAATTGCAATAGAGCAATGACCTGTCCATGGTGTACAATGCCTCGGTGGGAGCTGCACCCCTCAGCTAGATAAGTGGTGGTCTATAGACATGTAGGCTATATATTTTTGCTCATTTGTTTAAATATGTTTTTTCCCCCATCATACTCTACTATAGTTGTTTTCTGCTGTTGCAGCAGACCTCTCTCTCTTTGTGTTGGTGTATGTATTTGTTTTTGTGAATCAAAGCCAGACTTTATGTTGATAAATGCCTCAGGGCCATTTTTAGGGGATGGCTGTGACTCCAGAGGCAGACTGGGTCGCCCACCCATGGGAAGGTCGGCTCAATCTCTGACTCCTCCAGTCTGCATGTCCTTGGGAAAGATACTGAACCCCTAAATCCATTCATAAGTGTGTGCATCAAAGTTAGAAATCGCTAAAAGGTGTTGAATAAAGACCTGATTGAATGTGTGACTGATGCTTGTGAAAAGTGCTTTGAGTGCCGAGTTAGAGTAGAAAAGGACTATATAACAGGACACTATATATCTACCAGCCCATTTACTAAATGGACTACATGTGTTGGAGAAAATATGCTTAATGTGAAAAATATACATTTATTTGTTCAGAAGAGGCTGGAATTTCTGTCATGAAGCAAAAGGCCAGAAAAATCATATTGTATACATTTCTACATTATGTATTTGTAGTAATTTAAATAATCATATAATTCATATATTTTTAAAAATTACAGTCACAGCAACTACTAGATATAAAACTACTATAAACAATCATAAAAATATAGATAAATCCTAAATTGTTTTGACATACTTCTAAATATATTAGTAAGAGTTCTCTTTAGAACCCCAAAAGTATAACAGTCACACAGTAAAATTCTGGGGCTTTTATTGTGAAAGGTAAGACCAAGAAGAACTATATTTTGTATGTATGTCTAGAACAAATCAGGTTTCAGGTAAATAATTCCACTGAAATGTGTGGGGTGTGGTGAAATAATGCTGTAGAAACAACAGAGAGAGAAACTGAACATAAGCTCCACTACAAACCCTGACAGGTAACGCTGCATAAGCAACTGTGCACAGTCATTTGGGTGCTTTTGGGAGGGGCGGCGGGGGTGGAGGGGTGAAACATGTGTTTGTTTCCCACAGTGACATTCATTCACACCTTTCCACATACCTGAGTAGCTGAGTAGCAGCTCTGTAGGGACACTCTTGCTGCGACAGTGAAAAACCTGAGCTCCATTTGAAAAGAAGAGACGATCGGTTGGTTCCCTGTAGGACAGCGGAGGGAACCGGAGAGCTGGGCCTCTTCTGGCACACAGCACTAAGAGCCATTCGATGGTCGAGGAGACATACTCGATGTCATGTTGGATCACATCACACATGCTGGGAGTAAGGTCAGCACTGAAAAGCACGGAAGAACTGAACAGCTATAAGGATGGAGCTGACTCGAAATGGGTTATTGTTAGAAAACCACAGCAGCTTCCCAAATATAGTGTCATGGTCCTGGGTCTCTTGACCCAGCGTTTTAAGTTTGAGTTTATTTTGTTCATTAGGTTATCTAAGTTCATTTGGTTATTAGACTCCTTGTGTTTTCTTCCCCTGTATTTAAGCTTCCCTTCACCCTTCGTGTTTCATGCTGCGTGTCTTATGTTATCAAGTTTGTATTATTATGCCTAAGTGTTTCTAGTTATTATTTTCCCCTCGTGTTTCCAACCATGTTAAATCTCCCCTGCTCTTCATGCGTTTCATGTCTGTGTCTTACGTTGTCAAGTTCGGGTTGTCATGTCTATGTCTCATTATGTTTCCTGTTTTATTGTGAAGAGGTCTGGTGTTCTGTGTTCATCATGTTCAGTTTTACTCTCCCACTGTGACGTCATTATGTTCATGTGTGCCAGCTGTTTCCTCATGTGTCTCCTCTTCCCCTAATCACCTCCTGTGTATTTAAGTCCTCTGTTTTCAGTGTGTGATTGTCAGGTCGTCTGTTGTCCACGCCATGTTTCCTATGCCATGCTTCCAAGTTTCTTGTCTAGGTTTTTCTTATTGTTTGTTTAGATTTCCCAGTTTAGGTTTGTGTTAATTTTGCTTCAGTTTGCCTTGCCCTTTGTTTGTACCTTTTTTACCAGCCATATTAAACGGCTCGCTTTTTGTTAACATTCAAGTTTTGTTCCCTGTTCCTTGGAGTCTGCATTTTGGGTCCTTTTTCAATTCATACAGTCTGCCCTCGCCAGACTGTGACATATAGATGTACTCAAAAAGGGGATTTTCTTCACTTTCACGGCTCAGTTAACAATACACAAATTTGCTAATACAAAAAATACAGTCAAACATTGCTATTTCTCGCAATTATCGTGATCGCAAGACAAAACAGGGCTATTCTGGACCATGCAGTTGCTGCATGACTTGGTGAACCAAGATAAAGTCATACAAGAAAGAGAGCAAGAAATATGAACAAAGGTTATAAAATAATTTTAGTAGTATAGGACTGACTCATTACTAGGTATTAGTAATCCAAATTTGTAATTTTGGGTTAAAAATACAAAGAAATTAAGCACAAATTTTAGGTAATTCATTACAAGTACCCTGTCACCCCCTCCCCAATTTCTTTACTTAAATATACAAAAAAAAGAAGAAATAAAAGAAAAGAAACATGCAAAGGATAACACAGTTTGACTGGCATAGTAATATTTTATTACTATGCCAGCCTTTTAAAGGCAGCCAATATCCAAAGAAGAGCTTTAAATGTCATTCAGGAAGCCTGGAAAAGAGGGTTCAGGCTGTGTGAAGCCTAAAGGAGGCCCTACTAAAAACTAACTTTCAAGCTTAACATTCAATACATTCAAGCAAACAGTTTTTACCTTATAAACCATAACTTGCTGCACGTGTTTCTGACTTTTTACAGTTTCATATAAAGAAATGAGGGGCAACTCAAACTGCGTTTACAGGACTGTACATGAGGTATATGAGGCCTTTGAAAAGATTTCAGGAAACATTTCTAATGATTTACAGGCCTGAAACGTCCCCAAACAAACTAAACAGGATGCAAAATAATAACGATTAAATGTAAATGTGCCAAATATTTATTGTCCCAACTACATCAATTATAACCCAAGAAAAACCTTGACCCTTGACCCCTACATTAAGAAGTCCTGTGGCGCTTTTATGCTGTGGGGAGACATTTTGCTGGCAAAAGTGAAAGGGTGAAAGGGTCACTGCAAATCAATACAGAGTTGTTCTGAGTGATCACCTTTACTCTATGATGAAAAAATTTCTATTCTGATAGCAGGGGCCTGGTCTAGGATGTCAGTGCCCCCATCCACGGGGCACACAGGTCGCTGAAAGATTTGATGAGGATGATAATGGTGTTAGTCATATGCTGTGGCCTTCACAGTCACCGGATCTCAGTCTACTAAACACCTGTGAGACTTGAGTAGAGCTTCAGAGATGCGTACGATCAATACCAGATCATGCTGGGGCACGGCATGGGGAAAATCAACACTTTCTGTAGCTTTTTCATGAAAGTTTTAAATAAAACACCTTTTGCAGCTTTATCTTTTCCAGCAGAAATATGTCCCGTTAATGTAAACCACAAAACTGCTAAATCAACAAAAAAATCCTAGCATGGTGCTTTCGTCTCACCTGGTTTGCTCCTCTGACCGCTTGTGTGATGATCATGGCTCTGAGCTGTCGAGATCAAACAAAGAGCTATACGTGCCTCACCTTCCAAGAGCATTACTGGGAATGCTTTTGTCAGCAACATGAGCGCCTTCACTAAATGTCAGCTAACAAGGCTAAAGGAAAAAGCAATGCTTGCACACACAAGCTCATTAAGACGTGCTATGATCTCCCTGGCCTCCAGCAGTATCACTAGGTAGTTGTAAAGAAAATTTAGCTGGGGAGAAAGTCAATGAAGTGATGATGAAAACGAGCCCCCAGATGCAGCTGATTGATTTTTTTCAGTGAAAAATGGCAGGTGCGTGGGGAGTACTTGTCGGCACTACACGAATCGCAGAAGGAATGGGGAATCGTTTTCACTACGTATTCTCATGCTACCTGAATTTATCATGGAGAATGAGGGGAAACTGTAAGCTTTGAGATTTCAGGAGCAGAAGTGGTTTGACCTTGACTGAAAAATCTGAACCAGTCACAGATTAGAAAACACACTCAGAGAGGCAATTATTGCTGGAAAAATAGAACTTAAAAAAAAGGGAAAAAGCCAGAAAATCATGTTTGGAGAGGTAAATGTGTTTAAAGTGAGACGATGATTTAGCCGACAGCTTCAGAACTGAGAAGAAAAAACAAATCGATATAGAGAGTGCGGCACGAGCAAGGGTTAACTGATGCCTGAGTAAATACAGCACACAAACAGCACTTATGTGATGTCAGCCTCAACTGTCATAAGACTGGTAATATCAGGACGAAAAGTTGAAAGGGGCCACGTTCCAGCAATGTGCCGCTGATTCAGGTGCTTCTGAGATGAAGGAGAGAAAACTTCACAGGGAGAATAGGGAGTGGAGGGCATTCATTGATTTCTAGTTCTGCTAGTTTTGGCCACACTTCTGGGTATTCATTATACACAAAATGCTAAAAAAAAATACTAAAAAAAATGTATAAAGAAAAATGTATAAAGAGAACATTAACTGTTTCTCACTTTCAACAATTTCTCACTGTTTGAGCTTTAATTGAGCTCCTGCTCTGCTAGCAGCAGGGCCCGGAGAGGGACAAATACTGAGTGTGTTGCGTAATGCTGCTTCATTTCCCATCAGCACACTACACACAACTCTCGATACAAGACATAAAAAAGGCGCATTAAGCTATTTGGAATTCATCTGCCAGAAAGTTGAATGCAGATTTTAAAATCATTGCCTTAATGCATCTCCATTTTGTTCCTACGCCTCAAGGTAAGAGAAGATTTCTGTTGACAAATTCAAATCCAAGCCTCAATGGACCCTGATGACATCACTATTACATCATTATACAATAGCCATGTTTTAAACCTTTAGATTCAGGAAAGGATGGAAGCTTTTTTCTGCCACTGGAAAAAAACAATAATAAAATTGCCATGCATATCTTGAAATTTTAGTTACTTTCTAACTATAATCAGGAATCAACGTGAATGACATCATCCTTGTTACCCAGAAGCAGACTGCACAGGAACAGGCGCATGCAAAATCAGGCAGAGATGGCATCAGTGAGATACCAATGTATAGTGAACATGAACAAATTGCTGTTGTCCAGATAATGTCACACGATCCACCTAGTTACAAGGATGCCATCATTTGTAAAACCCCGCTGAACGTGCTCTGCAGTTTTAAATCATGGTCTGCAGCTGTCGCACTGGGAGCTGATGTCTTCTGCCTTCTGCTTTCGGGTAACAAGGAAATAAAGTACCTTCACAGAGATTCTTAATTGGCAGAGTTAACTCGAAATTCTGACTTATTAACTCGAAATTACAAGTTATGGATGGCATTTTTTTCTCTTCAGTGGCAGAAATAAGCTTCCATAAAATATGTCATAGCACTGTTTTCACAAGCTGACTTGTTCTGCTTGTGGTGAG
This sequence comes from Rhamphochromis longiceps, assembly GCF_057381845.1. Taxonomy (NCBI): domain Eukaryota; kingdom Metazoa; phylum Chordata; class Actinopteri; order Cichliformes; family Cichlidae; genus Rhamphochromis; species Rhamphochromis longiceps. Next base: position 29,610,042 of record NC_140572.1, read on the forward strand.
TTAAATAAACATCTTTAAAAGACTGAAGTTTCTGGAACATTTGGGCTCTCAGACTGTTGGCAGCCTGGGGCTTTAAGAGAGCAACAGGTGCCAAAATCTACTTTCCAAACTGACAAGACATTTCTAAGACGTCCAGTGTCCAAAAGGTCGTAAATCCCAGTGAGCATCATTTCGCATTTTACACATTTACTGCTTGTCAGGCTGTAAAATCATCAAAATGATCAGCATGTTTTGAGCTGCCAGTCAGCTACATAACTGAGTGAAAAGATTAAATGCAACGCAACACATAGAAAGCTTCTCTAATGGCAGCGTCTACGAGCATCTTTCCAGCTGTTTCTTTCACTTGAGTGGGAGATGAGAAGGAGGAGGGGGAGTGGGAAGAGATGAGGAGGAGTGGTGGGGGATGAACAGATGAACTGATGGCCTTTTGCTGTGTTTTACAGGACTACAGCCTGGCCAGGATTGTTCTCCGCTTCCCAGAAGACAGCAGTCAGATTCTGGAGGCTAATGTTAATTAGAGCCTGTCAGCAGAACAGCCTTTAAAAAAAGGGTCAGAGAAAAGGTCAGTGTGCTACTTTATAATTATTTAACATGTTGAAACCAGAGCTTGTTTTTTTTTTTTTTTCACCCACAGGAATAAGACACCACTATGATCTGATACAACGGAAGCTTCACCACCACTGACTGCTGATAAAGCTCCGCGATTCATTATCTGAATCTGAAGAGGCTGAGAAGCTGTTGTTGACTGACTTGACTCATGCAGCCATAGTGATTGATGTCTTTTCAGTGAGAGTAAAACATTAGCTGTATACCGATACACGATGGGATTCATCATTCATTATTCCACTGATGGAAACTTATTATTCATTTTATTATCCTTAAGAGAAAAACAACAGCATTTATCACTCGTTCAGAAGCCCCGATATAACCTGCCTCCAGCTGCCGTTTGAAGCATGACCCTTGGCAGTTTGGAGCAAAGGCATTTTCAAAGCGTCACAAATACTTGTAGAGGTCAGGAGGGTAAAACCCAGTGAGAAGATCAAAGATATTTGACAGCTCTGCAAAAAAAGATAGCACAGGGCCACTACAGCATGGTTAAGATAAGAGATAAGATAAGATAGAACTTTATTAATCCCTCGGGTGGGTTCCTCTGGGAAATTCGACTTCCAAAAAAAGCACAGCAACGACCGAAGTTACAGTTACAGAACTGTTTTATTTATATATATATATATATATATATATATATATATATATATATATATATATATATATATATACACACACACACACACACACACACACACACACACACACACACACACACACACACACATATATATAAATACAGAGACAAATATAAATAAAATATACAAAGGGGATAAATAGAATAAATAGGAATAAAAAATAAAAATACAAGTGAATTGCACATTTCAAGTATTGAGTCTATTGCACTGTTGACTATTTACAAAAAGTATTGCACAAGGTATTGTACAGTGAGGTGCAGAGGCACTACAGCTTAGTTGTTCCCCCCTCCTTTGTCCTCCTGTTTCCCCTCCCTCTCCCCTCCAGAGAGGAGTTAAACAGTCTGATGGCGTGTGGGACAAAGGAGGTTAATGTAAGGGGGAGATGGTCATTATAGCAAGTAAGCTCTTATTTTAAATGCAAAGCAGTAGGTTTATCCTAACTGGTGGTTAAACAAAAACCACCAATAAGTGGTAATCTACCACTTTCGTTGCTCTAAGCAAACCCCGTGAATGGCTCTATCCCAAAATAGCAAACTCATCCCACCTCATCTAAGTGTAAAAATGACAAGTTGTGGTTTTACAGCACGCTATTAGCAAGTGCTTAAAGTTTCTTGTCATCAGCTGAAGCCATAAACCAAACTTGCCCACCATATTCCTTATGTTAGACCACTACGACTTTAGTGGTCAGAAAATATCAGCTGCAAATGCCACACTTAAAGGTGCAGAGAGAAGTAATACAAGCAATGTACAATGTAAAAAAAACCAGCAGAACTGAAAGTAAAGAGCACCTGGAAATAACAGGTGGGGAACTTAAACAAGATGAAGCCCTGTGATTAGCATCAGGTTGAGAACCTGCAGGTTCATCTCCTCTCTCTGAGATCACTGCTTTTGTGAACGATCCTAAACTATCATCGGTAAAAATCAGCAATAAATAACATGACTTAACTCTGTTAACCCTGAACCATGAAACAATTACCAAAACATGTAAAGTGTTAACGTATATAATAGTAATTAATAATTTAAAATACATTTATAACTTTTTAGTTTCTCTCATATTTGCCAAGTCCAACATTTTTTACTATTTATTGCTAAAATACAAAAAATAAAATAAAAAAATCACACTGATGTTTCAAAAACTAAGACACGCTAGGCATTAAGGGGTCAAGTGTTTCTCCTGTTCTATATTTTATGTTTACTCGGGTTGAAAACCAGCAGTCATATATCAGATGCATCCTGCGCTGTGTTCGGCCGCTGCTATCGCTCATTTCAAAGCTGTGAAAAGTTTCACTCGGGACCTGCGCGCTTTGTGCTGCCAGTGGATATTTCACCCAAAGTCGCTTGAGGTCACCAAATATCATTAACTTTCAGTGGTGTCTGGTTGCCACATTGCTGCTGGTCACTTCCTTTATTGGGTGAGCAAGATGCCTCTTTGGGTGGCCCCTAGCTAAAAACAAGCTCAGAGTCTTCTTGCAGCTCCTCAATCCCTATATAAGCCCCTCCCACCAGACCAGCACGGACATAATAAACATCGGCTGTTTTCAGTCCCGGCAAGATGTCGTTTTTACTGTTAAGCATTGCACCAATGACCCAATAAATGTAATCAAACCTTAAACACAAGCTCACAAAACTGATGCTACATTGAGACTGACAAGTGACAGAAACAGAAACATTTACTCTCAGAAACACAGGGTTGTTTTTTTTAATGTCTTTACCATATGGCTTAAAACAGATTATTTAATAATAGCCAGATGAATCGGTAAATTACTGCCATCATTTGTTGTCTTGTTTCCTTGCGTTGCAGCCTGGACATAGATCGGCCGAACAGAAAATTAGTACGACAGGATTTCCTAGAATAAGTCCCGTAACATCAGAGGCATTCAGAGGAATTCAGCTTTGTTTCACTGATGTCTCTGTTGTGGTCTGAACCGATGGCAACATTACTCGGAAGCTGTTAACCCACAATACATCAGGTGACACCTGCCTGTCCTGTGCTGACCTTCCCATTTTGTTCTCGACCCTCTCCTGTCCATCCTCCCTGGCCGTGTCAGACAGAAATCTCCCAGGGCCAAACCGTGCCATGTCCGCTCACCACTTCCACCCCGTCAACCAGCAAACATCTTCAGATTGGATTGCCTGACACCCCCTCCCCCAACGGCTAAATAGATTTCCCCCCCTCCCCCTCCCGAGACAGGTGGAGACAGGTAGAAATGTGCGTCTGTCTCTGCTGGACATTCATCACACCTGCTTCCCAATGCAGCAGAGATAATACAGCATTAGAGTCCTCACCTTCATCATGCTGACATTTGTTACGCCTCGGCAGAGCCGCTGTTTGAGCCAGCACATGTTTCAACATCACATCTTTAATCTGTGTAAACAAGTCAAAGGCCAGCGTGGCTTAGGAGGCAGAGGATGGAGAAACATTATTCAGGCTGAGGCGCGTAGCACGCCGGGCGAACCCTGACGGAGATTAGAGTGTATAGTCGTGTCACGAGGAGTCAAGACAGTCACGTCCTGTGTGTGCTCAAGTGAATGTGGCTCCAGCAGGTGTTTTCTCTGTGACATCCGAGTGAAGAATCCTTGCTCAAATTCCTGTGTGCGTTTCCAATCCTGGGCTGTATATCACAGAGCAGAGGGTGACGTCTGAAATTGACATTTTTAATCTGCAGTGCCTCTCCCTGTGATGTGATCTACTGTACTGTCGACAATAACTGAGAGGTAGGGGAGACATTAATCTAAAGAAAACACATTTAGTTCCCATCATAAAACTTTTTTTCTTTGTCCAATATATGTAAGTGATAAAAAAAACAAAAAAAAACACAAGATAACTCACTGCTTCTATGAAAAACATGCCAATCTAATGAGATTTTAGCATGTAAAACACACGCCACAATAGATTTATAAAGAGGAAGCCATAAACATGTCACAGCTTTTACATGCAAACGGATTTAATTGGTCACAGAAAGTGTAACAAATCATTCAAGGGTCTGGATGCAAGAGAAATATGGACAACACATTCTTCATCACACTGGCGGCTTCCATCTCTGTAATGTCTGTTGCCAGCTATTGTGAGCATTTGTCTATGATGACTAATGCCATGAATGTTGATAACAGGCATCATAACATGCCATGATGCATGGGGACTATTATGCTCTATTATTACATTTGTTCTTTAGTCCATTTGTATTTCTTTTGCTCTGCATTTGACATTTTCAAGTCTCAAGTCAAAGCTGCAATTACCCACGCAGTTAAAATGCCACAAAGAGCTGCTTCATTGGCAGATTGGTTTCAACCTGCGCTTTGTCCGTCCCAAATAGTGCCACGTTGTCTCTGTGTGACATTTTGCTTCCTAAAACAGAAAAACAGGCTGCGAAGGCTTCATGTCCCCAAGAGCTGTGGAAAGTCAGTGCAGCAGGTAAAAAATAAAACACACAGAATCGCATGTGCGCTCAAAATGAAAGTCTACAGCTGCACCAGATCAGTCGGAGCCCTGCTGAGAGTTAACATATCTATGCAAAAACACTCACAATTTTTCACTGACCAGAGAGAGTGTGCATCTTTCACTGAGCAGGACGGTGAGATGAGAACATCAGTCAGAGCAGAGTTTCTATTTGAGGTTGTCAATTTGTACAAAGTAAATAACAGGCTCACACACCACTAGCTCCGGCGTTTAATGTGCTGCGGCTTCGACTGAAGCCGGATCCTTCCCGCCGCTGAACATGTAATCATTTCAAACAATCACGAAACAGTGACCTTTATTAAAAGACTCACAAATACATTTTATTGTCGGATAAAACAAACCTTTAAAAAATGGTATTTTGAAACTCATTTGGTGTATTGAACCAGGAATTCTCTGTGGACTCAAATACCTTTGTCACATATTGGACAGATTTCAATGAAATTTTCCTCAGCTTTCTGCGCTGCATTCAATTTGTGTTGAAAAACAAAGTTTCACTCACATGGAAGACTGTATAAGCTTGTTCTCCTTCTCAATAGCTGGATTTGATCTCTGAAAAAAAATCTGCACAGTGTTCAGTTGTTATTTAAAGCATCAATAGGTTTATGCAACTTTAAAAAAAAAAAAAAACCTCCCAGAATACAGATTGGAAACATAATTTCAGCTGCTAAAAAAGTCCTAAAAACACAAGCTTGTTTTGGCATTGGATCATGAAAAGCAATTTGGGAATGTCAGCGTTTACGAGTTTCCATAAAAATCAAAGATTACACTTTTAACGTAATTCACTGTGGAAAAAAAGCAAAATAATAAAGTACGATCGCTGGGTAGAACATACTAATTAGTATCACCATATTCGTTAGGTAGAGATCAAAGAAGGAAAAGCCGCGTTGAAGCTTCATCACTTGGTCTGAAGGCTTAACTGAGAACATGAATATCAAGCCAGAGTAAGACAGTTTTATGGTTTGTTAGTAAAGGTCAGGCTGGCACATTGATGATGTGCCTATTATCTGTCTCAGCGGCAATCTGTTTAAAATTACCTCATTATGTTGATGACCAAATCAAGTGCACCCCTGGGTCCCATGCACTCTTCCTTAGATACTGCTTATGCCAAGTCACGGGTAACCAGCGCTGTCATGTTAGACTTGATTGGAGCTGTAGGGTGCTTAATGCAACATGTATGCCAGCTACGCTATGACATGTTATTAATTAAGTTAGAGCCCTTTTTTGTCAGGCTGCCAGATCACCTTATTAGGATCACAAACAGGTGAGGCTTCAGGCTGCTTCCGCTATTCTGAGCGTGGAGTGGTGAGTGCAGTGAGCTAATGTATTGAGCTTTATGAAAATGTCACTATGTAGGAGATTAAAAAATGAATTAAATTAATTTAATTCAAAATGCAGTGATTTGGGGACTTTTTAAAGTATTGCCATAATGAGCCCAGAATCCAGACTTCTGTTTGCATATTTGAGTCACGTAATTGTTGTTTTTGTACAGTGTTTAAAAGCAGGTCAACACTCAGGAGTGCAGGTGAAACCGCCAAAAAGAACATGCAAGATGAGTAGAAAAACAAACATGAAGGGTAATGATATTCCAATTGAAATTTGGTTTCATGCAGCACCTGTTAGCATCCAAACCGCGGTACGACTTTAGACTGAGAGTTTAAAAGACGAGCCAAAGCTTGATTCTGGCAAATAGACACGGGATGAAGAAACAGAAATGAATGCAGGATGCAGTCTTTCACTAAAACTACTGCAGGTTACATTTCCATAGGTTATAGTGAAGTGTGCTGCACACATCAAGTCCAGGAAATTGCTGCTTTCTGTAAGAAATGGCTGCACTGCAGTCTCGATCTAGTCTATATTAATTAGCGGAGTCTTTTAAGCCAGCACGGCCTGGGAATATTAAAATGCATCACAGAGTAATAAAAACTTCACTATTATCATCATCATTATGTCTCGTGGTAATCTGACCAACACACAGGCACATCTCGCCACTGCCGAGAGACTAATACTGAATGAACAAAAGGCAAACAACCACTTTATCTGATAGCAGACTATGGAAAAACACCTGGAAGGTCTTTTATACCATTATTTGTATTATTTATAAAAACCTTGCATAAGGAGCACTTGATAGACTTGCTCACCTTCCAGTAACACTTGCTAATCGCGCAGAGTGAAGTGCAGCCTGAAGAAAAACTCACATCAAAATCACATCAAAGGGCTTTCAAGGCATATTGAATTAATATTCACAGTTTTTCACCTGCAGGATCGCAGCTGTTTTTTTCTTCCTACCAAAATTCATTCAATTCGTTTGGTGCTTTGTTTTCAAAGAACTATAGCCGAGTGAATGGCTTCATGCAGAACATGTAAGTGGCCACCCAAATTCTTATTGATTAGGCAATAGCGTACTGAAACACCAGACACTCACAACGCTTTCAAAGAAATCAAAAACAGTCAAACCTTGACTGTTTTTGTCGGGCGATCGTGGCTCAAGAGTTGGGAGTTCGCCTTGTAATCGGAAGGTTGCCGGTTCGAGCCCCGGCTTGGATAGTCTCGGTTGTTGTGTCCTTGGGCAAGACACTTCACCCGTTGCCTACTGGTGGTGGTCAGAGGGCCCGGTGGCGCCAGTGTCCGGCAGCCTCGCCTCTGTCAGTGCTCCCCAGGGTGGCTGTGGCTACAATGTAGCTTGCCATCACCAGTGTGTGAATGTGTGTGTGAATGGGTGGATGACTGGATATGTAAAGCGCTTTGGGGTCCTTAGGGACTAATAAAGCGCTATATAAATACAGGCCATTTACCATTTACTTTGCCCACAGAGATCTATACTATTAAACGGGCTATTTGTTTGGCAGATAACATCTGGCAAACACAGAAAGAACAATCTGGAAGTGGGCCTAAAAATACAGCTGATATTTAAACAAAGTAAAGGTTAAAAATGGCCACACAGACACAATAGGGACACAAACGAGACATACACAAAGCGGTGAAAAGCGAGTCTGCGGGGTGTAATCACACAGCAGCCACATTAAATTCAGGATTTTTAGAAGACTGTGCAGAGAACCACCCAGGTAATTCTGACCATCATTAACCTCTGGCTGACCCTATTTCAGCTTCACAATCCCCCGGATTCTGAGGATTAATGCTACATTTAAATAATTAGGGTCAGCAATGGACAAACACCACATATATAAACCCTGAGCTGATATGACTGCTATTGAATTTAATAAGACTGTGCAGCCACAATGAGCTGTCATCCTATATGGAGCTGGTGGATAAAAATGAGGTAGGAAACAACATGTTGATTAGGCTCTTTCTGCAGCAAGCAGCACTCTGTTTTATCACGATCCACAAATACTGAATCCCATTAATATACAAGTGAATGTTAAAAGGAACACAATCTTAAAGGTGTCTAATATGATAATAATTCAGCAGCAAAGCCTTCTATTTATCAGACAATAACTTAGTAGCAGAACACAAGCAAAAGGATTGCTCTGTTATTATAATGTGAATAAACGAGTGCAAACCTTTAACTAACAACTGGTGATGCAAGTGTGGTAGACAGCAGTTAATGATTTAAGAAAACAGCAACTAAAGTGGTCAAAGAAATCAATGTTTTGTAAACTGATCAAATTAATGCGTAAGCTAAGCCAGAGATTGCTACAAGCAAGCTAGGCCCACCTACGAGTCTCGGTGACCAAATTTAAAAAGATCGATTTAAGCCAATAGAAAAAAAAAATGCAATTGTGCAGCCTACAGCCGCCTCTGAGCTACCCACTGTTCACCCCTTCTTCCCCCAGAGTTTGTTTAAGCAGCACACACAGCTCAAGGTCCCACTGTTCACGAAAAATCACACATCTGCCTCCCTGTTTGCCCACCTATTATTTCTACAGGCGTTCCTACAGAGCTTTAGCTTCTTTCAGCTAATTATTTTGGCTTTATTGCTTTAACCTAACGGCTTTGGTTAATTCTTACTGCTCTCTCGTGTGATGTTTCTGGAAGCTGAAAACGGTTGGCCAGCTGGTGAAACATTTAATAACTAAGCTGTACAATTAAAAAGTTGAGCCCATTTATGTGTTTTCATTTTTTTCTCCTGTTTTCAGCATTTTTTTTTTTTTTTAAGTGTTAGAGGACATGAGACAAAAATCAAATAAACACAAAAGAAATAAAAGAAATGTAAATATCTGCTAATGTCATATGCTGGATGAGTAAGAGTTCTGAGAACTAATTCAACACATCGGCATATTTTATCATGTGATAAAATGTGTTTAAAGCCTCGGATGCTGCACACATATCCTGCCTAAATATGCTGTTAATGCAGGTTAAAAGCCCTGTGGAGCAATCGTTTTCTTATATCTCGTGCACACACGCATTTTCTCTCGCTCGGCAGAGTATGCAGGCCCGTCGTTCGTTTGACGCACTTCCACTGCAAGGTGGAGATGGAAATGTGTAAGTAATACACGACAAATGGCAAAACATGGAAGAAGGGCGAGGATGAAGAAAACCGCTAGCAAGAAATCATGGATGTAAACAATCGCTTCTCCTAATTTGCTTTATTTCACGTTTCCTTGCTCCTCGGGTGGCCTGGAAATCAATATGGTCTGCTACAATGAGGGATGTCTCCATTTCCAGTCCTGTGAGAGGTTAGCTGCTCGAGTGGAGGCGTGCGTGAGAATACAGGAGACCATCCTTTGCAGAGGTCTTAAAAGAGACCGAAACCGCCATTTTTAGTGTCATTACTAGCGACGCGATGTTGAATTTTCTTTTTTAAATAAATTGCACTCCCCCTCTCTTACCGAGCACTCAACGTGCTTTTACACTACATATTCATTCTATGCACACATTTAAAAACATCTCAAGAAACTGAGCTGAAAAATAAATAAATAACACACAGCCTTGCAGGTTTATGTGTTTGACTTTGGTTTGTTGGCTCTTTTCATAACATTAATACAAAATACAGATGATTGTGAAAACACATTTCCCATTTATTTATTTTTTTCCTTGTTGGACGATATTACTACACTGTTGTGCTGGGAGTAGTAACCAGGCGCTTACACTATTGTTTGGATAGTACATTGCATTATGGGTGCAAAAATACAAACTTCAGGGCATACAGAGCTGCAGCTGTGCTGCCGTCATCAGAAACAGCTCAGTTCAAGTAGGTGGGCCCGGCAATCAGCAGCCAGAGTTATACTGGCTTTTGAAAAAAGTCTCCTAAAGATTGTAATCTAGGAAAAGAAACTCTTTTTGGATTCATACAAGTCACACACAGTGAGGCCACACTGTTTAAATACTAATAATATGCCATAAAGCCCTTTTAAAATTTTCCTGCTTTAATTATATGTCTCCTCCCATTTCAGGACCTAGAGCAATTATTAATTAGTTATGGTCCTCGTGTATTTTCTCCATTTTTTATAGGATATTTTGTTGTATTTCGTCTTCTCTGTGCAGGCAATATGTTGTTTGTGTATAATTTTGTATAATTGTTGCTGTAGCTGTCTTGTTTTAATTGTACACTAAATATAGACTGTTTTGTTCACATGGATTTCTTTCCATCAGGTCAAAAAAGCGCACTAATAAAAATCTGTGTGTGGACAGACTCTGCTTTACCTCTAATCATGAACAGGTTTAATGGACAAAAATTAAAGAGGAGGGAGGCAACTGTCACGTAAGCTTAAACCTCTCATTTGAATTCATACTATTGGCCAAAAACCAACATACATTGAGCAGACACTGTAAAACGACGGTATGGCATGCATAAAATAACCTCCTGCATAACACAAGCCGATACCTTTATAGCATTCCTCACACTGAATCTCATTTAACACCTGTAGGTGGTATTTGCATCAGATTGACGTACAGCATTAAATTCCACTTTCATGTAGCTAATCAAAACTTCACAATGAGAGGTGCGTGCGTCGGGGCTGGGCCACATATTCGACTACAGTAAAGTTAATGCAAAGTTAAGCAGCCTTTTAAAAGACTACGATGCACAAGGTGAAATGGCACTTCAAAGAGCTAACTGATCCACTCACTGGAAACCATAATCTAAAAAAAACCTGACAAGTACTTCAGTCTTCTTTAGATGTGTTAATTAAAAATATTGATCCCATATAACAATATTTAAAAAGACAAAAACAAAACAGGCTGCAAGTCTCACACCATATAATTTAGTGTGAAAGTGTGCCAGCTCACCAGTTTTGTGAAGGGCATTTTCTCCCTGAAAGCCTTGATGATATAACGCCCGCTTTGTTTGTGTGTGATGGGATGATTAGGGGGAGTGGAGTGGGTTGGTAAACATTTCTCCTCTCACTTCTATCTTTCCGTCCTCCCCTCTTTGGTCACTACCAATGTCTTTCTAACTATTTAAGGTTAAAATCAGTGTAGCCTTTGGGTCTAATAGCCAAGTGAGTGACAGGTCAGTGACAGAAAACAAATGTGAGGCTTCATCACACTAGGCATCCACATAAACACTTGGCAACCCCAGGGCAACGCTCTGAATTGCTAATTTGTTTGTGATGAGGGCGATGGGAGACGTGTTTTGAGGCGTGGGGGTGGGGGGCATATTGGTCTCACAAAGTCTACCCCAGCTTTCATTTACAAAGTCATCAATTCAGTGTGTTTTTCACTTCACCCACTGCTCCCAGACAGAATGGACAGTTTTCTGTTTTCAACAACACTGATCAGCCTCTGAGCTGCTGGGACCGAGGATATTAGAGGGAAAATGATCAGCTAGGCTTGGAGAAATGGCTCACTGCTGGGAGGCTTTGATTGACTTACCTTGTGGAGGACACTGACTTAGGACTACTTTGAGGTCTCTGTTTATATACTGGTCCATGATGCAGCTAAAGCAGGTATATATTTTTGTGTGTGTGTGCGTGTAATGTTGGAGAATAGAAGTAACAAAAGGCCAACACAGGAGAAGGTGAAATGTCTGGCCCACTCTGTGTGGGATGTAAACGAGTTTTCTATTCTGGGTAGAAAAGGAAAGCTGCCATGCATTTCATTTTTTAGCTCAGAGCTCCAACATGGAAAATAAAGTGTGTACAGGGTAAAGAAATGAACAACACAACGTGAACAAAGTGTAAGAGCCAATGCAATCCAAGGCTTACATATCAGGACTGCAAATTCATCTGAGAAGCCAAAATCCACAATGTTCTTTACTCAAACAAATGCACCGCAACTCTTTTTTTATAACATGCAGTGATACCACAATGAAGTTTTCAGACTGCCATATGGTTGCACAGTGAGTTTCAGTGAGGGCAACAAGACATGAGACAAAGATATTGAGCGAAGGAAAAAGAACAGAAGCCTGCCGGCCTGCCCAAATGCCACAGTTTGCCTCAGAAACTCAGTCTGCTCTGAACACTCAGACACGATACACATTGTTTTACTTTCCAAGGATACTGTTCTGAGAATCATTCGATTGAAAAACATTCAGTCCTTCTGAGAATTATCTGGTTTTAAAGTTTTACACACAGTGTCTGGCCTAGCTGAAGGCAAAGTGATGCACTTGTCTTTGAAATTTAAATCCAGCAGTTCTTTAAGCACCAGACCAGCAATTAGCTGTTGCTCACTTTAGCTCCTGTCCATCATTGACTTCTGACTCCTATGCCATTTTCACACATGCACAGCCGCCCTGAATTACTCTAACCATTACCCACCATAGGTGCATATGAAATCTGATGCAGTTAGATTGACATTAATGGATGTTTAACCTGGCAGCTTTCTAAGTCCAAAATCTGTGTGATGCCAGATTTGTGCTCATGGGACAACAGTGTGGTGTGTTCACATCGAGCTTGTGGGAATGCCGCCTCTGGTCTCCAGGTAGCTGTCCCTCCAAAACCCAACAATGTATTTCCAGTAGTGAGAACGAGTCTCTCTCCACTTCCTGATTCTCTCAACACTGCCAGGAGTTCATGTGTGAATATAGGTTTAAGAAGCTTGAGTTATGATGTCACATCCAGGCTAGAATCAGTGGTTTCAGTAGTCTTAAAAAGTGGAGCATGTTCCTGAAGATTACCTTCCACAGACAGGTCCACATTCATTTGCTAGAATCGCTTTAGAGGAGATGATGTATGAATATTTTGTGTTTACCTGAAGTTTAGCTTAGCATCTACTAGCAGAACAGCACAGGTATCACCATAATTGTTCATGTCCACATCTATTCACACAGGCCTGCAGAGAATTTAAACAGCATACTTGTCGGTTGCGATGAACACTGAATTTCTCACCTAAAGAAATTTTCCAAATTTTTAGCTCTACTTTCTAAACTTAAAAAAAGATAGATGACACATTATTCAACCTGTATTTTCACTTTAATAGCAAAAGTCTCTCTCTCTCCTTCTGGAAAAGTTTCACTCTCTATAAGCCACAGATGCATTCATCCATTCAAAACAGCTTGATTAATCCAACAATTGACAAGTAAACTGTGCAAAGTGCACAACCGAAACGCTGCAGCAGGATGCGCTTAATTCATTATAAATGACTCAATCCATGATCTTGCATTTACTGAGCAGAAACAATCTTAAGATAGGCCAGCCAAATTAATGAACCTCGCTCAAATGATGCATTTGTCACTTTATCTAGGAAAGGCTATCACATTGGCATCTCTGTTAGTTTATGTTCCTGTCTAGCTCCACAGTGTCAAATTACGCCTCTGAACGAGGTGGGACTTGGGATGCAGTGAGGCACACAGTGATTTTGGACTCCCAGTGCCCGACGAGTGCTATGTGGAAGCATGATAAGTCCTAATGAAGCAGAGAAGAGCGTTTACCAGGTTTTTGTCAAAATTGAAAGTCGTTTTTCAGGAAGATTTGTGCTCTACTGATGCATGTTGTTTCGCTGGATGCCAAAGTGGAGTAAAAGGTTCTGCACATAAATCTCCTTCCACCAAACACATATATATATAAAATGTAAAAAAAATGTGGTAAGGTTAGATTGACATGATGCCAGCTAAAATCAATATTATGCTAAACTGTCTACTTCACCCCAGATGTGTGCATAAAATCAAAGTTTTTTAAACTTACATTTGATCCCAACTTACATTTTTAAAGGTCAAATCCACTCTCCATATACCTACCTGTGTTACAAAGACCAGGTCCCTTCCACCTTCTGCTGTGATCAATAGGCTTGATCTTATAGAATAATGGCTTTAAGCTCCATTTATCAACTGAATGCTGATCCTTTTTAACTTTTGGTTTTATCCCTCTCCCTAAGGGACTAATTTCTTTTGCGAGCTTCCAGAAAGCTACCATGAGCTAACACAGAACACAAAAATACCACCGTCTTCCTGATTCAGTGGCACAGTCGAGCCTTCATTTACACAAATTTCATACTGAGAGGTAAAGAGAAACGGGAACCAGTCTAAATGCAGATGTGTCATTATTCGCTAGCCAATCAACCTTTGGTTTAATAATGACATTTATAAAGCAAATAACTTTCCCGGTGCCAGCTAAACATTCAAATACCACTTTTATTTGTATTGTTTTGGTTCTTCTAATCTGCACGGGCACAAAAGTCGCTCAGTTGAAAATTCGCAATGTTGATGTTTGTGACTAATTTTCCCTTCCTGATCTGTTTTCAGTCCCAAAAGGAAAACTCTTGATCTCTTAACGTACGTATCTATATGTGTCTGCATACGTAGATTTGCAGGTCTATTCATTCTCTCATGCTTTTATTCTCCCCCTGAAGGGAGCATATAATCATTTCAGTTTGTTGTCTGTCAGTCTGTTTGTTAGCAGTCTAGCATCCAGAATTTTCAGGATATGATTTTCTAATTTTGTGTGATTGAAGATACCAATAACAGCTTCAGCTGATTTAATTTTGTTGAAAATTGGGTCAAAGTCAAGGTCACACAAATGTGAAAATCAGTAAAGCCCTTATATTACCCACAGTTTTTATGGAAAGTCATCAAACTCCACACCAATATTACTAGGACTTGAGAGACACGAGTACCTAAGGTGACTAAGCGTTTGACTTTGACCTTCATCGTCAGCCCACAAGGTCAAAAGTTGGCCTTGAAAAAAATATGAAGAAACCATTTAGCATAAAAAGACATGCAGATGCATAAGATATACAACACACTTTTTATTTTTTCTATTTTTTCCAATATAATGCCAAACAATCTCACAATGATGCCACAATATCTATGTCATCATACTATAATAAAAAGAGGCTGAAGTCAGCATGTTTTAATAAAAACCAGCTTAAAACATCAAAGTTTTAGTAAAGTCACTGCCCTTCGGGAGGACTTGTGCTCTCTGACTGCTCTTGTTTATTATAGTCACAGGTTCCCCCAGAGTTCAATAACATACATAATATGAAACTGTACCGTTGTCAAAATAAAACTATTACAGTTAGTTTGATGCATAGAAAACAGAGTCCTACATGCACCTGTTACTCTTTCTGTTTACACATGCACACACAAATACACATCATATTATGATTATAATTGATATTTGTGCATTAATTTAGACACCACTGTTAGATTATAAATGCACTGAATCCAAACATGCCACAGGATTGCTGCATATGCTGTATCTGTATGTATTTCAGTAAATGGGCCTTTGTCAGGTTTGCGTCCATATTTAATTGTTGAACAAATACTGTTTACTGTTTTATGCCTGGTCAAAATTAGACACTGAATGCAATCACCAGTGGGAGTTATCTGACACATTTTTTCTTGATCTAAAGCACCATCGTGGCTGTAAATCAGCCTATTTCCATTCTACACCAGCTCTCTCATTCTAGACTAATGGCGAAGGATCCCTGGTGGTGCTGCATCTTTTTCCATCTCACTGCCAATTGTACAGGACATCTTTCACATTCTGTCTCTTCTTTGACATTGTCCCTTTGGAGTTGCCAAAGAAAGCAAGAAATGCACAATACATAGGTGCAAGCTAGGCTGTCTGACTGAAATACATATTAAGGAAAAGTGTACATGTAGAATATATTACCTTGACTTTAATATTAATACAGTTCTCGAACACAGTCATTTGTATACGCACACTGAAAGTGAAAAATGCAGTGATCCCATTGCATGTAAAGGTTGAGGGGGTGTCGAGTTCTTATAGTTTTGTATATTTAAATAGTTTTGTTTTAGTTCAGTTTAGTTTCCAAACTTTAAGAAATTACGAATGCGGCAGATTTTGATCCACCAAGCAATATCATCTAGAAAACATCTGAGTGGCTTCATTTTTCAGCATGACAATGATTACAAACACAAGCCAATGCAGTAAAAGCATACCAGAATAGAAAAAAAAAAAAAACACACAGAGGAACACTATTAGTCCTGGATTGGCCTCCCCAGAGCCCGGATCGCGACATTATTCAAGCAGTGCGGGAGCATCAGAACAAAAAGCAGCAAACATCGAAAGAAGAGCTTTTTGAATGTCCTTCAAGAAGCCCAGAGAACTATTCCTGAAGACCATTAAAAGAAATTACAAGAAAGCTGCTCAGAGAGTTCAGGCTGTGTTGAAGAATAAAGGTGATCATACCAAATATTGACTTTTAAGCTCATAAGAACTCTAGAAACTCACATTGCAATAAATTGCTTGACATATTTCCCAT
This sequence comes from Rhamphochromis longiceps, assembly GCF_057381845.1. NCBI lineage: Eukaryota > Metazoa > Chordata > Actinopteri > Cichliformes > Cichlidae > Rhamphochromis > Rhamphochromis longiceps. Next base: position 29,626,305 of record NC_140572.1, read on the forward strand.
AGTTGTAATAAAATATACACAAAATTGTATCAGGTTTCAAACTCAGTTTTAGTCAATCGGGGTTGTGGCCCAGCTCTGTATCAGCAGATGAAATGCAGGTAATGCTGCATTCAACTGTTTCCAAGAGGCATTTTAACTATCCGCATGCAGCTGCTGACATGGTGCAGGGAACCAAACAGAATGCAAAAATAATCAAGCATCCACTCCCTCTCACTCTAATCTCCATGACTTTCTGCACTATGGCTGATAAAGTCCATTAGAGTGAAGTTAATATATCGAGACTTGACACATTTGGCCTCTGATGTTAAGGCACTGCATTTCACCCCACACATCATCAGCGAGTTGACGGCAAGAATAATGTTCGGCACATATGGGAGCAGTCCAGTACACGACACAGTAAACAGGCTCAGTGCATGATTCGGAACAAGACATGTCTGTAAGGGGTGTAGCGAAGGCCAATCTTATGCGAGTAGCTGAAATGTGTTATTTACGCTTCGTGACAAGAAGTGAACGCAAATGTTTTGCTCTGTCATACAGAAAGCGGGAGATTTACATCAGTGTCCATGACGACTCGTCTGACAGGGGGCCGGATTGTGTAGAATTCAAAAGAAGCTTCCTCCCAGTAGACTGCACCTTACGTCAAGTAAAGCCCTGTTAACATTCAAATCATGAGCCTCTTGGCTAGTTTTAAAAAAGAAATGTCAGGTCATTATAGATCGCAATTTTTGCCAGGGTAAAACGAATACATGAAACCTTTATTACCCACAAGGCAGAGCAGCAACAGAGAAAAGACACCTTCAGAATAATTCCTTTCTTTTCCTGGTTTACTGGTCATATCATATGCTCTCCCAGCCCCCTCTCCCCTTCTCTCCACACTTCTTTTACAAGTTGCTGGGCCAGTCATGTCAGGGTCACTGCCTAATCACATTAGAGCTTGATCAAAGTTGCAGGAGCAAGGAGGAGAGGCGAGAGAACCTCATTTCTCACAGTGCCGGGGATTAAACCTCAAGCAACATCTCAGGATCATCGGCACCAAGCCATGTGCCACAAGCCCCACAGAAGGCTTCAGCTGAGCAGTGGGCGGCAGACAGGCTGCTGAACCTGGTGTAATCTGGAAGACAGAATACAGAGGGCAAATCCAAGCTCCATGTGCCAGGCCAAGATAGATGATCGGCCGGATAAAATATAAAATAAAATACAGGGAGTAAATCACTGCCGGGGATGTCTCTGAGGTGGGTGATCAAATGATCTTAACTTTCCAGCATGGGGAGACTAATGGAGTAGCAGTTCCCAGACACAATTATCAATGTTTCACAGGCGGATGGTGCAGCTTTAAGATAGTTTAAATCTCACCTGCTACATTGATCCCACTAAAGTGAGGTTTGAAGATTATATTATATATATACAGACTCTTTACACAATTCTACTATATAATAATAAATGTTTAAAGATTGTGTTCATGTGCAACTCTTGCATAAAAGAAAGAGATATCAGAAGCACAGACAGTGACATTTCTTTCAGCTCATTTAAAACCTCCATGCTGTTGCACTGTTTTTTTTCCTTTATCTTTTTGGAAACACAAATTCAAAAATGTCAATTTTTTTTTTTAGCCAATTATGGCTAATCATGACCCTAAAAGCTCTAACTGGTGTATCTATTACCGCTTGGTAAAAAGAACAGCAGCATTTGAATGTCTCTGTTCTCACTCTTTGTTCTTCGTTGCCTCCATGCACTGTCTGCTAGTTACATCAAAGCAAAACAATGACTCCGAGTGGCTTTCTATTATTCAGTCCATACAAAACCACAACGTTTAAACTTCTGCTTTTCCACCGCCTGGTTTTGCTCGGCAACTGGAGCCTTTTGATTTCAGTTCCGTCCCCTTTGATAATGTTTCACTGTGCCTGTGAATCTAAAAAAGAAATTACATGGCTGGCCTCGAGAGAGGATGATAGTGCCTCCCACCACTTTCCCATCATATGATCATGGCCCTTCTCTTTCCTTTTGAGTTATGACAATAATACATTTTCCAGCTAGCATGATCCCGAGTAATACTAACCACATAAACAAGCGGAGAACTTCATTATCATCTCTACATCTCTGATGGCACAAATATTAGCTGATAAAATGGGTGAAATAGTTACAAGTAAGAGGCTGAAAGCGTTCTTGATTCCTACCTGAGATGATAATTATTACTAGTTTTAGACTGTAATTCTTCTTCTTCAGAGCTTTCTTGCATTTACAGGAAATCTTACAGATGCACAATTTCAATGAGGCCTTTACGCAACCATGTTTTTTTTTTCATAAAATAAGTGCATCTCAAGAGGCTTTAAATGAATAATTAGTAACATAATAGACAGTTCTAGGTAAGGATACAAAACAGAAGAAAAATAGAGCAGTTATTAAGAGATGCTTATTCCACGGATAATCTCCAGCATTTCCATGATGATCCTGCAGTATTTGTCAGATATGAAAACAAAAACAAAAAAGATTAAACTAAAATTGGTAACTGGTTACTTGCTGCTAGTGAAAGAGGACATGAAAAACAGGAAGGCAACATTCAGCTATATTGATCAAAAAAGATAAAAGACAATTTTTTAGAAAGACAACTGATTATTTAAAAATGCTTAAAAAACTCATTTTCCGTGTACATGAAATGACTGTTACAGATGTAATTCAGATGAAATTATTCTGACGCTGCTAATGTTCAACTTTAAAGCACAAAAACTATTTGGCTGATGTCAAGACGCCCCAGTTACAAATAAGCTGACATGACACACGATGCAAGTTGTGGTTTTCATGTCACAGATGTAAGCTCTAGTATGTTTGCCATTCTTCCTCGAATACCACAGAAGATTAATGAAGCCATAGAGTGCAGGCTCGCTGTCAGTCACCAGAATAAACTGTGTTTTCTGCTTTTCCTGCAGGTCCTAACAAAGCGAGGTGATTAGTGACCAGTACTATCAAATAAAAGAGTCACCTGCAGTCTGCGTATCTTCCTGTCTAGCTCATGTGGTCTGTAATACGTCGCTATGACCCAAAGAATGGACACAACTCAAGGACGACAGTGCAGCCGCCTTCTTCGGTGGCCAGAACATTTACGGACCTCTCAGGCTATCTGTTTCCATGGCAATGAAGGATCCACTGCGTTCCAGAGGTGAGGTGGAATAATTCGAATAGGTTCTGCCACGACACCAAGTTAGGACATCCCAAAACAGTGCAGGATTTCTAATTTGAGACCAAAACAATTGTGAAAATGGGGGGGGGGGGACGTAAAACCGCTGCTACACGGCTGACTGCTCCCACTCAAGACAATACTTTTCCACCAGAAGTGCCACAGCGTGTCCTGGAAGTGCTTCAGAAAGAGCTCTCTGCTCTGTGTCGCTAAAAGTACACAGCGAGTCTATTAATCTATTTTTGATAGGAGATAGGTCAGACTGTACAAAACAGACGAGGAGAGGAGGAAGTCGGGAGGAGGCATGGAGAATGTGGTCAATTTTCTAAATAAAAGACCCTTTCCGGACTAAACTCTCAGCTTCTGAATTGCTCCTGCTTTGATACAATGAATGAAATAAAACCTTGGCATCGGTGTGCATGGCAAATTTTGTGTTTTTGATGGCAGTTATTTGAGAGACCAGCAGTCTGCTATTTTTCATCTTGTTTCTGATATGCTACTGTTTTTTGGGTTGTGTTTTTTTTTAAAAAAACATAATACAGCACAAAGTCCTGCTTGGAAAAATTTCAGGGCTGTTTAGGAGCACTTACGCTGCTGTAGGTACTTTTTTCTCCCCTGAAAACAGCCTTGAACGGGCTCCTAGGAACAGTCCCTGCATCACAGCACCAACCATGATGCAGGGAAATTTGCTAAAACTGTCTTTGGTGAAAAACAACTTATTTTGAACCTTTGTTCCAGCCCAAAGAAACCAAACAGAAGAGACAAAGTAATAGCCAACGTATCCTGAACATCTTCTTTTTTTCACTACAAGGCAAATGAAATGGCACACATTTTTAAAACACCACATATGTCTTTTCCATGGTAGACACAGTAGTGTGCACACTGCTGTTCCAGTGTTTTGTGTAATTCTGGGGTTTTTTCTTCTTCTTCAGTGTGTGAATGTGTGTGTGGATGGGTGGATGACTGGATATGTAAAGCGCTTTGGGGTCCTTAGGGACTAGTAAAGCGCTATATAAATACAGGCCATTTACCATTTACCATTTACCATTCTTCGCCACATTTGCCCTTTTGTATCAGCTTCAAAAATCTTTAATGGACTGTTCACTGTGTGCTCAAACAAAACCCTTTCCAACCCGTCAGCAGGAGGGGAGGTTTAATATTTCTCTCTGCGAAATCAACTCGTGACATATTTTAGTAAATCAAAACAACTGAAAGCCTACTGTTCAGTGAACCATCGAGTACAAATGTCATATTATTAAATTAATGTCATCTCTCGCTTAACAGTATCCCACCGATTACTGTTCGTGGCAGGTCTGACACATTAAATTATTATGGGAAAATAAGTGAGGAAACAAGTGCTTATGTGAGTGTGTATTAAAGCTGCGCTTCAAAAAGGCAAAGAAGTTACAGGGTGATGTACTTTGATGAAAAAAAAAAAAAATTATTTTGCCTGATAAGAGGTGGTATTCTTGGCAGGTAATTCTTTTAGTTTACAGCCTTTGGAAGTGAGCAAAAAAGTTAATTTCAGACTGCCTACAGGATGACAAGAGAAGGCAGTTTAACTTCAGTGAAATTCAAAGTATGATTCTTGTGCTGCTCGTGGTGACATAAAGATTTTTATGATACTGTTGCACACTAACGAGGAACAGTCCTCACAGTTTGAAAGAGATTATGGCTCTATCAACAGCCAGAGGTAAACATGCCGTTGCCATTTCAATCTAAATACGCGCTACAACATAGAGTGCCGTAACTATCGTTTCCCCTCTGATATGAAAATACATGTTTCACAATCCATATGGGACAAAACCCCTCCGGTTAAATCTGCTGCACGGCACACCTGGGACTTACATGCTAGCATTAACCTTCTTCTTGCACTTTTTTTCCATGCAAGTCTGCAACATTAACCCGGCCATGTAAAACTGCAAAGTGCTGTTTGTACTGCAAAACTGAGGTGCTGTTTGGGATAGTCCGGGCTGCCAAGGCATTTCATATTTCATTCATATCTGTCAGGTATAGTCCATCTCTCAGAGACATCTAGGAAATCAGAACGATATAAAAGTTCTTTGCTTCGTAATCTGCAGCCATGCAGGAAGAACAAACTGACAGCAAGTTTTATCTTAATAAATGAATCGTCCCAAAAATAAAAAATAAAATCGCGTTTACTGCCGGCTGACAATCCGAGTACCTGAAATCTTCTGAATCTCTGTGAATTAGGGTTTGAATTTGTCTCCTCAGCCAGATTATTACTACTGTCTTTTGAATGCTTGTCCTTTGTAGTTTACTGCTCTGCTGAATGTGTTTACTTATCCGTGGGGAGTACAATCAAGGAGAAATTGCATGTTCATGGCACAGATAACACAGACTGGCCACCAGCAGGAGACACTTTTGCCGGGGCCAATTTATCTCAGAAGCAAACTGTCACTAAGTTTTTCAGCGCAAGTATCAACTAGATTGCACTGTCTTCTTAGCTGATTGGGTTTAAGCAATAATCTTGCACTTTTAAAGAATGACAAGGGTGAATTTTCCTTTTGTGAAATGGTTCGTACCCCGAGCCAACAACTCTCCCAGAGCATTTTTGAAATAATGCAGCTGGTATAACAGAACAGGAGATCAAGCCTCTAACAAGCTCGACATAAAAATTTGATCTTTTGCAAAGACACTGGCACAAACAGTCTCTTTTTCTCACTTCTTTGTCCACGTAGTGCAAGTGCAAGTTCTGTCTAATGAGATGCTAATCCGGGAATCTTACACTCTCGTTTCAAAGAGTGAGGGTTTTATTTATTCAGTGGCATCTACTCTGTACAAAGGCGATGTCTGGTGAGATCAGACCAGAGTTTGGCCATGAGAAAGAGCCACAGTTAAAGGTGACCTCTTCCGAGGATCATCGCAACCTCTGTGAGGATCAGGTCTGGTTCATTTTTCCACACCGTAGCTTTTAGGAGTGCTGATTTCAATTATTCAGAGACGTAGGAATGAAAACAGACTCTGTTGTGGTCCCATTAAAAAAAGAACTTTAAGGCTTGTGTGAATGGAATTGATGGGCTTTCAACTTTGCTGAACTGTAGCATCAAACCATAATAAATAACAAAAATAACAATAATAATTTCTGCATTTAATCATTAGTTATTATTAATTTCTGGTTCTCTTTTACAGATTGTCTTTCTTCCATCTTCCTCCCCTCACTCACAACCAGTTGGACAGACAGCTGCCCCTCCCTGAGACTGGTTCTGCTGGAAGTTTCTTCCTGTTAAAAGGGAGTCTTTCCTTCCCACTGTTGCCAATGCACTTGCCATATGATTGTTGGAGTTTTCTCTGTTTTAATTGCATTATTGTAGGGTCTTTACCTTACAATATAATGTGCCTTGAGTCAGCTGTTGTTGTGATTTGGCATTGCATAAATAAAACTGAACTGAATCAAATCTGTAGCACAAACTTGGGTGGGCTGTACCACACAGAAAGCCACATATTAGTCTGGAAATCAATTAAAAATGCTTCAAAATTGAACATGAAAACAAAGCCTGCTCCAGTGACTAGTCAATTAAATAAATCAATTAGGGGGATGATTTATTTAAAAAGAAATAGCCCAAGTAGAGATGTTATAAAAGGGGAAAACTATCAACAGAGGCTAAAACTATATTTTTTACCAGGCTGTAAAAATGCATTAAGCTATAAAGTTGCACATATTTACATAGAAGTCTGCGGAGCTGACTTTCCTTTTTGCGTAGCTTCATCTGGCACCTTGCCACTGCAGTTTTTGCTACTTTCGCATTGACTTTGTTTTTGCAGCTCTGGAGGTTGGTCCTTGCTTACTACACCTACTGGTGCTATACAGTAACATATAGTTTCGCTTGCTAGCTTTGCCTTCTTAATGCAAATGCATTTTCTCATGACGCTAGAATTTGCATCAACTCAATGTACTGAATTGAATTTCCCAAAAATGAGACAATTAATGGAGAGTTGAAAATCTCCACCAGCATCCCCATTTTATACTGATACTGATCAATAATCCACTGCTGCTTCATAACAGGACAAACTGAACGACATCCTGATATCCCGCCATTATCTGCTGTCATCCAAACTACACATCTGCTAATGAGTCTAAGACGCCTTATTGTTAAATATAGGTTAAAAGCTACTTTTAGCTGCTCCCTTATCCACAAGAGGTCATAACAATGTGCCACAGCTTTAATTTGGCAGATTTTTGTGTCAGCTGAACTTCCTGATGAACTCCAATTTGTGTCTCTTTCCAAGATCGACCAGGGGTTTTTTTTTCTAGCTAGATGAATCTGTAAACCACCACATTATGGAGTCATGAAGTCAGTATCATAGGGAACAAGGTCCACGGTGGCTCTTTAGGTTCAGTAACTGTGTTTTGATAAGAATTTATGCATTTAATGTTAAATATCAAGAAATCTTCCAGTGACATCATCAGCAGTTAATTTTTCAGGGTTCTGCATGTCCCACACTCGAAAACATCTGCAAATATTGCACATTTATTGCAGGTTTGCAGGTTAGTGCTGTTCATTTGGGCTGATTGCAACCTGTCGATCAGTGGCCTCAAAGCAGAATTTTGAACACCAACTACAGTTTATAGCAGTTTTTTAAATCATTAGAATTAGGCTGCGATACTTTTTTCGAGGCATGACAAACATGAATTACATTTATTACCCAGACTTTAAAGAACACACTTCATCCTGCTGTTTTTCCTGTTGTTTGTAGTTAAATAAGTGTGCTCTGTTTTGCCTTTAGATTTCTTTTAGACTTATCTTTCAGAATAGTCACATGTCATGCCACGGGGTGGGCAGCTGACTTACTTGCAAGCTGAGTCAGACAGCAAGGAAATGAAGCAAATAATGGCTTGATTTGGAACACTTGAGCAGCATACGGCAGGTGGAAACAAGGGGGGAGGCTCTAATTCTGCTCTCCAGCCAGCTGGTCCTAAAGCAGGGCTGCAGCCAAGCTCGCTGACCGCTCTGTTTCCCACTGAGCTTTTTCAGCGGAAGGAACTGTGCCAAGAGGTGTGGCACCTCTCTTCAAATCACCTCTCTCTCTCTCTCTCTCTCACTCTCTCCAGTGTATAATCGTAACATAATCATGCCCACTACATCTATTGATCTGTTCACAGCACACTTCCACTGAAGCAGCCAAATAGTATCCTTAGGCGAAGCACTTGCCAAGAGAGATATGATGACACCAATTAGATTACACTGATATTCAAATACACAATGGATTTATGTGGTGTGGGCTCACGTCTTAGGCTTATTTAGCCGATCTTGGAGCTTGGTAATTTATCTAGTTGTCGCGCTGTCCCAGAAGTCCCTCAATGTCATACTAATTAATTATTTATCATTACCTAAACGCACTAATTAATTGTCAGTTTAAGGGCATGCTTTTATGGAAGACATATTCAATCTGTCTCTGGGGATCACTTTCATATACCACATACCAATTATTTATTAATATCCTGCTAATTCTCTTTAGAGTAGACAAAGTGAAGGTCAAACAAGAAGAAAAAAGCACGGCGATTTCTCAGTGAGGCCCACTGACATTTATCCCTTCCAGTGGACTTTTAAGATTTGTTTAGAAGGATGCTGTTAGCCCCCTCCCCTCTCCAAGTGAATGTCAAGGACATGCATAAACAGCGATGCCATAGTTCATTACTGGTCATATTTATTCCAAGACGCTGCCCTTATCACAGTGTTTGTAATTAAACAGATGAGATCACAGTTAAAGAAAGAAGAAAGACAAAGATGTGTCATTTTCTGTCTCCAAGCTCCTGGGGTTTGCCTAATGAATAAGCTATTTGTCTTTTTCTGCCACGATGCATGTTACATGTATTTCGTCGCGTCGTAAGATCAGACAATCACATTATGAGTGGGTGTAATTATCGCAGCCTCCCCTGAGTTGGCATTAGACTACAGCCGCACGCAGACATCTGGTATTCAAATAATTGGCACACTTAGAAAGGGTGCGTGGCATTTTACAGATGTTCTCGTGAACCATTTAAAATTTGTCGAGACACCCATTAGTTGGATCTGAGATGATTAAACGTGAAAAATAAATCTATTCGAGAATTAAAGAAATCCTGGTCTGCAAATGCTCAGCCTCCTTTTTAACCACACCTTCAATTCCACATTTCTGAAGCATAATAAAAAATAGAGAAAAAAAAAAAAAGGAAAAAAAACAAAAGAGTTTATAAACAAATCTGATAATGCATAATGTAATCAATTTCAAAACACACACAAAAAAAGTTCCCAAAAATTAATTACTTTTTCTTTTTTTGACCAAAAAGAAAAAACTACGGTAGCTGTGTTTCGTCACAACCAAAATAGAGCTACACTGTTTGTTTTTTTCCTTCCAAGGTTTTGTTTCTGCTGATTATATTATTTTCATATGCACAGTAGATGGGCTTTCGACCATGAGGGTATAAAATGAACTCACCATCCACAGGACTCATTACTGAGCAGTATTCACTCAGTTTAATCTATTACTCCGTTTATGAATTTTTCCTTTTTTTCCCTTCTGGACACAGATTTCCCTTTTTTTCCCCCTTTATATGAATGTTAGCAAACTGCAAAATAGTATTGCTACATGTTCTGCGACCCTGTGCAATAAACCTGCACTCTTGTTGTCTTTGAAATGGTTGCATTGAACACGGGTGACACATTGCCTCCCATCGGGTAACCTGAGCAAATGTTCCCCTAGAGTTGTCTCTTTGCCTATTGTCTACCAGTTGGTTGCAAAAACTCCCTGGAATTGGTCACTACATGCAAAAACCCCCAATCAACTCAATCATAAGGAAATCACTGTTTTTTTTTTTTTCCTAGTCCCACGATGGTTGCTATTCTGTTTTTCCTCTGAGCCATTAGCTTTATGTTGAGGTCAGCCTCGTACTCTGACTGTGAGGATAAGGCTACACCAAATGTCAGCTCATCCCTGTGTTGGTGTTCTCCCTGCAACGTAATCAATGCTGCCCCAGTATCATCACTACAACTGATCAGCCATGCTTTTGTTATAGCTTTGAAACCTGGTAGAAAAAAAGACTACACACGCAAAGCATTCAGGGCTTTGTGCCAGAAGGCCAAGCCAAAAACACTGTGGATCTCTCTAAACACAAACCATTTCATAAAAAGTTAAGTAGTTTTTTGTAGCTATGCATAACTAACATGCGTCTGAAAAATGAAAATATTTTTGTAAACAGAAAATAAGAGGTTCACCGAGTCACCAAATGGGACACACACCCGAGTTTTCAAACTGGTCAGGTGCTGAAGCAACATTAATATGACTTTGTAGGAACAACAGCAACATACCGACACCAGACAAACATGGTAGCACAACAGATTTTTCAGAATACACATGACTCCCAATGCTACAATAACAGCATGGTTAAGATTTATATGTGTGCTCCAGAGTAATCTTTAAAACATTGTACAATCAGCAAAGATGTCATGCTAACAGATGAGAAAAATAATATGGGCTAAAGTATTACCTGGAAATGAAACGCAGAGCTCCCAGGGATAGCCAAAAAGGTTGGTACTCGTCTTCTACATCCATAATGCTTTGCAGTATTTGTCTCATAAATAAAAGCATTTTATATGGTCTAAGTAAAATCTAGGACAGAGGGCTATTAATGGCCAAGGGACTCCTCTCCTGGGGCAGCAGTGTTAATCGGAGCAATAGGTCTCCTTCCTGCTGGATCAATGTCAGCACAAATTTCAGATTGCTTTCCTGATGCGCGCCAAGTTATCTGTGATTCAACTTTAATAGGATATTGAACGGAGCCAGCATTTAGGGAGCAGAGCCGTATTTCACTTTATTGACAATCAAATGCACACAACTTTCTCATTAGCATGCATTAAGAAAACAGAGAATTAATCTTGACAACACCATCGGATAACATGACGACAGTTACATGCTTGTTTAAGCAAACACGCCTAAGAGTGACTTGGTGATGGCGAGGTGAAAATATCGGTAAAAGCAGCTTGACAGACATTATACTGGACAAAAAGCTACTACTGTGCCAACTGAAGGAGAAGCATAAATTAAGAAAAAAGGGACGAGCACAGGCAGCGATGTTTCATTTATATTTAGAAAACACGCCATCCACAATATCATCTTCAATGTTTCAAGACCTGAGTGCATCATGGCTTCCCCCTCTGTCATTTTGGATAAAATCACGCGTTTCCGCCTGAACGCCACTTCAAAGATTTGTAGTGCATAAATCTAGTGTCTCTGTCGTGCTGGGAAAAAAAAAAAAGAGGTCGAGATGTTTCAACATTTACTTGACTTACAAATCATCAAAGCTACCAGACAATGTGAATTGAATATCCATCATCACGTTCTTTAAAATTACACGAAAGCAGATGCATAAATATATAGTAACAGCTATTTAAATGCTACGTTGAAATGATACTAGAAATCCCCATTGGCGTGACTCTCCTTTTTAAACAGGCTTATTTCACTGTAATGCATTTGCTCTGACACTTGCAATCCAAAAAGCAACGCTTGGATAACAAAACGAGTGGTGGCAATTCAAACTGGCCGTGCTAAATCAGATGACATTTCACCACACCTGAAGGTCAAGTGTTTTGTCAGCAGAGGACAGACCCAGATGATAAAGCTGCCAACATCAGGTGAAAGATTTGATGTCGTCATATTACCAAAACAGGGGCGTGAAAGTATTGTGTTTAAGAAGAAATCCTGGCTGGGTGACGGCTGCTTTTTCTGCACTGAGGGAAAAAGAAGGGGATGCTCAAGGTACATACTAATGTGCAGCATGTGCTACAAGTGGAGAAAATGTTTGAATGACTGTATTTTTGCCCTTTGCATTCACAATTTCTTTTACATTAAATTGGCAATGCCTTGTTTTTATATTGAAACTTGCAATTTAATTGTAATTTAAGTGTCATTACAAGTTAATAGCCGGTGTCTGAATTGATCATATTAAGGACATCCCCTTGCTTTGATTTCATACACATATATAACTGATAATAGCTATAAAAGAAGTGTTTTTAGAGAATGGTTTTTGACTACCAGCCCTCAATATTTGAAACTTTGTCCATGTTTAAAACAGGCATCAACCACTGCAACAGTAACTGTAATTTTATATATAAATAAGGACACATAACTATCTTCACAAAATGTACCCAATGAAAATGTAAACACTGTACTGCTCTAGTTAGCTTAAAACCATAGAAATCTTGGGTGTTGTTTGATTAACATTCTGTCAGTATGCTGGTGCATGCATTATAAACAACTGGATAAAGGCAAAGAAAACAAAGTGATAAAAGCCGTATCTTTTCTGTTACAGCATACATAAACAATGTAAACAACATCGATCATGGCCTTACATATATTACGGTTGAGCAGCTAGGAACCAGCTTGAGTTCCCAAGTGTAAGTGACAGCTGAACTGTGTTGAAAATCTCAGTTAAATTTTTAAAAACATATCCTTCTTTCATCTCCTCTTAAAAGTTTTGAATAAGGACTTCCAGGAACTGTGAAAAAGCTTCTCCTGTCAGTGTGTGAAGGTAACGCCAGCTCAGCCGGCTACAGTGCAGACCTGTCAACAGTGAGTTGTCAGCAAAACCAACAGCTTTTCCATTATGATATTCAGCAAATATGGTTGTATAGTGCTATATCCGAAGGTTGTGAGCACAGAAGTTGACTGATTGGTTCATAAAAGATGAGGTTGTGAGGATCTGAACAGCAATTATGGTGTTTTAGTTGATCATATTCATCCAGAAATAAATTTGGTTTAAATGTGTTGTTTATACATAATGTGCACTGGTTCACTTCATAGAACATATTTGCAGACAGATGATTCCCACTCGGCTCTGTAGCCGACTGGACAACCAGGGTACAGATGAATTCTTCTCATCTCTGGATATTATGAATCGAGTGGCTCTGTTCTAGCTGTCTAAGCTGTGTCTACAGCAGTGCAGTTGCTCTTGAAAAGGTGATATTGGTGGAAAATTTTTAATCTTTCCCTCCAAGCTGCAGCCTATAAAACTGCATAAAGACTTAACAAAGGTCCCTCCACAGCAAATGGTCTCAAAGATGGCCACCAGGAGCTATTGGCATTAGGAAAGCATTAGCTTGAATAATTCAGCATTTTCTATCAGAGCATACTGTTCTATAGGCAGGGCGTACATTATTAAGCAATATACAATGTAAGGAACCGATATTAAACTGAGGTTAAAAAATGCATTTAGTGCTTTTGCTGGAAAGCCGGCCCCGAAGCCGTTTGACTAATCATTGCTCGTGTCTCCTGAGAGGAAACAACAAGGTATACCAAAAATCATCATACTGGAAGGGCTGCTCAGGTGGTGCACAAAACAAACTCAGATTCTGACAAAATATCACACCCGTCATAACACCTTAGCGTTTATGTACTAGACTTCTAACCTTGTTTGCATTAACTGTAGGAAACAGTAACGAGGGAAACTGAGTGTAGAATAAAAAAAGAAAGCAAAAGGATATTAATAAGCATGCTTGTTGAGAAAACATTGCATAAGTGGACGCAAACTCTAAAAAGCAGCAAGGGGCACAGCCAAGTGTGTGACATTAGACATAATTCAGAATAAGGGCCAAGTGTCCAGCCAAGCGGATAGACAAGGCCCTCATGTTCAGACTGTGCCAGGGGTAAATATTCGGTATGACATTTGTGCTGCGTGCGATTTCCATCGGCTGAATTGTAGCCGACTGACATTTTTATCCAAGTAACGCTGGCCACGATTTCTCCACTTCTGTCTATTTAAAATATCAGACAGAATGGGACTGCACACATCGAGACCACCTAACAGTAGAAGTAGCAATGCAACGACAGCCTCAGAAACAGCCGCAGTTTTCATTTAGTATTCAAAGATTTCATCTAATTTACTTTTTAGTTTTCCTCCCTTGTTTCAATGAAGTTTTATTTTGGAAATACATCAGTTTTACTTCATTTTGAAGTCAGGATGGCTTCAAATAGTAAAACAGTTATTAAATTATATTAAAAAGTAGGTTTGCCATATCTATGCACAATCATTTGACAGTGAAATGGAAACTTTGAATAGTTTTTATTAAAAACTGAATTGCATTTCTGGTTGAAATACCATCTACACTTTAGTGGTAACATTAAACCAATGCACCAGTGTGCATTATTTCATATATTCTGCTAGACATCCATGGTATACTATACAGAAAGTCACTACAGCTGTTTTCTGTCTTGTATTTCCCCTCCTAAAATCTTTTAAGACCTCATTACTGGGGGAGTGGGGATGCATTTAAAAGATATTATGTTAGTCTTTCAGTTTAAATTACAATCCACAAATGGCTGCCAGAAGGCATGCTCTTATGTTAAATACAAATTTTGGTCCATACTAAAATTATCCCACAAAAATAAATTCTTTGAAACCTTTAATTTGGTAGCTCAAGCCCATGATCTCAAGTAATATCAGTCCTATGAGACATTTTTTTCCAGTGTTTTAGGATGAGGCTTTAAAAGAACAAAGAGAAAACCAAGACACTTTTGTGTTGTTTATTTTACCACCACTGTAGCATTGCAGTTTTCATAAAACCAATGTTTTCTTTTTCAGAACTCTACGTTACTTTCTACTGATTAAAATAATGCAAGTGTATAAAACAGAATTACTTTGTAAGGTGTCTCTGTTTTTTTTGTCTACCTGCATGTGCTATCTCTCTCAAAGTAATTAAATCTTGGGGGGATGAAGAAGCACCAACCCATTATGTGGTGGCCTAAAAGCAAGCTTGGTTAATTTTTCAGAGGAATTTCCACTAATGTATTCAGAGCCCAGGAAACATGACAAAATAAAAGGCTCACATTGGCAGCTAGGAAGACAAGTGTAGATTTAAAGTGTCTCGGCCAAAGACTTTCATAATCATACTTATCTTCACAGTGAATGCCATTCATCATTACTGCAATGTATTTTAAAAAGCCTTATTATGACACATGTACAAAAATACTTCATTAAACTTTACTCAAGAAAATGCATACTTAAATAACTGATTAACTTTTTCCAAAATCACTGCTTAATGAGGGTTCTTTAAAAAAAAACAAAAAAACAAAAAAAAAACCCAGAGGAACAGCAGCAGCAGTACTGAGGGTAGTGCTGTGGTTAAGCTGTATGGGTAAGTCTATGGGTATTTGGACAGTGACACAATGTTTGTAATTTTACCTCTGTACACTACAACAATCAATCAAGATGCAATTCAAGTGCAGACTCCCAGGTTTAATTCGAGGGTTTCAACAAAAGTATTGCATCAACTGTTTAGGAATTAGAGCTACTTTTATACACAGTCAACATTTTCAGAGTCTCTAAAGCAGGGGTGCCCAATCCCGGTCCTCGAGAGCTACCGTCCTGCAGCTTTTAGATGCATCCCTACTCCAACACAGCTGAATCAAATGGTTTGATCTCTTCAGCATGCCATCATGTTTGTCAAAGGCCTGACAACAAGCCATTCATTTGATTCAGGTGTGTGGGAACAAGGATGCATCTAAAAGCTGCAGGACGGTAGCTCTCGAGGACCGGGATTGGGCACCCCTGCTCTAAAGTAATTGGAAATTTTTGGTGAGGCCTGTACTCACATTATTCCATGACAAAATAAGTAGACAAAGAGCAGGAGTTTAAGTGTTGAACTTTTGGTAGCTGGATCTCCAAAAAGCGATGTTGATGCAAATAAAGGAAGCATTATTAGGCTGGAAAAAAAAAAAAAAACCACAAACAAACAAACCAAAACACTAGTGCCGTAAGCGTTAATCTCGTTAAAACGACGTTAACGCCATACCCGCATTAACGGGGCAAACCCCAGTTAGCGAGTTCGCACCGAACGCACGGGGCTAATCCATTAATGAGCTAACCACGCTAACACGTTGACACCGTGCATGCACTGGACAATCCATGCTAACTCGCTAATGGAAATTTGCCGCGTTAATGCAGTTATGGCGTTAACGTCATTTTAACGAGAATAACGCTGACAGCACTAACAAAAACTGAAATAAAAAAAATAAAAAACCTTGCTCAGATCAGCAGTCTGTAAATTCTTAAAGCAAGTAATGCACTAACCAGGTCTGCAAAAACCAAACCTGAAGGACCATATACTGCAACTAAAGTGAATGATCACAGAATTGTTTCCAAGGTTAAAAAAAAAAAAAAAAACTTTTACAATATCTAGTCAAGTCCAGGACACTCTTAAGGAGGTAGGTGTCAAGGTCTACATGATTTAAATACAGCAGGTTTACAACAAGGTGCAAACCTCTGGTTACGCTGAAGAACACAAAGGCCAGAATAGATGATGTCAGAAAACATCTAAAAACAGCCTGGACATTTCAGGGGAAAAATTCTTTGAGCGGGTGAAATCAGAATCAACTTCTAGCTGATTTAAAAAAAAAAAGAAATTTATTAAAAAAGTATGGAGAAGGAAAGGCAGTGTTATGGTCTAACGCATACCTCACTGTCAAACATGGTAGAGGCTGTGTTATGGCATCGGTATGTATGGCTTCCAGTTTAATTGGGCCACTAGTGTTTATTGACTAGTGTTTTGTTTTCTTTAGGTCACGAGCAGTTGTCCAAGCATTTCACTACATATCGTACTGTGTATGACTGTGTACGTGACAAATAAAATTTGAATTTGAATTTGAATGCTGATAGAAGCAGCACACTCTCTTGTCATGTTCAGACAAATGCTATAAAACTAATCTGACAGACCCAAAGCATACCACAAAATCAACCCAAGAGCGAAAGTCTGCATTTGAATCATATCTCGAGTAACTGATTTAAAACCACTGTGGTGCTGTACTGAGGAAAAACTACACAAATTGTGGCATTTTTTCAAAAATCGATGGTGCAAACCGTGTTCATATTGCAGAAGAGCTGCAAGAGAAACTTTTTAAATTGGTAATGTGGACATACCCAACTTGAAAATATCACACCTGCTAATATGGAGAACATCTGCGATATGAAAATTGGGTAGACAGAAAAAGATTTTTGCTTAGATGCTCCATCACCTGCACAACGTGTAAACACATGGTTTATTTTTCAAGAAAAAGACTTCCATTTAATCTGGTGGAGCCTGAGGAGCGATACCCGTTTTAAGACCTGTTTGTAGGGGGGGGGGGGGGGGGGGGGAGTCCTATAGCTGTATGAAAAATATGCATTTTGGCTTTCAGATATGTCTGTAAATTTTATATTGCTTTATCAAAACGCTCTTTCCTCCTCATCTCAGCTCAGCTTTAGTCGTGAGTCATCTTATATTGCTCGATAATTTCTGCGCCCTTTAGGGGAAAGGTAGACAGTGTATATTGATTGATTTGGGTTGGATATTTGCTAAAACAAACAGATATCTTGTTCCAAAGATCAGATTCTTCACTAACTCTGGCAGCATTAACAAATGCAGCTGAGACTGGGCCCAAAACACAAGCACAAGATAATTAGTCACACCAGGCTTGGAGTAGGAAGGGCAGGGAAGCAATCTGACTGAAGGATGTATTGATCCTCTAGAGAGGGAGGGGCACCCAGTCAGGAGTCATGATCAATCTTGCAAGCCAACTCTCTCAATCTGTGATGAGACCTGTGTGTGTTTGTGTGGGGAAGTATTCCATCTACACTATACACCCTTTGGTACACATGTTTGTGTGTGGGTGCCTACGTGCATGCGTGTGTTGTGTGCAGCCACATTAACACTACCAACAGCTCAGTGTTATGACTTGTCAGAAAGAGACAAATGTCTGTGTGAGTAAAAGACTCCCAGGGGTTAGAGAAAGGGGGTTTAGCTGTACCACAACATCGGAAGCCTTTATCGTCAAGTTAAAAGCCACCGCCATCCCTGAGCCGCAGATTCTCCTCATCACGCCGAGCGCTCTAAACCAAGGCACAGTTAGAGGTTTTAAAACCAGCTCAGGGAGCGATGGAAAAGGTAAATCTTCCCAAATATAAACAGTTTGCATATTGGTGTTATCCATTGGCTGGTCACAGGTGGGTTTAATCTGATTAGACAGTGGTGATGCATATCAGGAGGAGCAACAGACCAAATGCACTGTAATTCATCTTCCTCTGATACACTGGAGGAGGAAGAGGAGGAGAAGGTGGGAAAGGAGTGCAGTGGCACTGAATTGGGTTGCAAAAGCAGCAGTCCCCCCTTTAGCCTCGAAAAAATATGCGATCAGTTTTTTGTTTTTTTTTTCCCTCCTGCATTTTGCAAGAAGAGTAAAAGATGATAAAAAAAGACAAGAAAAGAGTTGTTTGTTTATGGGTGGTGGAGGATGTAATAACGCTCACCGCTGGCCTCTAGGGTTGAATCCGATATCAGACAGCATGTTAAGCTGCAGGGACTCCCACAGCAGTGGAACTGTAGATGGCTAATTGACAGGCTGTTGAAGACGAAGCCAGTCCAGATAGCCAGTCACTTTCACGCTCCCACACTCCTCGCTCTCCACCAGGAGGGAAGACGGCAGGCTGGGGGAGAAGAGTGTGTGTGTGTCTGTGTGTGTGTGTGTATGTGCTGTTACACTTTGGAGCCTCTAGGGAAGCGGATGTCACTCCTACAGTTATCTGCACATATACACAGATTTTCACACGAGCGCAAACACATACACACACACACACACACACACACACATGCACACACACGTATATATAAGTGAGAATGAAATCCTGTAACTGAGTTTTTGCGGGGCTCAAAGACAACGCCAAAGGTCGGGGATGTATTTCTTGTTGTAACATGGAATGTCACACTCATGCAAGGGCTCAGGAGACACATTTTACACATCAGGCCCAAGTAGGAGATTGTGGAGACTGTGCATGGCTTCAGCATATCAGAAAAATGTAAAAACTTGTTTTGAAAGTCGGCTCTATGTGAATCCACGCCAGCTACATATAAAACTCTAAGTCTAGGTGTATGCCAGTTCTGTAGCTTGTTACCATCGAGACTTAAATTCGCTTCCCTATTTACGCTCTCACTATAATTTTTCATTGCCTCCCATCTTTCTCTCATGACCCACACAGGAGCAGTACAGTTATTGAGATCAACTCCCAATTATGTCTCTTTTGTGCCATTTTCTACATTATATTGATTTACATTAATGCGGCTTCGGATTTTGTTCTACTATGAAGGATATGACGGGGGAAGGGGGTGAAAATCATCTGTGGCTTACACCATTACACATTCAATTATCTATAAAACACACAATGGAGGCTTCAGTCAGTGAAATGACAAATTGCAGGCGGAGAGCTCTTCAGTGTTGTCCCCGTTAACCCAGGTTTTTATAGATCACCTCGCATGCCACCCTATAGCTGTTTAGTTATCTCCATGAATATATGCAGAAGGGATCTGTCCTTGCTGAGAGCAAAATCTGATAATGCAGCAGCAAACACAGCTGAGAGTCAGAGCAAACCAATTCAGAGCTCTGTTTAAAAAAAGCCAAAGGGCTCGCTGCTCATCTGTGCGACAGCACCACACAATAGATGAACAATTATTCAGAGTTAGACTGGAAGAAAAATATTAATCTATTTATTCATGGCTTGTTGAATCAGCTTTATCTTCTGTGATTAATCCAAGTCAATAATGTAATCTTTAATTATAAAGAATGGCCTTATTACCTACGTCAAATAATCACGCCGGTCCACGATGCTGGAAAGAGGAAAACAAATTTCTCTGCTACGTGATTATGTATTTTTCTGCCATGAATTAGAGAAGCCAGACCTTTTTTTTTCCTGGCCTTGAGACTCATATTTATTTGACTCTTTCATCAGTGAATGCACAGAGGGCAAGTCATGATTTCTGAAATAAACAAACTTAAAAAAAGAGAGAAAAATATTGATATATTTTTGAGATTTTAGTGTTTTTGCAGAAACCGTTTCAGTCATGGCTATTTAGATTTGGGATTTTATAGTAATTCAAATAAAAAAACTAAAAGATATAATAAAGATTCTGAGAGAAAAATAAAAGGAAAACTGGAAACCGGAGGTCTATTACACAGAACACGGTCTGGTTACAGAAAAGCTCAAATGTCAGAAAATGTCACAATTATTTTTCATCATACAATTTTCCCAAGAGTCCCGCATCCATGAAGCTTTTATCAAAATATAACATCTGGAGCTCCCAGAATGATCAATCAAAAGAAAATACATTTCGATCCTGAAGCAGGGCCCTATACGAGGAAGAATAATGACCAGTTTGTGCAGGACTCTAGTTTTTTTGAACATGCTTGCATGTGATTAATAGCACATCACCTGTAATAATGGCCTTCTTGCTGCATGCAATTTCTAGTTAGAAATATACACGTGCACAAATAAAAACAGAGGCACGCATGCATGTAAATGAGCTTCACTGGCATTGTCCTGTTTTGCGTTCTGCCCACCAGTCTGATCCCACAACTCCCAGTCCTTCCTCTCTTTGCACTCCCAGTGCAGATTCCCACCAGGACTCAGAGTAAGTGATTTTTCATGCGTGGCGGCAGCAAGTAGTCTGTAACAAATCTAACTGACAGCCCCTGAAAATGCAGATCACATAGTTGACAGAGAGGAAACAGCAGCTTAGGGAACTTCCAACAGGATCCTAATCTGTGATGAAGTCACCCAGTGTCCAAAGAGAGCTACAGGACGTTTCATCGACATGGAACAGACATTTCCTGGATGTCAGAATTGTCTGCTAATTAATGTACTCGGAGAGGAGTGAGTGTCAAAGTGTCAGAGGATATTGCCGTCAAACCTGCCAGAAGCACGTTACAAACTTTTAGAGTCGCGATGCTGCATCAGACTGAATACTGCAAAACTTTTTGGGTACCCTGAGGAGCACAACATTTTCTTTTGCTCGACAGAACAACTGAGAACATTTTCTGGAGGGGAATCCACGCTCATGTCACAGGTAATTTTATGTGTATATGTAAAAGGCTGCCTTGCCAACAAAATAAAGAAAAAATAAATACCGTGCTAGAGTGTCGGAGAAATCAAATGAGAAGCAGAGAGACGTCATTATTTCTTCAGCGTAATTTGGCACATCAGACATAATGTAGTGCCATCTCTGTGATAAGACAGAATCTTCAGGTCTCAGAAAGGTGAGCATATCAATGTTCAACATACCCTATTAAGACTTGACATCCCCACTTTATCATCACTAAAGCAATTGCATATTCCTATTCCTGCAGGAGAGATGGGGAAATCCATCTCCTGCAAGGACAGTGCCTTTAATAAATAGTGCACAGAACACAGGCACAAACTCTCCCTCTTTCACCTGATCCTCTCTCTCTTTCCATCTCTCTCTCTCTCTCTCTCTCTCACACACAGACACACACACACTTTCCCTCTCATGGAAATTGTTTCATTCCTTTTAGTCAATCTGGCTAATGCAAAAATCATGTATGTCAGTCTTTAAATATTTAATCTTAACAGCAGCGAGATTGAAATACAACGTTGAAGAAGCATTACTCCTTCCTTCCCTCCTGAAAGGTACAAGAGCCCAGCGAGAGGGAGAGCGAGAGAGAGGCAGGCAGCTGCTCTGCAATGTCAGGAAGAGAGAGTGGAAGCGACAGGGAGAGATGGAAAAGAGAGGAAGAAGAGACTCGGCTATTTTTGATGGCAATTTTGTTGCCATGCACTCTCAGCTAGTAGGGTTGGAGGCAGCACTAAAGCGCAGTTTGCCTTGGAAAAGTACACAACCACATACAACAGCTCTCTGTTTTTCTTCTTTGGGAGCAGCCTTTGTTCTTTGACATAATAGATTCTAGTGGAGGCACGGCTGAAGAGAAACACTGTTGCTGCTTAGAACTTAGTGAGAAGAGATACAGCTCGATGACTGAACAAAAGACATGAATCTTGCATGCAGAACTGTACCGTGGGAACCACATGGCCCCAAGAGATGAGTAGAAACACAAAGAGAATTTAAACCGCTCGTCTTAACGAGATCCTACCGCTTTCATCCTTACAGGTAGTTTTGTGTGAACAAGGATATTGTTCACTTACACACTTGTGGCCCCTTTAATGTTTCAAATACTTGTTTAACAAGGTTGCTTTTGCAGGAACAACAACAACAACAACAATAAAAGCTTTTTTCTGAAGCCAATAAATCACAACTGAGTGGTGTCACTTTGTAAGAGCGAGCAAAACACAAAACTTTGGGAAACTTTTACACTCACCACAGTGAAGTCCTCGGCTGAGCAGTTCTGTCCACTAAAATTACAGCTCATGAGCATCTCTTCTAACTGATGTCCTGTCCTGTTGAAAATGTCCTGCATGTCAGGAGCAGGATACATTAAATCAGTGGGTTTGTGCCCGTCCCTGTTTTTGGGGGGCAGACCTGTCAAGTTAGCCAGGTGGTAGATGTCAGCATCGGTGAGCGCTGAGAAGCGAAAGCGGTTTATGTTGCAGATGGTCACAGCGGGGAAAACCATCTCGGGGGTCGCCTCTTCATTCAGAGCTGTGACGTGAGGGTGCTCCAGGTAAGAGATGGCACACTTAGCTGCTTGGTACAGAAAGAGTGCCAGTGAAGTCAAAAAGGCAAGAGCCCAGAGAGTCTGCCGGATGCCCAGCCGACCAGAGACAAAGATATGGTTAATCCCATGAAGGGAGCAGGAGTTAGCAAACCCGGCCAGGTCCTTGGCCGGAGGTGTGCAGCTCTCCTCGATCAGGCTCTCCTTGTCCCCATCCTGCTTGCTTTTCTGCTTCTCATCCTCCTCTGCAAATTTGATTTTGCAAACAAATTCGATAGGCATGGGGGCAGCCAGGTCTGCGTTTTGGTTTTGTTTTTGATGACAGCTATAAGCCCTGGATCACTTCTCTCCCACTTCCTCGCCTTTTGTCGTCTGTGCAGGAAACAACTCCAAAAAGAAAAAGACGGGAGAGAGTTTGTTGCTGCTGCTGTCGCTGCTGCCTGTGCTGTGACTGATAGTGCTGCTGCTGCTTCTGCTGCCACGGCTCCTAGTGACTACAGCGCTGCTGCTGCTGTGCTGCTACTGCTCTGAACGCTTGTCTCACTACTTGATCAGCTCACACAGTCTCGCTTATCAGCAGTAATACAGCTGTCAAAAAAATAAATAAATAAAAAAAAAAATACCCTTGCACACAGCCTCAGACCCACAGATGAAAATGCAGCATTTTGAGTCGGGCTAAAATAAGAACAGGGCACTTAATAATTCACGAGAAGGTAACATTGTCATTATTTCCTCCTCACTGGCGCGAGTCGCAACTTTCCCCGGTCATCCCCATGCTTCCCCGCTGACAGACCACCTCCTGCTTAATCCACTTGTTTGGATGGTGCTTTCACTTCTCAACCTGAATAAAGTTGGTGTCAGAGGTTCTCCTGGCAAACATCTGGTGTTTGATGTGAATTGCAGAGGGTCACGGCATTTTCATGCCACACTGAATAAGGTCTCTAGAGAATGCCTAATTGAAACAATAATGAGCGGTGCAAGCAGTGGAATTGAGCACGAGCTAACCCCTGGCAATCAATCTTGTCTTTGCAACAAAAAAGTAAAAGACTATCGATCGAGCGAATGTGTCTGTCAGAGATTAAGCGAGGCAGTACAACGGTGTTTCCTTATCAGGAACTAATAGTAGCATCACAAGACTCCAGCACGAATTTGAATTAGTGAATGCATCCTGATCTGGACCCCGATGCTGCTAAAGACGTTGAAATCGAGTATCGATCTGCCTCCGTCCCTACCCTTTACAGTGCGTGTCTCAGTGCTGTTAATGGCCCTTTTCCAAGTTGCCAAACAAAATTATGCAAATGAAAGGCAGAAAAGTGAGAGCCCTAATGCATGTTATTCCCCTTTAAATGGAATTAGTCATGCGGGTCACATCACAAGGGGCTGGGACCTCTAGAGAAAAGGCATATTTAAAAGTGAATTCAACCGCTCTAAACACACGTGCGAAGTCAAGTCTGAAAGAGCACCAGAGACCAAAAGGAGCAAATAAGGGGACTTAAAAAAAAAAAAGAAAAGAAAAATGCCCTGCATTTTCTTAATCAGCTTAAAGAGGTCTTGTGATTCACATAAAATGTGAAAACCAACAGAAGAATCGTTTTTGACATAAGATTCTAGAAATAATCAAAATAAAATTGTAATCTGTTTGGCTGGTTATAAAAACAATGTTCCTCTTTAGACACTGAAAAAAAAAGAAGAATTTCCCAATTTTGCCATTTTCTCTCTTTATGTCTTGTTTTGTCATTTCAGATCTTTAGACATTTGTTTTTATTGTTGTGTTTTTCGGCTAGATAAACAGATATATGTAGAATATTGCTTTTACTTGATACAAGTTAAGCATCCACGGTTTAGCTATGCCTCTGGCAGGCACAGAGCCCTTCTAACCACAGAGTGTTTTATGTAGTCACTCCCAGAGGATGCTGGGGTTATTTACTGTCTCACAGAGGGAATGAAGGCTCACAGTCCACGCCATGACTAAATACCAAATGTGAATAAAAAACATGCAGACACATCTGGCACATGAAAACTATTCATGGAGTAGATGGCATTACATTTGTCATGATGTTTGTCAGAGTCAATTACACTCCAAACCCCAGGCCTGCTTTGTGTCTGATGCCCTAAAAATGAGATACAATGGATTAAATGTCACTGACCTTCAAGTTATTTTTGACACTATGAATAATGTCTCATTTTGCAACAACATCAGCAGGGGCTTTTTGTAGGGCACCACGGTCAAGTCATACACAAAGTGCTTTTTCTCTTTTTCAAATACAAGGTACAGTTGAGACAGAAAATGCTTCAAAATGGCTGTTGAAAATCGCTCTTTTTGGTCTGTTTATTGAGAAATGAAAGCAGTTTGCAGAGCTGTAAGATGTGGATACATGATGCCTTCCCTTAGAGAAAAGGCTGACAGCTTTATCATTTTGTCCAAAAAGCTCCATCTATTGGATGTCTCTGTACTCAGTGTTTGCTTTGATGTCAACTGAGTAACAGAGTGAGAAATGTCCAAATCATCAACTACAGTTTTAAGAAGATGGTTTTGGGCAGTCATTCCAATGATAACCAAAGAAAAAAAAACAATTAACTGATTGTATTTGCATATGAAAACTACAAATGTTTAAAGAAACAACATCTGGCATTACACTGAAAACTTTTGCACTTAAAAAATAAGTTTTTATATTTGCTTTAGACTCTCTATTCCAGGTACCGTGGTAGGTGGCCAGCTAAGGATCCAAATCAGGAATACAACGAATTAGGTGTTGGAGAGCATTTACCGCAACAATCAGTGATGGACTCAAAAACGACTGCATTGTTTGTAATACCGTTTTGATGATTGTGAAAATTGCGTATCGGAGTTGTTCTTTGCAATTTCCTGTTGTGCGGTTCACTTTTGCAAATGAACAGAACAAATCCACAGATGAAATGACAAAGTTTTCTTATTCCTGACTCACTTGTGTGCTCCCTAAATGGCTACACCCTTTTCTTGTTTATACTCACCCTGTGTATCTCAGGTCCACTCAGGAAAAACCATGGCTTCCATTCTTTGTGTATTATGTATATCAACATGAAGTAAAATGGGCTGAGTTTTATATAAAGACAAGCAGAGAACAGAGCATAGGGAGCTTCGTGGAATGGGTTTCCATGCCACTATAAAGCATGCCACTACTGGACTCCAGAGCAATGGAAATGTGTTACCTGGAGTGACAAAAAACGTTTCTCCATCTGCCAAACTGATGGACAAGTTTGGGTGCCTGGAGAGGGGTACTTGTCTTCTCTGTACTTGGCACTGTGCCAAGTGTAAAGTTTGGTGTAGGTGGGATTGTGGTGTGAGGCTATTTTTCAGTGAAGTTCCAGTGAAAGAAACTCTTAATGCTTCATCATACCAAGACATTTCGGGCAATTTCATACTCCCAACTTCGGGTAGCAGTTTGGGGATGGCCCCTTCCACTTCTACTGAGACTGCGCACCAGTGCACAAAGCAAGGTCCATAAAGACATGGACAAGCATGTTTGGTGTGGAAGAACTTGACTGGCCTGCACAGAGTCCTGACCTCAACCCAAACTGATACAATATGTGGGATAAGTTAGAACCACGACTGCAAGTCAGGCCTTCTCACCTATCATCAGTGTCTGACCATTCTGAAGGAATGGTTAAAAATTCCCATCAACATTCTCCTAAACCTCATGGAAAGTCTTCTTGGTGTGGATCATCAAAGTGCTTACTATTAACTGACACTGACGAGTGATGGACGAATGTCTTTAGAACCGTTTAGAGCATTTCACTCGACGTTAAAGTATATCACTGGCAAACTTTACATAAATGATGAAAGCATTTATTCTGCAGAAAAATGATTCTGACTAATGGGGGGGGGGGGGGGGGGGGGGGGGGGGGGGGGGGAAATGGTCAATTTTGTAAATCCTGGTCATACAGGCTTTACGATCGTGGCTCAAGAGTTGGGAGTTCGCCTTGTAATCGGAAGGTTGCCGGTTCAAGCCCCGGCTTGGACAGTCTCGGTCGTTGTGTCCTTGGGCAAGACACTTCACCCGTTGCCTACTGGTGGTGGTCAGAGGGCCCGGTGGCGCCAGTGTCCGGCAGCCTCGCCTCTGTCAGTGCGCCCCAGGGTGGCTGTGGCTACAATGTAGCTTGCCATCACCAGTGTGTGAATGTGTGTGTGAATGGGTGGATGACTGGATATGTAAAGCGCTTTGGGGTCCTTAGGGACTAGTAAAGCGCTATATAAATACAGGCCATTTACCATTTTACAGGATAATTATCTGTGGTATGCTCATTGACAAACCAATGCACAAGTGGTTTCACATTCACACTGAACTCTTCTCATCACATCATTTTTTTTCTAACCAAGATGGAAACAGTGATATCACGGTAGCTATGCTTACTTTTATACTGTCTATGCTACTTGGCTTGAAAAGCTCAAGCCAGTGTAAACGGGACATGGTCATGGTCAGAGTCAAACAGAATTAATCTTGCTTCCAGGGAGAACAGCCAACACTTCCTACTAGATGGCAGTAATTTAATAGATGGATGCAAACAAGCTAAACGGTTTATGACAAAATACTGTTTGAGATGCACGACAAAATACTGCTTTGCTTTAGGTTTTAATTAATGTCTGGTTGTAGATTTCACCAGACAAGTAGCACTTTGCTTACACTACAAACGTGTAGATACACTGTAGGAGCTGTAAAGTTTGGTTGAGAAACCAAACATTTACCTATGGAAAATTCTCCTTGACACATCCGCAAAGCCTAAACCAGCGCCAAATGTGAAGCCATGGTCGTTGTAAAGTTTTTTTTTTTACCATTCAAGATCGATTATTGCTAAATTGTGGTTTGAACCTCAACTTTCACCGCCTTAAAGCTAAACTACAGGCAATCTACAAGCTCAAAATTTACACTGGATAAGACTTAAAGACTTGGTTAAACTAAACCAAACAGTACCCACCTGTGTGAGCTGATGGTCTTGTATTCCCAGAAAGCTGTGGGGGAAAAGCAGAAAATTAAAAGTTTAGTCAATGATGGACTGAAAAGAATTTTTAAATTTAAAGTATCCAAATATGAGGATGCATAAAATGCACACGGTGTGTAAATTAAGGGAGAAACTAAAGGAAAAGTGAAGACATTTGCATTATTTTGATCTAGACTGCTGAATGTGAAACCTGCGGGACTGTTCAGTTCTTTTCAAGTTAAAAAGACACAGCGTTCACCCTGCGAGTGACCGCACTAATGTACTGTAATTTTTCCTCACTAGCTTTCCCAGGAGGTTGCAGTGTTCATTAAACTTTAAAGAGATCTTTCAAATCAGATGTATCTATCTCCTTGAGAGCATGAATGTTTTCAGCAAATTTCACTCAGTTCATTCATTTGGGAAAGTTCAGACTCACAAATGACTGTTTGATCGTAACTATGGTGAAGAGGATCTGCTGAAGTTCAAACCAAGTATCAGAAAGGTAAGAAAAGTTGCTTTGAATATGGCATTGTTGGTGGTGTAAGACAAACAAGATTTTAAATGGGTATAAATAGATGGGGCATTCTTTTCTCATTCTTTTAATAATAATTTTAAAAATAAAAATTTGAGTTTATTTAAATACCACTTATAAAAAAAAAAAAACAGCATGTTTCTCAAAAATACATGAACAATAGGCTTAGAAGAGGTAAAGTATAAAAAGGTGGATATCAATTAAAATAGGCCATGCAAGACTCAAGTGCAACATCTAAAATTATAAAGAGGCTACAAATGCCTGCATAATGAAGAGTAAATTGAAATTGACCTAAAATTTAAAAGTCAAAAAAACAAAATTGACATAAGCTAAGAATCTAAACGATATAGGGTCTATATTAAAATTTATAAGAAAGTCCTAT
The DNA here is from genome assembly GCF_057381845.1 of Rhamphochromis longiceps. Classification (NCBI taxonomy): domain Eukaryota; kingdom Metazoa; phylum Chordata; class Actinopteri; order Cichliformes; family Cichlidae; genus Rhamphochromis; species Rhamphochromis longiceps. Next base: position 29,654,772 of record NC_140572.1, read on the forward strand.
CAGTCTTTAACATCGATTTACAAGATGACAGTGAGTGTGAGCTGGAATTAAGGTGGACTATTCCACAACCAAGAAGTCCTAACAGGAAATATTCAATCACCTTTTGTTTTAAGGTGTGCAATGGGAACAGTTAACACGTTTCTGAGGATCGCAGGCTGCACAATATTAATGGACTTCAGTTCCAATATGGATGCCAGAGCCAGACTGTGAATGGCTTTAAAAGTAATGAATAAAATCTTAAAATCTATTTCAAAAGTAATGGACAGCCAGCGTGGAGTCAATGAAACTGATCTAATATGTTCACTTTTTTAAGAAGTCTATTTATCGATTTATGTCCCCTATAGCTGGGATAGGCTGCAGCCCCCCCCCCCCCCCCCCCGACGATCCTGCTAAGGATAGGTAGAAGAGGATGGATGGGATGGGATTATTGATACCTGTTACAAGGAGGGCCAGGTGATAAAAATAGCGCACATCCATTTCTTAATATTTTAATGGGAGCTAGTGCTGCGTGTCATCAGCATACAAGTGGAAGAAAATGTTATTTCTCAAGATCGACCTAATAAACCTATTTTGTCATTTTTCAACCATGTGACATTTTTTACTTCGCCCAAAATGGTTGAGTAAGGTCACGTGAAGCGCACATGGTAAAATATAGGCGGACCTTACTCTTTCTGTCTGTGTTCACATTGCAGTATTTTATGCCTTGTGCTACTGGGATACATGAATTTCTCCATAAAGCAAATTTTCTCTTCTTTACGAAAACAACTGTAGTTTGTCTCTAGCATGTGGTAACAATTTCAAGAGCACTTATAAAATGTTTCGTCTTAAAGGGTTTAAGAACAAAACATTAGATTTTCCATTAAACTGACAGACAGTTAATGCAAAGTGTATTTTTTTACTCTTGATTACCTTTGTTAAAAGCACTGTTTGCTAAAAAGACTTACATTCACTCGATCGCCTAATAATACAGTCGTTTCTTTAAATGTCGATGCATCATGGATATTGTGAATCGCCTGTATTTACTTTTCGTCAGGAAATGAAGACAAAGCACAGGTGCCGATTGTTATTATAGATCTATTCTGCTTATGCCTATGGCACAAGTATTTTTTCTCTCACTAAAACTGAATGAAATAAAAATCATTTTATGCACTGCAATGTGGAGCCAAAAGATATGCCTGTGCACTTTTTTGACATGTAATGTATTTTCTATTCAGATGAAGAGCACAAACAGCCTAGCTCTTAGACTTGCATGTGTGCGATTTGTATTTGATATATTAATGTGTTGATAACAAATAATGAAGACCCAGTGCAGCAGAGGCTGCTCCTACCTCAGCACCAAAACGGACAGGTATCTGTGGTCAACAGCAAAACCCTGCTCTGTGGAGCCAGCAGGGGAAATGTCATATTTGCATAAATGCCACAAAATATTGTATTTCTTCTTTTTTTATATCATTCATATTTGAAGATGTAGAATTGTAGAGGCCGCAGACAGCGGGTTGATATTTGTTCTGTTTTTCCTTGAGCAAACATCAGAGATCTCTGCTCAATGAGGGGGAAATTTAGATTGAACTGTTACAATCTAGGGAGGAAATACACTGAAGGGTACTTGAGTTAAGTTACTGAAGTCTGTCTCCACGAAGCTTCTCATTGTGATTTTTTTTTTACTGCATTCCCACCTGACATCTGATTTTAACCTGGACTCACCTTTTTTAAAGCCTCTGTTTTAAGGATATTCTGTATTATGCGCAACTTCTTTCATCTCTAGAACTGATGTAACATTTTCATTAAAAATCAATGTCATAGTTTTTGTAGTTTTACCTCTTCAGTCTATTTTGTGGGTAGAGCTTTATACACTGAACTCTATTCAGTATAATTATGTTGTGATGGAAATTTCCGCTGTTTCTGAGCCTTGGGGGCTTCAACTAAAAGCAACCAGTTTCAGTCTTGTTCACAAAAAATGTATTTTCAACACGACGTGCATAAACAAGCTATGATAAACAGCACTGCTCGTGCAAAAAGCCATCTTCATCACTGTGTGAGCAAAAAAAATAAGAGAGAAGTGCATCCTGAAAACCCATTTATATCTGACCCATGCAAAAATCACAAAAAGATCAGTGGTCATGACAGCCATTGTCAATGCAGACCTGCACAATTATATTTCAAAGGATGTTATATAGACAGTTTGACAAGTCCACCTGCTTTGGATGTTATCATCCTTTTGAGTGACTCGCATCATTTGTAATCACTCACATAGATAGTGGCTAGTAGGTGCCCTCCTGCACCTACCTCCCTAAAGATGTGTTATCATTCACTCTAATCCCTGATAAACAGAAAGAAACAGAGATTATGTAAGAGGCGCCTAGAAGTTGCTGGAATTATCCTAGAAATGTATAAAAACCTGAGCTTCGTAACGTGTTATGTTGTCAAAGGCCAAAGCACAATCTTTTACAAACCCTAACAAAACGCTTTCACAAGCAAGTCTCACAACAATAGCTGGTTACTTTGAAGCCCTAATGTAAATGAATAGGGAGAGAGACATTATTTTAGTTGTAGTGCTATAAAAACCACATCTATTCAAACATTAGAAAAATCCCATATAAACCACCTCTTTCTCTCTAATACTTCTACTATGCATGCAGGTATGAACCTCTATTGTTCAGTGTAGTTGTCAATGCAGCATGACTGGTTAAAATTTCCTGTTTTGACTGATGATCAGAGATGGGCAGTAACGCGTTACTGTAATCCGATAACTTTTTTCAAGTAACGAATAAAGTAAGGGATTACTATTGCAAAAACGGTAATTAGATTACCGTTACTTTCCCGTAGGAACGCTGCGTTACGGCGTTACTAAAACCGTGATTTTTTTGCAAGAATGTCTCATGACAGTGACGTAAGCGACAACAGCTGTGTGCAGATCAACAATGGATAATATATCAAGTGCGAGAGAGTATGAGCGTGCAGCGTTTAAAGCGTGGAAGTACTGACCTTATTTTGAGTTTGATTCCATAAAAAGTGACAAAAACATTAGCATCCATTGTGCGTGGGAAGAAAACTTCTTTTTACAGTGAAAAAAACCCTAAACTTCCAAGCAAGCACCGAGTGCGCTATGAGTAATGGGAAATTCACAGAGAAACTCGCGGATTCTTCCACTGACCGCTGCGGCACACCTGCACCAGGGTAAACCTCCGCCTACCCTGCTCCTGCTTTACAGGTGAAAATAGAGCAACAGGACCGCTAGTCTGTGACTTTATTTATTTTCTGCTGTGTTTTACTTGCATCTATTTGAAAGAGTGAGTGTAAACACACACAAAAAAACATTTTATGTGCTGGAATGTGCAGAAAATAGGTTTAAATGTTAAACTAATTTTTTCAAGTCAGAGAATGTTGCATATAATTAAATTTTTGCTTGACGCATAAAGTTAAAAGATTAAAACTAATAAAACAAGTTTTAAAAAGATACTTTTCCATTTGATTACATTTTGTATGATGGATTATGCAGAAAAAGTAGAATTGGCCTGACAGATCTATCGCTTTATTACCTATTCAGGTTGTAAATCGTATTTTTAAAAAGTAGCTAAGTAACTAAGTAACTAATTACTTTTGAAAATAAGTAATCAGTAAAGTAACGGGATTACTTTTTTGGGTAAGTAATCAGTAATTAGTTACTGATTACTTTTTTCAAGTAACTTGACCAACACTGCTGATGATTGGCTCTTTGGGGGCAGTGCTATGTCTATTCCTGATATAATGTTACTGCCATAACCAAATATTTGCGGTGCCTGAAAATAACTGAGCAAACAGTGTGTCGAAACAAAACTTGGATTCAAAAATGTGTCTGCTAGTTCATTTTTCTTTAACATGTTTTTCAGTTTTTGGTTGCAGAGTTGTTGGATATAGGAAAAAAAATAGGCATAGATGTATATATTAAAAAAATGAAACGGTGCTATTACACGATGCGTGGCAGAATACAGTAATGGCAAAGTAAAGACCTTCCATCCTATTTGTAATAGATCTTATGCTCAAGTTTAGCAGATAAAACTGATAAAATTGCTATTCCTCCTGTCCCCTTAAGCAGACTTCAATTTCTCTTTTAAAACTCTGGGGCCAACATAGCCACCTTAAAATGAGGTAACAGTCATTTAACTGGATAACAACATTGAAAATGGGGTACTAGCAACAGCCATTTCAAGGAAGCTACAACATCTGCAGCATCTGTTGTGTTACATTAATATTTTTCTTCAGGTTTAACATGAATTTCCCATGCACTGCTAAAATGGCAGCATGTAGAGCATCACAGCAGTAAAGGACTGTGACCACCGTAGAGCTGCATTACTCTAGAAACAAAAAAAAGCTCTGCCCCCTTTCCCATACCTGCACTAAACTGGATTTTTTTAAAATATATATATATACATAAAACTACTTAAAATAAGGTAGCAGTTATCAGCGTTTAATAGTTTGTGTGGAAAACTGAATATAAATAATAATGAGTGTGCTTTTCTTCTATACATGAATGTAATGATGTTTGCAGAAGGAGGGAAATGGAGGAGTTTTTTTTTTTCTTGCCGCTGTAGCAAATCTCACTATTTGATCATGCATCGGTGCATTGGCAGAATTCCTGGTACAATGGTTCTTTATGTTTTCCCGGGAATGTCATGTTCATGTGGTAAGTCATGGATGGCATGTCTATTTATTTATTTTTATGTGTAAATACTGAAAGTTGAGAAGCAACGGTAAATGCGACTGACAGCAATCATTCAGCTGATTACACAGGCAGCACCAGCTGCAACTCTGCAAACAGTACAATTAATTGACAAGAACACAAAATCAGCTCTGCAGATCTACTCCTCCTCTACTTAAACAAATTTGGGGAGTTTTTTTAACCATAGTTTTAAGGTTTGTGCCATCAACTGGGTTTGAATATAAATCATACTGAAAATGTTTGTGCCTCACATAGTTTGCACATCACTGCACTTGTAATATTTATTTAGCCAACTGGTCGGGTTTTGAGCCTTAGAAATGTTTATTTGATGGGTTGGTTCAATTCAAAACTATTCCGCTGCAGTGTAGGGAGTGCACACAGATGCTGAGCTTTGCAGTGGTGATGCTGGTGTGGAAAACTTGAAATGTGCAGAAAATTATAAATGCCTCTGGATTACAATTAACATTAGTAACTGTATGTACTGCAGACAAGTTCAGCTTTACTTTTTTTTTTTTTTTTTTTTTTTTTTTTTTTTTTATATACAGATTTATACAGGTGTGTTTTAAACAGTTATGATACTTGATAGAACAAGAGGCATGTTGCAGCTAAGAAAAAAAATATTATTTTCCATCATTGCCCCTCCGTGTTTTTAAGAGGTAGGACAGATCCATTATAGCAAACAGAGTTCAGTCAATCTCCAGACGGTGTGAAGACTATTTTTGACACCGCTTGACATGACCTACTAATAAAACTATGACTCATGAGTTGTGCTTCTGTTTTGCATCTGCCTTCTAGGCAGCTGTAGCAGCACTGATGCCTCACAGAAAGAGAGTCCTGGGTCCCCAGGTGTCGCACAGTGGCTGCTCATTGGTCCTACTTCATACAGGTAAAAGCAGAGAATAAATTTCCCTGAAGGCATTAAAGAGTATTTAATCTTATTCTATGACTTGTCCTTTATATGGACAGATATTTATATAGTTGTGTTTATTTTATTAGGATTTTCTTACTTTGCTTTTGTTTTGCTTCATGCCATAAACAGTCTTAACAGAATGTGCAACCACCAATTTTGCTTTGGTTAATTCATTTTGCAACTGATTATTTTCTATAAATTCCAGGTCAAGATACCGGCTTTTTAACTTGCTGTCTGTATGCTTGTTTTATTATAAAAGGTTAAGGTGGTTAACACAAGCAGCTTTGCAAGCCACCGATATTTACACTGAGCAAAAGTCCCAAAGCAGATCAAGCAAAACATCCTCCCAGTTAAGAGAATGTAAAAGAGGAAGGCCGTGGATTTTGTTTAAATTGCAGGATTAGGTTTGCCATGACTGCTTGCACAGTGATGTAAAATTATCTGAGCAAAGCATATTGTGATCCTTCGAAATTCTGTTCATTTGTTCATTTTGGTTTAGGCGGATTTCACTGTGCATCTGCAAAAGAAAATTTGGAGCCATTTACTCACCACTTCATTACAAATTCAGAACACTTGAGTTTTACTGTACCTTTCATCTCTGAAAATGCTGAAATGACTGGTGTAGCTTGCTAGGTAACATATCAGCTTGCATTAATGCTGAGATTGGACATGGTGTGGTTCAGTAGCTTAGTTCAGCCTTTGCGAGCACAAATTCTGCTACCATGTAATAATAGTAGATGAAAGTCAGAGGTTTCACTGCCTAATGAGAGCTCTCATTATTAAGGTTGTACTATCTACTGAAGGACCATATGGGTACTCATATTTCTGTATATGTAAGAACACACTGCCCAAAGGGAAGGGGAAAATATGGGAAGCTTGTGCAGTGGACTGAGGAATTGCCATGCTTTGCACATGAGTGCAAGGAGCAGGGTTCAGTGATCTTTTTTATAGCCCTGAGGATCACTTCTCTTCAACTACAAACAGATTGCTGTTCTATGCGGCAATGCAACACAATGCTCAAAGACACCCTCAATAGTTATGTGCCCACAAAAAGGGAAAGAAGTTAAACATTCAGTTCAACCACACTGTCATTTGCAATAGTGTCTCCACTGAGTTGAATGTACCAACTTGTTATATTCCTGGCACTAAATATACAACAGCGCTTTCTTCTAAATGATTGACAACTGTTCCCTTGACAACAATAAATACACAAGTAAAAGTAGTTTATTTCAACAGTAAATACAAAAAAGACAGCCTTTGTCAAAGGGCACCAAGTAATCGACTTGCAAAATAGCAGGGAGCTACCTTCATAACTGAAGGTCATGGCAGCAAAACAGGTAACTGAGGCGAGTCTCCGCCTCCTGCTTCTAAAGTGCATTTGTTAGTTCTCTAAACTGACCCCAGCATAAAAAATGAAAGAAATCCTCTTTCCTATAAGCAAATAAAAAAATAAAAAAATAAATTCAAATTGTATTTGTCACGTACACAGTCATACACAGTACGATATGTAGTGAAATGCTTGGACAACTGCTCGTGACCTAAAGAGAACAAAAAAGGAAAAGGCTATGAATAAGATAGGAAATAAATATGAAAAATTAAAAAGGGTAAATTTAACTAGGAAGGAATAAAATATAAATTAAGGTTAAAAATGAAATAACTGTACAACACAAATTAGAATGAAGGGTAAATTTAACTGGGAAGAATAAGATAAAGATACATATATAAATTAAAGTTGAAAATAAAATAACTGTACAACAAAATACACAATACACAATATAGAACTATATAAGAATGTATGAAGAAATCTAAATATAAATAAATATATACACAATAACAGCAGCTGTACAAGTATTAACCGGAAATGAAGAATATAGTGACCAGTGTTGTGCAAAACCAAAGTCCAGAAAGTCCAGTGTGTGTGTAAGAACCATATGTGTGGGTCAGTACTGTGTGGTGGTGTGATTGAGAGACCGTATCGCCTGCGGGAAGAAGCTCCTCCTCAGTCTCTCCGTGTTGGTCTTCAGGGAGCGGAATCGCTTTCCTGACCTCAACAGAGAGAACAGTCTGTTGTTGGGATGGCTGAGGTCCTTCACGATCTTCCTGGCCTTGGTCCAGCACCGCCTGCTGTAGATTGAGTGCAGGTCAGGGAGCTCGGAGCGGATGGTGCGCTCAGCTGACCGCACAACCCTCTGTAGAGCCCTCTGTGGAAGCAAGTGGAACAAAAGCTAAATGTCACCACTGAATCTTTTCTGACTGACAAACCAACGATGCGAAACATCTACAATATATGAAGTTTATCGTAAATAATAAATGAACTTACTTCCCAACAGCCTGTTAAGAAAAGCACACTAACACACACTTTTCAAAGTTTATGGTGTCAGATTTCTTGAGTCACAGTGGCAAAATGAGGAGATAGAGCTGGGAGAGAACACAACCGGCGCTATAGCTAATTTAGTTGGTTGTAAATGAGAACAAACCTAGAAAGACAATTAGACAAGATGTAGGGTTCCTATGGTCTTGGAGTCAGAGAGGAGCTTGCTTGTTTTTTACTTTACTATTCTTTTTGAAACTTAAAAAATAACAGGAGGTTTTATCTAAGTAATTTATGTATACCAAGTATAGATCTCGCTGGTTCTATCCAAACTAAAACCATAATCACATAGCAGCTTTCAAACTTCCTAATTAACATGTCCCATGTGTTTAATGCATCCACTAACAGAAATGCAAAAAGGCAGCAGGTGGCCACAGTGACTGTGTAGCCTTATCAATCGTCTCAACAAATAACAAGTGTATATCTAACAATACTAAACTACTTGTTCTGAGTCGGCACAGTTCTGAAAAAAGAAATTCTTTGGTCAGTAGTGTTTATTGATGACGTGACTGCTGATAGAAGTATCAGGATGTATTCTGTACAGGGTTATACTCTCTGCTCAGAGACAGCCAAATGGTCAGATGGCATTTCACATTACAAATGACCCAAAAGCATACCGCAAGGGAACCTAAGAGCTTCTCAAGGCATAAAACATTGGATATTGTTTGATGGCCAATTGAGTTACCTGATCGCAACCCAAAGGAGGATGCTTTTTAGGTATTAAAGATAAAACAAGCCAACGAACAAACAGCAATTGAAGGTGGCTGCAGTAAGGGTCTAGCAGAGCATCTGAAGGGAGGAAATGTTAGATGAGATCCACTGGTTCTTTAGATAGTCAATGACTGCAAATAAGTTTCATCAGTGTGCAACAATAATTCTATTTCAAATGATATTAGTTTCTCAAACAGACTGCTGTGTGAATGGACGGTTTGTCTGCTTTTGAGCCTCTGAGAACTTTAATTTTATTGTTTGTAGCTTGCAGGGAAAACTACAAAATAAAATGTGTTATTGTCCAAATACAAGCTGTATATGTGCTTGCCTAAAGTTATAGTCTTTAAGCGATATAATATTTTGTTCCACTGCTGTGCAGATGACTCACATTTTAATATGCTTTGGAGAAGGTAAAGCCATGACCTATCTGAAGGCCTTATTGGACTGCCTGGAGGACATCACAACCTGGATGGTACAAAACATGCCTAATCTCAATTAACAGATGTGTTGTTTCGACCCCCTAACCTCTACGCCATCCTAACTGATGACATTGACCCCTAGGGTTATGAAAAGCCTTGGTTTTACAAAGAAAAACAAACTGTAGGACATTTGTGAAAATACTGATACTTGATAAACAAATAACTGCATTTGAAAGCGCCAGTTTCTTTTAACGTATCTTTTTTAAAGGTTAAGCTTTTTGTGTTCTTGAGCCTTTTATTTTATCTTAGCTTGACTACCCCAACACAGACACTACGGGCTTTACACAGTCAGTCTGCTTTCTCACCCATAAGTGATCTAAAATGCTGTCGCTCAGTGCCTAACAGGCTCATTTCACATGAGCTTCTCCACATTGGCTCACTGGTTTTATTTTTTAAGTCAATGAATGGGATAGCACCCACTCCCACACCTCTTTGATCTTTTAACGTTGCACACTTCCACAAGATCACTGAGGTCTGTCAACCAGATGCCCCTCGCCGTTCTAAGGTCCAGGCCTAGGCTGGAATTATGCTCGCTTACAAACACAGACGCGGACAGCTGCTGTGGATGAGTAGCTGTTCCTACTGTATTATTTTCAATTAGAATCTGTCTGAAGGACGCATGGGGAGCTGGTGCATTGTGTCTCATGGACAAGTCCAAAACATGGTGCCTCATGTTTGCCCTCTGAGGATAAAATTTGCATCACTCGTGCCCAAGAGCTCATGTCCGTACACTCAGACATGGAAACACTGGTGTAAAGCAACTACGGCACAGATCAGAGCCTCACCAACACTGCACTTTAAAAAAAAAAAAAAGAAAACGTATTTGAAAACTTAATTTGATTTTAATTTGGTCTGTAAATCAGGCTGACTTTGAATATTTATCTTGTACTTTAAGTTTTTTTGTCTTTTTTAATCAACACATGTAGGATTATGAAACATTATGGCTTCTTTTCTAGTGCTTAGGAATAACTATAATAAAAGATAACTGTGGCTTCCTCCCTTTTCTTTTTGGTTGTACCACACTTTGATCAGCCTTTAAGTGTGCTTATTAGTACATGGTCTTGACTAAACTGAGTGAGTCTAAATAATTACAATCATCTACCTGTTAGCATCTGATATCTTGATGCTGAGCTGGGAACCTCATTATTGGCCAGATGCTGACTTGTTATTCTATGCACATCTTGTCAGCGCAGCACAGATGGGATGGGGGGGACAGGATGGGTAGCCTGGGAGGTACCACCGACCCCCTTCCCTTCCCCATCAGCTGCACCAACAACATGCCACATGCTTCACGGGTCCGACCCATCCTCTCCTCTGACAGAAGCTCACCTGCCCTCCAGCCCCTCAGAACAACAGCGTGAGCTTTGCCTGCCACCTGTGTTGAACAGCCTGAGCTACTGGGTCGCTGAAGCCTGAACAAATTCTCTGCTCGCCACTGGGAGACTTCCTGTTCATTAGGGATCTGACATTTTATTAACCATGGCATAAATATCTATTATTGGAAAAAGACTGCAAGGGGAAAAAAGGGCTGATGGTGCAAAGTAGTATCATATATATTTAAAATAAGCTCATTTAATGATATATTTGATTGAATAATAGTGATAAACTGGTGTTTGTCCACTGAAGGAAACATAACAGAGCTTTTGGTAGTTCAGGCAGGCACAGAAGTTGTTTTATAATCACGTTACACTCTCCAGTCATGCATGTCCGTGACCTCTCTCGCTTTCTCTCCACTTCCTCTGCATCCTTTTGTATTATCATTTAATGCGTTTGTTCATGTTCATTAAATGTTGTGTGCTTGAGGGTTTAGGGACAGTCTGTGCATTTTCCCAAATGCTATTTCAGTGCTGTTTAGATCATAGGTCTACTGAGTAACTCACAAAGTATTTTAAAAAGAAATAATATTCAAAGTTAAATCAAACTGGTCATATTTCCATCTCGGAAATAAATGTTGCATCATTGCATATATAATTTGTACATACAGCGCGCTCGCTGTCGTGAACGAGCCGCGCGAGGTTTTTGTGGCACCCCGATGGAGCTCTCGCAGACTAAAATGCTTCAGCTGCTCTTCAAACAGCCTTAGGCATCATATGGTCATTTCTAATTATTTATTTATATATTTTTCAGAGCGAAAACCTGAAATTGTTTACTGTCAGCTCTGCAGAGCAGCCTCATTCACTGCCCCGCTGAAACCTGAACAAATTCATTGCTTGCCACTTGGAGACGGTTTGATTTTGTGTTCATTACGTTTCTGAGATTTTCTAAACAAATGGAATAAATACACTAAGTAAAACATCCGCATGTAGTCAGAATGTCTAATGCAACACAAATTAGTTTCCCCAAGTGATGAATACTAATGTTATGTTGACAGGTTAGATTGTCATGTTTTGGTTAAGGCCTGTTTTTGTGAAATGGAAAACTGCTTATCTGAATGCTTTAAATTTTTCCATCCACAGAATGCAAATTATTCCAATAAAACGAGAGACAGAAAGCAAAAACATTCCTCCATCAACAATATAATATGTTAGCTTTCAAGCTGTGCCGGGATTTATTTAAATAGTTCTTCTTTCTACTACCTTGTCTGCCTCTTGCTTTTGGAAAAGGTGAAGCTGTAGGCTATAAAGAGGGTGTGATACTTAGACAGAAGATGAAAGCACACTGGGCCTAGACAGCCGATTCCCAGAGGGCAGTCCTGACGCAAGACATTAGAACCCAAATAAATCATGTAATGTTGCTGTATCATCCCTCTCTTGATCAATCTCACCTGATCAATATATCAGTCTTCAGGCACAATATCTGAGCGACAGTACAGCCGGCAACTGGTCATTAGCATCAGGTGAATAATTGGCTGACAAAAAGCTTGGTGGGGGTTACGCTGTTATATCAAGGGCAACAAGGGGTGAAAAGCAAAACACACTAATAACAAAACTTGCTGTTACAAATAGAGATGGGCCATTTTACTCCATTTGGTCTGTGCATCAGCCCTGTGCAAACTTTAGAGAAGGTTGCTGTGTATTATTTGTTTGAATAATACACTACTCGAGGTCAGTTGTTAATAACAAAATGTGGCCATTCACAGCATGATGTTCAGTTATCTGACAACACCCCATATTGTTCGGGCAGGTTATGAATGCGCGTCGATTCTTATTTTGTTCTGCGGAGCAAAGATAAAGAAAGCAATAATCCTGTGTATTAAAAGTATTGCTGTGGCTCCTTCAGTTCATCAAAGCACTCTGTGAAATAACAACACACTGTGCTACTAGTTGCCCATTAATTCATGTCACACTTGCTCACAGCAGGAACAAAGAGTCTCACTCTGAAATCTTATTTTCTTATTTTGCTCATTAGGGAACATTTTAACTTTACGGTGAATCGTTTTGCTTTTTACTGAACACATTGGCACACTGCTCAATTCGGGGGCTTTATACTTTTTAAAAGGCAATACTCTAAGAGGGTTTACTTTGTTTGTTTGTTTGTTTCCCCAATGACATCTTAAATTGTCATCAGTAATTTGTTCCTATTGCTCTTCGGAGAAGATATTTTGACAAGTCACAGTAGAAAATCCCAGGTTAATAACATCAGTATGGGAAGAATTCCATTTAGCTACTTCAGTTTTAGATTCTGTTATTGTTAATGCAAGGTCACTGGCATACTTGGGCAGAACAGAGCCATCACTGATCAAATTAGTAACACCCATGAGTGTTTACAACTGTGAAAGTGGCCTATGACCTTTTTGTTCCAAAAAGTAAAAGTTCAACAATGCCTGGTTGTTTACAGAGCAAGAACTTTCTATTTTGTAAAGGCAAACTTTTACCTTTAGCATGGATGGATTATATTTTAGCCACTGTTGAACTGACATGCATAACGGACTACAGGCATGGAGGAGCAAATCCCGATACATGACTATGGAAAATGGCATAAAATATGTATTCTTGAGTAAAGGTTTCCGTTATCCATGGAAGTGTTGTTTACAGAGCCTGAAACCCTAAAAGCAACTATGAGGGGACGCAGACTCTACAGGCTCAGTTAGCATATTCATGTAAAATCTCATGACAGTACAATTACAAAATAATATAAAAAGACTGAACATATAGCATGGTGGTTAGCACTGTTGCCGCACAGCAAGAAGGTCCTGAGTTCAATTCCAACATCAGGCCGGGGTCTTTCTGTGTGGAGTTTACATGTTCTCCCCGTGTTTGCTTGGGTTCCCTCCGGGTACTCCAGCTTCCTCCCACCGTCCAAAGACATGCAGCTTGAGGGGATAGGTTAATTGGATAATCCAAATTGTCACTAGGTATGAATGTGAGTGTGAATGGTTGTCTGTCCCTGTGTGTTGGCCCTGCGACAGACTGGCGACCTGTCCAGGGTGTACCCCGCCTCTCGCCCTATGACAGCTGTGATAGGCTCCAGCGCCCCCCGTGACCCTGAAAAGGATAAGCGGAAGCGAATGGATGGATGGACTGAACATATATAGGTTGTTTGTAAGGGTTGCTAGGAGACAGCCTCTTCTCTCTAAAAGCAGCAGCACAGCTTAGGTTTGCAAAGTTGCATCTCAACAAACCACAAGACCTCTGGAACAATGTCCTTTGGACAGATGAGACCAGAGTGGATACGTTTTCCTAAAATACGCAGTAGCACATTTTGGTTTTCACCAAAAAACAAATTTTGCCAGTCAAAGTCCAGATCTCAACCCAGTAGAAATTCTGTGGTGGGACCTTACAAATGCCTGCAAACCTCAACGCACTGAAGCAATGTTGTAAAAAGAGTGGGCCTAACCTGTTCCCCCAACAATGATAAAGTCATACAGAAAACGAGTACTTCAAGTTATTGCTGCTAAAGGTGGTTCTGTAAGCTCCTAAATCATGGTGTGGTCTTTAAAACTTTTCCTTCTACACACATTTCTACATTTTGGCCAAGATTTTGTTAAATAATAGCTATGTGTAATATGTCATGTGTTGTTCATCTAAGAATGTATAATGTCCTGTATATGTACAACCTTAGAACTGAATGAGTGTGTGCTAGCTTATTGACATGACTGTATGTCTGCTGACCATTTGGTCAGATCAGACAACCAAAGCTACTTTGCTAAGTTTTTTTTGGGTTGTTGTTGTTATTTGGGGGAGGTGGGGGGGGCATCACAATGTTGAAAATTTTTGCTAAAGGTTATGCTAAAACTTGATGTCAAGATGTCCTGACAGAGTGTCCGTAAGTGTTGACCAAAGGCCTTTGCTCTTAAAGGTCATTAGAGAGGGTTAAACCCCCCGTAAAGTCCGTGGGATGAGGGAAAGAAATCTAAAAGTACTCCGGAGAATAAAAGAAGACAGCAGAGTTTTATTATTGAATTACTGAGAGAGCTTCGAAAATGCTTCTAAAACTAACAAATCAAAAATACTGGTCAAACGAGGGTCATACTTTGCCCCAAACACGCTGCCCTGAACTACACTGGCCCTAGCCATCTCATGTGCCTCAACTATATGTACCCCCCAGGCTATTGACTGAGTCGAGTCAGATTTGGTCAAACCACCAACCCCACAGGAAGAAGAGTAGTACCTGAGAAAACACAGGAGGGATAGAAGAACCACACACGCCCACACAACAGCCCAAAGTAGTTAAATAGAGCTATATCAGAAACTGAGGCCATGTTACATAACCACAGCAGCCCACTGACCATCGAGCTTCTCCATCAAAGAATATGCCTCTAAGAGCTCACATTAGGGTTATTTCTTTTTAAACAAATCCAGTTTAAATTCCTACTTTAAGAAGATACATCTGTGTAGCTCAGTAAAGACGTGAATGTAGTATACACAAATTACAAGTACAGCCTTGTTGCCAAGAATAAAAGATTGATTTCCAATAAAGCAATTGAGAAAGAAAGAAAGAAAAAAGCACACAGTAAGAACAAATGGGTGGACAAAAACACAATGTTCATGCATTCAAAGACCTTAGCAACATTGCTGACAGTGTGATTATATTGTTGCCTTAACAGTGATATTATTAAGTCCATTATACAGTTAGAAAAAAAAAAAAAACAGAGTTATTTAAATAAAATAGGAGTGTTTCTTATTGAAAGAGCCCTTACTTGTTTTCTTAAAAGACACATTTCTCCTCATGAATTGAAACCCTTATTATTGTTATAGCATTCGCTTTATTCCCCTCCCATAACCCTGACCCTTATAAATTATAATTAATAGTAAGTATTCCTGAAATAGATTAAGAGTCGACACTGCAGTATCTAGTTTAATCATCAGTTACAGCTCATACAAGACTCAGTCCAGTCTATCACCCTGAACCTAAACACAACGCACTTTTTGCTGCAACGTGTTCACACAGAAAGTAAAGCAGAAGTTTTAAAAGGTGCACAATTATATTCGTGAAATGAGCAAAAACATATTAGATTTAATGTGAACGGAAGAAACTTAGCACATATCCTGGAAGCACTTGCAGTCTCTAAATGCAGGGAGACAAAAGCAAAGAACAGCACTCGATTAAAAAAAAACCCCCAAACAAACAGCTGGAATCCCTGCTAAGTTCAGTCTCGGGTGTCACGTCGCTTCTTCCGGCTCATGTATTCTGCAAAAACTGACACAGTCTGACAAACCGAAGATTCTCTGTGGTTTTTATTTATTTATTTTTTGTAGTATCCACCTAATGATGCATAGTGATGGATGCTGATCTGGGATAATTAGTAAGCAAAGTAGCTGGAGGGATTTTATTTCAATATTTTGCTCAGCTGTTTGGCTCAGTTTGTGTGTTCTGCCTTGCTGACATTTACTCCAACAGGATTTAGCCACGCAGTCGGACTGAAAGTCGTCATTCCAGCATGATAAATAAACAGCTGCAGGCCGATAGGCTCAGCTTAATATTCAATTTAGCAGCACCGAAATCCAGCCTTTTATGGCTGATAATCAAGATAATTTATATTTGAATGTTTAATGTACATTTTAAAGAAGTCATTAATCAACAGTTTGATATTTGTAGGTTAATAATGAAAGAAGACTATATTGCACAAGTACAGCTACTTGGTTTAGTGTTTGCTTATACTGATAAAATTCCCACAAAATTCTTATAAAGAACGATTTGTGGACACAGGAGTAAATTGATCAAATAGTACATCACTAATTTGGTGGATTTGCCTTGTTATTTTAATTCAACTGCAGAAGGTAACAAAAACTTGTTCGATGGAGAACTGTGTAAGTGGTTGGCAGCATTTACTCGTGCTTCCAGTGAACGATGAAATGAGAAAATGGCGTTAGAAGCTCAAGAGCGTGGCGTTACTCGTTTCACCAGAGTAACCCACGCTATTGCAAGAGTATTGTGACGTGCATACACTGCACATGGTTGAGTGCAAATGGTATATTACAATAAAAAGTATATGCCACAGCTACGTAAACAACGACCCAGCTTGTTGGCATGGCTATGGCCACTATGAGCAATACTGCTGAAGACAGTCCATACAAAGATTTGAAGGAGCTGATGAATGAGTTCACACCAGAGTCTGACAGAAGAAATAGAAAGTTTCAGTCTGAATGTCACTGAAAATATCTTCAAGTGATTGATGATAACAAGAAATTATTGACAGGGTAAGACAGTGAACCAAGAGTTCAGAGCTGTTTTACAGCCGATCTATCACGAGTTGCCCTGATTTATGACAAATTGTACGCATTTATGAACACAGACGTATTTATCATACACAACGACTTCGTCTTTCTATGAAGACGTGTATTTCAGCACTTCAGTTTTAAATCAAAGGCATTTCAGTAGGAGAAATGTTAATTCTTAAATGGGCTTTTATTGTGAGACATTTGCTGGTAAAAACATTTTTCCCTGCCTGTATTAGAAGATTGACTGTTTGTTTATGTCAGCCATGACCCAGGCATTATTAGAGACTCGGCTTTTAATTCACTACTGCCTTTATTTGAGGAAACACATATTCATATATATATCTTTTTTCTTTTTTCCTTTCTCAAATTGACATTAGCACTACAAAAGAGTCAACTATTAGGAGGTAAGTGGGCATAAAAAGATAAAATTCAAGGGGACTCTCTCTTTGACTAGCAGGTCAGAAAAAAAAAAAAGATTTTCTCACCTAAACAAGGCTGACTTTAAATCAAGGAAAGACACTACAGTTTAATCCAGGAGGTATTTTCGCTATGAATTAATGGTAGGTCTTTTGATGGACTGCTGCACTAATAAGATCAGCACAATGCATAATGGCATGTGACCTTTTGCTGTACTTCTGGATTCACCTCCAGATTGGAACATTTAGCTGTGGCTGTGGCCAATTATTTCACAGGTACCTCCTGTTGTGCAGGATAATAACACTTAATTAGCCGGAGAATGCAGGGCGGGCTCTCTCTTTTGCCCCCTCGTCTCCCACTCGCTCTGTCTGTCTGTTGGAACGCAGCTCTCCAACAGGGTTTGCAGTGAGAGTCAATCATGCCCACTCTACTGCCTCAACACTCAGCTGCACAGCGAGGGGTCGTGGGCCTGTGCAGTCTGGCCTGGCCATAATCAGGGTATTCACAGGTATCATGCTTTCAAGGGATGGTGAGGTCAGACCAGCTGTGGGCAGGAGGGAGGGATGAGGGTCCATCTGCCTCTATAGCCCCAAGGCTCCTCTGATTATCATCTTTATCATCCAGCAGGGAAGAAAAGTAGGAGGAAAGATTAGCCAGCAGCCACAGAAATATGTTGTATGAAATCTGTTCCAGAAAACTGTGCAAACTAAGGTCATAATCAAGATAATGGACCAAAGCGGGTTGAAAATTAGTCTTCAGTGGGAGTAAAAGGAGAAGTAAAGGATCGTAGACAAATGCTGACCGATTTGAATGCACGGGATAAACCAAAATCCTGTCAACCGATGAGCATGTTAAGGCCACAACTAGGGATGGGTATCGTTTAGGTTTTATCCGATACCGGTGCCAAATCGGTACTTTTGAAACGGTGCCGGTGCTCAAACGGTGCTCAAACCGGTGCTTAAAGAATGGAGAACACAAAATTGGTCCAAAAACCTCTCATGTTCAGCTGGTTTTTTGTAAAAAGATAACAATGTTAGCCTTTTCTGCAGCTATGGGGCATATATGGTATCACTCTTGGCTGGAAGCAGTGCTTAATCAATGGAAAAAAAACACAAACTTTGTCCAAAACCTCTCATTCTAACTGTTTTCCACTTTTTCCACACACGAACAACATTAAGCTACTCACGCAGAGAAGAACGGCTGCTGCTGCATCATCATCCTCATCATTTCTGCTACACTGGCAGGGCTAGGGGCCAGGACTCTCCTCTTCGGGGTTTTTGGGGGATGTTGCTAACTCCGGGTCAGATAACAGGCAACCCACGCACAGTAGATGTGCTCGGTGTGAGGTCTCGCAGCAAGCTATCATATGGCGCATTTCTGGGCTTTTAAAAAAAACGCTATGCGTCGCCAGCTGTTTAATCGGATTCTTGGTGTTACCTCCTTTGACAGTATCACAGTATCAGCTTAAAGCACTTGTTGCAGGCTGCTGAGTTTGCATATTTTGCTGTGAAGTACAGCCAGACTTTTGACCGCTTCGCCTTGGGCATTTTTAATCTGTAGCTCTGCTCTAAAAGAACGCACGTACCTGGACCCGCCTACTATCCTCGGAAACGTAAAATTATTGGCTAGAAGTGTATCACAGCTCAGGAAAAAAAAGCACCGAAATAAAGCACCGAAATGTGCGCTGCTTTTCGGTCTGGTTACTACCGTTTATGTCAGAACCGGTGCCATCATGGCACCGGACACCGGTACCCATCCCTAGCCACAACCCTCAGGTAAACAAACATCTAAAACAGCCATTGATGAGATTTAAAAGTAACCACTGCATGTAAGCAGTGATGTTTACTGAAAATAATAACTGACAAATTATTAATCTCTTATGCTATAGCACTGCAAATATTCTCTGGGCTGATTTAAAACTAACTTCTGCTGGAATACCGGAAAATTCCCACATGCCCTGCGTAAATAATGATAGTGACAGGAAACTGACACATTCTCTCAGCAGGTTTGTATTCATATGTGCAATAACAAGCATCAGAGGCTTTTAAATATTTAGTCTCAGCTTGCCAGTTAACATCACCTCTAACAGTTACTTCACAATCTTCTCCATGGCATTTTCCAAGCTCGTCCAGCAAACGTAGAGTACGATTTAATGAATCAAACTCAGTCACTGACTGTCTGATTTGTTCACGCCTTCTGGTTCACACTGTTTACTTCTCGTTACTTTTGGCACCCGAGCTACCAGAGGGTCCAAAGCTCTACAGTAAGTAGACAGTTTTAAAAAAAAGAAAAAAAAAGAAAAAGGGGGATGAGATTAATTTCTTTTTGGGTCAATGTGCAACAGCGTGATTATTTTACAAACAGGCAACCATCTGACTCACTTAAAACTAGTCAACATTGAAACTTTCCTTACAATAAATTGAGGCTACGGAGAAACACAATCTACCGCTAATAAGCCAGAAAGACACTTGAGCATGAGGCAATTACACTCAAGAGAATGTGCGCTGACACAAACACAGAGTGGATGGACAACTGCAATGCAAAGTCAGTATAAGGTCTTTGAGTTAGCATTGACTTGGATGCATTATTTCTAAGCTTTTCTCTTATAAACTTTATATCTTGGTGCAATGCTTGTTGGCGATTCAGTAAGAAGTCATGTCTGTAAATGCAAGCTAAGAATTAATTAAACTCAGACTTAAATTTGGGGCCATGAAACAGTTTCTCTGAAAATCTCACAAAAAGTTTGAAGAATCTTTACACCCTTTCTTCCTATTGCTTTTATTCTATACTGTAATTGTTCTACAGAGCTGAAGACGTAAATGAAGCTATAAGATTACATTATTGCTGCTCACTGAGAGCTCCTAGGGTTAATTCAACTGGCCCTCCTAAAATAGCAGCTGCTCCCAGTCTGACACCTGTAGATTAAATGGGCCACAGAAACCTCTGATTATATTATGTAAGTGTGATTAAAAGTCTCTTGTGCAAATTATTGCTTTATAGCATTAAGATTTAATTAAGGGACTGTATAATTCACCAACCTATTTACGTCACTCCTCTCACAACTGACTAGGTACTCTAGCTGTCTCTGCACGTGGCATATTTCCTCCTCCATTAGTCCTCAAGACGGAAAAAAATGAATGTGGGCACCATCACCTCACCCACTGGTTTGTGCAGGCATATTTGGATTTCATTAATTCAGGTATGTAGTTATGCATGTAGGCAGGAATGCCAAATCATCAACTATAGCAAGCAAGTCTTGTTATCAAGCTCCATCCCAAAGTTATATGGCTGCTTGTCAAGTAGGATTCTAAAACAAAACTACAATTTCAGACGCCAAAATGGAAGCTCAAACTTTTTGTATAGACAATTAACCAACAACAACATGGTCCAGAGCTCCAGTTCAGTGACTCCAATTACCTGAGGTGACCTAGCAGACAGCTAGTGGCCTAGCCGACACCCACCCGTCACTCAAAATAGCCTTAATCTGCATAACTGCAAAGAGTAGACTCTATAAAATATGGATGTGATGCCACCCATTACTGGTTTTGGACATTGATCTTTTTTTTACATTCCTATATTAGATGAAAAGACAGAGTGCAAAGTTATCGGTTATCTCCAGCATACTTGGCTTGCAAGCTGCATGCATAAACTGTGTAGTTGCAACACAACACTGCTAAGAAACGGACCAATAAAATATTCGAGGTTTACTCACCAAAACAGACGCACAAAATTATGGGACAGCTTGTTCCACAAAGCAAGCGTAATATTTGTTATGTTACCAACAAACACAATGAAGAGGCGTGGCCTGTGAGGCTACAACTACCTGAAGCTCCACCCCTAAGGCCAGTATCCAGGTGGATGAGTTATAAATGTTTCACCCCCCTGGAGCTATTATGAAGACAGAAATGATGGTTTTGCAGCTTTTTAACAAGGCTGTAAACATGTTTTTTAATAATGTAAAATGGAGCATTTTAGCAAGGTGGAGACTGACTGACCTCTGGGACTAGCAGCTAAACGACTTTTGACAATTTAGCCTTTCACCTCAGGTTACCACTTGCTTAAAAATTGCACATTTTGTGTAATACTGCAGTGCAGACCGAGTAAAGCTTTAAAAAATGCTTCCTCGCCGCAAGAGTTGATGTGTCTAGTAAAACTCCCACCTGAATCAGATCGATCAATTATAATTCAAAACAGAAATAGTGTGTCAAACATATCCTTACACTAGGGACAATGCTTCAGTGTTTGGCTGCACTTTTCTCTGTATGTGTTTGAGAGTTTTCAGCATATTAGAGAAATTCAACATTATTCACATCTTTTCAGCCAACCCTGGGCTAAAAATAAGGCGTAGATAGCAGAAATTGCTAAACAGGGCACACCATTTTGCTTTTGATGTGGCCACAGTGAAAGTCAAAGCCGTAGCCAACTAGCTGATGTCTGTGGTCTCGGCCAATCATTGTGAAAACGGCATACAGCAGGACTGTGATCAGAACAAAAGCACAGACGGTCACTAAAGGACTTCAGTCAGTCAGTCATCAATTACCCAGAAGACTATGTGGGAAGTACAAAAGCCACATAATTACATTTAATCTCAAATCTAGATGTAAAACAGGAGGTTAACATAATATCACTTAACCATCTTCATGGTTCAGTGATGCCAAATGACTACACTAATGAAAGCCAGTGTGCCTCACTAACACCCTCTGACTGGTCATTTTTTGCGAGACAAGGCACTCTTGAAAATCCAATTTTCTGTGTGCTTGGTTTCTTTTTTATGTCTGTTCACTTGTCGTGTCCTGCGTCAAAGAGATTATTATTTTATTTTATTTTTTGTGCAGTTTTTCTCCCTCTCTCTAAATCTATCATTTACAGCAGGTACAATACTTGGATAGGGCAAATCCTTTCTGCATGAGCTCCCCTTCTGTGGCAAGGACTTGAAAGGGGATGGAAACTGTTGAGCAGAAGGAATGAGTTCTGCGGTTTTGAATATGTCATTGGCTTTATAATCTCAGGAGGTAGGGCCACGCTGTATAGGGGGGGAAAAAAATCTCAGACATTAAGAATTTAAGTCTTTGGGGGTTTAAGCAGGAAAACACTCTACAAACTGAACCTTAAAGAAGGAAAATAAACAAAGCTTTAAAACCCACAGTGGGAACATATACATAAGCATAAAGCTAACACGCCTGCACACGTTTCACATGTCTCATTGGTTGCTATCTAACTGTCATAGATCACGAGGCGTTACTGCACTTGTAGCTTTTTAATGGGTCTGTACAAGTAATGGGAGAATGGCTCGAATGTGACTGACAAATTGCCAATTTTCTTCCCAAACGCAGAGGGCCTCTAATACTCCCCCCGTATAGTTTGTGCTCTCATAAGACACATTGCAGGACTCATTCTAGGCAGAAAACTTCTAGTAAAAAGCACCAGAAAAAGGAAGACGTATCAAGAAAATGACACATGAAAAATCATGTTGTTTAAAAAAAAGAAAAGCAGGTGGAAATAAATTGACATTAAAAAGCATATCAAAGTTGAACCCTGTCTTATTCAGACAATTACCCCAACAATGTTTACAGTCTCTGTCAGCGTGTCGAGGCAAACTCTTCAATAACCTAAGGCAGTTACAACTGAACTGTATAAAAAGTACATGCACAAACTCTTAAATTAAACTACTGTAAACATGTTTCTAAATAAGTACCTTGCCTAGAAGCTGACATTGACAGCAGCCAGTGTACTGATTAAAATGAATCTAAATTAAGCTTTCAGGCAACAACAGGTAGGTTTTGGGGGGGCATTTTTTAAAGATGTCAGCTTTGTAATGGGGGGGGGGGGGGGGGGGGGGAATCAATGTTATCAACAGCAATAACACAAATTCACAATATGTTGTACTGTATGTTGTACTGTAGGAGAATGGGCTGCACCAGGCTTGCCCCTTATTTACAATCCTGTCTGTGATCTTCTTTTCCAACATCTCAAAGCATTGTCAGGGTGAGGAAGGTGTTGGTTTGAGGCAGAGGTGGGACCAAGTCATTGTTTTGCAAGTCTCAAGTCTTTATCCTCAAGTCTCAAGTCAAGTCTCAAGTAATGTCAGGCAAGTCAGAGTCGAGTCTCAAGTCACTGGTGTAAAAGTCCGAGTCAAGTCACAAGTCTGAAACTTTGAATTTCAAGTCCTTTCGAGTCATTCAAAAAAACGAAAAAAAAGCATGTTGCAGTTATATGCTAAATGTAAATATTAGACCATGTAATTTTTAAATCTGTGTTTTTCTCAACACATGACAAAATAGTGAACTTAGAAAATATACACAAATTGTGAAATTGCACCTCTTTAAAATGCAGCTCAATTAAACCTAGCTCCAAGAATAATTTTCACCGACAGTTCTGAGATAAGCTGCATGTTATTCTTGGATGCGGTTGTAGGACCAGCTTTAAAATCGCATGACAAAAATATCATACACATTAAAAAAAAACTGCATCACCAACGTAGCCTGGACAACATTTGCTAGTTAGATGAAGTCAGCTATCTCATCTTAGCATATTTATATGCATATTTATAATCATACGGTTCTTGGAGTGAGTGCATACACTCATGAAGTTTAGTAACTTCAGGTCACTGCAACAAGCCCAGGTACAGTTTACCGACGGATGGGTGCAGGACCTTGAAACGCACAGTGTAGAACGAAAGACCATCGTACGTATCATAAGTTTACCAGTCTCACAAATTGTCGTCATAAATACACATTCGTTAACCGTTTATTAATAGGACCTTTGAGCTCAACGGTAATTAATTAGTAGTGGAAATAATTTCTGGTACCCATCACAGAAATGTAGCAGTGACAATAATATTGTATGCTGTAATCGTACTGGACAATTAGTGATACAAAAAAACCCGTTTTATCCTGTGAATAAAAGTATGTTTTTGTCAATGTACCATAATAACAGAAGCGAAACGCAATATTGTGTCAGGACAATTCACTATTCATGCACAATAAATAAAGGAGCATAGCGCGACCATTTCTGTTCAGCGCCAGACTTGCTTGTAACCTATATCACCAATTATTTTATGAAAATGACGCATTAACTACTAAAAAACACTGACCTTCGTGTAAATGCTTGGAGCAGACTAACCTGTGAGCTGGAGGGTTCTGGGACGTTATATTTGATCTTTGAATGGCTGCGATCCAGGCCATCCGTCGCGTCTTTGTTACTTCGGAAACATGGCTCGAACAATTTCTCTTCAACGACGTAATCCGATAACAACCGATCTCTTTACCCGTCGGCTTCCCGTGGCTGTCATGCGACCGGCTATTGCAGTTAATAATACAACAGCTTCTTGCCATTTTTGTGTTTCTTTTTATCGCTGTATAACTGATTTCAATTGAAAGTCTGTGTGCGCTAGTACCTCTTGCCACGAGTTCCCAGAATCCTTTGCGGTTCTACCCGTGAATGACGTCACATTTTCAATCTCTATATAATATGCATGTTAAATTTTATATTTGGGGTAAAATATCAAGTCTTTTCAAGTAAACCGGTTCAAGTCCAATTCAAGTCCCAAGTCATTGGTGTAAAAGTCCAAGTCAAGTCACAAGTCTTAGAACATTTTTTCAAGTCAAGTCTAAAGTCATAAAATTAATGACTCGAGTCTGACTCGAGTCCAAGTCATGTGACTCGAGTCCACACCTCTGGTTTGAGGGGCCTCAGAATAGCATCTATGCTTTTTACTTGAGGTGGCTAAGCTACGCCATAGAAGTAGGAGCTCAGACATCCTGAATGATATCAAACTAGATCCCTTGTTCCATCACCTCAAAAGGAGCCAGCTCTGGTGGTTCAGGGATCTGGCTAGAATACCTCCCTTTGTAGGCTTTCCCAGACATGGAAAACTAGGAGAAGACGAGGAGGTAGACCCAGAACTCACAGCAGACATTATGTAGCTCACCTGGTCTGAGAACATTTTGGGATCCTGCAGGAGAAACTTGGAAGCGATGTATGACCCGACTTCAGATAAGAGGAATATAATGGACGTATGGACTGATTAGTAAAATGTGTATATTTATAATTGTAAGCAAGTTACTGCTAGCTAGAAAAAACCTGCACATTTTGAGAGACACCAATCCGGTTGTGTGGATTGGTTTGGCACAAAGATTAGAAAAGGGAAACTATCTGTAAAACAGAGCATTTAGTGCTACCTAATACTTGAAAACAGAAAAACATGTAAGTCCTAAAATTGTCAAACTATGCATTTGAGAGACTGGGATCTGATTTAATTAAACACTGAAGCTCTTAGTCAGTGTGAAGCTGTAAAAAAATCCAAATTCTCTGATAAAAATTAACCTCATCATTAGTATAAACCCTCTTTCTTTTGATCCTCTTCCCATTTTGTCTGTTTTCCTCTGATAACCTGAAATTTGTTGACCTTTTGTGACAAAAAATCTCCTTCTTGCAATTCAGATTCCACCCCCCACCCCCCCAAAAAAACAAACCCCCCCCCCCCCCCCCCCCAAGATTAAAGATAGAGGGGTCCCTAGACACCTTCTTCCAATACTGTGCACCAGCTGTGGGGTAGTTGAAGCCTCTGGGGTTAATCTGCTATTTAGCAGCAAACAAGAAGACATTAAGTGGATTTCCACTCAGCACAGTCCTCTGCAAGAAATGTTCCACAGGACTCTGATTATGCTCAAGGGCTTACATTACGCTTGAACAAAAGGCCGCCTTGTGCCAAGACTCCACCGATTTTCATTCAGAGAATTATGCCATCACTGGCATTGGGGCAAGAGCTCCTTCCCTTTGCACTCTGTGTGCTGAAGTGCTCGGCTTTAGAATAAGCTTTCCTGTTAATGAAGAACGTCTTGTTTTATAGTTTTGTGTGACATATGTGTCCAACATATCATCACAATGTTCAAAGCCTGAATTCCTTCATTGTGCTTTGCAGCATCCCCCCTCTACATGAAGGATACAACCTTTTGGACATCAAATATATTCGAACATTATATTATTTGAACCTTGCATTTAGAGCTTTCTGTAGGCCCCTAACAAAACAATGCATGAGCCTTAAGCCTGTTGTCCAGTTGTCTGTAAATTATACTAACATGCACACACACATAACATAATGTGGTCTTATATATAAAGGTTGGACCATTACACGCTGTGTAACATGTTGTGTTCACTGTAGCTTAATCGTTCCCTCATCATTACCGTGTCACATTATTGACAGAAAATAAAAGATTAATGTGCTCTATGGCCATACCTTCAGCATAAACCTCTCCTCTAATCCAAAGTCCATTGCTTACAGGCAATTGTACATGTGAGCAGAATACTAATGTCACTCCAAGGACTTGATGGCTTTGAAGTGTCCTAAGAAGCTGAAAAGAATAAAAAAAATCATATATTTATAGGAAAATGCTTATGAGGCAATAATCAACATCTAATGAAATGCAACTCCCGCACATACTCTGATTATTGGTTACATTTTCTGTGTTTTACTCTGGCCCTGCCCTTTTTCTTACGCTATGTTAAATACAGTACCCACAAGAGGTGACAAGCAGCACCCAGAAAAAATGAAATGTCAATGAAATTCAGTGTCTTGTGGAGATGAAGCTACAGGCAAAATAAGTGTTAGTGACGTAATGCAACAGAGAGCAGGATAAATTGATCTTCACTTTGAGGTGAGAAAATCAGAAGAAGCAAAGGATATTGTTGGCTAAAATATGAGAGTTACTGTACAGTACATACACACAAGCGTAGCCTGTAACGTCATCTACGGGGCAAACAGGAGCCAATGAATGGCCTTATATGTGGACAGAGTTTTACTGGGTTCAGTGACTGCAAATGCTTTAGCTCTAAAATATGCCATTATTAAAAAAAATACAATTATAGCTGAATAAATTGCTTAAAGACCATCCTCATGCATTTAAAGCAGGTCCAAACTAATATTCACAAATGAAAAATAAACAATAACATTTAAAAAACAATATAAATAATGATATAAATAATAAAAAACAAAGTAACTTTAGACACAAAGACAAATCACATACCAAAAACAGCATTACAGAGACAAAACTGTAAATACACAGAACAATTAAATAGTGAATAAAAAGCAATAGCAACAATGTTGCTTTTACTAATAACAAAAGCAATTTGTTATTGAATAAAAAAACAAAACAAAACCTTTTTAAAAAATGTACAATGATAACTAGGAGGTGATATCTGAAGGCAATTCATTCCAGTCAGAGGAAGCCACACAAAAAAGAAGCACAAAAGTTTTATTAACCAACTTCATCTCATCACAGCTACTTAGTGCATAATAAAGCATAATAAAGCATAAGGAACAAACATTGTTCAGGCTATTGCACTGGAAAATGAATTGGCACCAGTTAATAAATTATTGTAATAGTGGTTGCTCGCATTTTGGTGAGTAATTTGGAATACTGCTAGACCTGATGCATGTTGTATGGCTGTGACAGGATTGTTAGATTAACTAATTAAAGTACCATTATCCCAACCGCTTGAAATTATGACAAGATATAATAAGATATCCTGTCAGAATATCTAATGTAGGTGATACGTGAGATGGCTGACTGTCAAACTTAACTCCAACAAGAAGAGCTTGCTACCTTCAACGACCTGAGAGCTCGGGGCTATAAAGGCAGAAGGCTGCTTTTTTTTATTGCATTGTTCTCACTGGTTCTCACTGGATCCAATAATGGCTATACCGTGTTACAGCAAGAAGAAAAAAGGTGAAAAACAGATTCTGTAGAGCGTTATGGATTTGTAAAATCTAAATCTATATTTAAACGGTGTAAAATAAGTGATCAGATGTTTACTCAGTTCCTAAATGTGCACCCCTTAAGGCAGCTCTGCAGTACAACCAAAATGAGCTATGTGTGTTTAGCTTGTTGCTCGCTCTAAGAGAAAGGTAACGCCCATCTATCTCTATCGCCTCTTGGTGGTTTATTTTCAGGAGTGCCATCTTTAAGGATAAAAACATTTGTAATCAACACCGCTACCATTTCATCAGCTCAGTTATTTCCTTTTTTTTATAGTCCCTGTTTGTCATCTATTTCTGTCACTATAACTGTAAGTTTCTTCCTTCCCGAGTTGTTTCTATACCATATATGTTAAATTAAGCAGTATACTTTTGTAGCCATTTTTCAAATTGCACTTGGCAGATCATATTTGTACTCAGCCTTCAACCTGAGTATAAATACGTGCTCTGTTTTCAAGCTGTTATTCCTCGTGTTCTCCTATTTTTCCTGATGTATTTTATGGCTTTGTGTTTGTAGTATTTTTTTTTTTTTACTTTAGCCTTTTTTTTGGCACTTAACCTTTTTGTCTGCCCCTTGCGGGGATTGTTCAGCCACACTGACTGATTGCTTGTGTATGACCATTGCTTGGTGATTAAACATTTGGATTTTACTCTGCCTCCGGTGTGCTCCATTTGGTTCCTCTCATCCCGTGAACCGTCGCAACAATGGGAAAGTTTAGGAGTGCACAAAGCCCCAGTCGATGATTTTGAAAAATTCAATTTAAAAATGATAGGCTAACAGTTGGTGGCACCCTCCTGTCCTCTGTCCTCCTCCCTCTGCTGCTGATGCGAGACTCTCTGTTGGAGAACAGCATGCTGCTAGTAGAGAGGAGGAAAGGTTGCTTTGCATCAGTCTCAGTGAGAATTCATATATATTGCTAATTAGAAAGCAAAAATTTGCATTTGTTTTCTGTTTGTTCACATCAAACTACTAAATTTTGTAAAACAAGCACCACAGGGGGTGTGTAAAACATACCGCTTCAGTGGCGAAGAAGTGATTGTGTTCAGCAGGTACTTGATAAGTAGTGTCACCATTAGTGGAGGCTTTTGTTGCCGATTTCGTTGTTAATTTACACCGCCATCGGAGTGCAAAGTAAAACAAAGTAATTTAATTCATTTGCTTTGCGAGCACCACCTCATTTTTATGGGATATACAGTATGTAGGACAAAGCATAGGAAATTCAAAGGCAGCAATCCATGCATCTGAACCAGGGTTTAAGTAGCTTTATTAGTTCAAAGCATGAGCTGTATTAGCAACTGAAAATTATTTTCGTTATTGATTCATCTTTTCTTTTTCCAGATGATCGTTTGGTTCATAAGACATCGACAAGACTGAGTGAAAATGTCCATCACAGTTTTCTTGAGGCGACTTCATAAATCGTTGTGTTTTAATTAATCGACTAATCAATATAGCTCCATTTTTCCATGTGAACAGACTACCCCACCTTCTTACCTGCTGAGGCTATACATTGTGCTTGTTACTGGTTAATTTTTTCACACACAAAAAAGAATATCCAAATAATTTCTAGAATAACTGTATGACAGAAGTCAAAAAGCACTTTGGTTAAAGTTTGGTAAAGAAAAAGGTCAAGGTTCATGCTGGTAGTCCCAGGCTTTTCTAACCCTCTGTCAGCCAAGTGGAAGCTAAATTGGCTAGTCTTTTAGCCTCAATTCATATGTAAATTAGGTCGTTACCTGAGAAGTGGGGGTGTGTGAATGATTGTTGATTTCTAACTGCCAACTGCCTCTTTGTTTGTGTGTGGGGGTGGGGAGCTGCTAAAAGCTGTGAACTTCCTTTTGTGTTGAGGTGGATGCAATTGTCATCTTGCGGGGGTTTACTAGGGTTCCATCACTACATGACTGCTGGTCAGCAAACCTGGGAAACCCACAGTATAACCCTAACCCTGCAGTATATTGCAAGTAAACCTGACAAGTTTGGGATCAAGTTTTGGGTGGCTTGCGACCTAAAATCCAAGTACATTTGCATTGTCTTCCCATATCTTGGCAAGGACCCCAATCGTCCCAGTGGGGAGAGACTGTCTGAAAATGTAGTGATGAGGCTGATGGAACCATTCCTAGACAAGGGCAGAAATGTTACCACGGACAATTTCTTCACATCGCTTTCACTTGCACAAAAACATCTTAGACAGAAAACTACCATCCTCGGCACAGTCAACAAGATTCGCAGGGAAATTCCTCAATCCGCTAGACAGACAGATCGCAGTGAATTCACCACTCAGGTATGTTGCAGGTCTTTTGTGGTTCTATGTTTATGTGTTTCATTGTGTGTAAAAGGGCTATGGAAATAACAATTTATCTTATTTCTTAGGTGTTTTCAACCTCTGCTGCCACGCTGACGCGTATGCGGCCAAGACAGTCTATATTCTTAGCATGCACCGGGACGAAGGAAAGACGGGTGGACTTCCTGGTGGAGCTTGCAAGAGAGTTGGCTCAGTCTCATGTAGCTGGGAAGAAGGCAAGAAAAGAACAGGTGCTTCGGACACAACCCTCCACACCTTGCCCTGGAAAAAGAGCCATGTGTGAGGTCAAACACAAATGCAAGAACAATCATGCCACTGTGCGATGTGTTCACTGCTACAGATACACATGTGGTAAATGCAGACTACAGATACCATGGTAGTGCCAGGATTGTGAGTGATTGCTGAAAATGTTGAAATGTACTCACTCACTTTTTATTATTATTTGTAAATATGTGTACAAATGGTTGGTTTTTTGTACTGTTTTTATCAATAAATCTCAGCAACAAGGAAATACACCCATGTGTGTTGATTTCTCCCTAAGATGGCAAACTGAAACACAGGTTTCCTTGTGGCTCAGGAAACTAACCACTCCAAGTTGGTGACTTTTGGAGATTTATTTTCCTGGATGATTGAGAATGCATCAAGACGAACACAAAAGGAAGTTCACAGCTTTTAGCAGCCCCCCCAGACAAACAAAGAGGCAGTTAGAAATCAGCAATCATTCACACACCCCCACTCCCCTCCAGAATTCTCAGGTAACAACCTAATTTACATATGAATTGATGAGTAGCCAATTTAGCTTCCAGTTGGCTGAAGCTAAAGCCTAGCTAAAAGCGGGAAGGCGGGTTTTAAAAGGTAGAAAGGCCAAATGGCTGCTCTCTGGGACTCTAAGTGTCAAGCCAATATTTTACTAAAAGTGTAATCGTCGTGGATGTCGAAACAAAATATAGAAAGTGTAGATGATACTTTTCTCGACGCCACAGCGATAAAAAGTAAAATTAGTAATATTTTAATGATTAGGTATTACATTTATACATTTAAATCGATATATTTGGGTCAAAGATGTAAAATCACTGCAATCAGATGCAAGTGTAAACCACTGTTCAAGGTAAAATCCAAGCAGCATCGGCCCTTCGATAAATACAGCTGAAAATCAATTTGGTGTGGTTTTTTTGTTTCAGACTGAGTGAAACAAAAAAATAAAACAAATATGATTTTAAAAACAAGGTATCTGATTTTTTTCTTTGTTGGAGTTGGAACATTTATATAGCACGCTTTTAACTGCTCACTTGAACCTTGGACAGTTATCCAGGCTTTCAGCATGTTTTCCTGTGCAATCAGTAGCCACTTTACAAAATATCTGAAAACAAAAAAGCACTTGTTCATAGCCTTGTAATTCTTCCTTTTCTACATTAAAGCTTGAAGTGGGTAGAAGAACAGAGGAATGACACATAAATCCCTCTGCATTCTCATTAGCACACAAAAGGCATCTAATAAAAGGCTGACCTTCACACCATGTTTTTGAGGGAACTTGCAGTTTTAAAGTCAAAGTCTTTATGCCAGATAAGCAGTAGTGCATTTTAATCCTCTCTCTGCTGAGTGGGGAATCTGGTTAAATAAATACCTTTTCACCTCTTCTCTTTGTAGTGGGGATTTCTGTTATGGCTGCGCTTCCCTCCGCAGATCCCCAAGACCTCAGATCTACCCATTGTATAGGCACATTGTGTCAAGCTTAAGCTCCCAGTCCAAATAGCCTTCACAGGCTAGGGCAGCATATTCCTGTTTGTGGCATTACCCAATCCGCATTTCCAGTGAGTTCAGGTTATAAAACTTTTTTTTTTTCAATATTTCTGTTTCCGTGCTATGTTTACAAAAGCTGCTATTGGTCAGCTATGGTTGAATCTCAAAACCAATTAACTTTTTCCTGCTCTCCTCACTGAGCTGATGCTCCTTCCAACATTATCTGCTTGGCACTTCCAATCCAATGTTTCCAAGGCAACAAGGCATCAGCAAGATGCTGGTAGTTTGCCATTTCAGGCATTTTCAACTCCACCACTTCAGCCAGGCTAATTACTTATTAAAGATTTAAAAAGTGCGTACTGACATGGTCAATACATGCAGTGAGAAGTGGGTGGATTCCTGTAATGAACCTCATTATTCTTACTGTGCGCTCCACACCCTGATACGAAGCATGTGAATATGCGCCCTATAAATATGCATGCTCTGAACGTTTGACTGTACTACCTGGTAGGCACTACGTCCAATCAAAGCTGTCTTCACTCCATATCTTTAAGATCACAGGAGGTGTCAGTGTATGACAGTTTCTGTGCTGCCGACTTTGGTGATGCTGTGGTGATCTCCCCCAGGCAATGGATTTTCAGCCAGCTCCTTCAGAGCTGATATATGACTCTTGGAGATGATGCAAACTGGTTTTGCTAAGTGTCACACAAGCAAACTGTATTCGGCACCTCACCTTGCTGAAAAGTCCTCTTATACTCAAAACTTGAACTTCCTTTTGAAAGTCTTTGTGAAATGTGATTTGAGAGAACTAAATACACAAAGTGCAAAGCAGTATCCACAAAATAAACTGCATACGGCCAAATTATCACTACGGACGGCATATTAAAATTGAACATGAGGTGGGTATTAACTTTGTCCCGGTTGGTATTACACTACATGCTGTATGACGAGGGTGCATGGCCTCATTCTCTGGTGGCTGGCAGAGTAATCTCCTTCTCTGCAAAGACTTTGATATGAGGCAACCCTCGGAAGGATTTGCACACAGATTATTTTCCTGGTCTGACCATCCATGTGCTTAAGTTACTTGATAGCTGAAAACTGAAATTTCAGTCATACTGTTCAATAATGTTGCACATAGTTTACTTGGTCAGGAAATGTAAGACAACCGTCAAATAGTGGATATAGTATTGTGAGAAAATCTACATTTTGAGTAAATTTTTTTTGTTATTCACTTTTATTATAAATTAGCAAATAATGCATTTAATTCAGTGCACTAGAAGCATGAATGTATGTAAGACATGAAGTGACCACAAACATGGTTTTGGTTGTGATACACAGTGCTGTGGGTTGGAGGAAATAATCAGGGTACCTATATTGTTAATGACAGCACTAACAGAGCCAGGGGAGAGGTCATACTGTTCTAACAGCTATACCGTAATGGATATAGGGGTGACTGATGCAACACATAACCTGAATGCCTGACCCACAAAAAAGGACTACATCAGAATGGTATGGTTTTAAAGGCATATGGGTTCCATTTCCACAACACTGTTTATTTGGATTCTAGACTTTGATTCAGGTCTACACTGTGTACTGTACATTTCTGATGACGTACTTTGAGGAAATGTTTTTGAGTATTTATGCTGCTGGAGAGTTTGGTGGTGATCCAGATTAATATCCAACATATTAGAATTAGATGGCTCTGCAAGCGTGTTTATAAACTGCTTCATTCGATTATTTTATGTAGGTTTGTAATTAATGTGAAGATTAGCAAACATGACCAATCCAGTCTTTGGACTTTAAACTAGGGATAGGCATTTCAGGCAAAAATATGCATGCATGTAAATAGTGTGAACAGAAGCACGGATGGTTGCCTGCACCTGGGCGTTGACCCTGTGGTAGACAGGTGACCTGTCTAGTGATAGCTGGGATAGACTCCAGCCCCACCGTGACCTTGAAAGTGGATGGATGGTGATAACAATAATAAAAATAATTAATATTTAATGGTAAATCAGAGACATGAATGAGGACTTTTACTCTACTTCTTGAAGTCCTCTGCAAAAAATGTTGGCCAAAGCTACACTGAATTTATTGTTTATTTTTAAAGAACTATGTCGAAGCCATAAGCAAACCTGTGACAAAGTGATGGTTAACCAAACAAAATCAGTAGTAAATCCACTTACACTCCACTGAGTGGAATAAAGATTTTTCTCAAAAACAATCTATTCTCGCCAAGCTCCATCTTATACACAAAAGAACAGCAACCCCCCCCCCCCCCAACCCCCCCCCCACACACACACACACAACAACAACACAAAAATAAAGCACCTGTTTTTTTTTTCACGCCACAAATGTGTACATCACCCTTTGAAATCTCTCGGGATAAATAGGAACCCTTTCTGTGGCGCTCACAGCCCATCATTTAGAATAAGTGTGATGAGAACTTGTGAGAAATTCCAATTAACATTTAAAAGCGGCGTGTACCTCATTGGTAATGGCTGCGGCGCCTTGGTTCTGTATGCCCGTGCACAGTGCAAATATTTAACAAGGTCTTCCCTGAAACTGATGAATGTAAAGAGGAGGTAGAATTGAATGTTTAACACATGCCACGCCGCATGTATTTTGCTCATTGGTGATGTTTAAAAATATCGATCTTCACTAAGAAGAAAAATGAAAACATTTTGAGCAGATTTGAAGAGATCCTGTAATGGTAGCAAAGATTTACGCGACAGTATAGCAGATTTCTTCCTGGAGCTTTCAGAAAAGCAACACAATTCCTAATGGTCATAATGGATGACTGTATGGAGCCCCCTACAGATCACAGTGAGATAAGCGCTAAGATTTGTGTTAGCTCACAACACTTTTGCACTTTGATCAACAGAGAAAGGCTGAGCTGTACTATAGTACCATGTAACATTATAAACTACAGCCAGTGTACGCTCAGCTGTGGTTGCATGCTTGGGCGCAAGTCTGTACCACTGCATTCAAAAAGAAGAGGAGCTGTTACAGATACTCACTGACCACTGCATATGCAGACTGGAAACATGGGATGACACAGCTGTCAGTGATTGTGGCCACTGCCATGCGGTGCTTGTAACGATTATGGCTGTGACATGTTTTTTAAAAGGGACAGAGGTGGGTGTGGTGGCTGAGCGTTGTATTCAGGAAAACATCTGTCACAGAAGCACCGCAAGTTCAAATAGTGTGGACATTTCCTTAGCAACATGGCTGAAGCACAGCAGCAGGAGAAATTCGAACACTAAACTCTTCCAGCCACAGTTTCATCTGTCACAGCTGCAACAGCAGCTGTAACTATGCTCACAGCCGGAGATTATCCTTTTAAAATGAGTAATAGCACTAAATGCATCACATAAAGTGTCACATCGTCTTTCCATGTCACGGTGTTTGCTGTCCTTCCCTTAAAAGGCAGTAACTGTACTGGACCAAAAAAACCGAGGATTGCAGACGTGGTCACCGTCTTGAAACAAACCAGGACAATATACTGTAATACCACACAGCCAATATGAAAAGTAATGTACTTCCAATTTTATAATTAATCAGGGCATGTAGTGTAAAAACCACTTACACGGGTATTCTGAGTTGATGTGGGGCTTTGCATCAGTCAGGTTAGCAAACAGCACCAGTGGCACTGCAATAACCCCCAAAGATGGGATATGTAGTATTATTAATAGTGTTTATTAATAATGGCACTGTCATGATTACCTGAAGTAATTCCAAATGTATTTTGCTTGTGGAATATAAATTTCTGTTTGACTTTCATCTCCTTCTCATGGAAATAAGGGCAGTGCTGTGATCTATAAAGCGATGCATTTTGCTAAATGGGAAGATGACAAATTATAAAAAGGAGAAGATATATGAACTGACATAATCTTGCTGATCCAGTGAATGGTGCTCTGGAGCTCCCTCTCTGATTGACACTTCAATGCTAAGGCCTTACTTTTGGGCAGTACTGATGAATATGAAAAGAGCGCAGTCAAAGCAGGAAGCACAACTTTATGATTTTGGACCACTTGCATCCATCTTGTTTGACAGAGGCATTTCCAGTAGAGTTCATTCCTACATCAGCTGTAGTTCTTTGATGTCAACAGTGAGAATTAGTTCAGTAAAACGTAAAGTTTTTGGAGGAGAGTGAGTATCCTGGGCCTGCTGTCCTTCATTGCCCATTGTGAAGGACATTTCCCTCTCCCTGACTGCCCAATCAATCAGCCTCCTGCGAGAAGAGGGAGCTTCCTTGTCCCTGTCACAACAAGTGATTGCCTTGGCTGCACTACTAACAGAACACCAAGCTCTCAACAGCTCATAATCGTCCTTACCTGACAAAAACTCAGGTCTCAGCGGATGAAGGTATGGGGCTGAATGAAAACAAAGTTATTACCAGATATTTGACTATGTTGGTTGAATTCTTATGTGTCAGAAGGCTGATTATTTTTCAGGTTTTAGAAATGCAAAAGATGCAGCACAGAATCCAGATCAAATCAGGGAAACTTGAAACTTGGTAGAGAAATATCTATCTGTACCAATGTGTACAGATGATATTTTTTACTTTAATTTACCTTTTATGTTTTTTTTATGTTTTTTTCAGATTTCATATCACTGCAATACTTGTAGATAGTGGGTATTTTGCCTTTAGTAGTTCTAGTCTTTTGCATAAAGTTCTTACTCATAAAGCTCACTCAAGAAGCCACAACATGCCAGACACTGCCTGGTGCCCATAACAGCAGACACATCCAGATCAAATGAGTAACACGAAGCAGTCAACCTGTAGTTGCACGTCTGGCAGGAAAAGACATTCGAATGCCACTGGAGTACGATGTTAGCCAAGTGGAAGGCTCAGACAGCAACAAACAGGTGCGCTGACTCCACACGTGTGTTGGTTTTGTGAGTTTTCATAGAGACTTGTGGGAGCTGCACAACAAAACAGGTCGACCTTGGCTTCAAATGGTCCTCTTCGGCAAGAAACGTCATCCAATGAACTGCTCGGTGTTAGATCCAAGAATAAAAATGTAGACTGTGGAGTGGCTGCAAAACAGTTGACTTGCTCTTTCCCCTCGCAGAGGTTACAAGAGGAGTTGGCCCATTCACTCTAAAGCTTTTGTAGACTTGGAAAGGGATTATCATCGTGTCCCAAGAGGTGTCTTGTGGCCATCTGCAGGATTATGGTATATAGATGTTGGTACAAGCCATCCAGGCCTTATATTATTAGATAAGAATAAGAATTGCTAGGCCTGGAGAAGCATTTATGGCAGCATCAGTAATATTTTCTGTTTCAAGGTCACTATTAGGACTATGAATACAACATCTGACACAATTAATTTGCAGTGTTTTTCCCAGATGATTTTCAACAACAGTGCTTGAAGCTGGGAAGTTTAAAATGTTTCTCTTTAGTCCTCATTTATTTTGTGAATAAAAATAGAGAAAAGTGAAGCCTTAAATGGCAATTTGGGGGTATCAGTTATGCACACACCCAGAATTAATCAGATTAAAATAAAAAAGGTATAACAAGTCTGAATCACTGAGCAGGCATGGCATATTTTCTATACACTCTTGGCTTTTATATTTAAAAAAACATTAGAAAAAGAAAGGAATAGAAGGTGCAAAAGGATATTAAAATAAAATCAGACCTTGTTTTTCTCAGGATTATAATGAACATATGTAATAAATTCACTGAACCGCTAACCTGCAAGATTACATTTTTTGTAAATTTCCACTGAGTACCTCAAAGTTTAAATGACCCCTGGCTATAATGTGATGGTGAATAGCCTTTTGGGAAATGAGACACAGGGTGCTCGGCTGCCATGAAGGTAGCCTAACGCGAGAGACAGGGAAACAAAAGAACAGTTACAAAGTGAGAGTGGGTGCTTTTAGTGCTATTTCTGTCCTTTTTGAATCCAGGTGAGTGATGTGAAGCTGTTGCTTGTCTGCTCTACTCAGCCTCAGGCACCATTCGCTCCTTTCTTTCTTTCTTTTTCTTCCTCTTTTACACTGAATTGTCAACTGAGGCCTACTGTTAGAAGCAAAAGCTTTTTCTTTAGAAATTGAAGCAAATAATTCCCCAAAATAATATGTATAAGTGCAAAAGCACACAGATGTCCTGCAAAATATAAGACTGGTATTTAGAGGGAAACATTATCCTATTCAAATTTGTATTTATCCCTGTTCCACTTTCACTGAAGTAAATCTGTGAAAGTAGTGTGTTGCAAGAAAGCAGTAATCTGACGGTTTGTGCAGGCTTGCAATTATTATCTTTTTTTTTTCCAGCTAATGTTCCTCTATACTGTGTTTGCTGCGCAGGGGTGGCTAAAAGGGTACCCTAAAGGTTTCTTGGAATCACCAAGAGGTTTCTTTTTCATTTCAGACCAAAATGCATCAGAGTTTTGTTGTGCTCACTGAAAAGAGAATTATGGTCACATAAGTGCAGCATGTTCGTGGTGGTCATAATGAAAAGCAAAGCTGAAATGAGTTTTGGGGGGAGAAATGCTTTCCTGTTTTTGCTTGGCAGTGCATGTTATACAGAAACATGACTGCGATCCAGATAACCTTTGGTACGTATCAGACAGGAAATCCTCTTTCACCAGGATAGAGGTGTTGGAAGGCGCATGTCCCCACAATGCCGCCATATCCCTGCGATGATGGGTGGACAGAAAGATCGGGGATAAAACAAGCCAGTCCGACAAGTAATATTTCCTCAGAGGCTGTAATGTAATGGCTTGGATCTTAGCTGTGATAGATTTTGCCTTGACATTGGGTAAAGAAAATTTCCACACTATCCAGTTTCCATTTGTAAGTGCAAACAATGCTGAGATGGGTCGCCAGTTTATTTGTTTCACGTTTGTTCTCTGCTCCCTGTGGGTAATGGTTTGCAGAGAAGTGTCATTGAATAAAACAAACATTTAAGCTGAGAGCTGCCCTGACTGTAAAACAGTCTCTGAAATCAGCTGTATTGATTTCTTGTCCTGGGCACACAACCACAGTAGCAGGGTAGAGTACCGCCTTTATCTCCACTTTTCATCGCTACCGCGACTGATAGGAGAGGCCCTTTGCTAACAGGTCTGTCCTCTACATACGTGGACAGTTCAGATCAGCTATACATTGTCCTCTGCACACACCCTGCCAGCACCTTGAACCGGCAGTTACAGTATTTGACGAATGGACTGATGCTATCTGCCTCAACAATACTCTGACTTCAACAAAAAGCAATTCACTGGGACATTTCGGTATTTATAAATGTCAACTTCAGTGAAAGCTGAGGTCTCCCACTGCAAAGGTTTTGTAATTAAAGGTCAGCATTTGTGATAAAGTTGTTTTGTTTTTTTTTTCGTTTTTTTCAAACTATTCCATTTTCTTCTGCCGCGCTATGGGAAAGGCGTAAAAACAATCTTAGATTAGAGTTAAATGTCTGCATTCAAGCAAGACTTGGGAAGCATAATTTTAGTGTGTTAGACATAAAAGAAATACATATCAAACTGTGACAACTACACAAAGCATTTAAAATGAACACAAATGAAGGACGTGACTAAGAATAAAAAAGATTAAATATATATGGTGACAGCCTCTATGTGAAGTATCTGCACGATTTCTGACGGTGACCTTCTGAGTAAATGTCATCTCCTGTATGTGTGTTTGTCTGCTGCCCATCAAGCTTTTTGACATGCCCGGCGCTGTCACCCACTCAGGAGAGAACACTTGTGGGAGGACCGACTCAATCCGTGAGAGGGCCATGTGCAGTATCAAGGCAAAAAATAACTAAATAAATAAAAAATAATAACATCAAATGAGACACCTGTTTCCACCCCAGTAATGCAGTGACAGGTAAAAAGGGATGGCCTGCCACGGCACAGGGGGCCACATAATGATGACATAACAACATGTTACCTTCAAATAGAAACAGCAACGAGCTCACATGCATAAGCTGCAGAAGTCGCTTTTAAGATTTGATTCAGCTTTATTTATTCATTTATTTTGTCTTTTAACACTGAGATAAACAGAAATAACACGAGTCTTCTGTTTCACAGTCATACATGCATGTTAGATGACGTCTAAGTAAAAACTGACATCCAGTGACCATTTGTGCATTTTCATCAGACATCACATCATGTAGTGAATCAAATCAAATTATAGAAAAAATAATAAAATTATGGCCCACATATCTTCAAATAATCGCTGAGACTTCCAACAACAAATAGCAGGCTTGTGAATAATATATAATAATATATAATTGAAGGGTGCATTGTCATTTATTGTATTTATTTATTACCAACAGCAAAAGACAGAAAACCTTTTTAACCAAATGCTTTGTGTAATTATTTGTTTGTGTGCTATTTGTGATGCTTTTAAATGACTAAAACCTCAAAATGACACTTTTCAGTACAAACAATCAGGCTGCAGATTTTTTATTTTCCATTGCGTGCACGTGGAAAAAAAAGACGCCAGCGACCGGTGAGAAAGGACTACACAAGAGGGATGTCGAACCATTTGACTGGAAGAGTAGAAGGAAGCTGACGTAGAAGGGATTTGTTTATTTCCAGCTAACTCCAAGATATTTAAAGCTTTTAAGATCTCACTGGTTGTGGCAGATTTAACATTGTTCCCAACCAAAGGGAAGTACTACAATTACAGTTTGTGCATTCTTATTTATTTATTTTGCTTTGAATAGGAAGTGTGATCGGGAAGTGCTGGGTAGGCGTCTGTTAAAAAGGGATTGGGAGTTACTGGGGAGGGCAACATAAACAGTTCCTCAAAAGCTAGCCTTGAATCTATGGGCTGTGCACAGCAATTTTGTTTGTTATTAATTTGAGCCAAAAGACTGTGATTAATCATAATATTCATGAGGCTGCGG
This sequence comes from Rhamphochromis longiceps, assembly GCF_057381845.1. Lineage (NCBI taxonomy): Eukaryota > Metazoa > Chordata > Actinopteri > Cichliformes > Cichlidae > Rhamphochromis > Rhamphochromis longiceps. The sequence continues at coordinate 29,695,613 of NC_140572.1, forward strand.
CGTCAGAGTGGGAGTGACCTTGACTTCTCTCTCTCTCTCAACATGCTTATTCAAGCCCCGGAGTCAAGGAATATCAAAGGGGACAAAGTCCTCGAGATCTGGGGCAGAGACATCACCCACATCTGTCACGGACCTTTGGGCTAAACCAACACTCGGAAAGGCTGAGCCACACTCTGGTTAAAATATCAGGCTTTAAGTGGTCTTCCTAACTTGAGCTACTAGTTAAATTTGGGTAGAGCAAAGCAGTGTGTGCGCTTCGTGTGTGTGTGTTTCAGCAGTGAGCCCATGAAAAATAAGATGAATGGATAAAGCTGGGCAATAAAATAATTTGAGAAATACACCACTGAATTGTTTTCTTGATTAACGAAGTTCATATTAATCAAAAGTTTATAATTAATGTGATTCTCTGAGTGTATTTTTTTTTCTTTTTTTTAATCATTCAGCCAATCAAGCTGAAGCCAATCAGGATACAGTTTGTTCTGTGCAGGCAATCAGACTTAAGTTTGCTTGTACAGTGTCAGCAATGCATATGAAAATTAAGCAGTCACTGACTGAAAAGGCAAACAAGAGCGATATATGATCTCTTCGTGTAATTTTGCTTCTGTGAAACTAAAAAAGCACAACCAAATTTATATGTTACACCCAAGTTTTAATGGAGGCAGGAAGAATAACTAATTACCTTCCTTACATTGCGCAGATACCATGCTAGTACATTAAGGAAGATTTATGTTAATGACAGTACAGTAAAATCCTTGCTGTCTCCTTTCATTCAACTTGTGCTCACCGTCTCTGTCTCTGATTGAGAAAGGCACAAGGTAATTATGCAATCAGTAAGTGGGCCTCTTAACAATGTGCATTTTATGAGTGAAACACCACTTCAAACATGCTTTTAGAGGCGGGAAAAAAGGAAGCTCAGAAAAGAAAAATGAAAATACAAATCGGAGCCATCTGAATGCTAGTGGTGTTCATTTAGACACAATGTATTTAATTCTAATATATAAAAACACACAGAAAGAAGTGTTATACTTAAAACCATCATTAATTTGACTTGATGCAACAAACTACAGCTTGGATTTGGTTCAGGTAAACAAAACCACTGTACAGGATTCTGACGAAGCCCCATATGTTTTGTGTTGTACTATTTATGTACCAATTTAGAGCCTCATAGTGTCACATTAAGAATTTTATTAATAGGGGGTGTTCATTTAAAGCTATCTCATCTATTCTGGCTGTCTCCCATTTCTGTCAATTTATAGCACTCCGAGGGAGGCACCTGATGACCAGATAGACCAGCTCAGCCTTTCTCGAGGTTCACGTTCTGCTGCGCCAGCATTGGCTGTCAGGGACATTTAACAAAGAATTTGCATTATTTATGAGGCTACCTTTGAAATGCTTTCTTTAATTATGTTCCAAATTTCCATACAGGAGTCAGAGGCGCGTTCTAGGTACTTAAAATGTTCTCAAAACACACACCTACCTCAGCAACTGGAGGAACAACAGCTTAGCGTCTCGACAGTTTGAGTTGTGACACAAGTCCTGATTGATCATGTTTACTTCAACCATCTTGCAACTCGCATTACAGATAAACTAATTTTAACCAATTTACAACACTTAAAGCAGTATGGTTTCCTTGGTTACTTTTTGGTCCAATCACAAAGCACAATGCCTGTCCTCGCCCCCTCCCTACATGTCAGCCTATAAATGGCAGATTAAGTTAGGGGACTTGGATAGATCCATTCTAAATAGCCTTGGGTTACACTAAAACAAGCAAAATAACGCAGGAACTAAATTACCTTTGTTTGTGCCTGTGAATGATATCACTCAAAGTCACTTTAATACAGTGTATCGTGAACTGTGCTGTGTGTCTGAGGGTGTGTTTTATGATGCAAAATTATTACATGTTGATTCTGAATGTAGATCAACCTACAAAAAAAGATCGCATATCAGTTGTTTTCTGTAGCGTTTTTATGCTTTCAGTTATAAAATCTACCCAAATAATGAGACAGACACATAAAAGAGTTAAAGTGTGACACTGAGCGTGTTTACAGTGTGTCAACAGAGACTGAAGTAGTTATGCATTTCTGCATATCTAACACAATAGACTGCATATGAAATATTGACATAGTCACTGCGACGTCTTCTATTTTTTTAAGCCATCTATGAAATGTCACTGTTAGCATTTTGGCCACTGCGTTTTTTTTTGGGGGGGGGGGTTTGGCGCCATGACCGACCATAGCTAGAATGCTTACAGGGTGTAGCTTGGGAGGTAGAGCGGGCCATTCACAAATTGGAAAGTTAGTGGTTCAATCCCTGTCTGGAGACTGAACCACAAGTGTTCTGTGATGCATCCATCAGAATATGTCTGTGAATGTTAGACAGAAAGCACTGCAGCTTGGGTGAATGGATGAATGGGATAAGCATGAGGCATCTTTGAGTGCTCCACTAGCACTATATAAGAGCCAGTCCATTGAAAAAAGCACAACTATAGACTATAGTTTTGCTACTGGCTAATTACTGCCTAACAAATTTGAAGAATATACTTAGTAGCTGTATGTTTGTGACTGTGGGGATGAATTAGCTGTTAGAGCCAGTCTGAAGTGGCCACTTGAGGAACTGCATTTTTACTAGAAGCTGTGTTTATTGTCGACCAGTTATAAACAGGCAACAGTGATGTTTACAACTAAAACCTGCAATTTATATAGTTAAATTCAACATTATAGCGATTTATTTATAACCAGGGATTAAAGTGGGCCTGAATGATCCCGAACAGCATTCCAAATTGCACTGCCTAGACTTTCTAAATCAGCCATGATGGCTCAAGTAGCATCTGCGTATGTTTAGCTAAATTCAGCTGGATAATCCACAGAGACAGTAAATCTCAGAGCAGCAGCAGAGGCACAGGTCAGCTGATTACAGCTTGTATGCAAAGAAAACACATTTACTGGAGCTCACAATACAAATTATTATCCAACTTCCTAAGTTATTCCTTTCCCCACAGCACATCTGATCTTTGGTTTCCTCCACCTTCTAAATCCTTTATAACCTTTATTAAATAAATTTAAATGACTGTAGCAATAGACTTGACACGATCCATGCTACCTCCTTTAACCTCTCCTCTGCAGTAGACATATATTTGCATTTCCATGTTTTCCTTCCATTAGCATGTGTAGTCATGTGAACAAAGTAAGTGGAAATTGTTAACTTTGACACATTTAGTCAACCAAACCTTTAAACACTTTCTAACAAGAATAATGTATAAAAAAAATGCCTTTTCAACAATTTTCAATACATTGTCAATATATCAATAGATGTAACACTTATAGGAGAAAAAGTTTTTCGTAGAAATTGTTCACATTGGCTTGTTGAAATTTTTTGACCACTTTTCTGTGTGGAATTCCTTCAGTGTTTTCTTGTATGTTTCAAATTCCCCCACAAGTGGGAATCAAACGTCCCCTTTGACTTGACCATTTTCTTCTCTTTAATCCTTTTTGGTGCATTTGCTTGTGTACTTAGGCTCATTACTGTGTAAAAAGGTCCACTTGTTGTTTAACTGAAACCTTTGGAGAGATGGTTGCAAATTACTCTGTACTTCCAAAAGTATTCCTTGTCTGTCTTCAGATGCTACTCTTCAGATTGCATTCTTAATCATTTGGGTTTAATATGATGTCAGCCAATCCTTTGCGGCTACAGTAGCTTCAACTGTGTTGGAAGGCTTTCCACAAGGTTTAAGAGTGTGTTTATGGTCATTTCACAGCATTCTTCCAGAAGCTCAGGATAAGACCCTGATGTTGGACTAGAAGGCCTGGCTCACAGTCTCGGCTCTAGTTCCTCCCAGAGATGTTCTGTCAGGTTAAAACCAGGACTCTGTGCAGGCCAGTTAAGTTCTTCCAAACCGCACTAGCTTATCCATGTCTTTATGGGCCCTCGCTTTGTGCATTTGTGCAGAGTTATGTTAAAATAGGAAGGGGCCTTTCTCAAACAGTTCTCACAAAGTTGGAAGCATCAGATTGTCCTAAATGTCTTGGTATGGTAAAGCTTTAAGAGTTTTTTTCACTGGACCTAAGGGGCTTAGCCAGGCCACCAGATCAGGTGGTATCCCATCACGGTACCACGCAGGAGTTCACTGACCTCCTGAGATCGACCCATTTTTTCGCAAATGTTTGTCGAAGCAGTCTGTATGCATAGATGCTTGATTTTTATAAGCCTGATCGGAATGACTGAAGCCACTGAATTCAAACCTTAAGTGTGTATCTTAAAAATAATTATCGAATATGACACAGAATTTATAGTCCAAACAATCACTGAAAGACGCTCAAAGAATTCCATTGTCATATTTCACAGGTAGCATGAGGTTCTTCTTCTAAAAAGCCAATTTTATTCTTTTCCAAATATCTTATGGTTTCCTGGGCAGATACCTTCCTTTTATTTGTCAATGCAGATCATTTTTTCCAGCTTATCATATATGATCAAATTTGTATTTTTCACAGATTTTCACTCTTTAAAGAAAAAAATCTTTATGTAACTCCTATCTGCATTTTATTCTTGTAAGTTATGATAATGATAACAAAATATCAAATAAATATATTGTAGATTTGAATACTGTATAGCTGTGAAGGTGAGCTTCAGCATTAAAAATAAATAAGTAATAAAAAAGGATAAGATACAACAGCTTTTTTAGGTTCTATTAGAGTAATGCTCCAAGCATAAAAAGCTGAAAAGGGGCTTATGCACTTGATTTCATAAACCTAATCATAACCATGACACTTGTACACACGTGAGACCTAAATTGCGCTTGCATAGTAATTTGAATTGAAAGAAAAGCACAGAGAACTACACCAACATCTTCTTTTATCAATGTTTATTAATCTTCTTTTTTAGCAGAAAGGATAACGAGTTAAAGCTGATATTTCAGTGACTGCAAATGTTTCGTCACTGCCAAGTAAAACATTTGAGGCAGCAACACGCAGCTCACAGCAACACACGGTCGGGGAGAATTTTGGGATTAAAATGTGCTGTTTTACTTACTTCAGACTGCGAGCAAACGTGTTCAAAATGTGATAGTAATATTTTGTAGAACAGATGCTTGAAAACTACGGTCATCAAAAATTATAGAACAAATACAAGAGAAAGATAAATGGTACTCATGTGGAAGAATATTTGACAGTATTTTCTGGATGCATGACTAAATAATATCTCCTTTCCAAGTCACAGAGAAGTAATCAGGTGCTCCTTCAGCATCTGGCAGAATGATGAATTCCCTCATCGGCTCCTTCAGTGAAGTGTTAACGTATTTAACAAATTGCATTCTAACACAGAGATACTGTGGGGAAGGGGTGGCAGCTGGGTAGTTGTGTTGTGGCCTTTGAGCTACTTTTTTCAATTCTTTCTCATTTCTGCTTTGCTATTAAGCCAACAGCAAGACATATAAAAAATATGACCTGATATTTTTTTCTTTTAACATGCAAATGCAGTTTCAAGAGATAATTCCCATATTCATACACATATCAGGAAACTCACACAATCTCTATAGATGGAGTCATAATCACACAATAAAAAATAGTATATTTAAAAGGGTTTATGGATGAAATCAAAGTGGTATTGCGGTACTATCGGGGCGATCGTGGCTCAAGAGTTCGCAGTTCATCTTGTAATTGGAAGGTCGCCGGTTCGAGCGCCGGCTCTGACAGTCTCAGCCGTTGTGTCCTTGTGCAAGACACTTCACCCGTCGCCTACTGGTGGTGGTCAGAGGGCCCGGTGGCACCAGTGTCCAGCAGCCTCGCCTCTGTCAGTGCGCCTCAGGGTGGCTGTGGCTACAATGTAGCTTGCCATCACCAGTGTGTGAATGTGTGTGTGAATGGGTGAATGAATGTAGTGTAAAGTGCTTTGGGGTCCTTAGGGACTAGTAAAGCGTTATACAAATACAGGCCATTTACTACTCAGCATATACTTTTTAAACAGTTCATGGCAGTTTGATAGAAACCTTTGCAGATCTGGATGAGCCGTAGCAAAAGTATTGGAGCTTATCACGGCCTTTGCAGCATTGATATTGACCAATATTTTTTTTAAAAACAAAACAATATTATCAACAATATTATCCTTTTAAACAACGTTTACCCTGGAGCATGGAAGGTTTGACAAAAAAGAAAGTAATGGGAAAATGTTAGTAAAAATGTTAGAAAATGTTCCCAGAAAATATTTAACTTAGATGTTAATTAAACATAATTTTTCACTGTCTATTTCAGCAAAAACTCTTACAGTTTCTGAGAGTGTGCTGTTTATTCTCTCTCTCTCTTGCCTTAAATTCCAGCTGTGCAGAAAGCCCAGTCAGCCCTGACTGGTCAGCTCCCACAAGTCTTCGCAAAAACCCAATCTCTCCAATAAGGATATGTTAAGCAGAGCTGGATATTGCACTCGTATATGGTGCCCACTCACTTCAATATCAAATTGTAAACCTGGCACAAGAGCCAAAAAAAAAAAAATCTAGCCTCTGGGTTTGCATCCACATTGCGTGGCCCACTGCACAACAGGCATTAGTGTTTCCCCCGATGGCCCTGCCTTAATGTTTCCACTCAAACTTTAAACTGGAATCTATTATCAAAGTGCTGGGAAAGTTTTACAAACATGAAATGTTCAGGAATTAAAGATTCATAATAGAAACACTACAAACTGACCTTGTTTGCAGTTTGAGGTATACACAGCTTCTTTTTTTTTTTCAACATAGTGTTTTTTGCTTGAATACTGTGAATGGCCATGGGAAGCAGCAAGGGTATGTGAATAGCATCATAATAACCACTTGCAAAATAAAACCTTCACAAAAGCACATGGGCCCTGTACTATGAATCAAATCCAAAACGCTCAGGAGATGTTTCCTTTATCTGTCCTCACTTGCGCTAAGATCAGTAATCAGGCTAAGTGGTCACACGTCAGTGGTTATATACTCGATAATATAACCAAGGTTTTCCCACTCTAGCTACGAGTGTGTTCTCATGTAAAGTGGTGTTGGTAACATCTGACCAATCACAACCATGGATAAGTTTACTTCAGCAGCAGAGTGAAAAAAAAGAAAGAAGTTAAATTTAATACAGCCTGAAAAGCAACATGGACACTGCAGAGAAATTAGTGCTATGTGTGAATATAGCAGGAGAAGGAGATAAGATCATTATTAGCCCCACAGCTTAGAAATTCACAGCATAGTTGACACACCAAGAATAAATAGATACAGCATAGCCTAAGAGCAACAATAGCTGTGTTATACTGGAAGAAAGCTACCAATATTAATAAAGTTTAGCCCACTTGATACTAGAAAGAACAGCTTGCAAAAATGCTGATTGTGTTAACAAAGGTATGAATATCACATGTCTATCATTAAGGCAGAGAAGAATCTGACAGATTGCAATTACGGTTACATTAAATTAATATTTAGATGCATGTAAGATCGTAATATAATTTATATAATCGAAGCATAAACTGTTAGGTGTGGCTGTGTGCAGACAGGAATAGGACCCAAGGTGCAGACTCCGGAGACAGTCGTGAACTCAAAATGGCTTTAATGTGATACTCAAAATATATCATAAGTGAAAAAACTCAAAATAAACTTAAACTGGAGGAATGACAGAACACATAGCAAGGTAAACGGTAGATCGCGACACAGACACAGAGAAACACAGGGCTTAAATACACAGAAGGAGCAATCAGGGAATGAATAACAGGAGGGAAACACAGCTGGGGCAAATCAGAACTGACGAGACAAAAGGAAGCGTAAACTGAACACACTGAGATAAGACAGAGACCTTCAAAGTAAAACAGGAAACACATAACACAGACTCACATGCAGACACTACAGAGGGAACAGAGACGTGGGACCAGGGCAGACACAAACACTGACTGAACACGGGGATATAGGAACTAGGGATACACAGAGACGCGAACTAGACAAGGGGATACAGGTGATAGGGGAGACAGAGCAACTAAAGAAGACAGAGACATAAACCATAAGACAGAACTCAAAGAAACCAAAGACTAAAAAGTATAAATAATATAATAAACTCAAATACCCTGGGTCAACGACCCAGGCATCCTAACAATAAACATAAAAATCATGTCCTGTTTTATTATCACGTATTAATAGTTATAGAACAATAACATTTCTGTAAAGCTGTTTATAGCGGAGATTTTAAAAAAAAACAATCAAGGGATTTGCATCTAAGAATCCGTATTTATTACTGATGTCGATCATGAAAAGACTTTATATGCTATTTAAAAACAGATCCTAGTATCTGTGTTCAGATGTCCTGAGATCCAGGACTTGGATAAGCCCAAATCCTGTTTTTAACCTGACTTGACCTAAGGTGGTTAAGCGTAGCAAACTGAGTCACCTTTGTGACACACAAAACTCTGGCTTTAAGGTCAACGTAGGTCGCTAACCCATTAATCTGTCTTTGTAGTATAACCATCTGCTGTCCAGTCAGCCCCGAGTGTATAAATAGTCCTGTCTTGCTTTTGTCAAAATATCTGTTCTGTTCACCGGTTACATACTCTGTGATCTCCAGTTTTGCCTCGCTTCCCCTGTTCTTTGGATTATTACTTTTCTTTTTCCCCATACTCTGTTTGTACTTCATTACTACCTCTTCCATAAATGTCTTTCTATTTCTAAACACGATAGCTCGACTTTGTAAGGGTGTAGAGTGGGGTCACATTAACAATCCATTAAAATTTGGCATACATCCACCACGATCTTCAAGGTCAACTTAATTAATTCAGAAAAAGACTTAAAACTTGAAAAAAAAAATCTAGGATTTTTACAAGTGTGGGTCTATTGTCACTGTATAAAAAGTACCGTTTAAAGATATGAAATATCATATTGCATTTGTCCTCTGAAAGATACCGATGTATGGGGATACTAAATGTCACATTAATTTTTTTCAGACATGTTGTTCCCATCAAAATCAAAATCAGCTCATGTTTTTCACCAAATAGCAAATTGTCGCTTTAATCTCAATGCATTCTGTGTTCTAGTGTGAATAAAATATCTTTTTATGAGATTTTCTAATCATTGCATTGTGTTTTTACTGTTACACAGTCTACCAACTTTTTGGATTTGCCGTTGCAACACATCATCACATGAAACTATGCAGTTTTAAACAATATAATCTGATCCTTTATATGATTTTCAAACATATCAGTATATGTGTATCAAAAATCTAATGTATCACCCTGCCCTACACATGCAGTATCCTTTATTTATTTTTTAATTTGACTGTGATTTCTTCAATATGCGACATCCTGTGTGACAGTGGCAAAGACGTGTGGACGACACCCAAACAGATGGCATGATGCATCCAGTCTTTGAGGCATGTTCTTAGCTTTGTCATTAAGCCAGCTAGTTTCTAATCACATGGACTGACTGCAACCCCTCTTGCACACCGCCTTTACACATTTCACACATATTCACTAATGACAGCCTCTTAACAGTGCAGCTTACAAAACGGGAGGGGAGACAAGTAAATCAACTCGGAGTGGGTAGTATGACTTTACTTTGCGGGGACAGAGCCAAAGATGTAGTGAGGATGTGGGGAAGACACGAGGTACAAGAGAAGCCTCCAAGAAAATGGACATGGACAGAGAGAGAGAGAGAGATTTGGGAGATCTAAAATAATAGTGACATTGTCTCTAGACAGCACTCATTATTTCTCTATTCAGTGAGCCCAGTGCTGAGGGGACATGGCTGAAATACAACTTCAGAATACATTTGACAGCAGGAGCAGAGATGAGGCGGTGGATTTACAGTGCCATACAGTATCAGCATAATATTCAACTCCTGTCATCACAAATCACAGCGCACAGCACACTAGATAAAACCTACAACTTATTTGCAGAGAAGAGATATTTTTCTGTTGGTTTAAAAGGAGAGGTAGGAAAGATAAAGCCCATTTGATTTTGTGCTACAAACATCACGCCAGCGTACGCAATCTCATGCCAAATGATATGTGGGCCATCATGGCACAGACACCTCTCTGAATCTGAACTTACTTCAACAACAATTTGACCTGAGAGTTATCTACATCAACTGCTAACTGAAACAGTGGGCGTAAAAAATACGAAAAAATAATATCAAAAGATTTTTAAAGAAAAAATGAAGGTCTTGTTTAAAGATAGCATCGAAAAAATGTTATTTTCTCCACAGTCAGCACGGTCAGTCATTTGCAGCTCAACACAAGAGCTACAACGCTTTTAAATGGTCAAGAGATGCTCGGCTCCAAATACAGGTGACCTTACAATGGTTATGTGACATAGATCACAATTTAAAAACAACAACATATGATTAACAAAAAAAAAATAGCTTTAGGACGAATTCCTATAACAGGCTCATGCTTCTGGATTAGTAGCCAACAACTGTAGCAATAGTGTAACTCTATACAGTGGCACAGTTTAACTCCATCTTACCTGAAAACCAAGCAGCTTTTTAGACAAAATGTAAAAAAAATGTGGCTTTTAATTTTTAAGGTCACCTCCACTCTCCCTGTCTCTTGGATGGCTGGAGAGGCATTGAAAGCGCTCTTGTCTTCAAAAGTGCTTAAATGGATCATTGCAGTACAAATACAACAAACATGCTTACTGAACAAATGACTGCTATGAATATTTAGTTGAAGGACCTTGTGGGTAGGCAAGCCTTAGATTTACTGATTTATAATTAAAGATGATGCTGCTGCTCTTTGTGATTTTCATTTCTTGAGCCATGACTGTTCTCTGACTCTGCTTGCAGTTGCTTTTTTGTATTTTTCCAGGAATGTATGTGTTTTCCCTGTTTTGGCCTTACATATGTCAGTTATGTAATCCTGTTGCAGCAGCCTGAGAGACTGACTAGGCTGCAGATGAGGGCTGACCAAAATAGGACAGACTCGATTACTATAAACATTTTTCATCATTACTTTGGTATTTTTTTCCCAGTAATTATCAAGATTGTACTATTAGCCAGACTCAAAACAGATCATGGCATCTTTAATGCCAGGCTCCTTTTTTTCTACTTGTATGTGAAGCTATTCTACCCTGACCTTTGTCGTCTTTTTCATTTGTAGTCTAACTTAAACTCGTATATTTAAGTTTGCAGTCTTGCAAATTGCAAACTTTAAATGATAAAAAAAATCAAGTAAACTTGTGCTTAAACCTAAAACAAACCAGGATGAAGAGTTTTGCAGGTACCTAGAACATCCACAACTTCTGTTTTCATATTGTTATCCATCACAAAAATAAATACCAATATATTCTGACCAGTCAGCATGAATATGATAACAGTGACAGCCAGCTGATCTCAGTGCTTTGCAGGAGAGCTGATCTAATTAGCACCATCAAATTACAGCTGATGTTTGTCAGGCTGCTGTAGAAACGTCTCTTCCAGCTCTGTCAGTTTGTCAGGTCTAGATTATATTTTAAGATTGGTCAGATACTCGTTCTACACTTCTGGCGTAGACAGTAAGTTGAAAGAGAAAATTATAGTGGCACACTTCTTGTCTGAAACACATTTTAGGCTGCAAGTAATTACTATTTTCATTATGGCTTAGTACAATGATTATGTTCTCAATTAGGTAATTGTTTGGCCTATTAAAGACGCCAAAAAAAAAAAAAAAAATGCTCATTCCAGTTTCCAAGCTTTCAATGTGATGTCTTAACACATAGTGGTTGGATGCTTCAGTTTATAGATGCAAATATTCAAGAACCAAAATTGTTGCTGATTAATCAAATGAACTACTTCTTTCAGCTTCAGGGTCATGCACGAAAAGTAAATGCAAGCTTTTTCCCCCGATATAGCAGAGGGCCTCAAAAACAAGAATCCTTCTGAATCATGCAGCAAAACATGCATGTTGTACTCACTAATACACTGTCTTTCTTCCAGTTATGTTGTTGTCAGGGACCAAGCAGTAAAGCATAAAGGACACCAGTGGTTTTAATTCAAAAAACGGGTTTTATTGACCCAAAAATATGAAAATATATTTAACAAAGCCAAAACTTAAACAGGCAGACCAATAAAAGAGGTCAACTCAACAGACTAAACTCAAGATAATAATTAACAAAACCTCAAACAAACATATGGTAAACTGACCTGCTGAAATGACACACAGGGGGACTTAAATACTGGTTTAGCTAAACCAAATGACACACACGGGGGAAAACAAGATGGCTGCCATATAACCAACTAATACAAAACATTTAAACAAACATGAAACACCCCCCAGGCAATGAAGCATGTGGTGTAATCCAATTAGGCTGTCAGTACTTCAGGTCTCCCAGCCCTTTGCCACACCTTTTGCCAGACAGGAGGAGACACCAACCCCCAGGTAACTCAAACAAAGAAAGATGTATTAATATAACAAAACAGAACTTTGACCTTGCAAGGTTAATATGTGTGCACGCCATATAAACATTGGAAGGTGTGATGGAAAAATGAATACATTTAATAAAGAAACGATATTGAACAATAAATAGAATATTTTAAAGTAGTGACTGTAAATTAAACTAAAGTGAATCAACGGGTGATGAGGTGTGGAGCTTACCATGTGTGGCATGCCATCACACACCTCCCCTCTTCAGAGCTCTCGCTGGAACAGCGAGAGAGATAGTCAGCAGTAAGGTTCTCCTTGCCTGGTACGTGGTGGACAGTGAATCGGAATGGCTGTAAGGCCAGGTACCAGCGGGTAATTCGCCCATTTGTGTCCTTCATCTGCTCAAGCCACTGTAGTGCTTTGTGATCAGTTTCCAAGGTGAAGTCTCTTCCCAGTAGATAGTAGCGGAAGGAGTCCAGGGCCCACTTGATCGCTAAGGTCTCCTTCTCTACTGTGGAATACCGAACTTCCCGTGGAAACAGTTTCCGGCTGATGTAAGCCACTGGATGGCGGCCTTCCATGGTTTCCTGAAGGAGGACAGCTCCCAGGCCCCGATCTGAAGCATCAGTCTGTAATATGAATGGCTCATCAAAGTTGGGACTGTACAAAACCGGTTGCTTACTTAGTGACTGTTGTATGTCATGAAACGCTGCCACTGCCTCCTCTGTCCACTGGATGTAATTGGGGGAACGTGATCCCGTCAGGTCTGTGAGCAGAGCTGCCCTGTTGGAGAACTGAGGGATGAAACGACGGTAGAAACCTGCCATGCCCAAAAAGGATCTCAGCTGCTTCCTTGTTTGGGGCAGGGGGGATGATTCCATGGCCTCGATTTTGCTGACTTGTGGCCTGATAACCCCCTTGCCGATGACATGGCCCAGGTATTCTGTCTCAGCAGCGGCGAAAACACACTTTGACGGATTCACCGTCAACCCAGCTGAGTGCAGGTGGTCCAGAACAGTTCGCAGGTGTTCCACATGCTCCTCCCAGGTGTTGCTGTGGATAACAATATCATCCAAGTAAGCAGCAGCAAAGTCAGAGCAGTCATGTAATACCTGATCCATCAGCCGTTGGAAAGTTGCTGGAGCTCCATGTAGTCCAAATGGCAAGACTGTAAATTGGAAAAGCCCCCATGGTGTTCTGAATGCTGTGAACTCTCTGGACCGTTGAGTGAGTGGGACCTGCCAGTAACCCTTACACAGATCTATTGTGGTCAGGTACCTTGCTTTTCCCAGACGTTCAAGTAGATCATCAATTCTTGGTGTCGGGTAGGAGTCAAACATGGATATGGAGTTCAGGTACCTGAAATCAATGCAGAACCTCATACTCTCATCCTTTTTGGGTACCAAGACCACAGGGTTGCACCATTCACTCTTAGATCTTTCAATGATCCCTAGAGATAGCATCAAATCGATTTCCTTCTTCAATGAAGGCAGCAGACGTTCTGGGATCCTGTAACTTAATCGTCTCACAGAGGCACCTTCTCGTACCACAATATCATGTTCGACAATGTCAGTTCTCCCTGGATTCTCTTGAAAGACTGCTGATTTACACATTTCTCTCACCTGCTGCTGCTTGTCCTCTGGGAGATGGCTGAGATCATAATCTAGAGAGCCAGCAGGTGGTAGATATTGCTCATCTGCTTCATCTTCTTCAGGCACTCGCCGTATGAGCATTGCATCCGCCTTGTGTTCAATACGCTCCACCCACTCCTTCAGAAGGTTTATATGCAAGACCTTGCTGGAGCGCAACTGCCCTGGGGTGGACACCTCATATGTGGTGGGTCCCAGCTTCCTCATGACTTCAAATGGCCCCTGCCACTTTGCCAACAATTTGTTGTTGTCACTGGGGAGGAGCACGAGCACCTTTTGTCCTGGCTCAAACGCACGCTGACGAGCAGATTTATCATACCAAGACTTCTGCTGCTGCTGGGCCTCCACCATATGTGATTGAGCAAGTTCACCCATTTTCTCCAACCGTTCTCTCATCTGAATGACATAAGACAAAATGTTCTTGGATCCCCCTCCACCTTGTCTCCCTCCCAAATCTCCTTTAACAGAGTTAGAGGGCCACGAACCTCATAACCATACAACAGCTCAAAAGGTGAAAAACCTGTGGAGGCTTGGGGGACTTCTCTATAAGCAAAGAGTAGATATGGCAGCCATTGATCCCAATCGTTACCACTGTCGTTGACAAACTTCCTGAGCATCTGTTTCAATGTCTGGTTAAACCATTCTGTCAGCCCATCAGTTTGAGGGTGGTATGGTGAAGTTCTCAGACTCCGGATGCCCAACAACTGATAAACTTGCTTTAACAGAGTAGACATGAAGTTAGTGCCTTGATCAGTTAGTATTTCTCGTGGAAACCCAACTCTTGCAAAGAACTGCACTAAACAAAATGCAATGGGCTTGGCCTTTATAGATTTTAAAGGGAACACCTCAGGATATTTTGTGGCATAATCTGTTACAACAAGCATGTAACGATTTCCTGCTTTGCTCCTCTCAACAGGCCCTACAATATCCATTCCAAGACGCTCAAAAGGAGTGCCGATGACAGGGAGAGGTTGGAGTGGAGCTCTATGGGGGATTTTAGCAGATGTTATCTGACACTGTGGGCAACTTTTACAAAACTGAGCCACATCTTTGCTAAGACCAGGCCAGTAGAAATGATGTTTGATGCGAGCTGTGGTCTTGTGTTTACCAAGGTGGCCAGCCCACGGAATAGAATGCCCTAAGGTGAGAATGGCGTTTCTAACCTTCTGGGGAACCACCAGCTGCAGCACCGACCCCTGCTGACGATAGAGAATGTCATTTTGCAAGATGTACTCACTGTTAACCTGCTCCACTCCAGGTTCCTTTTCTTTGGCCTTCCGGAAAAGAGATATTAAAGATTGATCAGATTTTTGGAGTTCAGCAATTTCAGTTGGAATATTAAACCCTAGGGGTGACGGTGTTGGCTCAGCGTCTGTTAGTGTATCCACAGGTGAAAATTTGAATTTCTCCTGCCTTCTTTGTCTGCGGGTCTTCCGTGGCTTCACCACAGTTGTCTCAAACTCCTCATTAAAAAAAAGGCAGGGCACTCAGGGTCTCAGAGTGGGTACTGACTTGCTTAGCCTGAGCTCTGGTAACAGCTACATTGCACTCCTCAGTCTGCTCAGACTCCAACAAATCAAAAAGCACAGGAAGGTCACGCCCTAACACGGCAGAGTAAGGCAAACTGTTCACAACACCCACATTCAGCAGATACATCTGGTCCTGAACTTTAATGTAGATGTCAGCTGTCGGATATCTTTTCTCATCTCCATGGACACAACAGATTGAAATTGTATCACTGGTGCGAACAATATTAGGTGGGGCAAAATCTGAGTGAATAAGAGACCGAGAACTGCCAGAGTCAAGAAGGGCATTGAGTAGAACCCCATTCACTTCAATCTGGCTCATTTTGATGGATTTGTCACTCTCCTGCTCAGGATCAGCATTAGAACGAGGAGCAAAACACATTTGCACCATTTTAGCAGAATTTCTTGGGCACATAGGTTTTGTATGGCCCTCTAATCCACAAAGATAACAAATGAGCTTCTTACCAGAGGCCTTTGGTGGTCTAGTGGTAGACTGAGAGCTCTTACTGGTGCTTGTATTTGCTGAATCCAGATGGTTTTGCTGAGGTATCTTCCGGGTGTCCCTCGATACCTTCCATGCATTATGGCTCCATGCTTGCCCCTTCTTTCTGGCAGCAACAAAAACATCAGCTAACCGAGCCGCTTCCATTGCTGAACCAGGGTTGTGTTCTCTGATCCAAACCTGAAGCTCAGGAGATAACATTCTGAGAAACTGCTCCAAGATTATAGTTTCACCAATGTCATGAATAGTTTTACCCTTTGGCTGGATCCATTTCCCATAAAGCTCCTTCAGTCTCGCATATAGCTCACGAGGGCTTTCATCTGGTTGAACGTCCAGGGATCTGAATCTTTGCCTATATGTTTCAGGGTTAATGTCATATTTTGACAGAATAGCTGATTTCACTTTATCATAGTCTAATGAATCATCAATGTCCATGTGAACATAGGCACCTCTAGCTTTACCAGTAAGCAAGGGTATCAAATGAAAAACCCAATCTGACTTCTGCCATCGATAAGCTGTAGCCATACGTTCAAATGTGATCAGGAAATGTTCAATATCATCAGCTTCAGTTAATCTTTCCAATCTGCCCTCTATTTGTAGGGGAAACTGAAATGCTGGTGAAATGGCTGGATTGGAATTAGTCATAACTGGTTCAGCCTGGGCCTGCTGAACAGAGGAAGAAGGATGAATATCAAACTCTAATGATTCAGAGCGAGCTTCTGCAGAATCTGATGGTGATGTTCTGACTTGGATTTCTGACTGCAAAAGTCTAAACTGATGTTGAAAGGCTTTAAATCGCTGTTCTTGTCGTGCATTTAACTCACTCTGTTTTGCATCCCGGATGTCCTGTTGTTCCATGTGAGCATGTAGCATATTGACTAGATCAGACAAAGTAGGCTCCTTTTCAACTCTCTCCACAACTTCAGTGACTCCTGAGGCTCCATTTTCCTCCTCTTCACAGGTTTGCTGAGCAGATCCCTTTTTCTTTTCATTCTTGCCACCACGATGCATTCTTCCTCCTCATGGGGAAAAACAGAAGAAAGAAAAAAAGAAAAAGAAAAAAGACCTGTGTCCAATACTGGATGATCCCACTGCTGCCACCAATTGTCAGGGACCAAGCAGTAAAGCATAAAGGACACCGGTGGTTTTAATTCAAAAAACGGGTTTTATTGACCCAAAAATATGAAAATATATTTAACAAAGCCAAAACTTAAACAGGCAGACCAATAAAAGAGGTCAACTCAACAGACTAAACTCAAGATAATAATTAACAAAACCTCAACCAAACATATGGTAAACTGACCTGCTGAAATGACACACAGGGGGACTTAAATACTGGTTTAGCTAAACCAAATGACACACACGGGGGAAAACAAGATGGCTGCCATATAACCAACTAATACAAAACATTTAAACAAACATGAAACACCCCCCAGGCAATGAAGCATGTGGTGCAATCCAATTAGGCTGTCAGCAGTACTTCAGGTCTCCCAGCCCTTTGCCACACCTTTTGCCAGACAGGAGGAGACACCAACCCCCAGGTAACTCAAACAAAGAAAGATGTATTAATATAACAAAACAGAACTTTGACCTTGCAAGGTTAATATGTGTGCACGCCATATAAACATTGGAAGGTGTGATGGAAAAATGAATACATTTAATAAAGAAACGATATTGAACAATAAATAGAATATTTTAAAGTAGTGACTGTAAATTAAACTAAAGTGAATCAACGGGTGATGAGGTGTGGAGCTTACCATGTGTGGCATGCCATCACAGTTGTGCAAACCCAGAAAGTTATTGTCCTCTTAGATTCACTTTTGTCTTGCTTCATCTTTGTGTCTTTCTTGTAAAGAAGTACTTTGATTACACTATTATTCCACTGATTTGGGATGAAAATGAATGTCACCGTCCGGACAGTAAATAGCACCGAACTATTGAATGTGCCGCTCTGAATGAATAACAATGAAGTATGGGCATAAGATCAAGGAGAGTAGCACTCTGTGAAGACATGAATAAGTAAGTAAAACAAATCTGTATGCTGTAAATGAGTAGGCCATATTAATCAACTAAATGACTGCGTATGAGCTGCCCTTTAAAATCACATCTGTCCCTGGGGAAGTGCTAACTGTTAATATTTAATACATACATGTGTAATGTCACAAATCAATCTGTCATACAAATTAGTTCAAATTAATTCAATTGGTGGTCAAAAAGCCATCTGATTAATACAAAGTGCTGACGAGTTTTTCTCGTTTTGTAACATAAAGCAGTTTTTCCACTTTTCTTTCCAAACTGCACCATGATGATGATGAAGTATTGCATTTCTGTGCTACCTTAGATATAAACGAAAGGGCAAAGTCATTCTGTGGTTTGTTAAAGTTACCGAGGCACAGGCACTATTAGTGCCAATGGATTGTTTTGTTCCGGCTATACTTTGGTAAGCACCTGAATAGGCCGGGTGTTAAACAGATATTTCTAGCTGGCGTTTAGGTGGCAGCACATCATAAATATGTATGTACCTGAGGTGCTCATGGAAAGCAATAAGACATCATCATCACAGAGATCACCCTGCTGTCACTCCCTTCTGCAGGGCCCATTAATAAACACTGACAATCAGAGCCCTTGACCTGCCCCTGCCACCCTGGAGGGTTGAATGAGAGGAGTGGCCCTATTACCCTGATGCCCCTAAACACTCCTTTTAGGGGTTTGGCTCCAAGGTTCTTTACATTTAGATTAAATTTCTCTGCAACAATTTCTCTGATGCCCATTACCAATTTGCTACAGGAATATATTTTGATGATTATCATTACTTATTAGTTACTTGTGGCAGTCGTGCTGAACTAAAGCGATCGATCGATAGCGAGGTTTTCTTGACTTGACTTAGATTGACAGATTTCAGATAGAGGATTAATGTGCTAGCACAGTTCCAGGAATAAATGAGAATGTAGAGACAATCACACACACAAAAGATAACATTTAAGCACTGTGTGTGATTTACAGATAGTGGATAGACACATGGATTCTGTCCCATAGAGTGTACTTTTTTAAAGTACACTTTAAAAAAATCCCTTCAGTACACAGAACTATTTCTGCCATCTGTGTGCACAATGACTCCACGTGCTAGTGGAAACCTGTCAATATATTGTTCATGCTTCAAAGACAAAATCGTCACATCAATGCTAACCAGCAAATACACCACACCTCCATGTCAAATCAGCATCGGACTAGTCTGAGTCTCTTTGGAAACTTTATTTCAGATATCACGGTCCATCTTCATATAAAAGAAAGAGAGTAAAAGCAGCACAAGGATAAAACAAATTCCAAAAGCGAGACTAATATCTGATTCAGAGCAAGTTCAGTTCAGGCCATTGTGACCACGTTTTCAGAATCCCCAAAGGTTGAATCTCTTCATCTGAACGTAACGTTTTCAGTGGGAGAAACGTTTTGTCACTCATCAAAGTGACTTCTTCAGTCTCAGCTGACTGCAAGTTTCCCCGATCTTATAAACAATACATTACACAATGACTGAAAGCCCACTGAATGAACAATGGGCTGTGAGGTCAGTTCCTTGATCATTATTGCGCAAATGATGATTTGAGCATGCATCAAGACATTTTCAGAATCAGTCAATGAGCAAATAAATTCATGCATAAAATTTAGGAACATGAATAGTTAAAACACATTTTAGTGAGATCCGTTTATTTATTTATTTTTGCTGTAATATAAGTACTGTATACAGAGGAGTACAGTAGGCTCTAAAAAGAACTATTTCACCATCATCTGCACACATGCAGAATTCATGGGTCAGAATTTTTTGCTTGTGCATTCAGTTTACTGCTCTGGTGCTGCACATCACCATCAATGCAGAGATCACTCCTGGTGATGTGACTCAAAATCTGACTTTAGAATCAGAATCAGAATACTTTATTAGTCACCAGGTTTAGAAGCTGATCGCTCAAACATGATTAAAGGAACAATTTGTTTCTGATCCTTCTTAGCTGTTCTTACTTCTTCTTCTTTAATGCTTTAGAAAAAGCGTCCATACACAAATTGAAAAGAACCAACTCTCCTTAACAGTGATGCTATTTTTGGATTCATTTATACTCTTTTCTCGGTCCTCTGTTTGTTGCCCTTTCTTCTTTGGCTCGTTGACCCTCTGCAGATTTTTTTTTTCTTCTTCTTCTTCACCCCAAAGCTTGCTGTTGGTTTTTCCATTTCCTCTGCTGTGTTTGTTATGGTCACCTTCCTTTTCATGTTTAATACAAGCCAGGAAACTATGATATGACTCACGAACACCACCCCCCGCCATTGAGTGCGTCATTGGTGTCTTTGATTTTACATGTTTATGCTCAGTTGCTTGGGAACACACGTATGATCGTATCTCTCAGCCAGCACATCCAGAAAGCGGTCGCAATCAAATGTTTCAGAAAAAGCAGAACAAAAACTAAATACTGGATTTAAAAAGATTTATTTTCTTTTACATTTTAAACATATACATCGATCACATAGATGTGATTTTACCAGTTTAACTGTGCTACATTCATGGGTGACTTTATGATAGAGGCAGGAATAATGTTTGAATTCCACAGCAAAATTCAACACTGCATTTCCATTCACTCCAGGGCAGCAAGTGTCTATCCAGGTTTAAGCAAGTAGCCTTTATGACGAGACAGGCAAGATTTTGCCTCTAGGTAGCAAACGCATTGGTGAATGAACAGGAGGGCTGTCACACCTAGCTGTTCTCCTCGGCCTGTCTAAGAGGATTAACCTTTGTTTATTCTTACCTCCACTCGTAGGGCTTCCACAGCAAGCCAAGAGCCCCTGGGAGCACTGTTAGCATCATCACCATCTTCCTCATACCTCCACCTACTTCTCACCATCTCTACAAGATGTTTCGTAGATGTGATTTGTGATTAAAATTACTGCAAGTAAATTAAAGCTGGATTTTAAGTTCTCTAAATATAACATAAATAATTGATATACACATGGACAAAGGTATTGAGCCTCACTTTTTAATCTGTGAATACAGGGGCTTTCGGTCTCACTGCCACAAGGATATAAAACCAAACACCTAGTAATGTAGTCTGCCTTTATATATATAGTTGCGAAAGAATGGGTCGTTGTAAAAAGCTCACTGAATTTGAGTGTGGTACTGTAACAGGATGCCGCTGGTGCAACAAGTCAGTTCATGGAAAGTGAACTTCCGAGGTATACCATGATCAGCTGAGGTATTAGTGGTATTTTTGCAAAGTGGGAGCTTTTAGGAACCACAGCAAGTTAGCCCGTAAGTGTCACACCACATAAAATTACAGCTGAGGTGCATAGTGTACAAAAGCTCCAAATCTCCTCTGACATTAACATCAGCACAAAAGCTCTGTGCTGGAAGCTTCATGCCATCGTTTTCCATGGCCGAGCAGCTCCTGTTCTGTATTTTTTTTACTTAGTTTTATTTATTTTGCTGTATTCAAACAAATAGTTGATTCTGTTTGAAACTGTGCCCACAGACAGTTTATGGTTTCAGTTTAAAAGCAAGATAAAAAGAAAATAAAGATTTTTTAAAAAGTGTTCCAAGTAAGGATTTTCCCACTCCTCATTAGGAGCCAGTTAGTTCCCTTTAAGGGGTGTCAGGAGAGATTTATCACATTTAAACCTCTAACGTTTAGTGTGGGGTTCTCGTTGGCACTGAAATATGTGAAATATATGCAAAAAATTTAAAGAACTCTTTAAGGCCCTCAAAAAAAAGATGCCTATGAGTGTGGTAAGGGATTTTAAAACACCTCCGTATTACTTTAAATCAACAAGTGCTAATAAAGGTCCAGTTCCAAAGTAGGACACAACAATCCCAGAACATCAAACCAGTAACTGCTGATATCTTCTTTTCAAGTCTGTCAATTTACTTGTTTGCAAATCTACAATAAACTTCCTTTAGATTCCCTCAACTTGCCTTTTTCCTAGCCGTATGACTGTACAGAACAAGATTTAGTGCATACAATCAAAGTAATTTTATATCTTAAGTTGTAAAACTTTGAACAGATATAAGTTAACAGGCCAGAGCTTTTTTTTTTCCATCTGTTTCCACTTCAAACAGATGGAACCACAAAGAAAGCAAAACAGAGACAGAGAGATCTCCAACATGTTAAAAAAAAATACTATAAAAAATAACCACCAAACATTTACCGAGAGGTGCAAAACTTCTGCAAGGCAGAGCTTTGTGTGTAACAGTATGCACCTTTGTTTTGATCGTTTTTAGAGACATTGGTAATTCTTCATATGTTTAAGACAGACTTGCATTGTCTAATAATATCGCGAGTCATCCCTCCATGCATTTTATCCCTAACTAGCCACACTCACGTCCATAACCAAGTTGGAGACAGCAATCACACTAATATGCAGGTCTCCTGAAGGACACCCGAACAGGCACAGGAAGAATGTGGAAAACCCACAGAGTCTCTAGATTCCAACCGAGACAAGGCGCCAGTGCTAACCTTTGCACCATCATTCCACCCAATTACATAGGCATGACTAGTTTTAACAACAATCTCAGATTAAGTATTTTAACAATGTTATAAATCCTATGAAGATAATAATAAATATTTCCTACAAGAAGACCCATGGTACAAAGTCTAAGTGCTGCAGCTGTAAATTACTATATAATTAATGCCACCATATAATGCTCACTTAATTTTTAAGTGTGCTGCAACCCAGATAAAGACCTGAAGTAAAGTTGTTGGTGGGCAAGTGTGTTGATTTAAACAAAAAAGAAAGAAAAACAAGGACTTTTTTAACGTTGCTTTGAAATGATAGATCCAAAAGTACAGGTTTTGTGTAACACCTACAATTTCACGCATTTTACTATGAAAATAGGCCAACCACTACAAGTTATCTTTTATGAGGGCTACTACATCTACTTCATCTGTGCTTTACGAGTCTGACTATGATATCTGTGAGGAATTCTTTTTAATAAATTAACTAGCAATGGACTTGAGACGACAATTCCACGGAGGTACCACTTGTCTTTTAGCTTCAGTTCGCTCTCGTTCCTATTAAGCTGTGATTTATAGGTTCATAAGCATAATTGCTGAAGGGCAGCTGCTCCACTGCATGATTCAACTGAGTTTTCAGGGTGTCAACTGCATCACCTGCTGTTCTGCTTGGAACTAGACATCACAGGTAGGAGGCTTCTGATGAATAACATAATGCACAGCCTGGCTGCAGTCGAGAAAAAACACAGCACGAAATGACTCAAACTGAAGAGGAAGAGGGAAAAAAATCACCAGAGTGGCTGCTTTCATTTCATGCAAGTCATCAGATATGAAGACTGGACCCCCTGCTTAAGCCTTGTGACTTAAAGAAGTAATTAATGAAATTGCTGGATGCGTTCTAATAGTAGGAGCAGAATACAGGAGATGACAGCCTGCTGCGCGCTCTCCTATTAATACAGGTGCACATTTAGAAATATCAAATAGGACCTTTGTGTTAAGGTTTGCATTACCTTGCAACTGCTGGCAGCTCAACGGCCTTAAAATGTTTGCCTCGTTTTGCATTTCAAATGCAATCATGGATAATTCTGTCGCAATTTATTTGAGTGACAGCATGACGGTGGAGTAATGACTGTGAAAGAGCAGTTCATCACGTCGTATCTTCATATTCCAAATTACAGACATAATCCAGAAATCCAGAGTGTGGCAGTCCAAATTTTGGATCATTTCACTGTTTTGAAGGAAACGTTTTGAATATTCCAACAATTTAAGGGTTTACTTGCAGCCAAACTAACAATTGCAAACGAAATCTTCAGCCCGTGAACTTGATTTTTTTCAGCTCTTTTTGACCGAAATGATAAAGCATAAAAAATTAAAAAATAAAAATTAAAGGAATATGACAGAGTTTTTTATTTCTTGGGCCAAAAATAAATAGAAGAAATTCAGATTTACTAGATGGTTAGGTATTTCTATAGATATAACTTCTTGAGCATATTGACATAGAGTTACTTTTAAATGACCTTCCCGTGAGAGCTGTAAACTTGTGTGCTCGCTGCCTTTTTTCTTGCATTACATCAGTTAAAGCACGCAAAACAAGAAAAGGTCATTTTCTGCCTTACTTTTTCAGTACACGAGGAATGCTAAGAAAAGCTTTGCAATATCAGTAAGTAGTAAGTAGTACCCACAGTGTAGGCTTTAAAAATGTATGTTAATGCAGAATTTAATTTAATTTGGTAAAAAACAAAATAACCATGACTACTCTAATGCCACAATCATTCAGAACATCTCCAGTTGATTACCTTATTTCAGCTTATAGTAGTTGAGGTGATGTCTACTTAAAAGTTAAATAATTAGACAGATATTGCTATTGTTTCAGTGGACAGTCAATTGTGATAATATTGGCATACTGACTTTTTAAAATATAAATGATTAGATTTTGTTAGGCGGGGCTGTGTGCAGGCAGGAATAGGACCCAAGGTGCAGACTCCGGAGACAGACGTGAACTCAAAAAAGGCTTTAATTCTGAACGCAACATGACATAACTTGAAAAAACTCAAAATAAACTTACACCGGTGGACAGACAAAACACACAGCAAAATAAACGGTAGATCGCGACACGGACACAGAGAAACACAGGGCTTAAATACACAGAGGGAGCAATCAGGGAATGAGTAACAGGAGGGAAACACAGCTGGGACAAATCAGAACTGACGAGACCAAAGAAGCGTAAATTGAACACACTGAGAAAAGACAGAGACCTTCAAAGTAAAACAGGAAACACATAACACAGACTGAACAAAGACACAGCCTCACATGTAGGCACTACAGAGGGAACAGAGACGTGGGACCAGGGCAGACACAAACACTGAGTGGACACGGGGATATAGGAACTAAGGATACACATAGACGCGAACTAGACAAGGGGATGCAGGTGATAGGGGAGACAGAGCAACTAAAGAAGACAGAGACATAAACCATGAGACAGAACTCAAAGAAACCAAAAAACTAGAAAATATGAATAATATTATACACTCAAAAACCCTGGGTCAACGACCCAGGCATCCTAACAGATTTAAATCAAGACATTTCTCTTCTGAAACACATCACATGTACAAATGCATAGTTTGTACAGACATATTTTTGTACCCACTCATCTATTAGTGCTATTGACTGCTTTTCCAATTTATGGAGGCAATGACAACTTAGAGCGTGTCTTAGCCTAGAAAGGTCACCTGCCTATCACAGAGCTAATACAGAAAGACAGACAAGTCTTTCATGACTGTGGGAGGAAGCGAGCATACATGGAAAGAACCTGTGAAGACACGAGGAGACAACACAGGGGAGCTGTATATGCACCAAAATCTGAGGAATGTTTAGAGCACATTGTTGAATCTACGGCACTTCTAAAGACAAAAGACGTCCAACCCATCAGTAACAGAGTGTATCTGGTGTACCCAATGAAGTGGCCAGTGACTGTATAAACTTCTGAAAGTATTTAAACGCCAAGTCAACTCCACTTACTCCAGCACAAAGAGCATAAGAATGTTTATGTAGTTATATAATATAAATAACAGCTTTAGATTTGCTGACAGAGATAACAAAGGCATGTTAATATCTTGCACACAGTTCTGGATCCATTATGACAGAAGTTATTTATCACTGGCAAAAGGATAGCAGCACAGTACTGCAGCACATCTTGGAAAGATAACAATTATAATAGTTTATTCAGTGGAGTGAAAACAATAATGACTGCACAGACACAAGAAGACAAACGGGGTACTGTGAAATGTATACATTTAACAGCAACAGCACTGCCTGATTTTCCCTTTCAGTAAATAATTTTGATTTCTGAAGTCCACAATGTATTATTTAATGACAGCAGTCTTTTAGCATCGGTGATTGTTACTAGGTCTGTATTATTTTTGCAATCCAAAATAAGAAAAGGGGGGGGAAAAGCCTCAGAATTGCACAGAGCATCTTCAATTTAACACTTCTCATCTATTGATTAGTGGACATCACAGCCTTGTGTTTAAACAATAATTGATTTGTTTCCACACTGTGTGTCTGAAATCATTGATTTGAACACTTTGGCAGCTGCTATTGTACTGCACTAATCGGTTTGCAGTGTGGGGGTGTCAAAATGTTATTATGAATGAAAAATCAAAGGAGGATAAGCTGCACGACGCTTTCTGTGTGATAGCCACTATTTTAACGATGCCATTTTACGACGGGAGATCTGAAATGATGGATACGATACTCAGACTTTAGTAGGTGGTGGTAGTAGTGGTGGAGGCCAATTTATTGCTTTTTTCCTTCATGTCAAATGAGAATTGCCATACTTAATATTACATTGTGATTTTTCAAATGGAAAGCTTTTTCTGTGTGCTGTCCAGTTTTGTCTAGATGGCTGCACTGACTGTATTCTGACTGGATGACATTTTTCAGTTTCCATTTAAATATGCAGTAACTGATCTTTTTTATTTCTTATCTAGAGGTAACAGATTGCTGATGTTGTTAAGTTGGAGAAACAGGTAGTCTACCATGACTTTTAAAGGGGTTAGGAATCTGCTTCCTCTGGTTAAACATGGTGCCATAAATACAATAGTTCTCATTCACAGTGATGCAACACATCTGTATATAAACTTAGGTTATCTTTCTTGATAAGCATCCGCTGCTAGACATGACACTGCAAGGTTTAAGGAATAAATAGTTTTAGCAAAATTCCAGACAATTAAAAGAACACAGATCAGTTTTCAATACTTAGCATAAAAAAGACAGACATACAGGAGTATCTTATTGAATCATTCATTAGGTTACTTCCATCCTTGCTAGATGATATCACTTACAGTCTAATTTCAATCATATGGGTGCTGGATGATATGGATTTTTTTGTCAGCAAAAGTAGTGAATCTCATGTCGGTGTGATAGATTAGGTGCTGCTGTTCTGTTACAGCAGGTTCTGTTACAGTTTCTGGAGATATGTGTCTTTTCTAGCCTCCTCTTTAGACACCATTGTTTTTGTTTCTTTACTTTTTTTCTCCTTCATCCTGTAAATGGAGGCAGATTGAAAGTATCGAGCATGAGTGTAGCTGTGTGTAATATTTCTCTGCATATACTACTGAATAATGCTTCGTGACAGTGAACAAAAACAGTAAAGAGAGAAAGCAGCTGTCATACAATCAAAAATGTTTCATTCTTGCTTGCATATGCAGTTTGCATTCACCTTAGTGAGCATTCAAGAATTACTTGAAAGTTCCTTAAATAAATCTTAACCACATAACTCCGTTTGGACGGCATCGGAGTAACTAAGTTGTGGATATGGTGATGGAAGAGAACTGTGACAGCTGTGGAGACCAACAACAGTTCACAGTGTTATTGCGCACAACTTAAACGTGCAAGCTGGCATTCAGTAAATTAAACATTTTGAGTCATAACTGAAATAATCTCATTAATCTTGAAAATAAATTGATCTTGTAATTAATTTATTTTCAAGATTAATCAATTTTCAGTGTTCTTTGTTTAATTCTTTCCGTCCCCCTTTTTTTTCCATTTTGAAATGTCACACAACAGGGTGTTATTACAGCTCCACTAAATTACACTCGGCATAGACACTTCAGTCACCGTTGTAATATTTAGACACATAACAGTGCCTAAGGTTGTATTCTGCACTACAAACAAGGCCGCTCGATGAGTGCTAAAAGTGCTTCATTCATTCATCACATGGACTTTTTGGTAACATGATGCTGCACAGTGATATATAAAAATACTATTGAGATTGGATGGTTTGATGCTTAATTAGAAACTGTTTAAAGTGACACTCAACCACCAAATTTGTCTTTTATTTGACTTAAAGAAACCCATGACAGGCAAAGCCCTTTGATATGTAGCAGCAAATCTTCTGTAAAATTCAGTTTGATCAGATCAAGTTCACTTCTTTGATTTTAAGGAAAGAAATCCTCTCAAACCCAAACACTTGTACTCAAAAGGTGGCCATATTTTACATAAAATAAGCATTTCATTCTAGTTGCATGTTTGTGTTTTGACAACAAAGCTCTTCATCCTCTCCGAGCTTACCTACTGGCACACGATTTAAAGAAGGATAGTTTAAGCATTCGAAATATATACAACATTGTCATATTATTCTTGGAGTAAAAGGGGAGTGTCAGATAACTAAAGAAGGAACAACTTAAGAAAAAACCCATCTAGTAAATTAGACTTTATTCCACTTCGTCAATACAGTGCAGGTTGTGGAGAAATTACACCTTGTACCACTGATTCCATCGGTATGAATTTGGCACTTCTGCCGGTTTACAGTTGTAAGGGAGTAAGGATGTCCCTGTATCATTATCCCCATTGTCAGCTGCAACCCTGCCATATATGATGCAACAGACATAAGGCACAAGAAAGGATGAATCATAGCAACACCATGCAATTTGTGTTTGTCACTTGTATTTTAATGACTGACAACAGTCTGGATTTTAAAGGTTATCTGCTGAGTTTGACATCCAGCCTATGCATTTATGCTTTCCTAAGTAAGAATGCCCTGTAATGCATCAAATGTTTAAAATTCCCATCTTACTCTTGCAAACGTCCATAAAATGAAGGTACATCAAATACTTAAAAGTAAGTGTACCATTTAATTTGAAGCTCATGCTTTTGATCACCAGTTCCTAAATTTCAAGAGTGCTTTCTGTGACACTGTGAAGAAACTCAACATTAAGAGTCTTCCTCTGTCACAATTTAAAGCACGCTGGAATGGCTTTCCTCTCTGCTCTTGCCAGTGCTCTGTTCTTTAGTTTAAATTGGAACATTTTCCACAGAGATCTGGCCTTTGTGGAGCTGAGCCCTGAAAACATTAGCTGATTATAAAACAGGATTGCGGTGCAAAAATGAACTAAGTTCTGAGGTTAACCTCCTGAAGTCCTGCACATCTTAAAAGAAAACCCATCAGTCTAGACTTAGACCAATGTGACAAATTAAAGGAAAACCAATCATTTTTACTGGCATGGTTTAGGCCCCCTTCTCCCCTTTAAGGAAGGGTCACTGTAAAGCCATACAAAGTTGCTCTGAGTGATGACCTTTATCCATTGTAAACCTGACAGGTCTCCTCTATGATGACAATGCCCCCATCCACTGTGCACAAGAGGGTCAGTGAATTGCTTGATGAAAATGAACCTGAATTATATCCAGTCAACATATCTCAACCCAAATAAATGGCGCTCTACCCTACCATCATCAAAACACCATGTGATTAACATATTCATAGCTAGCTTTAATATGCAGGCCAATCACAAAAATACACCACTAGGGGTGTAAAGCTTTACAAGTGATCTACTAACAATGTGCTAAATTATACACTAAGATGCAGCCGGTGTTCTTAAATAGTGACGATCGTAATCTACCAAGAGCAACACAGCTTAGTGCCAAAGAAAATGTGACATAACTAGCAAAATATGTTTCTACACAACAAGATGCTACAAGAAGATAAATGAGAGACGACCAAAGCACACTGATATGTTTAAATAGAAGGGTGAAGCTTCCAAGGAAAAAGGATCACAGAAACTCACACAGAAGATAGAGACTGGTTAGTGTCCCACTGGCATCCACAGGTTGCTGGAGTTTGCTGTCAGATGAATAGACACAAAAATGTATGCACCTAAAAATCTGCTTCCTGTGGCCGAAACAGGACATGCTTTACATCAGGCTGGTATTGGCTAATAATCACCTCAGGAGTCTTTAAATACAGGAAACAGAAACCTTAGTTTGTTTTATTGCAGAAAGTACATAACATATCTCCATGTATGACTCTCAACTTTATGTTTTAACTACTGTAACTCTTATGTTTGTCTCTAGAGGACAATGTGTATTCCCCATTTAAATGGTAAATGGCCTGTATTTGTATAGCACTTTACTAGTCCCTAAGGACCCCAAAGTGCTTTACACAACCAGTCATCCACACATTCACACACAGGTGATGGCAAGCTACATTGTAGCCACAGCCACCCTGGGGCGCACTGACAGAGGCGAGGCGCCACCGGACACTGGCGCCACCGGGCCCTCTGACCTCCACCAGTAGGCAACGGGTGAAGTGTCTTGCCCAAGGACACAACGACCGAGACTGTCCAAGCCGGCGCTCGAACCGGCAACCTTCCGATTACAAGGCGAACTCCCAACTCTTGAGCCACGATCGCCCCCACGATTTAGTTGGCGAGTGGTTGCTGTCAGACGAATAGGCACAAAAATGTATGCACTGCAGTGCAGCACCTAAAAATCTCCTTGGCAATACCCTTTGCTTCTTGCAGGGTATTGCCATCACACGTAGTTTGAGTGGAAAATGCTGACTTGTATGCATATGCTTGCCCACTGCTCGACAAGAGGTAGTGAACTTGAAAACATGTGACGCAAACTATAAACAGAGACCATTCGTCTGAAAGGTAAAAGTTGCTTCTATTGAAACATGTTGATTTGCAGCCATTTATGTCACATTTTCAAATTTCACTACTGCTCATCGAGTACTTTGCTACTGCAGACAGAGTTTCTCCCAGCGCAGATAACTTAGTGCATTCATAATTATAAGACAATTAATAATGGGCCCAGAGCAATTTTCATATCACAACATATTTCCATGATAAATGATGATATACGAAATGTTTGCAGCACAAGTGTTTGCACTGACTACATTTCAAATGAGACTTTGAACATCAGGAAGAAAATTCATTATGTTTTTAGTGAATGACAGTTGTTTTGCCAAATTTGTGTCATTAATGAGAGGACTGCTGATTAGCAATTACTGCAATGACAGCATTTACACACTCTTCCATCACTGCTGCTCAGGGTAACGTGGTGAGACTTTGTAAATGTAAAATTTAGCTCTTCTTAGACTCTGTGAGGACAAATAAATATACATGCTTATATGGCCTCTTCCAGTTATCTCTTGTTTTATTTTAAATGCAGCATTTTTTGATGTATTAAAGCCAATAATTCCGTTTTTTTTCCTTTAAAAAAAAAAAAAGGTTTGGATACTCAGGAGCACACATGTCTACGCTATTCAAGCAAAGTATCTAAAAGAGAGATAACCCCAATCTTGATGTAGGGTTTGACTATTCAAAGGGTTTTATGAAAGTGGGTTACAGGGATCGTTGGTATAGCCTTAAAAAGAACATGGTGTGTTTAGGGTTGGTTTTTCTTTTACCCAAAGAAGTCTTTATAGACATCTCTTGCAGTTTCTGCTGTTTGCATTTGTTAGCAACTGTGGAAAAAGCCAAATTAACAGATGAAAAAGACTATTTCATCATACAGCACTGCAGACAGCAGCTCTAAAATGACTTAACTGCTTTGCATGATGTTAATAAAATGTGACTGTCCCTGAGCTGTATTTTCACAAATCACACACGGCTATTCCGAATTTGAGAGCACACTATATATTTTTTGGGGGGGGGGGATGCTCCCAGTGGCATGTTTCCATTGCCTTGGCTGTGATTGCCGCATTCCCCTGGCAGCTGGGAATTGCAATGTGCTTACTTTTTGAGGACCAGAGAGTGTACAAACAGTCAACTGCAACCTGCTCTTAGAAGAGGAAGTCACTAATTTGCAATGAGCCAAAAAGGATGTGCATCTTGTGTTGACAAATCGCATCTGCACTGCAGAAAGCATTTGTAATACCATAATTCAGGGAAGTTGTCTGGTCAACAACTGAGCAAAGAGCACAAACAGCATGCAGCACATTTCTGGCAAAAATGTTTATACAAATATGAGTCTAATTCAGACTTGCAAAGATAATTTTCACTTCTGTTGTATTTTAAGCGTTCTCTATTTTGAAGCCTGTCCGTGAAGCCTGCATTTTAATGCAGCCTTGATGCAGCAACAGTACACTCAAATATTTGAGCTGATAGGAGAAAAACAAAACATGTTTGGCCTTCTTTCTGTCATGCAATTCCACTCATTCTAGACCTTGAAAAAAACATTTCAACACAAACACAGTTATTAGTGTTTTTAAAGACGGGCATTATAATAGTTTGAAAATCATCTTCAATGACACATAGCAAAGCAATGCAAAGATTCCAACCATTGAGTAAAATTATTAAAAATACACGCTTAGACAAAGAAATAGGTTAGACAGACACACAATGCCAAAATACCTGTGTGTACATCAAAACAATGAAAAAAAATCGTTTAATCTTAATATAGGCTTATATATCTCAGAAAACTACAAATGTTAAAGCTACCAGTTCACTCAATTCTTGGGATTCAAAGCCTCATGTCTGAAGTTTGCTCTGATACACCGGTAATCATCCACCGTCATTATCAGCTTAAATCAGGGTACTCTATAGAAAATAAAGTTTTAGTGCTTTTAACAACTGGTTGATCACAGCGTGATAAGCTATCACAGATAAAAACCTTTCACAGCACTTTACCTCGTGCCTGGGTGTTGCTTCTAATATTTTGTGATTTTATTTCATTTTCAATTTCTAGACCCGAGGTTCTCAAAGTGTGTCCTGTGGTCCAACGGCAGGCTTTGGTAACTTGAGCACAACAAGAAAACATTGTACTATGGCACATTTCCTTTATCCACAGCATTTGTCTTCAATTTCAACTCATCCCACTTACTTAGTGGACCAGAGGAATAAAAATAACCAACATAAACACTTAAGAGTGTGTGGTTTTTTGTGTATTACTCATGTGTGGTCCTCAGACTTACATAAAGTGATTGAAATTTTGACAACTCCTGTTCTGGACAATCCAAATAATTAGACAGCAACAGGTCATTTATTATTGATGAATTTATGGGTTATCTTTACATTAATCAATATAAAAAGTGTCACTGTTTTGTCACTTTAAATTGCTCTTTGTGTTAATATTAGAAACCCCCAAATCACAAAGGTAATCAGTTCATATTAAAGTGAACAAAGATTCAAATCGCTGTGGGTGAATTAGTATTGATCTGTAAAAGTAATTTCAGCATGAACGAACAGATAAGAATCCCTCCAATACCTGATCCTAAACATGCATTTAAAAGACAAAGTGCACCGCTGAGGTAATCTCAGTGAAAACAGGAAAACAACCAAATATAGCGAAAGTGAAGCCACCCTAATCTCTGAAAGCACATTCAGGTTATTCATTGTTAGGAAGCTAATTTTCGTTGGAAATGTACAACTCAGCAGGGCAGTTTTTTTTAAACTACCACTTATTACAGAAGATTCAAAGGCTCAAAAATAAAGAGAATTTCTGAACACAAAGGTGATCCAAAGTGGATAAAAGGCCACCTGCACCATTAACATGAACAAGTAGGAAGGATGGCCACAGGCTAGCCTGCCAGCACCACTTGAGTTTGGTGAAACGGTGGAAAAAAGCTGGTTTTAATGCTTTTTTATTGATTCGCTTATCTTTAATTACACTTAATAACATGAATTTGGGGAAATTGTTGTTGGCTCAGGTGTGGGATTTAATTACTGCTCAGTCAAATCTGGGTAAATCCAGGTTCATTGCTTCAATATTCATTCACACACACAACACTGCCGCTATTAGATTACTGACAGAACTCAATCTTTGACACAATCATGGACTCCAATTAAAATAAGTAAAATATATAAAGATGACTAAACCTACTAAAATGCAAATTTTACATTGTCGAAATCTTTGTCGATTAGATTGTAATTTCCCAATATTACATGCCACCACCACATAAGTTGCCCTTTGAAGGCTGTAGTCTTTTTTTCATGTACTGTATATCTATGAGAACAGGTTGGTTATGGGTTTGGTTTGTTGGTGCTCCATGTGTTATCTGTTTGGGGTAATTCAGCACATTATAACCACTCCCTGAAAGTTTATTGCTGCCAAAGTCACTTAGAAATGGGTTTGGATATAATACTTTGGTTTAGGTGCCAATATATTTCCCTTTTTTCGTTTTCTACAATCTGAATTAATTAAACGTTACACAGTTGAAAGCCTTGTTGTATTGAATCAAGGTCTACAGAGGGATTTCAAACTGAAGTTCTATTAATTTAATTGACAGGGACAATTATTTTTACAATTATTTTGCTATGAGATAATGCAAACTATCTGCTTTTAATGAAATTACTTCACATATTTCTTCTCTGGATTAAGCAGAGAATGAGTCATGATTTCAAACTTCTAACAGCAGAGGATGTGCTTGGACTGTTTTGAGGGTTATGTGCACAGGATTAAAGTCACTGGCCAGTGGAAGCAGTATTAAAAATCACAAGGACTTAGCTACTGAAAAAATTTCCCAAATGGATGAATCTTAAATGCAGATACAGGTGTCAAAATTTACACTTGCTTTCATCCGAGCAGACTACAGGTCAGAGAGAAATCTTAAGTAAGCAAGGAGAGGAGCCAGTCCAAGCTGTAATGAGTGAGCATATGTCTGTACATGCATCGCTGGTCATGATGCGATCAGTGAAATTAAACTTGGAGTCAATAGACATGATCAAATTGTCTCTAATCTGACAGGCTCATTCATCACCCAGTGGCACATTCCCTCCTGTCAGTGCCAGCCTTTCAATGTGTTCTGCAGCACTGCACTGACTGAAATATGACAAGTACGAGACGGTGAGACTTTTTTTTAAATCTAAATCACAATTAACTTTGAAAAAATCTCAGTATTTTAAGTATTATTTAGTTGTTAACTTGAATTTACGGAAGCCCTTTCCTGTGATCCATCACAGTTATGTAGAAGCACTGACAGGGTGACAATAAAAAATGAATGAAGAATTCTATTTAATTGACTTTTACTGATTATTTTTATCTCATTTACTTGTGCCAACAGCAAATAGGCCACTTACGCGAACCTGTTTGCTGGGTCTTGTCAGGGTCCGCTGTGACAGACCGTGTGGAGAGTGCGTGGAGGACTCAGGTGCAGACACGAGTGACACGGGAGTAAACTTTAAACAAAAGCGAGCCTTTTATTGTGGCTGGTAACGCAAGAGAAACAAACAAGAATAAGGGCAGCACAAAAGCAATAACTAAACAGAAACCTAAACTGGGAATGAACTAAGGTAAGGCTATGACTTAGAATACAACAGACCGGGCATGGAAACATGGAGGGTGGGAACACAGACGACGCGACACAGACTGTAAGAAACACAGAGACTAAATACACATGAGGGATGATCAGGGGAAGTGGCCACACATGGGAACGCAGCTGATATACATGAACTTAACGACAGGACAGGAGGAGTGAAACTGAATACACTGACAGTGAATGCAGGCCTTCAAAGTAAAACAGGAAACATGGGACATGAACCGGGGAGACGTAGTACAGGGGGAGGTGACAGACGCGACAGCATGAACTTGACAATACAAGACACACAGACATAAACACACGAAGGGCAAGGGAAGCTTGATACAAGGGTAACATAACTACAAAAGGACTGGACTACCTTAAAGAACCTAAACAATCAATAAACATCAAAATAGACTAAACACAAAACACTGGGTCGCACGACCCAGGACCATGACAGGTCTGCCTCAACCTGTAACAATTACAAGAAGTAAAATATGTATTAGTAACCTAAACAGTAAAAGAGCTATAAATTATTGAATAGCCCTAATGATAATTTCTTCCACTTACAGAGAATTAGATTGTCTGCCATCGTGCATTCGGTTTGTGCTTTGGAGATTAATTTCTAACCCAAACCAGCTCCACAAGCAAAGCTCCACATAAACAATAGTTATCAAATAATTTACTTACACCCCTTATATCCTAATTAGGGATGTTTACTTTGGCAATAATCATTTTCAATTTCACGCCATTTTAACTTGAAGTTAATTAAAACAAGGTTGTTCATTAGCATGGTTCCAGACCCTTTCCCTAGCCACTGCACCTGCACCATAATGCAATGCAAATAGGTAGCAGGGGAAAACCTAAGTGCTTTCACATTTCCTTCAAGGAAATAATGAAATGGTCAGAAAAGAAAAAGGAAAAAACAAACCATTAATTCCACAAATGCTCTCGCAAATGGAAAAACACTGGTTAATTTATGCTCTGTGTTAAGTGGACATATTTATAAAGAAATGCGCTCCGTAATGCGGCTCTAACGCGAATTTCTTTTCTCTGCCGTAGTAATAAAAAAAATATGCTAATTTTTATGTTGCAACGCAGCACACTTCTAGCCCTTCAGTTCACCACTGCCCTGGCGCTACAACATCATCATGCAGATGACAGGCACAGGAACAATCGGCTGCTTATCAACATTTTAAATGAAATACTCTCCAGACAGTTGTGTTTGTTCCATGAAAAATAACCCAATTAAAAGAGGCTTGACAAATGACCTTTCTGAAGCTAAAAATAATGACTTGCCCGTAAATAATTCTACCAAAGTACAACACTAAGGTTCCATGACTTCAGGCACCACTCATATTAGTTCTGCTTTGAAATGACAAACCATGATACAGGGTATAGCTGCACAGTTTTCACTTCAAAATTTCAGACTTTCCTGACTCACATCTCCACACTGATCAACATCTGCATAGAAGAGACAACTTACTGTAGGTGCTGTACTGTTTGGTGGAAATAAAACCAGAATAACACCTTTTACATTTTAATTTCACATTTTAAAATGCCTGTATGTTACATTTTAACTATTTAGGTATTTATGCTGCCAAATAAATTTTGGAGGACTGAAACTATAAAATCAAAATAAAAACAGGAAGCATGTTATATTTTGCTTCCTGGTGCTACCTTTTCTTCCATAACGTGGAAACCATGCCCCCACCCACACACACTCTCATGAAGGCTCTTCCAATCTCTTAAATCCACCTTGGAGGAGATAAGGAGAGTGCTTCTGGAGGAGCTAAGAGTTAGGGAACATAGGTATATCCTAAGCTGAAATCTTTTATCGAGTTGCATGAACTGCGTATGCTGCACTTCCACATGTAACACAGTTTATTCGCACTGTGAATAAACTGCTTGTGGGGTCGTATATCGGGATAATTGGCAGCTTCAGCCCTTGTATCTCTTTCTCGCATCCTCACTGGTAGGCGTTAAAGCATGATTAAGACATGCAAGTGAAGGAAGTGCAG
The DNA here is from genome assembly GCF_057381845.1 of Rhamphochromis longiceps. Classification (NCBI taxonomy): domain Eukaryota; kingdom Metazoa; phylum Chordata; class Actinopteri; order Cichliformes; family Cichlidae; genus Rhamphochromis; species Rhamphochromis longiceps. The sequence continues at coordinate 29,732,630 of NC_140572.1, forward strand.
AAGCAAGCTAGCACAAAAAAAGCACCCGGTACATAAAAACACGAGACAAATATGGAAAACTAATGTTCGAGGCAGCTTTGGTCTAAATTATACAAAGCAATGAACCTAAACTTTTATAGCACAACATTTTCTTCAAGTTGGATAAATTGTGAGCAACCCATGAAAAAGGAACATCTCTCCCTTAAGTGGAAGTTAACTAAATTATGCTACTATTTAGTCACTCTGGAGACGTTTAGCTAAAAGCGTTGTGTGAGTACGCTGCCTTTCCAGGGGCTTGGAGAGTGATGTGGTGAATATAATTGTGTCTGGCCTGGCAACTGTCTGTATGCTTCTCACACATTTTTGTCCTTTACGCCATAAATTCTAAGTAATGTACATATCTCCACACACACCTGCACAGTTGTAGCCCACTCTGTCATTTTTTCAGTACAGACTTAAGAAATAACATAAATATTTTATCAGTGAGTGAATGAGATGAATGTACTTACTTTTGTATATTACAGACAAATGTAATGGGATTACAGCAGTGTCTTACTTTTTTAGGTTTCCCCTATATTTTCTTTTAAGCTAATTTGGTTGCCGATGTCTGGATTTGGTCCTACTATAAGGCAGCTGGGGCAGAGCAAAACTCAGCGAGCAAGGCAGGCACAAGTAGGAAGAGAGGGCGATATGGTGAACAGGAAAAAGGACAACTAGAGAAACAAAAAGCTAATTACACCAGAGCAACTGGGAACTGGTAAAAATAATAAGGGGCAGGAACAATTAGAAGATGGCAAATAAAAATACCACAGGAAGTGGTAACGAATAGGGATAGGTGAACTGACACAGAGGAGATCTTTGTTATATAAATGACACTTTCTCTTACTTCTATTTCCATTACACAGACGTGATACCCACACATATCTACATGAAAGCGCGTCCTTCTTCTTAGAGGTCAGCCGCAATAGAATAGGACATCAACCTCCTTGCAACTAGAAGAAAAAAGAAAACAAATTAGTGATTGGCTGAGTATAGCATTTTTTTTTTTCACATTTAGCGACAAATTGTAAGTAGTTGGAGGGCCTAACTGGTCAGTCAGACACTGAGCATGCAACATCCTCAATGTTCCAGTCACAGGATGATTGTGCAAGTCACCTGGTGGGAGACAACTTGTCTCCAAACAGTTGCAGTCTGACTCAGATTCACTGGCAAAGTTTTGCGGACAACAAAGGAGACAGACTTTGAACACATTCTAATCTTTGTTGATAAGAGCAACTCGTCTGCAACAAATCTCTTTGCAAAAAGTGACTCAGCTGAACTGGCTGCCAACTAGTTTTATTCTGGTCTATTTAAAAAAAAAAAAAACAAGGTTACCAAACGCTTGTGTCATTTTGTAGTTAAATCGCTGTGCCTCAAAACATTTGTGCACAATGTGGATCTCAAATTCATGTGAATGTGGATGCAACACTTAGTATGAACGTTCACAAAGGTATATAGACAGATTTCTCATTTATCACATTTAATCACCATATTATCACAAACACATTGTATGTACTTGCCACCTTGAGCTTATTCAATCTCAAACTGAAAGCAGACTAACTCAGTTGCATTGCTAAATTATTGCCATTGTGACGCTCTGAAGGGAGCTGTTGACAGCAAGCGGTTGCAGACCGGATCCCTGCAGCCTCTAATCTCTGTTTTCCAGAGTGTGACTGTAGCAGAAAATCCACCTTGATGAAGTCGAGGACAGAGGAGGCTTCTGGACTAGCAGAGCTTGAGAAAGCACAGGTGTATCCTACAGAGGTGTTTTATCAAGTGACATGAACTATATATGCCACAGCCCCCTACGTAAGACAGTTTATTTTCATAGTGCTTGCTCTTAAGGTTGCATATAGGGACAGCTTCACACCGTTCTATATCTTTCTCATAACTTGGCTGGTAGGTTCTCAAGTGTGACGAAGAGACACAAATGAAGGCAGCGGCAAGTCAAGCCAGCATAATGAAAATTATCCATATGTAAAAAATGGGAAGTACAGAAGACAAAGGGGAAAAGAGAGAAACAGAAGATAAACAGTTATGGTTACAACAGTGACATTAATATGTTTTTGTCACTCTTTTTTTCTCTCTCTTTAAAATTGTATTTTTACACAAAAAGATTAACATATTGCAATGCCGACATCAGCATAAAACATCAACGTTTTAAGGGGTTGTGCTCTCCGAGTGCTCGTGTTTTTGTCCAGACATGACCTTTTCCATACTTTTCCATATCGTGGAAGAAACTTAATGAAATGAGCTCCCCTCAGTTCTTTTAGCTAGGCTGCAGCACAAAATCCAATATCTTCAAAAACAAATTAATATTTTATGTACAGTTTGTTAAGGTCTCTCAAAACCTGAGGTGTCTACACAGTCGGAAAAGATACCTGACTGGATTATGAAGTACAGTAAAGTATTCTGAAATACTTGTGTAAAATAGATTTTCCAGTAAGGTTTAAGGCCTTTATAAGTTGGTAACAGTGATGCAACAAAGGCTGTTTGTTTCTTCAACAACTTCATATCTTCGCATCATATCTGACTCGAGACAATCTATTGATGCATTTTATAACATCCCTCTTTGCTAGTGTTAAAAAACCTCCCACTTCTACACAACAATGAGGATGGGTTTTTTGTATTTATAGCTAAAAGAATTGACAACAGAGCCATAAAGATGCCCTTTCACTTCCCCATATCTAAGAGTTGAACATTAAAAGCTTTTTAAAGTAATTACCTTGTGGACCTGCCTTTTGTAAATTAACTATGCATATATGCTACCTGAATAAAATTTAATCTTATCCCTGCAGTGGGGTTCAGGTTTCCATAGCAGGTTGGTTTACTGTAATCTGGTCCTATTTGAAAACAACATAATGAACTGTCACCCCTCCTACGTTTGTGATAAAGTGTGTTTTGGTGCAGCGGAGAAGAAGAAGTGAGGACACCAATGGACACTACATTATTACTTTATTTCAGCTTGCACATGTTTTGTCATATACTAGCATTAATCTTCAATTTTAGAAATAGCACTGTGGCTATAATACGGCCCATTTCATGGCGTGGTGTGTGCTTCTTTGGAGGGGCGGTAAACCATCAACACTGAGTTGTGGTTTGTGCAACGTGCAACACTGCAGTCATCCTCACTGTGATATGTTTCCTTTCTATGTAGCAGCCACGCATGGCGTCAATGTCTTCATTAACCGAGCAAAGGAATCCTACTTCCCTTTGAGGCAAGTCTTGTTCACAGTGTAAAGAGTGGGGGTGGGGGACCTCTGGTGTTTCACAGCCCATGGCTTCACAGACCGTGCTCCTTGATTGATGTTTTTATAAGTAAGACCTTGCACTGCTTTCCCCCTGGGCTGTGCCTATGCTTCCTGGCATCAATCACATATCATTTCCATTCTTGCGCCTTTGCCTGACAGAAATACTGTAAAGGTGATCTATGCGTGTGTGTGTTAAGTAATTATTAAGTGTCCAGCTACATTAATAAATCATTCACATGATACCACCACCTTATTTCCAACCTCAATTCTATGCCTCATTCCCACTCGCTTCTTTACATTTTCTTCACTGCCCTCTGAAACAATATCAAAGCTGCAAAAGAGCTAGCCATTTCTCTTTTTCTGGAGTACAGTTGGCTTCTAGGGGACTTCTAATTGCAGTGCAACTGCCTGAGTGAGGGAAAATGTGTCTATTGGACATGTTAGGAGGCCTTGGACTGCTTTGTCGTTAATGAGATGGCTACCATCAATCAAGAGCTGTGGGAGATGACTGTAAATAAGGCTTTAATCACGGGAGGTGCATGTTGACAGGCGGATTCCTGGCCCACTTTACTTCCTCACATTTGACTTGTGTAAACACATGTCAAAGTGACAGAGGTTAAGGTTTGGGGTGAATTTGGCTATAATAATGTTCTCATAATAATGACTGCAGGGAGAATAATTTAGCAAATTCTGTTGCTTGCTTTTTTTGGAGCGCCGAAGCTGGAACTTATGGGAAACTTTAACATCAGCTCAATCAAGTTTTTGTTATTCTATGTGTGATATCGGCTGTCAAATTTGCATCAAAATGTAGATAAATGCACTGTTCACATGTAAGCTAATCTATGTAAGCAGCTCTGTAAACATGTGTAATATAACAAGGTTCAAGGTTACATTATTTTACACCCGTAGGTAAATTTGCTTTGCAGAAAATGATAGCATATAACACCCCAAATTAAACTGTCCTATTGGTCCACCTCATGTACTTTAAATTATAGAAAGAAACATTCTGGGTTTTGTTTGGTTTGGGTTTTTTAAGCTAACAAGTCTTGAATTTCTGATGTTAAATTATTTTATTTATTTATTTATTTAATTTGTACAATCACCCCGGCTGATTCTTTGACACACTTTGCTGTTTGCAAGATCAAAACACAGCTGTAGCCGAGAGAAAAAATGTTTCGCTCTGTCAGGGTTGTTGGGACTAGAAAAAGTCTCAGGCTACTTGAACTTTAGTGGAGGGTTTCGTAAGTGGCTACCGTCATTACTGTTCAATGCAATTAGAGGCTCCCTGTGCAAAGCCAAGCTATCATTAAAGAGAAAAGAGCAGAAACAGAAAGGAGTGGAATTTTTTTAACAATCCATTAACGTTTGCCTAAACACCAATCATTAGAGTTATTTCAGGACGTCTAGTCAAATACAATGTATGTGGTTAAGCTATAGCTTTCATTCAATTCTCTTATATAAATGTGGCTACTTATAAATGTTATTACTTCACTAAATAGTGCTATTCCCAACAAAGAAACTGGGGGTTAGCACCATGTCTACTGCAGAATTGGACATTTTAATCACATCTCTCATTTGTTCACCTCACATATCTGATATATATACTCCACTATTGAAAATGATGATTAAAACAGTGAGTGTTATTAGATGAGAGGGGATTGCGTTAAACAATAGAGAGGAAATCTTATTACTCCAGATGGCCAGTCCATCCCTGCTGTCGGGTCTTCAATGACACCAATTGTTTTGTAACAATTGAGCATTCAAAGTTTGGGGATATTTTAGATTTGGAGTTTTCAAAGTTATGTTGAAAACAGGTGGAAAAATGTGTAACTAACAGACCTGTGCAACTTTGACAACAGCTATTTGTTCTCGACTGAAGACTGGGTCAGTGCATCTCCAAAAATGGCAGGGCTTGTGGGATGCTTCCAGTCAGCACTGGTGAGTCCTCCTTATAGTCATCCAGGGAGACATGTTGTAAGGTTTTATGCACTACTGAACTTAAAGGAACTGCTGCAAACATCTTCATGCCAGATCAATCAGGGCACCTTAAGAGGTGTTGTAGAGCCCGTGCCTCAGTAATTTGTTGTTTTGCCATCAAATATTAAGCAGTTGAGGTCATTATGTTTTGGCTCATCAGTGTATGATTTATAGCTGGAAACAGCCAATGTCCAACTCTATTTTTAAAGGCTTGTTCCCACTTGAGAATGTTTTGGGTGTTTTTTTTTTTCATATTTTAAAATTCTGCTACATGAAAGTTGCAAGTTTGTGTCCAGATATATTTATAAAAAGACAGATTGTGACCCGAACTGACACTTTGTCTGCACCTCACACCAGGGGGGACCTTCGTTTTTGCTCTAACCACATGCTTGTTAGCTATCTCTCTTACTGTACAATAATGGCCTTTGAGACTTAGTTCAGATAGGTCACCTACAGCAATTTCTGTGTTGCAAAGCCCAAAAAGCCTGCTGTAAAACAGTCGCCCATATGCTTACAGCACTCAGCGGTCCACTCACTTTTGTTATTTAGCCGCTTGAGAGCTTCACTGAAGTTTACACATTGCTGCTAATTTACTACAAAATTTAGAGACAAAACAAACTAATCTTGTTGAGGTAAGTACAGTCAAGTGCTGGAATGGGCTGTTAGGCAGGTGACTGGACAAGAAGGCAAGGCAAGGCAATTTTATTTGTTTAGCACACTTTCAGCACAAGGCAATTCAAGGTGCTTTACATGATTAAAATAAAACACAAAAAATAAAACATAAAACACTATAAAAGTAAAATACAAGAAAACATTTACAAGAAAGCATTTACAATAAAACAGTAATCAAGACAATAATTTATATGAAAAAAATAAAACAAACAGGTAGAGAGCCATAATAGGATCAGTTACTCATAAGCAAGTCTAAATAAGTAAGTTTTAATTTTAGACTTAAGAGTTCAGTGTCTCTGCAGCTTTGCATTCTCCCAATAGTGTGTTCCAGATGTGAGGAGCATAGAAACTAAAAGCTGCTTCTCCATGTTTAGTTCTGGTTCTAGGGACGGTCAATAAACGAGAGCTGGAGGACCTGACTGATCTAGATGGTTTGTACCATGATAGCAGATCCCTAATGTACTCTGGTGCTAACCCATTCAAATTATAAACAACAATACAACTTATAATCAGAGACGGAGCCGATAATAAAACATTAGTGATTAAAGATACAAAAAGCACTTTAAAGTCTATTCTCTGAGCTACAGGGAGCCAGTGTAATGACTTTAGAACTGGAGTAATGTGCTCTATTTTCTTGGTTCTAGTGAGAACACGAGCAGCAGCGTTCTGAATCAGCTGCACTTGTCTAATTGATTTTTTGGGTAAACCCGTGAAGATACTGTTACAGTAATCAAGGCGGCTAGAGATACATGCATGGATGAGTTTTTCTAGGTCTCCTTGTGTCATCAGTCCTTTAATCCTAGAAATGTTCCTCAGGTGATAGAAGGCTGACTTTGTCATAACGTTTAACGGGCCCTGGAGGTTCAGGTCTGAGTCCATTATTACACCTAAATTTCTGGCCTGATCGGTAGTTTCTAGTTGGACCAGTTTGAGCTGATTACTGATATTTAATAGATCTTTTTTGGGTCCAAAGATAAGTACTTCAGTTTTGTTATTGTTCAGCTGAAGGAAATTATGAGACATCCAATTATTAATTTGGATAGGTTCAATATCACCTGGTGACACTGAGATATAAAGTTGAGTATCGTCATAATTGTGGTAGTTAATATTATTGATGGTTATAATCTGGCTTAACAGGAGCATGTAAATGCTAAATAAGAGGGGCCCTAGGATGGAACCCTGGGGGACCCCGCATGTGATTTCTAGATTTTGTGATGAAAATTGGCTAATTGACACATAGAAGTTCCTGTTCTTAAGGTAGGACTTGAACCAGTCGAGTGCTGTACCAGAGAGTCCGGCCCAGCTCTCTAGACGTTCCAGTAATATATCATGATCAACGGTGTCAAACGCCGCACTAAGGTCCAGGAGTACCAATACTGTGGATTTCCCACGGTCATACGGATGTCATTAAACACTTTGACAAGGGCTGTCTCGGTGCTGTGGTGCCTACGAAAACCAGACTGATAAATATCAAAGCGGTTGTTCATTATGAGAAAGCTGTTTAACTGCTGGAAAACAGCTTTTTCAATAATTTTACCAATAAATGGAAGATTAGAGATTGGTCTGTAGTTTTGCACTAATGTGCTGTCTACGTTCTTTTTCTTTAATATTGGTTTGATAACTGCTGTTTTTAAGGCTTTGGGAAAGACACCTGATAGGAGGGATGCGTTAACTATTTGGATCAGATCCTCCCTGAGGACCTTTTTAAGAAAACCTGTCTGTAATATGACAGAGCTTAGATTCTCAATAATTTTATCGAGGCTTGATTGATTTATTGTTTGAAAGTGAGTCATTTTCTTTGCATAAGTGCTAATTGGGCTTAACGTCGGTATTGGGGGTTAAAACTAATGTGCCAATCGATCTTCTGATTTTCAAGATCTTTTCAATAAAGAAGCTGGCAAATTCATTGCAGGCCCTGGTGGAGCTTAGTTCAGGGGCTATTGCCACTGGAGGAGTAGTTAATCTCTCCACTGTAGCAAATAATGTCCTAGCATTATTGTTGTTTCTATGAATAATCTCAGAGAAAAATGACTCCCTTGCATCCTTCAGGGCTAGTTGATACTTATTCAGCCTCTCTTTATATATCTCGCAGTGAACCTGGAGTCGAGTTTTCCGCCATTTTCTCTCAGCACGCCAGCACTCTCTTTTTTCATTACATACCAGTGGATCACTTCTCCACAGAGACTTCTTTTTACTAGAGACAGTTTTAACCTTGAATGGTGCAATCTTATCCATCATGTCTAAGATTTTGGATAGAAAATCATCTGTCAGTTTGTTTACTGAATGTGTGTTGGTGGATGTTGGTGATTTAAACAAGGTGGAAGTGTACATCAGTTTAAAATATTCAGCTGAGTTTTCTTTAAGGAAGCATTTTTTAACAGTGATCTTACTCTGATTAGGTATATTGGCTAAGATGTTGCTATCAAATAAAATGCAGAAATGATCAGATAATGCAATATCAGTAACGGCAATGTTAGAGATATTTAGATCTTTGCTAATAAGTAGGTCCGGAGTGTGTCTTCGATTATGCGTTGGCTCACTAATGTGCTGGATTAGATCAAAGTTATGGAGGACATCATTTAATGCTTTTGTTCCGCTATTTTGAGGCTTGTCAGTATGAATGTTAAAATCTCCCACAATTGCTATCTGGTCATAGTCTAGACATATTGCAGAGCAAAGGTCATTGAAATCATTAAAAACGTTTGTATTAGATTTTGGTGGTCTATATATGTTTAGAAATAAAACTTTGTTTGGTTCATTTATTTCAGTAGCTAAATATTCAAAGGTGCTGAACTCACCTATTGCCTTCTGGTCTCACTAATGAAGTGATAATCAGTTGGGCAAGTCTCTATTAATACAGCTTGTTCTGAATTTCCATCTAACCAAGTTTCTGAAAGAAAGAGAACATGTATATCATGTGAAATGATGTAATCATTGATTAGGAGAGACTTCCCTGATAGAGATCTAATATTTAGTGCAGCTGCTTTAATATTTCTTTCAGTGATTGAGAGATTATTTTTGCACCGTATTATATTCAGATTCTGTACTGTTCGATTATAAGTACTTTTAGTGTGTAAGGATCTGTTGCTTATAATAACTGGTATTTTGCTTTCAGTATATGAAAGCAAAATACCATGAAGAACACTATGAATACTTTTGTAACATACACTTAAATCTCTACTGCAGAGGATTCACATTTGCAGTTGTCTAAAGAATCAGTCAGGAAACAAACTGATCCTGATGAAAATGATAATGACTTAGTTTTTTTGTAGTTGTTTTTTTTGTTTTTTTACACAAATCAACTCTTTTGTAGCTAAAGTTAACACATTTGTTATACTGTTTAATCACAGATTAAGTACCCATATGGAAAAGAAATAGAAAAAACGTATAAAAGACTTGCATCAGATGTGGCCTACTTCATGTAGTGAAGCATACCGGTATAAGGCTTATATGATTTACTCATGAAAGTGGCCACTTTCATATATTGTTTTAGTAAGTATCCAAAACATACAAGTTTCATTTATATAATTTTTCAAGGGATCTTATATCTGTTTTCACCTTTGTATGCTTTTCATACAAGTTTCATATAAGACAGATACAAACTTTATAAGATTTATATATATATTTTCCATATGGGTATCAGACTGAGAAACTGACAGTAGCATTAGTTTGACTTTTCAGACAGTGTGATATTTTCCATTTTTAAAATTCAGTACTTGCTGAAAAAACAAAACAAAACAAAAAAAAACTGTTCATCCATCTGGTTCGTCTGTTAAAATGAAGTGTGCATGACTCCCATGGGGGACAGAAGGCACAGAAGATGTCTGTTTACTTCTGTATTTATGACAATATGCACAGAAACACTGTACATTTCAGTTTCTCAGCGATCAGCTGGCATCTTTTAAAAGAAGCAGTTAAACAGATCTGCACAGAAGCACCCCTGTAGATCACAAAATAAATTTAGAATGATAGTTTTGTTGTTTAAGTCTTCAACTTTTCTTAGGTTTCAACTTACAAAGAAAGAGAGAGAAAAAAAAAGAAAAGCATGTTAGTATGAAAGCCACTACAGAGACCTGTCTCACCAGTGAGGAAGTGCCATCACTCATGATCTGATGCAGAAAACCATTTCGGGTCCATTATTTCTCTTCCTTACTACTAAGACTACAGTCTCCACCTTCACTCACCTGAGAAGGCCTGAGCGCCAAACCAAGGATATAAATCTACTTCTGAGCCATGGCAGACAAGGTGAGCGATGTGATACTAATAACACAAAGGGGCTGAGAGAAGAGGTATTGTTGGAAAGGTTGTTGGGCTTTAGTTGGGCTTCATCTGTCTTGTCTCCTCTTTTTGGAAGACATCAACCCAGCACAAAATTGCACTGTTCAGCACAGTTCTGGAAACTTCCACTGTTAATGGTGGGATGGATGGCGCATTTTGCGGCATAAGGAATGAAATCGTTGAATCGTTAGGTCGGTCTTAAGCAAATATTACATTTTGCTGTGATTTATTTTGCAGTTTTGTTATTTCTGTGTATTTAAATCAGACAAATACAGCGGCTTCCCTTCTCAGGGTCCAAGCTTTGTGAACAATTTTAAAATATTTTCATGCTGTGATTTGACTTTGATTTACCATCAATCCACTTTTACCAAATAAACAGACACATGCATAAATTATATATATTTATGTGTTTATTTATTTAAAAATGTTATTTAGTTCAGCACACACATTACTTATATATGTTATTTTTTCTAAATGTCAGAAAATAATACACTATAACATACTAGTTGTTATTATAGGTAAGTTTTTATGATTTTTTATTTTATTTTAATATTTTGGGAGGTTTTTTTTTGGTCATTTAAAGGTTTTTTTGTTGTTGCATATGATTTCTCTTTTTTCTTCTTGTTATGCCTGTGAAGCACTTTGAACCGCACTAACCTCTGTGAAAGGTCTTTGTGAAAGGTACAAACAAAGCTTGATTGACTGATTGACTTCAGAGCAAATTGCACAAATAATATGGCAGGCAAGGTGAGCGACAAGGTGAACTGTTTCATGCGCACCTGATAATGATGCCTAAGCGTAAGGTGACAGCGGGATGCTTTTCTTCTAAAAGTTCACTGTCCTGTGACAGGACCCTGTCTCCAATTACAAAACAAAATGCGCTCTTCCATTTCAGTTGTTTTGGGAACTGCCTGTCCCCTCCCATGGCCCTGCTATTCCTGACAGCTGACAGATGTTTCATGGTTTCTTGTGTTAACTCACACTATATCACTTCTTTTAAAGTTCTACCAATGCACTTAAATGGATGGCACTCTGGGGACCAACTCCCACATAGTGTGGGTAAGGAAATAAACCCTGAGCTGCTGGTGATTGTGCCACCAGCAATGTGTCTAATGTCGACGCTTATCAATGGGATTTAACTGAAAATATCACGATACAGGTGAAGAAGAATTTTCCATTTCCCTTATTACTAATTTTAAAAAAAAATCTAAACCACAATTGGTTCTTTTCACAGCTCACTGAACTCTGCTGCCTTATCCTCCAGCTGGCCTCTGGTAGAGAAAGAGGCACATTGCACTACAAGGCATCGCCTCAATATTAGTGTCAGTTTAATAGAAATAGGGGGCGGAGGTATTTCAGATGACGAAGAAAATTCAGGAATTTTAAAAACACAGTTATTCCTCAAGGATGAGACAGCCGAGGCTAGTGAAGTTGTTGCTATGCAGGCAGCCCAACACTTATTAATGCCGCAGACCACTTTGGAATTTCTTCTTTAGCTCACACAAACTTTTAATTACATCTCTAATCAACACACAAGTATAATGTCTTCTGATCGCATGCTTTAAGTCTCAGAAATAGCTCCTATTTTCACTTGAGTGCTTTCTGCGTGTACTTATTTTTGTTATTCCAAACAGTTTCTTACTCTTCTGACGATTCAGTTGTTGGTGTTGATTCTCAATCTGTAGCTTTTCTGTCACCACCTGAGCTTCACTGCTGAATTTCTCGACTACTAATGAGGTATTCTCTTAATTACAATTCCTACAATCCAGAGCAACAAAATAGTGATGGATCAAAAACCGGTGGGATAAATGAACACCACATGGTTTGAAACAGATGGCTTTTTCAGGAACGTACTAATAGAAATGAAATCTCAAGGCCCACATGTACCACATTAATATTCTAATCGGGGGGGGGGCATGGCCCACGCTTTACTATTGAAAATTCCTTTAACAAACAATTACAAGAAAAATTAATCATTTGGTTTAATGTTTTAGTTTTCATTTTGCACATGGGACTGAGACATTTCGGAATCTCTCCTCAGCTCAGCCTTATGCAGGAGATCCTTTTTCTGCTGTTGGATTTTATAGACAAATGGAAGTCAGAAAATAGGAAACCTCTCCCTGGGTTCCATTTCATGCATTTAGCTGGTTACTAGACGAGGCCAGGTGGGTTTTTTTAGCCACACAACAGCCTGTGTTTCAAGGTCATAGTTCAGTCTAAGCTCAGCATGACCCCCACTCATGTAAGTGCACTAGGTTTGCTTTATGAAGCGTGTTACTCAATGTGATGGCCACCCTTTGCGATAATGTTGTATACCATTTCTATATAGTAGCCCCTGCTGATGAAGTCTGGTTACCTCTAATTGGCTCCTGCTTGCTGCCCCTGCCTCTATGACCCTTTCATCTTCATTAACATGAAGATGATATTCTCTCTTTATAGACAGACAGTATTCCTCCATCACTCTACATCCTCCTCTGCTCACCCCATGCACTTCTGTCTGCAGAAAGAAAGAAAAAAACGGAGAAGCATTGATTTTCTAAAGCTGCCATTTGATGCAGAATGATTTAGCAGCCCCCACACCCCTCCCTTGGTATGAACTCTACGGTTGAGCCTGTCCAGAGCAGGGCAGGGCTGAATAACTCAGACTTGCTGATGGATTTGGATGAGACCTTGTCCGCCCTCCTGTCTCCATAGCAGCATAATGATGGCAGCAGCGCCAGTTATAGTGCACACGATGCAGACAGAGATCCATATAGATAAGAGGAACAAATCACAGCTAGTGTCTTTCAGTGTAAATTAATGTTCATCCCCTTGAATTACACAGCCAACCTGTGCCTTATCCGCAATTATCAACACTCCATGACCACACAAAATCTAGTTCAACTAAAGCAAGAGAATACAAGAGGCCTATCATCAAGTCAAGAGTGTAATCTGATACCATGGTACTAACGCATGAGGATTTACCACCCCTGCAGTCACAAAGTGGAGTTCAACTGTTTTGACAGAGCAGCAGAGATATGTTAAACAACTGCAGACTTATCTAATATATCTGGGTAGGTTTGTTGTTGCACACATAATGTAATAACAGTAAGCTTCAAAAAAGTTATAGCATGGCTCTAGACCAGCGGTCCCCAACCCCCGGGTCACAGCCCCGTACCGATCCATGAATCGTTTGGTACCAGGCAGCGAGAGTTGAGGCTCAGGTGTGAAATTCATGGTTTTCAGGGTTTTTAGCGTTATTTTTTTAAATCATTTTTATCATTAACTCCATTTCCCTGGGTCTTCTTTTGTTGTATTTATCCACGACACTTTTAAAAGGCAGGTCCGTGAAAAAGGAGTTTTTCCTCCCCACTGTTGCCAAGAGCTTGCTAATCACGGTTGCTGGGTTTTCTCTCTTTACTTTACAACATGAAGTGTGTTGAGGTGACTGTTCTTGTGATTTGGAGCTGTATAAATCCAGTCAAACTGAATTGAATTATTTCATGTGCAGCTAACCTCATTCTACAACTATGTGTAATATGTCATTCATTGGACAGTGATGGACTAAAGAATCCATTTAGCTGTTATCGTGTTTTAAAGAAGCTGTCTATAGGTGATTATTTTGAAAAGTGATTGATGGAGAGCTGACAAGAGGTCCCAGCTCATACACAACTAATAATAGTGCAGGTGCATGCAGGAAATTGTCGAAAAGAAAAACTGCTTTCAGCCAAAATGGATAGCACAATACCCCAGTTGTGGTATAAAAGATGTTTTGCTGCACTGTTGGCAACTTGGCATGTCCATTGTAGGCAACTCGAAATATTTTACTCGTGTGTGTATGACACTGAGGAGTACAGAGCAGACATGCACACACTCAAACAGAGGCCAGATGAAAGCAGCAAAACAGTTGAAGGGAATCTCACTCTGAGCTAAAATGATAAATTTGGAAGCGCACAATATCATACACACATTGGTTTTTGGCTTTGTTAGAGAACGCTCTGGACTACATTCTGCAACTTCACTATTGTCTCTTTATAAGTAAAGGGACGGCCAGCACAAACATACGCAGCTGACTGGCAAAAACAATGAACAGTGTAGCGCACACAGGGAGACACTGTTACTCCACTGAATCCTGAAATGGCAGATAAAATGTTGGTGTTATAATAACATGCATAACATTCACATTATTACTATTCCAGCCTTTGAAGTTTTACAACTATAAGAAGAAAAACCTTCAGGGTCAGATTAATGACCTGAAACAGCCTCCTGAATAGTTTCAGTGACTGAAAACACACAATGATTGTTATGCTCTATTTTTAATTATTTTGTTAATTAACAACATTTTATTTTAATGTTTCGATACAATATGACCTATTTCGTCAGCCCCGGCTTGTGGCAGAGATTAAGGTATTCTCAGAGAGTTGAGACTTAAGTGCACAACCATGGCGTGAAAATCGGCAGCACCAATACTACCAGTGAAACTCTTTGGCTGGTGGGCTGTTTTGGAGAAAGAGAAATGCGAAAACAAACAATATTTATGCAGTAAAGTGTCACGCAGTATTTCAAAAGCAGAAAGGTCTGAAATATATCAATATCGCCTCTGGATGTCAAAGCTGTTTGGGCTTTATCCTTTTTGCTGCTCAACGCAGAGTTTAACATCAGCCAAAGGTGGATGTAGGGTGATTTTCCAGTTTAAACACAAGGGAAGGCGAAGGAAGCCTTAGAAATAGGCTCTATTCTTTAGCAGTTTAACATTCTGGGCATGCAGCAGCACAGAGATGAGAGAGAGGCTCAAAAGGTTTAGTTTGGGTTGCAGAATGAAAAAGCATCAATGTGTGTATGTGTGTGTATATGTATATATATAGTAATAAAAATGTTGAGGTTGCTCTCTAATTATTAGAGAAAGGATGGTTCAGTAGGTTTAATAATATTTTCCAAATCAGTTTAGCATGGCTATAAATGAAGCTGACTGCAAGACCGACAATAAGTCATGCAAACCTCATTAGGCTTTTCTTTTTGTGAGTGTGCGTGTGTAGTAGTTATACCATTTAACTATAATGCAGATTATGAGATAATAGCTTATTAAAATTCAAAGTTCACTGTGGTTGTGGAAATTAATTTCAGGTATGGAGCATAGCTTTTTGTAACATTTACGTTTGCCAGACTTCCTTAATTGCACGACAAACAGAATTAGCCCAGTGGATAAGCTAATATAAAACTGCAGCGCTGTCATTTTCAGGGTGGCTGATGAATGTTGCAAGTAATGTCCACATGATTGTTATAAATGAGACAGTCAGTTTGCTAAAAATATTTTTTATTGTCGGGATTAAGCATTAAATCACCCTGAAATGGCAATATCCTGTGTAATATGGTCTCGTACAATGAAAGGTACAATGATTCTCTATATTTTCTTTAAAATGCTTTCAGTGTGGACTTGAAGGATTAAAATTTGCCACTGAACCGGTCTAATAAACCCCAAAACTTTCCGTTTCATTTACTGTTCACTCAATTTACTATTTAACCTTTTTCACTTTAGAAAATAAAGATCAGAAACTTCATTCACAAAGGCTTTCTTTGGTAAAGTCTATAATTGACAATTATTGCACACTGCTTTGGACAGGTGCAATTATTTGTTTCATGAAAAAGGACACATGACTGAATAATTGGTAAGCAAGCCTGTTATTATAACTCCTGAAATGCCACAGTGGAAACGCCCTGCCAAACATAAGAGTGGTCATATCCACCCATTTGAAAATGCTAAACCACAATCTTTACAGAGTAACAGAACTTTTTAAATTTAAAAATGTGACGCTACTGCTAAAAGCAAAGCTAAGCAGGGAGAGCAAGAAGACATCACTTTTCATTGTGTTTCAGTCAAAACCTAAAAGGGTAAAAAGAAACCAGCTTGTGCAACAAGAATAGGATCGAGTATCAAGTATACAACATTTTATGGAAATCTAGCTTCTGTCTTGCCTCTTAAACTATAACAACAGAGAAATATAACTATATCACTAAGACCAGAGAAATGACACCTCCACAGAAGCGGCAGTGTGATCTGTGCAGAACACGTCACCCTGCTAACCAAGATACTCGAGGAGAACTTCCTCACATTTAGTTGATGTGAAAGATAATTTAATCCAAATCATAATCTTTTCTGAAACTTACTCATGTACTTTCATTGCTTAAATCTAACTAAAGCGTGACTAAAAATGTAAACAAAAACACGAAGAATTCCACCCATGGGACATGTACCCTAGTCATCTGAGTGAAAAAGTCATGATTCATTTTCTCTCATGACAAGTGTTCAGCAAGTTGGTGATTTGTCATCCAAATGTCAGTCTAGAATAGAAAATGCAAATGGAAGTGCGCAGTAGTTGTGCCTTTATGAAAAATGATCACCCCTAAATAGGGCTGGGCGATATGACCCAAAATTCATATCTCGATATTTTTTAGCTGGATGGCGATATAAGATATATATCTCGATATATTTTTTTAAAGCCATAAAGTAAGAACAAAAAGAGAGTTCTTAGTCAAAGCTGTGTCCCAGATGTCACACAGGCACTTTTATTAACATAGAGCAGATGTACATAAAATTTACTCAAAAATAAATTATGAGCATTTATTAAATAATAATGCTCCATAAATAAAAGAAAACAATGTTGTTTTTGTGCATAACAAAAAGCTCACAATTGTGCAGTCAAAATGTAAACTAAAAGACGCTGAGCACAATAACAAAGACAGATTTCACAGCTGCTCTGTTCCCAACTTGTACTGCGTGACTGACAGCCTGGAGTTTGAAATCCGCTTCGCAACCGCGTCTCTTAACAGGTGCCATTTATAGTCCTTATACACAGTAGGGTAATATTACGTTGAAGCACAGTACGTATCACTCCGCGAGGCTCAGCCGTAATGCTCCGACAATCCATCAAGCGGTGCAGCTCCGTAGCTTACTAAAGTCGTACTAAAACATTTTTTGACAGATTGCTGAGCGCCGTGTTCCACATAAAATCGGTTCGCGGCCATCAAGCACAACCAGAATTCATACATAAGGCGCGCTGTCAACTTTTGAGAAAATGAAAGGATTTTAGTCCGTGCAGCCCCTCTGGGCTGCATGGCGTTAGCGTGGTTAGCTCGTTAGCGTGGTTAGCTAGCTAACACGTTGACGCCGTCCAGCCCCACGCACGGGGCGATGCGCAGTAACTCGTTAACGGAGATTTGCCGTGTCCATCTTGTCGCTTCCTGCAGGTGAAGCGATGGGGGAAGAGGAGTTGTGTTCAGTGAAGGAGAGGCGAGGCCGAGTAACATTGCGTAAAGACGAAAGTGGACGAAAGAGAGGCAAACCTGCGGCTCCACAAGTATAATTATAACGTAACATAGACTATATCGATATAAAGGATATTGTCACATCTTATATCTCGTATAAAAATATATCGATATTTTTTAAAAACTCGATATATCGCCCAGCTCTACCCCTAAAGCTAAAAAGCTAAAAAGGGAATCTTTCTGATGTACTTATATGCGTTTCCAAGTTTAGAGACCTCTACGGTCTTGCTGGCTAGGTGCGTGGGAGGTCTTTTCTCATCTTACTTAATAAAGATCTCACTCAAATCATGTCTTCCCTCTTGGAAACACATTTAGAGCTCTTATCCTGTCTGTGATTTTAGCATAGCCGGGGTCTTCGCAGACCATTACTCTTCCTGAGTTTCTGAATCAAGGCTAAGGAGCTGAAAGCCTCTTGTGTGCTGCCAGGTCCTCCAACTGTACATCTCTCTCCATTAGTTGTGTCAGCCTGTCTCTGTCTGATCACGGTAACACACACACACACACAAACACACACAGCCATATAAGCATACTAGTAGTACACATAAACACAGTTGGAGGTTGCAGATGGGCAGTGTCAGATAGCCTTGCTCTGCAAACAAGCTCGGGAGGACGACATCATGCCAAAACAGCTCATTAAACACTATTAGCTTGTCATTTCATCTAAGTAAATCCTTTCTCGATTCCTCTGCTTAGCAAACAGCTTTGGGGTCACAGCTAAAGACGAAGGGGAAAAAAAGAAAAGCAAATGAAGCAGGGCCACTCGCCCTAATGGTGCTTTTGGGACTGACATAGAGGATAATGTGTTGTCAACGATCAGAGAACAGAATTTCAATCTAATTATACACTGAAGAGCAGTGGATGCAGGATAGTTTGTGCTTTTGAGAACATGCGTCTACCCCCCCCCCCCCCCCTAAAAAAAAAACAAAAAAACAACTAAATAACAACATCCAATGAGCTGTGTAACACAAAAACAGTTATCCAAGTCATGCAAATTACCAATATAGTTACAGGCCAATTGCAGAGTTAATGTTGTGTTGGGAAACTGTAATAGTTTCAAGAGCACTGAAACAAGATAAACACAAGGATGCAAACGCTGGTTAGAGACAGCACATGCAGATGTGCACACAGAAAAGAAATAAAGTCTTCCTGAAGGTCCAAAAAGACTAAATAAAATAAAAAACACTCAGTTTTTAAATCAATTGAACTACAGGAAATCTTTGTGGTCATGCACAATATTGTATAAATTCATTAAATTAGCTTGTCTGGTACCATTTGGCCTTTACTAAGCCTGGTCCTAACTGCTAAATCAGTCTTTGTTAAGATCTGTCTTTATAATGGATGTTACACTGACTCCATCAAGATCAATTAAGTCTTAACTATGCCCAGTCTAAGCAATGCATGTGCATGTAAATACACACACCTGTGGCCATTGTCTAACAATATACCGTCATCAGAACATAGTGATTTTAACATGATAGCAAACTAACAGGAAAAAAATCAATATTAAATAAAGACAGCCTTATTTAGAAAGCATTGTAAGGAAAAACCTGCTTTAAGCAGCAGAAAGTGGCAGTGGCCATCTGCTCACTTGTGGACACCACAAACAGCTCTTCAGTGAGCTTAAATCGATATTTTACAGATTCAAAACCACTAGTTCAGCTCCTCATTACTGTATACTGTATATCCAGCTGATTGCTTCTGCCTCCACTGTCTAAAAGTCAGTTTGTTCTGAACTCTACATGTGACTGGCAACATTACCTGTGGTGTTACAGGTCCCATAGAAATGGCCAAGATTCTGACTTTGCTCCCGGACTTGACAAGGCAGAGGCTCTTTGGTTAGTCTTGGTGTGAGGAAGGCCTAGATCAGGGGTCTCAAACTCCAGTCCTCGAGGGCCGGTGTCCTGCAACTTTTCCATGTTTCTCTGTTGCAACACACCTGAATAAAATTAGTGGGTCATTAGCAAGACTATAGAACTTGACTGCATGCTGAGGTGGCAATTCAGCCATTTGATTCATGTTACAGCAGCTCATGAGTGAATGAACATGATGCAATAAAAGTACTTTTAGAAGTACATTTTTCCAAACACTTACATTTACTTAAAATTACCTGAGTAGGGTTAGGGGTTGCCACTTCAGCATGCAGTCAAGTTCTATACTCTTGCTAATGACCTATTAATTTTATTCAGGAGAGCTTCAACAGGGACACATGGAAAAGTTTCAGGACACCGGCCCTTGAGGACTGGAGTTTGAGACTCCTGGCCTAGATGATGCAACTGGTGGAAGTATTGGGTGGGACTCAGTATACCAAGTTGCAATCAGTTTAAGATAGTGTAAGTCCTGTTAGGATAATTAATTCCTGATGTATATCTTTACAGTAAAAATGCTATTATGCTATCATTCTGTCATTTTATGCAATTCAAAAGATCAAGGATTTTTATTCAGTAAAGCCTGTACAAGTGGTAATGTCTGTAAAATAGTTGGATAGGCACATGATTTAAATCTTCTTGAAAAATCCCTGATGACTCTGACAAGCGTTCAAAGAGAAGCCAAGTGTTTTCACTTGAAATTTGAAGTGCAAAAATCATATATAATACAGCAAAGCCTTTAAAGTAAAGTCTATTATGATCTCACCAGTTTATCTATTTATTTATTCACTCTGACGAACAGGACCAAATGGTGTCATTCAACTTTATTTGAAAAGTTTTTGTCTGGTGCCTCCCTGCAGACGGCTGTATAAATCAATACGGCTCAACAAAGACAGAATATAGCCTAAGTGGGGGCTAAACAGATGATTAATATGTCTCAAGGTTTTTATAAAGGTCAATTTTGTAAAAGTATGCATCGGTTTGAAGCAATTACCACCAGTGATCTGGCTCCACCTGCAAAATTAGAGTTGCTATGGATACTTGCTGAGCAGGAAAGAGTGATGCTTACCCAGCATGACAACATTTTAAATGTATTCATTACATCTGTGTGTACCTGCCAGTGAAGCTGGACACATGGATTTCTTCTGAATATTCAGCAGCAGGATTTTGTTGTATATGTGGTAAACTATGTGCTTTCATTTTGGGAGAGCACATGACATTAACAGACATAATGTTTGTCTGTATATAAAGAATTAGAGGCTTAACTCAAGCACCCAAATCATTATATTTTTATGATGATAAAAAGCAATTCCTATATGATAATATATAGGAATTGCGAATTACAAATCCTGCCCCGATATGGCTGGCCAAATATTTTGGACTGGTTTCACCCCTTTTTTATTATCATAATTATTGTTTATTTTATTGATCCGCTATTGCCACCCTACTTCAACCTTGTGTTAGTCAGACTTCGCAGGTCTGACCCATGGATATTACAGGCAACTAAAACTACACTAAAAACTAAAACCACATATTTAAAAAAGCATTATAGTTAACTAAAATAATAACGTTAAAAAAATGATTTTTTTTTTCATATAGAGTTAAAATATAGAGCTAATAGTTTTATCATCTGTAAGTCTGGCAAAACAAAATTGTTATCACAAATTATCTGATGAACCATTGATGGACATATTTTTTTAAACTTTGGGTGTCAAGACAACTGTTTTCAAAAAACTATGTTTTATTATAATAATTCTAATGAGTTTCCAAAATCTTGCCTCTGACATACGTCCTCCATACAATAAATAAACAGAAACTATTTTTTTTCCCAATAATAACAAAAAATGCTAAAATAGGAAAATAAAGTCTGGACAGTAACTGAAACTAAACTGAATTAAAACCAATAAGCTCGAATGAAATAAAAGGAAAAAAACGTCTAATGCAAATGCAAAACTAATAAATCTGACCTGAGCTTTAATTTAATCTCTCACTTTCAAAGTTTCATAACTATATCTTGCACACAGCTGTGACGGGATGCTCAAAGAACACTTCATTAGTTAACTAGGACCAGCGTGTCTTGTAAAAACACCAACCTACACTGAAGTCATTTGTTTGTTTTCGAAACCAAAGCAAATTCAAGCTGAACATTAAAATTGGTCAATTAAGTAATTATTAATGTAGTGCCACATGTAGCACCTCATAGCCAATGCCATGTTTATTCTTCCCTCAGCACGCTCACACTTCTAACTTCATTTCTAAAATGACTAGATTTTCTTGCACTAACAAACCTGTCTCAAGTGATTTAATACACAGTAAATCAAATTTCCTAGTGTCACATATTGCTCAGGGATGAAAAACCTTACATCTTTCCTCTTCACACATTCTGAAATTGTTTCACAGATAATCAGTAACTCATCAGTGTCCCCATGTTCACCGAATCAGTGATCAAATCAGTATTTGAAATTGAATTTAGTGGTTCACCCCGAGTCAACTACAAAAAAGTTTGACTCTCCAAGAGGGTGTGTTCACACACTGTCTAAAAGACAGATGTAGAATCTGAATGTGAAAAGTGGACTCTATGCAAAATTGCCAGGAACCTGAATTCTTTCTATTGGCCACAAGGAGGCAACTCCTCTACTTTCGAAAAGGAAGTCCAGTTGTATCGAAGCCTACAGGAAAATGATCCTTCATCTCTCTTGCCCAGTAGCCTGTCCAGTTTCGCTCATTGCCAGATTGTTAAGTGCGCTTGCCTACCTTTCAAGCTGACTTCAAATTAGATCATATCGTCTCAGTAAGTTATAATTACATTATTGATCAATAATCAGTGGGTAATTTAAAGGGTAATTAAGAGGGTAGAATAAAGAAAATGTGAAATATTCAAACATTCAAGCTTGGTTTTATTGCAGCTTATGCAATGTGGAAAAAGCATTTTTCACATCACAGATACTAATCTGTTGAATGGTGTACATTAGTTAATGATGTTCGAACTGTTCTATCAGAGTCACCATCTTTCATTATATAATACGGTTTTATACATGCATATTGCAGAGAAAGTAAGAAGAATAAAAAAAGCTGGCACACAATTTTCATCTGAGTAATTGAAGGTTTGGTAACTTCACATTAAGAACCGAAAGGTAAATTACAACCCACAGACCACAAGGTCAGAGAAGCAAATACCCATGTAGTATATTTAAACATGGGAAGTGTCGAGCAACATACTCTCCCTGGCTCGGGGGGAGTATAAGATGCGACTTCTCCAAAGTAATAATTTAAACTTACAATTTTTCCACTTTATACTTGGTCCTAAAGGGTGACACCTCCATGCATCACTGTAATTCTTTCTCTGAAATATCTGCTGCTGTGTTTTGCAAACTTTTTAACATCTTTAAATTAAATTAAGTAAGCAAAAAAGCACAGATTTTTATAAGACTTTTTACCTGGTTTCAGAGTGTGGCAAAATATAACACTTTGCTCAGTGTTATATTTTTAAGATATGGCTGTCATCCACATGATTTGCAAAACTGTCATTGTCAGTAAGATTTTAGCAGATATTAACATGGGGTTGTGACAAATATGATGATAAACCGAATCCCTTTCAGACTAAGATATCTCAGAGCAGTGACACTGCCTTCTAAGTGAGAAGGGTTTTAATTAAACCCACGAAGACAGAACCTATCGATAAAGTTTTCACAACTTAATGCCCTGTGAGTTGCTGCCGTGGATGTGAGGAGGTTCGTGGGACTATTTACACCATAGGGGCTCAGTTAATCTTCCTTGATGCTCTTAGATCTCTAATCAAATGGGAAGAGATTGTAAATACCACAGAATAATCCACCCAACCTTTGTGGTAAAGAGTCAGATGACTTTCAGAGTTTACACACAGAGTTCATCCGAACAAATTGGGCTTAGAGCATATGTAGTAAATACTCATTTGGGACTATTACTTTGGTTACTAAGTGCTGCTAAAAACCCATTAATAATTTAGAAAAAGCAAATCTCATATGGTGCATTTGCATTTATTTTTTTTGTTTATCTCACCACTTATTTGTTATGTTATTGTAGGTATGAGTTGAGTAGACTGAGTAATACAATGAGGTACCAACCATACAATTAGTTTAGTGGATAGGACTGCAGGCACAGAATAAGTATTGGGGAAACAAATCCCATAGTAGCTGAGTAACCTTTTTTTTTTTTACTGCTTCTCAAGCAATAGCTCTCGTCAATTAGATTTCCCATTTTAAACTAATTTAGCACCACCCCCGTGCATACTTTGGTGCACTATGCTTTAATACTATTTCCAGAAGTTGATATGTTTCTCCTCTCTAATGTTCTCCTTTTGATATACAAATATTTTAATCTGCAAAAAAAAAAAAATTAGATGTGGAAGTTTTCCATGCAAAACAGATTTTCATAAAAGCTACAGACTTAAAAGAATCATCAGAACTTACTGTATTACAATTCCTCCACATAAGTAGTGATTATCAAATGAAAAATGTATCCAGCAAGAACTAAGGTAAAACAAAGAACTTTATGGTTAAATGTGGCTTGTAATTTAAAGAACTTGGAGTGATCAGGAAGATCAAAAAAGGTTAAATAAAAGATACTCCAGTTTATTCCACTAGGTGAATTTCAGTAATTGGACACACGAAGGATGTGGCAATGGTGAGAGGTAAACTGTACTAGCAGACTGGTGCAGCTGATAGATAAAATACTTCTCTGCACAGAATGGGAGCAATATGGCCTTATAAATATACAAAGATATGACATTTTGACTTTGAAAGTAGCTTCAACACAAGAAATTCTGATGCTCCAGAATATACAAAATGCACCCAGCACAGGTCTGATACAACTAACTACAAATACAATGGAGAAATGGGGAAATTCTACAGTACGATGCAGATATTAAACAGAAAAAAAAAATCCGCTTTGATGTCTAGTTACTGTCTTCGCAGATAAAAAAGTCTCCGCGAGCTTGACGAAATTGAGGCAATATGCATGTCCTCGCTATACTGGAAGAAAAGGTGTGTATATAACTCTACTGTCCATCTCTTATGAAACCAATCACACTCTGAAACCAGGTAAAAAATTAGGGGTGAAAGTCTTTGATTCTTCAATACACTGTGGTTTATATGCATATTTCTTGGTTTATTCATATCTCCCATACAACTGTGAGAGCCTTAAGGCCAAAACCTCTACTGAAAGGATTAAGTTCAAAGGCAAGCGAGAAAATTACTCACAGACTCAAAGTCTTCAGCTGTGCAGCTGGTCTTTCCAAAGCGACAAGACTTCACCATGTCCCACAGGCAGTGAGCTGAACGGTCGTACAGCTTTTCCCAGTCAAACTGGCCACAGCATGGAAGCACTGCTTTGGTCCCATTGAGCTATTTCAAAGTTTCCCTATTCATCTCATACACAGAACTTGTGATGTTCCCTGTAAGCTTTGCAGGTATACCCCACATCTCTCTCAGACGTTCTGTGTCGCAGGCAGTGAATTTAGACTTTCTAAGAGGATTTATATTACAGGATGTAATAGCAGGGAAGGTTTTCCCAGAAACTATGATTTCTTCAAGTTTGGTGATATGATGGAACTCAAAGTAGGTAGACAATCCCACTAATGCTGTAGCAGACAAAGAGTAAAAGACACCCAAGGAAAGAAAATGTCCAGAGGTAATGGTGGACCCTAGAGGATCCTTTGTCGACAACATTCCCCACACCATGTAGAGAGGTCTCGCTGGCAAATTGCTGCAAACTCCCTTTCCTCTGAACTGATGTCAACATGTTTGGGGCAGGGAGTTGACACTGGGTACGTTTCACCCCAGGCCCTCAATGCTGAATGTGTTATTGTGCAGCTCATAATCATCTAACAAGCCTGAAGTGGAATCTAGTGCTTTTATAGGAAAAAGCGGGTGCTGCACAAAACAAAGAAGGAAGGCATTTCCATTCAAATACATTATCTCTATCCATAACAAAACCTTTTTCATCAACTATCCATCTCACACAAACAGGAAGCCAAGTTCACGTCCACATGGCCCATTATAAAACAAATAAAAGCAAAGTTTATGCAAAATGGAAGTTAATGAACACTCACATTAAAAGCCTTTTTTTTTGTCTGAATGAGAGAGGAATTTCTAATGCAACTTGCTCTCACTGGTGTTGATAAAAAGGAAAGATAAAGGTTCACTCGATAGACAATTAAGTATAATTTTTCTGCCAGAGCGGAAATAAATTTGAGGATTCAAAATGTTGTTTTAGTCTGAAAGCACTGTAGCAAAACAAAATTATGCCCTAATTGTTTTCTCTGAAAACAATGGTAGTATAACTCTGTCTTAATGGTTTAGAGAACTAACATGCATTAACATGACTCTATCAGTAGATGCTTGTACACATGTGATTTATAGTTCGTATCCTCTCTGTCCCACTGCCCAACATATGTCAGTATAATTTCTACCATATTTAAGCTGCACATCATGATGCCAATCTCCCATTCCGCCACATCTCGAGGGTGATCTGTTGGATTGAAAACTGGTCACTGTGGAGTCAATTTCAATACAGTGAACCCATTGTGATATTAAAGAAACCAGGTTGAGATGATCTGAGCTTGGTGACATGGTGTGTTATCCTGCTGAAAGCCCCCATCACATGATGGGTACAATGTGGTCACAACATGATGAGACTGTCAGAAAAAATAAAGTGCTTTTACAGGGTGTGGTGTTAAAATGAAAATGGGTTGATACTCAGGGGTGCCAAGAAGATATCTCTTACACCAGCGGTCCCCAACCCCCGGGCCTCGGACCGGTACCGGTCCGTGAGTCGTTTGGTACCGGGCTGCGAGAGTTGAGGCTCAGGTGTGAAATGTATGGTTTTCAGGGTTTTTATCGGTTTTCAGCGTTATTTTGTTATCGTTTTTATCGTTTACTCGGTTTTCCTGGGTCTTTTCACGTGTGTTATGAATAAATCTTTTTTTCGGTACCGGTACTAGTTTTATTTTGTTGTATTTATCCGCGACACCTTAAAGGCCGGTCCGTGAAAATATTGTCAGGCATAAACCGGTCCGTGGCGCAAAAAAGGTTGGGGACCGCTGTCTTACACCACTACATCACCACCAGCTGCCTAAACTGCTCATACAATGCAGAATGGATCCAAGTTTTCATATTGTTTACCCCCCAATCTGACACTGCTATCCAAATCTCACAGAGGAAATTGAAATTCAGACCAAGAAATGTTTTCCCAGTCTCCTGCTGTCCAAATTTAATGAGTGAGTTGTAACCTCAGTTTCCTTAGCCCCCAGTGGTGGCAGCCATTGTGTTCTTCTGCCGCTCTATCCTATCTTCTTCAATATCCTGGAAATAGTTGTTTGGAAAAATCCCAATCTCACCAAAATCCCAGCATAATCTGAAATACTCAGCCCAGTACATCTAGTACAAAATACTCATCTGTCTCGATAATAAGAAATATCAACATTCATAACTACACATTATAAATTTAAAAGTAGAATGGAGGCAGAGCCTTCAGTTTTCAGACCTTTCTTCTATGGAATCAGCTTCCAGTTTGGATTCGGGAGATGGACACCATCTCTACTTTTAAGATTAGGCTTAAAACGTTCCTTTTTGCTAAAGCATATAGTAAGGGCTGGATCAGGTGACCCTGAATCCTGCCTTAGTTATGCAACAATAGGTGTAGGTTCTGCTGGAGGTTTCTTCCTGTTAAAAGGGAGTTTTCCTTCCCACTGTCACCAAAGTGCTTGCTCATAAGGGGTCACATGATTATTAGGTTTTTCCCTGTATGTATTATTGTAGGGTCTTCCTTACAATATAAAGCGCATTGAGGCCACTGTTGTTGTGATTTGGTGCTCTATAAATAAAACTGAATTGAATAAATTAATAAATGCATTTAATAGCACATTAAGCATTCTTGCTGCTGTGTCATTAAACTGTTTTCACAGTATGAAAACTTTATCAAGTAAAAATTTCAATATAAAAAATAACTAAGTAAGCCAGGACTCACAACTGAAGGAGATAACTGGAATTCAGACATCACTATTGGTATTATTTACAGCTCTGGTTTGCCACTGTGACACCTGAATAAGTAAAAATGTTCATTCCATGTAAGTCCACTAGATTCTAAAAGACATCAAACAAATGAGCCTTTTTTAAATGTGTAGCACCGGCATGAAA
Source organism: Rhamphochromis longiceps (assembly GCF_057381845.1). Taxonomy (NCBI): domain Eukaryota; kingdom Metazoa; phylum Chordata; class Actinopteri; order Cichliformes; family Cichlidae; genus Rhamphochromis; species Rhamphochromis longiceps. The sequence continues at coordinate 29,760,167 of NC_140572.1, forward strand.
AAATATTGTAGGCAGGGACTAAACCATGAACTACACCACAGCCATTACACTTAGATATGTGCATGAGATTTGAGTTAAAACACTGCTTTAACTCAAATCTCATGCACATATCTAAGGCTGATCTGAGTTAAAGTAATGTCTTGTTTTTTATTTACAACAGTAGTCAACTAAATATATCTCTGAACATATCTAAGTAACTTGTAAACCATAATCAACTTTCTAGTAAATGACACTCACTAACCTTTTTAAAAATGAAAAGGACAATGAGCACCCCATCCTTGTACATAACAAGTAGCTGGGTTCTGTCTATGAAGTGTCAAATATGTAGTACATAGCAGAAGCTTAGAGATTTACTGGCACAGAACATGCAGTGACAAGAAAGTGGCTTATTGCAAATGGTAAACACATTTGAGAAGGGTCTCTAATAACAATCCATGAAAATAAGAAAGTACCTGCTTTTGAAATATGCTAGATATTAGATATCAGGTAGGTATCAGCTTTGCAATTACTGTGCTTTAATGCCATTTCCATTAAAAACAGAGATTGAAAACTTCAGTGAATAAAGTTTAGAATGTGGTATTTTGAGCTGATAGCACAGTGCTGCACAGTGGATACATCTAATTTTTACAAACAGTGTGTAGCTAATAATGCTGATACAAAATACTTAGTGGATGTGTTGAACATCAAAATCTGGAATTATAATTTAACCTAAAATCTAAAAAGTGTTATTTGTTTGTATGAAGTCTTGAAAGTTTTCTCAGACCTGTAAACATTCATAAAGTACTAAAAAAGACTAAAATAGAGCATCTGACTGTGATTTAGCCTAATTTACATGTAAGAAATAACTTTAAGATTTACCAACAAAGTAATAAAAAATAAAAATAATTCTTGATTCTTGAACTCCAGTAAATTCTATATTCCTGTATCCACTGATCTTTGTGGATTTAGCCATCTGAATTTAACAAGATACAAGAAGATGTTATGTAAGCTAAATGCCTGATTTCCAACCTCTAGGCACTAAAATAGTACATCACTTTAAAATTAATCACATTAATGCATTAAACTAGTATACTCCTCCACTATTTGCCTGGTGTTTTCATGCAACCTCCAATTAGCAGAAATCAGGGTGTTCAAATATGTTTTGCATAATTTTTACAAAACCATTAGGGTCACATCATCTATAGATCTAATATCTGATTTCAAAATGAATGAAGACACTACAAGTGAGCTTTACATTTCCAGTCTCATGTCACTTGTTGAGCTGTGCTTGGCTCTGAAAATAATCTATCATCCTTTTCTCTGTTCTGTTTTTATATTTTTCTTCATCTGTCAGTCCTGTATTAGCATTAACATTTTTGGGGAAACAACTGTACGTTGAGCTCATAGACACATTTTGTGACAAACTGTGCAGAAACACTATGTTTCACTGACATGTTTTACTCTGGTTACTCTGTTTATGCTTGTTCATATTCTGTATTGCTAGCCAGATGCTTAAGCATTGCGAATGCAACTTTACATATGCACCATGAACGCATCGCAGGGATGTGAAGGATGTGTGGAAGCTATAAGCAGGCCATGGGATGTCATTATTTTCTTATTACTGAGCAAGTATCTCCATGCCATCACTGAAAGCAATGCCAGGCTGCAGCACATGAAAAATTAAGTCGTTCAATAGTAATGTGCATTAACCTGCCTATCAGATTTAATTACTCATTAAATGAAGGTGGCGGCATGCCGTTCCGGATCATTCAGGCCCACTTTAACCCCTGCTTATAGCTCTTTATGGTTAATACTGCATGTCTTAATTAGGAGTTACAGTATATCAGAAAACTCAACTCTGAAAGAAAAAGCTAATGTTTTAGATGCTTTAGAGCTGCAGTGACAAATAAGTGTCACAATGCAGAATGTCAAATCTCAACTTGATGCCAAATTTTCTAACCCATCTGAACTGTACGTCTCCAAGCTTATTAATTCTTATCAATTCTGGCATGTTTTACTGACAACAGGGAATTGCACAACAGTGATGATGAAATCAAACTCTGGACTGTAGAACTGGGGCCTTTTTTTCTGCTGTTTCCAAACAGTATTCAGAATGAAAGATAATACAAACATTGCTTGTATACGTTTTTTTTGTCTCACACAGAAATCTGATCAGTAACAGAGGGTTAGGATGACTAAGAAGGTGACTAAAGCAGAAACAATAACACCCCTGATATCAATAATATTTTATCATTCATTCATATGAAAGCAGTGGTGGTAAAAGTGTTGATTTCTCCAAGTATCGTTCCAGCAAGGCCACATTAAGCGCTTAAGCTTTAACCGAAAAATGAGCAGTCACAGTGACAACACTCATGCATCAGACACCATCGGTGGCAAAACATGAATAACTCATGTATAAACACTTGGTTTCTAAAAGCACACTGAGTTTCCTGTGAAGTTCAGAAGAGCTAAACTACCAATGATGCAGCATGTCAGTGTCTGGACTTTGTAAACAGAGAGATCCCTCATTAGCTTGTGAATTAGTTGACATGGCAAACTGCACACAAGGAAAAAACACAATGATTGATGAGTTCTTAGATTGTTAGACTTTTTTGCTTTAGTTGGGTGATCCACACTTGTTTGTTTGTTTGTTTTTATATACATCCTGTGACCCTTTGAACTTCAAATGAATACCATACAATACTGTCAGCTCAGCTAGCTGGAGGGCACATGCAGACTCACTAATATCTTAGAAATCACTAAACTGCACTCATCTGTATGTGTGTCACACTGTGTGTAAATCTGTCTAAATTATAATTCTACCAGACACAGAACAGCAGGGCAAAAAACGCACTGCAGGAAACCACAATCCTGCCTTCTTTACAGGATACACGCTCTCAGTATAACAATAACACGAAGATTACTACAGCATGTTGATTTTTTTTTTTAAATAATCTAATAAAGTACATAAGGGCCTATAACACAATGATGTTCTCTCTGTTGCTTCTCATCAACTTTTACGTGGGTCAATTTTCCTTTTGCATTTGTTGATGGTGTCTTTAATTAAAGCTTAAAAGTTTAACGCTTGTCTGATAAATTTCTAGGTCTCAGTCGCTCAGAAATATGTTATCTTTGTAGTGGGTGCATAAGTTAATGCTGCTTAAGATTTGTCATAAAAAGAGCCTAATAGTAGATCACGAAGCAGCATTTTTTACACTTTGACATCTCTCATACAGAACAGTTTCTAACTGTCTGACTGTAAATGTAATCACGATTAAATTCAAGTCCATTCAACAGGGAATGAAGTGAATGTAGTAAAAAAAAAAAAATACTGACCGCCCCATTCACAGGTCATTGTAGCAACGTTATAATCAAGATTAATTCAATGTCCACGGCACATTTTTCATTTATTCTGAAACTCCCCAAAGACCTCCATAATAACCTTTTACAGTTTCCATCAAAAATAATCGATATTATAAGAAAAAAAATCCTCCTTGAATAATTCACATGCAGTAAGAGAAAGTTATCTTCCAATGTGGCACTTTCTGCCACACTCATTTCGGTGTTGTTAATTGAGTTTAAAAATTCAGTCTCCTTCTAATTGTTCCCGATAAAGCCTCAGGCTATCTCTCAGTGTCATCACTGATTAGGGATTTAACTCTCTTGCCAAAAACACGAAGAGTCCACTAACATCGATGGCATGTCAATTCTCTTTCAAGGATAGACTCTCTCTTAGACAAATGCAGTGAGTGTTTAACATATTAAAAAATTTCCCTAATACATAATCTCATCTCATATGTTTAATTACCATTACTTCTTTATATTTTTTTGTAGATTGACTGCTTTATGCTTCCCATGTCATTAATGACATCAGCTCACTGATCAACATGAATATTGTTTGTTATCTAAAATGAGTCACTCACGTTCATGCAAAAACAGCTTCATTTTTACATTTTATTGTTTAATTTATTCAGTGCAGTCATGAGCATACACTGTGGAAGCATAGTCTTTTAAACAAGGAAACAAAGTAGAGAAAAATAATCATCTGTAATCTTCTTAGTGTTTGTTTATCACTGCTACATTGTATAAATATTAAACTCACAGGATGACAATGGATGTTCATTAAACAGCGATAATGATTTTTTTCCCTTTTTTTTAATATAGCTCAGTTTGTCCATAATGCACTGAAATTACCCTGAACTAGCTGCGGGGTTTTGTACCTCTTATCTTTCCAAATAGAGTGAAAAACATGTTCTTTTTTATATAATTACTTTCACAAAATTATAACACCCAGCTAATTAATATTTTCGTGTGTGTCATCAGTAATAAAATGATGGATTAGATGGGATTACATTGGGTTGTGGTCTAATAAATTCATGTTTTAAGAGCATTCAGGGATGAGAATACTATTCAAAAATATAGATTCGAAAATGATTTCCATGTAGCCTCCCAGGAAAGACACCACCAAAACATAAAAATTACAGCAAACAGTGGAAATGTGAGGTTCAAGTCCAAGCACGTCCTTTCTCCAGTTTGCACAGTGACGGGTCAAGCCTTGTTTGTGTGTTACATGAAATGACTAAGTCTAATGTAGAATTTCAGTGTATTAGTGAATGGTAAAGGTTTTCATCATTATCAACTTTATCTTCTATTAATTAGGAAAATGGTTCACATACAGTGCCTAACAAATTTAGAAGATAATTTGTCATAAAAACAAATATTTATGTTTTTTATAGCTGAAATTGGACTTTTCTGAGAAGTCAGAGACTAATTTAACCACTTAACCTTTATATTTATTTTTGTTCAGGAATGAAAGTAATTGAATGTAATGTGGCATCTTCATAAAAAATAATGCTGTGCTTTAAAATGTTTTCTGTTTGTTTCGTAAAATGTTAATTTTAAGCATTGTCTGTGAAGGTTCTCAGTCATCCAGGTCATCGTAGTCTAAGGAGCTTGGGAAGAAAAGCGTCTGGACTTCTTTAAGTTGCTTGAAGATGTTTCACCTCTCATCCGAGAAGCTTCTTCAGTTCTAAGAGTCAAATGGTGGAGAGACCCAGATTTAAACCCAGTGGGAGTATCCCCCCAAAGAGGAACAAAGGACCCCTGATGATCCTCTACCTAATCACATGAGCCTAGGTGTGAAAACAGGTGTGGGTCACAATCAGCCAGGGTTTCGGGTGAGCTGATCACCCTATCACATGATAGGGTGATTTCCTGATCACCCTATCATGTGATTTCCTGAGGTCAAACAGCCCAGGGTGTGAGTGGGTGTTAAGACGTCTGGGAAGGGATCTCAAAACTGGATTATAGATGGCAGACAGTTGGTGTCGTAAACCCCCGCCTCTGTTTAAAGATGGTCACTCACAGTGGACATAGATGGCTTCTTTCACTCCTCTTTCAAACCATCTGTCCTGTGGGTGACCTTTGTCCTTTAGATGCAGATGGACTGCTGAGTCTTGTCCTGTGGAGGTGGCTCTGCTATGTTGTGCCATGCGCTTGTGAAGTGGCTGTTTGGTCTCTCCAATGTAGAGGTCTGGGCATTCCTCGCTGCAATGTACAGCATACACCACATTGTTAAGTTTGTGTTTTGGAGTTTTGTCTTTCGGGTGAACCAGTTTTTGTCTGAGTGTGTTGCTGGGTCTGAAATGTACTGGGATGTCGTGCTTGGAGAAAACTCTTCTGAGTTTCTCTGATACCACATGATAGGGTGGGGCCAGGTTTCACAATGAGCTCACCTGAAACCCTGGCTGATATGACCCACACCTGTTTTCACACCTTGGCTTATGTGATTAGGTAGAGGATCATCAGGGGGTCCTTTGTCCCTCTTTGGGGGAATACTCCCACTGGGTTTAAATATGGGACTCTCCGCCATTTGACTGAAGAAGCGTCTCGGATGAGAGGTGAAACATCTTCAAGCAACTTAAGGAAGTCCAGACGCTTTTCTTTCCAAGCTCCTTAATTTTAAGCATTATACTTTTGATCTAACTATTACAGAAACATAAAAACATATTTTGAAATCACCAATACTGTTAATCTAGGGCAACTGTTGCATAAAGCTTAACAACAGTGGTTCTGTTTTTAAAAAGTCACACCTGACTTGACTAATTCAGTGAACGGACATACATTAATGAAAGTACAATAAACAAATGTGGAATTCACATATATATATAGAAATATTTATAGAAATAAATAAATAAACACAGTTTGTTAAATTATTACGTTATGTCTTAACAGTAGCTTAACCAATATTGCATGAATTACATCATTTTTAAATCCGGTAAATTCCCTCTGCTTCTGCACATCTCCGATAAATTGCAGCAGTAATTTTATGGCCAACCTTTGCAGACAGGTAAGAGAGCGCAGACTGTCATTAGCATCACAGCGCATTCTTTTGTCACACATTAGGTGATCAGTCAAACAGCTCACAGTTCACACTGAGCATAGACGGATATTAAGAAATATCAAACTTTCTTGAACGGACATTAACAAATAAATTCAATCGTAACTATAGCATCAAATCACATCCGTCACTTTACATCGTAAGGTAGAGAACCCACCATATTAGAGAAAGAATCCCACCAATCAGACAGCCCACTATGAGCAAACAATCAGCAACAGTGGGAAGGAAAAACTGCTGCAACCTCTGCTAGAACCAGGAAATCTGTCAATACTGGTTGGGGGTTAGGGCAACAGATGGAAGTCTCCAGAGCAGTGGTAGCGTGACTTTCTTTGTATATACCTGAACCTGATTTACCTTTTAATTTTCTTACTTTTCAAAATACATCGTAGGTAAAATACAATCCTTGAAATAGTAATAACACAGTATCCTCAGCAAAGATGAATTAAACAAGTTTTATTTTAATGGAAGTTTACTTCAAGTCTTCAGATTTTTACTGTCTTTTATTTGATTACTTTAAAGTATATGATTACATTAGAGTAATTAAATAAAGACAGTTTTGATGGAGCTCCTGACCCAGCCCAAGCTCTCTATGAAGACGAGGAAAAACTCCCCTGGGGGGGCCAGATTGACGGGAAGAAACCTCGGGAAAGCCCATTCAAAGAGAGATCCCCTTTCCTGGGATGGCTGGGGGGGTTACAGGAATTCCAAAACACTGAAATTTAAAGTGGGCCAATTAAAAAAATTATTTCCTGAAAAAAAGCAAGGTAATTCATACATCACACATAAATGATAACGTCTGAATTGTGTGTGTGTGTGATATGCTTATCTCAGCCACGTGTGATGCTGTAGCTCCTCCAGCGTCGGCCGCATCTCCGGGACTTTGGTTAAACACGCGTCCAAGAAATCCCGGCAGTCTGGAAAGAAAGGAAAGAGAAAAAACATGAAGATGATAGTTCCAGTGGTCCAAGCCATCAGTCAGTCTTGAAGTGTGACGTTTTCTTACTTTTGGACAGACGTCTTTTGAATTTCAGGCGCTTTTTGAGGAAGCTCGTGGTGTTAAAGTCTCCCGCATGAAGCGCTTCGTACAGAACCACTCCCATTTGCCATACCGTGGTGGGTCCACACCTGTAGCAACTGCGCCCGTACCACTCGGGAGGGGAGTAAATTTCTGTACCTAATAAACAGAGACAATTGCAATTTCTTCTAAAACAAAAGGCGAAAATTGTGACATCTGTGAAGAGCAAGAGCAGAATATGTTACCATAGAAGACGCGGTACTGCGACTGCTCCTTAACAAAGCAGCTCAGTCCAAAGTCGATGATACGAACACGCGGTACATCTGAGCCGGTCTCAATTAGAATGTTCTCACTCTTGATGTCCCGGTGAAAGATGTGTTTATCCTCCAGGTGCTTCGCAGCATCAACCAGCTGCTTCAGAATGACCTGGAAATAGAGCAGGGCGATATGACCAAAAATATTTATCACGATATACATTTGAAAAGTTGCGATAACGATATAACTGACGATATAATTGACACTAGACAAAATACTTTACAACTCCACAACTTTATTAGTGCAAAAAACCCCATCAATGTATTTTCACTTAAACAAGCAGCTGTTTTTTTTATGTCCATTAAAGTTATATAAAAATGTAACAGTGCAAATTCCTTGCTGACAGTTTAACCAAAAGGCATTTCCAGTGGAAATTGGCCGACATATCCTCAGCATAACCATGTATAATATCCACAAAACTTAAAAAGAGGTTATACACACACAATACGGTAATATAATGTTGAGGTGCAGTACGTATCACTCCGCAAGGCGCCTGCCTACGATAGCCGTAATGCTCCGACAATCCATCGAGCGGTGCGGCTTTGTAGCTTAGCAAAGTCGCCGTGTACATAAAATCGTTTTGAGGTCAGTAAACACAACCAGAATTCATACATAAGGCACACGGGATTATAAGGGGCACTGTCGAGTTTCAGAAAAATCAAAGGATTGATTTGAAGTGTGCCGTATTTTCCAAACAACACGGTAATAACGACGCCCCGCTAGCATTCGCTCCCAAAAATTGTGCTTTGTTGTGTATCTGACGGACGAAAGCTAAACCAGTTCCACACCACTAAAGTTGCAGCATTTTTACAAACCAGTTCTGGTTCATCCGTTTCATTCAACGATCCACTTTCGCTCTTCTCTTTCTGCGTCACCGCCCCATGTGCGTATGTAAACAAAGGCACTGCGCATGCGCGTTTTACCCATATTCTATCGCGATATTTCATTTTCCTATCGTTGCCCAAAATTACACCGGTATTACCGTGAATGGTATGATATAGCCCAGCCCTACCTGGAAACGATGAAAAAGACAATAATCAATCAATGGGTTAATGTTTCTCTAACACTCTGTGCTTTGATTGAATGATGTACAGTCTAAGACTCTTCTAAAGCAAGTCAACTTGCCTTGGCCTTGTCCTCTGGCAAAAATCCTCCATTTTCTTCTATATATTTATCCAGGTCCACAGCGGGGACAGGTCTCTCCATCACCAGGATCAGCTCTCTGCCAAAGTCAAACCACTCCAACAGAGACACTGGGGCTGATGTTTCCACTGATCCATCTGCTTCAGCTGCAAGCTTCAGCATGATGGCAACTTCCACTGACACATTCTTCCCGTTATCATCCTGAAATATTTCAACAAAGTGGATGATGAGGCACAGACGTTCCACAGGTGAACGCTGCATGCAATCCACTAATGTAAAAGCAATTCAAGTCTTGCATATTTACCTTCACTTTGCAGTACACGTTCCCCTTTGGGATGTGTTTGATGGCCACCTAAAAGACACAGGGCATTGATGAGCATTTCCTCAGTATGACATAATTAAAGGTGTAAAACAGCTTACGATATTATCCCTTATCTGCGTTACTGCCTGTCTTACTACCACCATCTGAACACTTACTGGTAAATGATCCTTTATGCGGTAGCCAGCAAACACTGCTCCGCATCCTCCTTCTCCAAGCCGGTGCTCCTCCATGTATCTCGCTTGGAAGTCACCTAAACAGACAAACACAAATTGGGTTTTACTACAGCTGTCACACAAATTACTCTCTGCTGTACCCTAAATGTTCATTTTGCTCTTCACCTGAATATAAAAGCCAAGCTGCTTGCTACTTACGTTTCTGTTCAGCCACTGACTTTTTGGCAACAGTTTTGGTTTTGTCCTGGTCCACTTTCTTTTTCTTAGGTGGGTCCCTGGTGTCTCCCGCAGCTTTCCTTTTGCCAGCCTTTTTGTTTTTACTGCAGCTCTCTGAAATCTCTATGCTGCAGTCTGCAGATGTGGAAAACACCAAAAGCACGTCAGCTTATTAGATAATAGACACAAATATCTCCCAAACACTAATATCTTCAAACTAGCAACCAGATGTACACTTAAAACCCCTGGAGAGTCTTGGGTCGATTTGTGGCTATTTTCAAATTTCGATTACATGCCATTTGCACAGTGTTGAATGGAATATAGCGAAAGTCTGCAAAAAAAAGTTCGGTCACATTTACTGTTAAAATTTCAGTATGACTTCCGGAAATTAGCTTCAGTGGCTAAGCTAGCGATAAACTTACACTATCGGTCCTAGTGGTCGATTTGTGCCCCATTGAAACCCATTATAAACGCTATTTTTCACGGCAAAAAAATTACGGTCAAATCGATCGTGATCGGTTATGTTTCCGTTTCCGCTTGCAGTACTGGCCTTAGAGTTGTAATTTTTTTATTTGTCCACCGGGTGGCGCCCTTGCTCCACATTTGATCCCTGCTGGAAAACAGCGGGCTGCTTGGATAGACCTGCGGGAAACGAAGCCTCATTTCCGGCGTGCAGCAGCGGCTTCGCCCGCTGATCGGGCGGGACCATTTTTCAGTCCCTAGGACCGTTAGAGGGTGCTTTTTTTTTTTTTAGTCAACAGGAAATGACGTATTTGTTGTCACGTGGTATCGGACGTGTGGGCTGGAAAAAGCAGTCCCCGGTGATCGTGCCCCGGTGATCGTCGCGACTTACCCCGGCAACATGCACTTATTTCGGCCTAGAGGAGGAGCATTTGCCGCCTGGAGACCATTTTCTGGTCCTGAAAAAAATAAATAAAAGGCGATCGAAATGACTGTTGGTGCCAATCTTTAGTCCATCTAAAGGCCTAATTATAATAACAATTGAATATTACCTCAAATGTTTTTTTTGGAAAATATTCAAGTTTTATGTTTTTTGGGGCAAAAAAGCAGTGCGCTCATGTGACGAAACCGGGATATAAAGGGTTAAAATCCGCGAAATGTAATTAAAACTTGACATGAATATTTCAAGGAGAAGTAGGTCTAAAAGATTGGCTAATTTAAAGTGGAATAAAATATTAATATATAAATTTTTTATAGCACTTTTTTGGGCGTGGTCGATTTGTGGCTCTAAGACCGATACACTGTAAACCCGAATGTTCAAAGTAATTAAATAGATTAAGTAGTGTATACTCAAAGTCTTTAAAAAGTTCTGTTAACTTAAATATGTCAAGTTCGTGTAACATGTTCTTCTTTTTGAGTAAATGAAACTAATAATATTTGATTGAATTGAACTATTTCTATATTAAGTAAGCATCACTTAAAATCATAACTTAAGCACAACGTAACACAGTTAAGTTAGGACATATAAGAATGGTAAAGTCCTGTTATTTTTGTTGTTTCAAGTATAGGATTTAATAATAAACTTAATTTATGTAGCACATGCTAAAATACAATAAAATCTCAAAGTGTTTCACCAAATAAGTGAAATCAAATTGTCTTAAATGCATTAGTGGAAGACAAAATGTATTTATTTTAATATTCATTATTTTATCAATGTATCCTACATATATATTTTTAATTTTTTCCGCAAGTGTTGAGCAGCTGCAGGAATCAATTTTTATTCCGAGTTAATCTCTGATTCACCCTCCGAAGCGGAAGGCGGCGCTAATGAGCATTAATACGAAACACAGAAGAAGTAAAGGTATATGGGCGGGAACAGCACCAAAGAGGCACGGACACGGACGACTGGAGAAAGTTGGACCTAACTGCAGCAACTAGCATCACTGGACTTACAGTAAGTTTTCAATGTTGATATTAGTTTATTGTTAAAATACGAATATTTAGTTGTATTTTGGGTGCGTGTCGAAAAGAATAGCAGAAATGTCGGGTCCGTGTTTTTTATGTGCTTTGCTGCTCTCCCCGAAGGAAACTTTGCGCTTGCAGAGCTAGCATTAAGTTGTTGTAATGAGGGTCGCAGGCTGTTTAAAAAGTTAGATACTACTTGTTCTAGAGGTGGCGCCCGGTCGCCTTGTATGAAACAAAGTGTTTTAATCTCTCTAAATTTTTAAACCCCCTCTCATGACTCAGAATAGTTGGGTCCAAACAAGCCCGTTGTCCCTGCAGTTACACAACGGAGATGCCTGTCTGCAGTGAGAGTGCTTTCAAGCAGTTTTCTTGTTAGAAACACTATATTTTAAACTATATGTGCAGGGTTAGGGTTGTGAAGGAGTGAAGGAGCTCTTGGACCTCTGGCCTGCTCTAAAAATGGAGTCTGAGGTAATATGGATCAGCTCTCTTTAAAATGAAAATTGTAATTCTTACTCATGTGGCAGCTTTTTGCTGCTTTATAAAGATGTGCGAGATTCTTCAAATTGAACTGTATTGTCCTTCTGCTGTAGTTGTATGCAGAGTTTCAGCGGATTACAAATCAGAACCTGCCCAATACATTCTACGCTGAACTTGACCGCCATCTTCCTCGACTGATGACCTTATTCAGACAGAAGGCATCAAAAACTGGGAAGACAGCTGATGCCCTGGCTGAAATTCTAAGAATTCACAATGAACAGGTAATAATAGATTGTTACACATTTCATAGGTTGAACCAGTGGAACATTGGACAGGTTCAATGATTTAAATGAGCTTTTTGAATTTTGCTATTACTCCACTTTGTGTTTGCTATTTGTCTGACTGTATTAAAGATGTGAACAGGTTATTTGTGGACATATGTTCTGATTTGACTGTTGTTGTTGTTGTTGTTCAGTAAACTCACCAGTATATACAATTCTGTTTTTAATCTGGAAATAGGAAATCCATGATATCCACACCAAGCGCACTACCGTTCTCCACGCCCTTCCTGTCTATCTGCGTGAGGATGTCTCTGGATTTTTCAGAACCTGCACTGTGAGTGTCCTTAAGTATCTAACAGATACTACTGTGTATATAAACAGTGCATCAAAGTACAAACATGTATTTTGATGCACTGTTTGGACTTACCTTTGTTTAGTCTACCCATACGGTTTCCATGTATGGTCTTTTCTGTCTCCTCACTACGAATGAACTGAATTGGTGTTTTGTTGAAAGTGATAAGATGTTTAGTAAAACCTTTTCCTGTGTATTTCCTTTAGCTTAGTTTCAGTCTATCTCACACCACTTGATTCTCTGGTGAATTAGCTGATTTATGTGTGCAGAACATGGATCTTCTGTTTTTCACCTCTTACAGTGAGACTCAGGTCTCCCTTGTAAAAGAGGTATTGGATCTCAATTGGAGTTGGTAAAATGAGAAATTATATGTCGTCTGTTGTATTTCTTGGGTTAGATTGTGATTAGTATCTCTTTTTCATTAATTCAGGACGAATCTGATGAGTTGGAGCTTGATGGTGTTGAAGTGGCCCTCTTCACTGTCATTAGTGACCATGACACGACAAGTCCAGTTCACTACCAACCTGTGAAAATCTCTGTCGTCATTGAAAGTGATGCCGTGTTCAGTCTCCCCAGATTTGGTGAAGCCTTCCTGGTAATGTTTGGACTGATCTATGCACCTCAGCTACCCCAAAGCCCTGACCAACACTTTAGAATTTACTCAAAAGATTTTACTTGGTCTAGAAAGTGGTAAACTGTCACCCAGGTTACAGACCCTCAAGAATGACTTGGTTATGTAGGAACTCATCTGAAAGAAGGATGCAGGGTGAAGCATTATAAAAGGCTAGTTCAAAGTTCTCTCCTTTTATCTAAATAATGCCTCAAAACGTTATTGCATTCAGCCAATAGGTCCAAACTATACAACGTGCCTTTGTTCTCATTAACATAATGCAAAGCAACACTAATGTTTTGTGTGTTTTAATGTTTTTCGTAATACTATTTCCAAAACATTGTGGGCTGCGCAAGATGACCTAAATTTCACTGTTTGATACTGGTTAATGTAAAACAAATAGCATTGTAATTCACTCAAATTGCTGCCCTGTTGCCTTATTCAGATATTCAGATATTATTCAGATATTAGCCAGAGAGCCAAAAGCCAGAGAGCCAGAGAGCCAAAAGCACATTTTGATATTATTTATTATTATTTGGCATTATTTTTCATTACTCTGACAGTTTTCCTGACTAAACAATTTTTGGTCTACTTATTTTAATTTATAAATGTTTTTGTTAATTATTTTTAATCAATTTATTTATTTTTTTAAAAAAATGTATTTAATTTCAACATAGTGCTAAAAGGGAGCAGGCAAGATACTGTTCAATGGCAGATGTTTATGACTTTTGCATATTAAGTTACCGATACTCAGTGTAATTGAGGCAATCAATTGCCTCAAAAATTTTATGTTTTGGGTCACATGTTTTTAAGTATCAAGTAGTCAACATATTTGACTAACGTGTACTTAAAATAATGACAACACAAACTAATAAACATTTGAGTTTTGTTAACATAAAAATGTTGTGGTTGTGTACTTATTTTTTATAAGTTCTGTGAACTTATTTCTTTGAATTTGTAAACTTGAAACTTTAAGTCATATTAACTGCAAATATTTGAGTTGACCGTTCTCAAAAGATACAAGTACCATGTAATCCAAACTTTTATGTTCTGGAAAAATTTGACTTTTGAGTTGATCAACTCAAAAAAATTGAGGCAATCGATTGCCTCAATTTTTTTGAGTTCTGGTAACTTATTCGGGTTTACAGTGTAGTGTATGCATTTTTCTAAGACCCTCCAGGGGTTTTAATCTACCCCTCGCTCAACTAATTAGCCTACCTTTACCAGTGTCCAACCAGGAAGATGCCTGCCCCTTGTCACCGCTCACATGGTCAAGAAGTTTACGCTTCTTTGCTGTGTTGGCTGTCCCCGCTTCATCTTGTTGGACCTTTCGCTTGACTCCCCTGACCACATGAGCATCTGAGCTGGTGGAAGGACCAGCCTGCTCAGTGACCCTCCTTCTTTTTATGGGGGTCGTTTTTTCAGGACTGGCCTTTCTTTTAGCCATCCTGCTCTTACAATCTATAAACAACAACAACACATTAGTGAAAAAGAGCGCTCGACATCAGGACTAGAAGGATTTTGATGTCACTGAATTTTAAATTAGTATTGCTTACAATATAATAACAAGTTTATCCTTTTGATAAAAAACACACCAACACGAGTCCATCTACTAAGTCTAGATACTGATGACACTTGTTGCTCTGTTTTCACTGCTCAGTCCAAGAATAAACTTGTCACATTATTTTACCAAAAGACAAAGTGCCCCAGTAACCTTTCTTTGATTAGACATGTTGCACTTAGGTTAGTTTCAATCAAAACCAGGATTTAAATCCTCTAAAAATGAATCGTTTTATACACAGAGCCTCAACATTGTTAGAAATGTAGATTCTGTTATTTGGGGGATTTTTTTTTTTACTTACTTTGATCTCCTGGATCTTTCTTATCTGCCTCAGTCGTAACTTTTCTTGTTTCCTTTTTCATCTGAATTTTTTGAGAACTTTTAAAATAGAAAATGTCACCTTAATGAGTGAATAGTCCTTCAAATGTCTGGATGCTTGACTTTTCTAACTAAGCTGTATAAGTCAGTTCTGTAAGTGAGCTTTAAAAGTAAACTCCGGAGACTATGGCAACACAACATTAGAACCTTGCCTTTTAGTGACATCACTAAAAGGCAGTGTCCCAAGTAGTTTAAAGAAAAACACTCTGGCAGACAAAGCCATATTTCATATAATTCAGTAATTTCACATTAAACTTTCTTTCATTATCCTTTCATTATTTGTTTAACCCTTTAAGACCTACCATAGAACCAAGTTCGCCAGAGCTTACTTTATATTTTTACATGCTGTAGTGCCATTTTTGGGAGCATTTCAAGTTGCTATACATCAATACAACTGTTATCAATCAATCAATCAATCAATCAATCTTTATTTATAAAGCACTTTTCATACAAAAAAAAAATGTAGCACAAAGTGCTTTACATAGTTAAAAGCAGCCCACCCCACCCTCCAACTCACTCCCCGCACTCTCATTAACATATATGATGTGAATACACACATATCTCCCCCCCCCCCCCCACACACACACACACACACATACACACACGCGCACACTTAAAGAGTAAAAATTGGGCTGGGCTCGCATGAGCCAAGTGAGGAAACATTATAACAGGGAGCCGTCTGCACCGGGAGCCGGTCACAGACCGCAGCCTCCTGTCATGGTCCTGGGTCGTGTGACCCAGTGTGTTATGCTTAACCTATTTTGATGTTTATTGTTTGCTTAGGTTCTTTAAGGTAGTCCAGTCCTTTTTGTAATTATGTTACCCTTGCATTACGTCTCCCTTGCCCTTCGTGTGGTTATGTCTGTGTGTCTTGTACTGTCAAGTTCATGCTGTCAGTTATGTCACCTCCCCCTGTACTACGTCTCCCCGGTTCATGTCTCATGTTTCCTGTTTTACTTTGAAGGCCTGCATTCACTGTCTGTGTATTCAGCTCACTCCTCCTGTCCTGTCGTTAAGTCCCATACGGTAAAAAAATATATTTTAAAATACATTTTGAAATATATTTCAAAATATACAAAAAATGGCCAAAAAATATATGTGCTAAAATACATTTTAAAATATATTTATATATTTAAAATGTATTTTAGCACATATATTTTTTGGCCATTTTTTGTATATTTTGAAATGTATTTCAAAATGTATTTTAAAATACATTTTGAAATATGTTTATGTATTTTGAAATGTTTTTTAGCACATATATTTTTTGGCCATTTTTTGTATATTTTGAAATATATTAATAAAATATATTTCAAAATACAATTTAAATTTATTTAAAATCATTCAAAAAAATATAAATTTAACCCTTCATATATTTCTAAGAAAACACATTCACATGTAACATCTGAAAGAAATCTTTATTTGATGTTTAAAACATACATATAGCATATCAATCAAGCAAGGAATATTCATTTTATAAGTTTATTCTCATTACATACTCAAACATTCTAAAAGAAACACACACACATATACATATATGTGTGTGTGTGTATATATATATATATATATATACACACACACACATATGTGTGTGTATGTGTATATGTGTGTGTGATTGTATGAACATAAGTCAGCATACTTAAAATGTAATTTCTTTTCCTTTTCCAGCAGTCTCAGTTCCCCCAGCTTTCACGGCAATCCTCAAAGCCCTTCTGGACATGCTGGGAAACCCCTTCCTTACCGCCACTGTAACAAACAAAAGTCACAGTTCTATTACTTTTATCAGAGTTAAAATAAAAATGTGATTTATGTTAGCTGGCTTCATTTAGCAAACAGATATTTCTGTTTATATAGATACAGATATTAATACAGATATATTTTACGCATAATTTTACCTCTTTTTTTTCCTAGATGGGAAGTCTATCCAGTTCACATTACAGTAATGCTAACACCCCTTTTGGTCGTCTCTCCTTACCTTCCAGCATTCATAAATCTGTTGACCTTCTTTGTCTGAGACCAACCACTACAATGCATCATCACCTATTTGTATTGGTAACTTACTTTACAACCTATTTTAATGGTTGCAAAGTAAGTTACTTGTGCTGTATGCAATTTTAGATACACAGAAAGTCTTCACTTACTATATATGGCTGTCATAGTGTCCTTATCAAGGGCAGTTCTTCACTCTGCGCCGATGTCCGTTTTGCTCTGTCCTCCTATAAAAAGCATGAACATTTGAGTGTTTGACTAGTTTTAGATTTCCAAAAATTTGATATTTGTACAACTAAACATTTGAACTACAATATATGCTATTGAGCGATACTTTTATGGGTAATTTTTGGTAAAGAAACTGGTGACAGAGTTGTAGGCTTTTTAAAGTACTATTAGCTAACCATTTGAACTGACTTTCAAAGCTGATTACCTTTTAAATTGCTGTGGATCAAAACCTCCAGTGGGAAGGCGGCCATTAGAAGAACACGCACCATTGAACCTGAAAATAACAAAAACAAACAAAAAACAGAACAATATATAAGAGTCCGGTAGGGTAATAAATCTCTTCTGAAGCAATATAGTTCATTTTGGGTGAAAAACAAAACATTCCTCTAAAATATATATACTGACATCAGCAATCAACATCATGATTGTAATTATTTCCTTTTTAGTACATCTACTGCTGTTTGCATGTGTCAAGCACTACGACTGTATCTATGCATATAAATTCACCATATATATCCAGCAAAAATGTTTTGTTATAGTCAAAAGGAAAACAAACAAAGGCATTCAATCAGAGGTGAGAAATTAATTGGGAATATGAATTATAGGTGAACTATTCTTTACCTACTAGCAATCAAGCTTCTTTAACCAAGAAGCTTGAAATATTTGAATGTAAAATAAAATAAATAAATAAATAATAATAAAAATAACATGATGTAATTAAAATGCACAACTTACATTAAGGAAATCTGCATTTGTATCCACAGGCTAAAAGTAAAACAGTAAATGTGTTAGTGATAGTACAGGTATTTGTAAAAAAAAAAAAAAAAAAAAAAAAAAAGAGGCAGTAACTGTGACGCTTCTAGTGGGATGCTAAATGCAGAGATTTATATTTACAGTATAATACTGCATGTACGGGTAACTGTGTTGTGAACTGTAACTGAATATTAGAGAATCTCAGAGAAATTAAATGTATTTATTTTTTGAATTTATCAATCATAAAACCGTCTGTTTTGAAGGCCTGTTACGATAGCGACTTTTTGTTGGTCGGTATATTGCCCCATAAACAATTGCGACAAGTTATGTCATTGTCATTTTAAGACCATTTTATGTCTTTGAATGTATAATCATAATATAACACCATAATAATGCAAGATCTACACACTTTCAATTGACAAACCAACATCTAATTCTTAAAGTATTTAGATCATTGAAATTAGGAATCAAAATATTAGATACCTTAAAAACTTGAATAAATAGTAAATTTTCTAACAAATAGAAAACAATGTTATTTAATGTTATTGTTTTGTTATCATTATATTTTATTTTTGTAAATATAATGGCGGATAAATTACATCATCAACAATTATTGAGGTCATGTACATGTATTGTGTGTTAAGTCGATATATCGATTATTGTGATAGGCCTACTGTTTTGGTATCATAACGAGCTTGTCAAACATGCATGACCACTAAACAATGTCTAAGCAGTAGTATTGGTCTGAATGACAACAAACATAACTAGTGTTTTGGAAAATCTGTTAGAAAACAGTTATTTCAATAATTATGATTAGCATGTGACACAGACACCGCATAAAAAACTACAACAACAAATACTTACTTTAGGAGGATGGGGGAGGGCAGCATGAGGTTGAGACTTTGACATCTGTAAAAAACAAATTCATGTATTACAAACAAGTCACTTAAAAATACATTAATGTGGCAGACTGTTCCCTGTTCAGATGCAGTGTATAAGTACAATCAGGGCTGTCACAACAATGGGGTGGGGCCAAGTGGCTGCAACCCTAGGTACAATGTGCAGGTATATATAATTACATATAATATATGTGAATAAAGCAAGAATCTGTTTAGGTTAGTCACTGTGCTGACTGATGCTTGCTAGGTTTATATGATTGCAAACTGCACAAAAACAACAACAGCAACAACATTAATGACAATGACAAACAAAATTACTTACATTTATGTAAATCTCACATTAGGAAGATCTGCATTCGATTTCATGGGCTGAAATAAATAGGCAGAAACATTACTGCTAAAAAAATAAAAAACAAAAACTCTAAAAAGCCTAAAAATGACTTAAAAAGCAAGGAAATGTGGAACATTGTAATTAGCGAACATTAATAAAGCATAACTGTTCTTTGTTTCTAACCTTGGTAAGTACTCTGTAGCCAGAAGGAGAGGTAGGATTTCTGTGAAAGCCAAATTAAATGTGAATAGGCTTTGATAGTTATTGAGAAGGCAGAATAATAAGAAAAGGCAAAAGTACGTCACAATATAATTAATTAAGTTACATATTTTGATTACCAAATTATGGAAGCGTGGAGCTGCCACCCAGGCAAAAGAAAAATAGAGCTGTATCACGTTATGACGTGAAATGTTTATTGTTCTAACATTATGCTTTTCATGTTTGTATAATATAATATCACGTTATTATAATATACATAATTGTCACGTTCGCACAATATTGTACGGACGTGATAATTATGTACATTTTTCGTACAATGTTGTTCAAACATGTTGTTCAAACATGATAGTATATTGTTAGAACGATAAACTTTTCACGTTATAACGTGATATACTTATATTTCTCTTTTGCCTGGGTGGCAGCTCTACGCTTCCGTTCCAAATACACGAGAATAAAGTAATATTATATGGGAAAAGGCACCTGCTAGCTTGATGATGGAGGCTTCTTAGACTGGCCACCCGCCTTGGCTTCTTGTCGCCACTCCACGAAATAAAGGTCCGTTTCCTCCATGCCGGCTAATTATTCATCCTCATTAAAATCTCGTATATGTTCAGTTGGCAGAATTGAGAATTTTACATCTTCCAACCACTTAATTAACGCGAACATAATCGGCTTGTTTCTTCCCGTCTCCTGTATCCGGCCGTTCCTCTCGCTGTCAGATTTCGCGCCTCAGAGACGTCGTTATTTTTCAAAAAAAAAAAAAAAGAAGAAAGAAAGAAAGAAAGAAAGAAACAGCAACAACTACTAAAGAGAGTTTTTGCACGTTCATTGCACATTTGTGGGAATGTTTAAATATTTAATTTTTATTAATTACTTTTCATTATATCTTTATTTTTTAAACCACCGTGGCAATGCGCATGCGCATACACTCCTGCACGCAAAGGGCTTTGGAGTTGACGTAATGTCGCAATGCATTGTGGGAGCGCAGCACCATCTTGGCAGGTCACGAATCAAAACAAGATTGCTACGAACCATTCTGAAACGTAGCTCAAAAGAAAATGACGGTATAGAGACAGATTCTGTCCAGATGCAAAGAGACGGTACTTGATTGTTGAAATGTGGACCCGTATGAAATATAGCCGTGGAGTAGAAACCCTGAAGACCAAACCGCTATTGACTTAGCATGATCTACTCTCATACCTTGTCTGTGGAGTCAGAGCATACACGGCGCACCAATTTCGCAATTATAAATCTCTGGAGGCGCACATCCAATTCACCAAGGACTGGGTACAAGATTTGGCTATTTTTAAGCCTCCACGTTGTGAGTACGCCGTCATTCAAGCAAAGGTAAGTCAGCTTGAGTACTGCGAGTAAAATGCGTTTGATTCCCCCCAGCATTCAAATTAGTGCTAGCAAAAATTCATTCGTGAGGGGGAAATTACAGTGAGAACATGTAGAGGCTCTGTTAGAGGGATAACATAGTGAGTTCAGTGCATTGATGTGACATTGTCCTGAAGGATTTAGTTATTCTTTATGGTTAAAGAAATTGCCCTAATTAATTCATATTTATTATAAATAATCCTAATTACACATCTTGCTTCCTTGTTTGTGTCCTGTGTCACTAAAAATACATTCTGTTTTAGTTTTATACATTGATTAATGACCTGCAGAATCTGCTTGTCATATTAGGTGTCCATAGTTGTCACTTAAAGTCGAACTTTATGTTTTCTCCCTCTTGAAAGTGATTACATCCTTGCATTACATACTTTAGGTTCATTTTTTGCTGATAGGTTTCTAAAAAGAAACATGCAGATTTAGAATATAACATGCAGCGTTCTATAGATGGATACATAAAAACACTTTATTTGTTACATTTATGATAAATGGATTTGAAAGTAAATAAAACACATTTGTGTCGGACTTGGCTTATTAAAGTTCTTGTCTTTAAATGAACTTTGTCTGTGTGTGTTTTAGGTCCTGCACTCTTAAAGACTGAATTGCAGCATTGCAGCCACAGGTCATTGTGAGCATCACAGGGAAGGTTGAAGCCGCCCACTGCAGCTGTATGGCTAGAGTCGTGGAGACTTGCAGCCATGTCACTGCTCTTCTGTTTAATGTAGAAGCAACAGTGAGGATCTGTGGCACAAGGACTGTTACAGATGAACCTGCATACTGGGTTTTGCTGGGTAATATGACCAAGATACAGCCAGAGGTTGGCCATAAGATAGACTTCTCCTCTTCAGCTGCCCAAAAAAAAGGTTCTTGATCAAAACATAAACAGACCATTCGTTGTGACAGGTAAAAGAAGCCATCCTCAAAAAAGAAAAGTTCCACCTGCTACTGTGGAGGAGTTGGATCAACTGATGGGACAATATTTTTCCAAGCATAGTTCTGTTCTGAATAACCCATAATGTTTTAATTTAGGGGCCATGTAAATACTTTGCATTTACTGAATATGTACTTACTAAATACCACTGTTCAAAAGTTGAATAAAAAAACAAAGAAATGTTTGCCTATTTTTAATTAAAAGCACTTTGTCGAACATCACATCAGTTACAATGTAGAAAAAATGTTATGTATAGTTTACAAATGACAAAATGTTCACATAAAATCATGACAGCATTTGTATAATATCACCCACTACTAGCATTCTGTAATTTACTGTCACCTTTGAAAACTTATCACTACATAAACAGCACAAGACTTAAAAGTATTTAACAAGAGCATTTTTCCCTGGTTTTACTACCACACTGGGGCACATGTTCACCAAAACGCAGCAAACCTTTGCCATCTTATCCAGGAAGGTCACCTTTTTACCCTCACATGGAAGAAGTAATCTGATTGGCATGGTGGTATGTAGCATGTAGTTTGAAGCAGGGATTTCGTAGTGCCCCATGTGTAGTGTTGGAACCCAGTCAGGATTTGTTTCATTCATTTCATAGGCTGGTTTGTTGCAATAATGCCAAATAATTAGCAACTCTATAAATAGAAGGTAGTTCTGCATGTTTGTTCTAAGTTTGTGCTATTGAAAATAAAATTAACAGGCTATAAATAATAATATGAACTTATTTAGAACTTACCTGAATGAAAATACTGGAGCACACCAACAGATATCTGTGGCTGGTAGAGAACTGAATATCAGCTCGTCTCGCAGCTGCTATCCAGGCTAGACGCCTTCTTTTGGTAACATCCAACACATAAGCTCCCTCATGATGCTTCCAGGTGAGGAAACAATGAAAAGAGAGCCTGTTTTCAAGCTTATTCCTTTGTCGGTAGTGCAATCTAACATTACAACCGACCACACAGCAAGCATTTGTTTGGCCTGCTAATATGGCGCCTTGACCAAAAATCCTGGCTACGCCCCATCCCGTAAGATCACGCTCCAGAGCCCTATTAACGTACGGATCTAGAAAGAAGACGCTGCATTTTTAACTCTGAGGGAGATGGAGAATGAGCCTATTTCCAAAACAGTGGAGTGTGTTCCTTTAAGTACTAAATTGTATATATTGTCAAAAACTAAAGTGTACATAGCAGTTGTTGTATCTTGTTTACTGTATCACTGACAGATAATTTCAAAGTCAATGAACGCTACATTATAGTGAGATATTGTGTAATGTGAAATACTGTAAGCAAATGAATAAACAACCTAATTCGTGATAGACCTTTGACTCTGTTTTGTTTGAATCCAACTGTTTTTTGCAGATGTGCATAAAACATGTTACTTTTAGTATTGTTATCATTATCATCATTATTGCACTAAATATATTTTAAATAAAGGATACTTTGATATACATTCTACTGTAAGGTTGGAAATGTATTTTCTTCACCCTAAAATATGTTTTGAAATGTATTTTGGTTTGAAAGAAATATATTTTCAATTTCAAAAATATATTTTTTTGGAGCATCACAAATACAAAATATATTTACCATATATTTGAAATATATTTTGGCCAGGAAAAATGTATTTTTTTACCGTATGGGGTTCATGTGTGTCAGCTGCGTTCCCATGTGTGGCCACTTCCCCTGATCATCCCTCATGTGTATTTAGTCTCTGTGTTTCTTACAGTCTGTGTCGCGTCGTCTGTGTTCCCACCCTCCGTGTTTCCATGCCTGGTCTGTTGTCTTCCAAGCCATTGCCATTTGTTTGGAAGTTGTGTTTTGATCGTGTCCTGTGGATTTTTGAAATTTGGCCATCAATTTCTGGAGCAAAGACTACTCACATTGTTGGAACTTTTGGTACAACCCTGTCTGGATTACGACTTTGATACAGGATATTGGACTGGACTAACGGAGTTAACGAGGTAATTGCAGGCTAGCCAACGCGTTACCAGGCTAACAGCTGACTGAGGAATCAGCTGACTGAACCTGCTACCAGGGTAACCAGATAAAATGGGGCCGAAGAGGACACCGACAGCTGAGGAAGTCGAGGACATTAAAAAGTCCCTTGACTTCATAATGGAGGAAATTTCTACTATCAGGTTGCAGCAGAAAAATATCATTGAAATTGTGGAGGAGGTAAAGCTCCTCCGCATCCAAAATGCCGAAAAAGATAAAGATTGCATACCTGGAAAGTAAGGTCGCTGACCTGGAACAATACTCCAGGATAAACGACGTCATCATCACTGGGCTCCATATTAAACCCCGGTCATACGCTCAGGCGGTGACCGCTGACAGCAACGAGGAACCTGGAGAGCTTGACATTAGCTCCACGGAACAACAGGTGGCTGCTTTCCTGCGGTCCAAAGGGATTGCCCTGGACTGTAACTCTGTCGAAGCATGCCACCCTCTTCCCAGGAGGAACGGCAACATACCGGCTATTATATTAAGGTTTGTAAATCGAAAGCACAAGATTACGCTGCTGAAACAAGGAAGAAAATTAAAAGGATCTAATGTCTTTATCAATGAACATCTAACCAAACACAACGCTGAAATAGCCAAAAAAGCGCGACACCTTAAGAAGCTGGGAAAAATCCAAGGCACTTGGACGACGAACTGCAAAATATTCATTAAACTAAACGGATCACCAGAGGAAGCCAAAGTTCTGACCATTAAAAATATGGCGGATCTCGAAAAATATCAGTGAGCAACACGATCTGGACGGCAAACAAGGTAACAGACAACCACACACTCACTTATGACACACACTGGAAGGAAGAACTCAGATACATCTGGAAGAATCAGCTGCATCAGTCAGACAGTTGCAGAATATGATCAATTGGAACTGAAAACATTTAACTATATGGATCACAATACACACGACTTGGAATATGAAATAGATCCAGACAACTTTTTCTCATCTAACAATTGCTGCTACTATACAAATAAAGACTACAATCAGAGGATTAAAACTGAGAATAAATTATCAATTATCCACTTTAACTGTAGAAGTCTCTATGCTAATTTTAGTCATATCAAAGAATATCTTAACCAGTTTTCACATCCATTTAGTGTCATTGCCTTATCAGAAACTTGGATCAATATGGAAAAAGGAACAGACTTTGAACTGGAGGGTTATGAATTCACATTTATAACTAGGTGAAACAAAGGAGGAGGAGGAGTGGCCTTGTATGTGGACAAATCCTTGAAATTTAATGTGGTGGAAAAGATGACGATGGTGATTGATAATGTACTAGAATGTATTACAGTTGAAATTTGTAAAGAAAAAAGTAAAAATGTAATCATTAGCTGTATATACAGAGCTCCAGGTAGTAGTATTGAGACATTCAAAGACTGGATAGAAGAAACATTTATTGAAATAGCTCGCAAAAAAGTTTTCATTTGTGGAGACTTCAATATTGATTTGCTAAACCCAAATAAACATAAAACCACTGAGGAATTTATAAACACAATGCACTGTATGAATCTATTCCCTAAAATTACTAGACCTACCAGGATTACATCACATTGTGCAACTCTCATAGACAACATTTTTGCAAATGACATTGAAAATAAGACTGTAAGTGGACTCCTGATTAACGACATAAGTGACCATCTTCCAATTTTTACAATCTATGATAGGAATTACAAGATCAATAAAATGGACAGTAAAAAAGAGTACAGACGAGTAAGAACAGAAGAAAGAATGAATGCATTTAAAAAAGATTTATTGAAGGAAAACTGGGGTGAAGTATATCAGGAACAGGACGTTAATAGTGCTTATAATAAATTCCTTAGAATATTTACATTGCTGTACAATACCAACTGTCCAATAAAGCAATATAGTAGGAAACAGAAATATATGGACTGTCCATGGATAACAAAAGGTCTGCAAAATGCATGTATAAAGAAAAATGCTCTATACAGAGAGTTCTTAAGAACGAGAACTAAAGATGCTGAAATCAGATACAAAAGATATAAAAATAGGTTAACTAATATACTTAGATTTAGTAAAAAGGAATACTATAAGAAGCAATTAGATATAAATAGAAATAATAATAAAAGATTATGGGAAATCCTGAACAGTGTTATAAAATGTGGGACTGGACAAAAGAACTATCCCAAGTATTTCATTTGTAATGACCATGAAGAATACAATATGGATGTTGTGGCAAATAGTCTCAATGAATTCTTTGTAACTGCTGGACCAAATTTAGCAAGAACAATCACTCATCCTGGGAAAGCACAGGAAAAACCCGATACACTGATTGACAGAAATCCATATTCTATGTTTCTCACAGCCGTTGATGAAAATGAAGTTCTTGAAATTGTCAAATGTAAAAATCACAAATCTTTGGATTGTAATGATATTGATGTGATAGTGGTTAAAAGAGTCATTGAGGCTATTATAAAACCATTTACTTACATCTGTAATTTATCATTTCAAACTGGTCGATTTCCAGACAGAATGAAAATAGCAAAAGTTATACCTCTATACAAATCTGGAAACAAACACCGTTTCACAAACTACAGGCCTGTCTCTTTACTACCTCAATTCTCAAAAGTTCTTGAAAAACTGTTTAAAAACAGACTGGAAAAATTTATAGATAAACATAAACTACTCACTGAGAGTCAGTACGGATTCAGATCAAGCAGATCAACATCATCGGCACTATTAGATTCAATAGAATACATCACAAATTCCATAGACAAAAAGCAATATGTGGCTGGGTTATTCATAGACTTGACAAAGGCATTTGACTCTATAGATCATGATATATTAATAAGAAAACTGGAACGTTATGGTGTCAGAGGGGTAGTTTTAGATTGGGTCCGGAGTTATTTAAGTGACAGAAAGCAGTTTGTGAAAATAAATGGTGGTTGCTCCTTATGTATGGACATTGCTTGTGGTGTACCCCAAGGGTCAGTTTTGGGTCCAAAATTCTTCAACTTGTACATTAACGACATCTGTAAAGTGTCCAAAGTATTAAAAATGGTTCTCTTTGCTGACGATACAAACATTTTTTGCTCTGGTGATGATCTGCAGAATTTATTGGAGGATATGACTAATGAAATAAGTAAAGTGAAGTTCTGGCTTGATAAAAACAAATTATCATTAGATTTATTCAAATTTAATGATAAACTTATGTTATTTGGAAATAGTAGTTTAAATACAAATGCAAAGATTCAAATAAATGGTGTTGATATTGAAAGAGTCAGTGAAAATAAATTTCTGGGGGTAATAATAGATGAAAAACTTAACTGGAGAGCTCACGTAAGATATATTCATTCCAAAGTATCACGAAGCATTGCAGTACTAAACAAGGCAAAACAGGTATTCGACAGAACATCACTTCATATTCTCTACTGTTCACTGGTTTCACCATACTTAAGCTATTGTGCAGAGGTCTGGGGCAATAACTATAAAACCACATTACATTCACTTTTTACTCTTCAAAAGAAAGCAATTCGAATCATCCACAATGCAGGTTATAGGGAACATACAAACTCACTATTTTTGCAGTCTGAAATATTGAAAATTGACGATATAGTGAAATTCCAAACAGCACAAATTCTATTCAAAGCAAAAAATAAAGAACTGCCAGGTAATATTCAGAGTGTGTGGTTTTTTTTTTTGTTTTTTTTTGTTTTGTTTTTTTTTTTTGAAAGAAGGAAGTTATAATTTAAGGGGTTTTTGTAACTTCAAAACAATGAAGGTACGTACTACAAGAAAAGGCTTTTGTGTTTCTGTTCAAGGAGTGAAACTATGGAACAAACTGAATATGGAATTAAAGCAATGTCCAAACATAAAACTGTTCAAAAAGAGTTATAAAAATATGATCTTCTCGATCTATAAAGAAAAGGAAAATATTTAAATTAAGTGAATGTCTCTATTTAAAAACAAACAAACAAAAAATTCATGATGTGATATTATAGTATATCAGAAATCTGTTCACTATTTTTATTACAAATTATATCAGTAAGGAAGCTGACTAAATATTCACTGATAATTTATGGGACAGGGGTGGGATTAAATAAGTGTATACTTCTTCCCACTCCCTTTCAACATGTAAATTAATCAGAATGTTTTTTTGTATGTAATTTGTATAGTATATATTTTTTTCTCTCATTTCTTTTCTAAATGTACTTGTATATTGTTCACATGTTGAAATAAATTACCTATCAATCAATCAATAGCCTCACCATAGTTTGTTCCCAGTTTAGGTTTTTGTTTAGCCACGCCATCCCTGCTGTATTTGCACACCTTGTTTTCAGCCATATTAAAGGCTCGCCTTCTGTTAAAGCTCACTCCCGTCTGTTCACTTGTGTACGCACCTGGGTCCATTACACGCATTCTCCACTCGGTCCGTCACAGCGGACTGTGACACCTCCAGGCTGGGCACACAGCAGGAGGGAGGCCAAGGAGCCCCCCAGCCAGGCTGAGAGGACCCCCAGAGACCCAGCAGCCACAGTCGATCACAGCCCCGGTGCAGAGAGCGCCCTCTGAGGAAACACTGGAGATATGACACAATAGGATATATACAGGGTAAAATGATAAAATAAGAACAGGATACAATATAAATATAAATAGAGTAAGAAGGTTAAAAAAATGAATAAGAATAAAATCAATAAATATTAGGTAAAGTCTAAATTAATAATAGAATAACAGGATAGAATAAATAAACGCTAAGTAAAAGCTAAATTAAAAAGGTGGGTCTTGAGCCTGTTCTTAAAAACATGTACGTTCTCTGCGGCCCTGAGCTCCTCCGGCAGGCTGTTCCACAGACGAGGACCATACCACTGAAAAGCTGCCTCTCCGTGAGTATGTGTCCTGACTTTAGGGACTATCAAAAGGCCAGCACCAGAGGACCTCAGGGTCCGCGAGGGTTCGTATGGTAAAAGCAGATCTGAGAGATAAGAAGGCCCAAGACCATTAAGACATTTAAAAACCAATAAAAGAACTTTAAAATCGATCCTGAAACACACGGGGAGCCAATGCAGCGATTCTAAAACCGGTGTAATGTGGGCCCGCCCTCTGGTCTTCGTCAGCACACGAGCTGCCGAGTTTTGCAAAAGTTGTAAAGTTGAAATATTCTTCTTAGGAAGACCAGAGAGCAGGGCATTACAGTAATCAATGCGACTGGTAATAAAAGCATGCATCAGCATCTCCGTGTTGGCCCGAGAGAGAATAGGGCGGACTCTGGCTATATTTTTTTTTTTTTTTTTTTTTTTTTTTTTTTAGATGATAAAATCCAATTTTGGTTACATGTTTAACATGTGGGATAAAACCAAGCTCAGTCAAAAATAACACCCAGGTTTTTCACTTGTAGCGAAGGACATAGTGAAAATGCCTGTAATTTAGACAAGAGTTTCTCTCTCTGAGCCTCGGGACCGACGATTAAAACTTCAGTTTTGTCCTGGTTAAGCTGTAAAAAGTTTTCTGCCATCCAAGATCGTATATCTAAGATACAGTTAAAAAGGGCATCCATTGGTCTGGTGTCATCAGGAGACACGGAGATGTACAGCTGCGTGTCATCAGCGTAACTGTGGAAGTTCACTCCATGCCTCCTGATGACACTGCCGAGAGGGAGCATATACAAATTAAAAAGTACAGGGCCTAAAACCGACCCTCGAGGCACACCACATGTCATTCTATGGATCTTAGAGGAGCATGTAGCCATACTCACCATAAAAGTTCTGTTAGAGAGATAGGAAGTGAACCAGTTATGTACAGCACCAGAGAGGCCCACCATGTGTTTCAGTCTGTTTAAAAGAATAGCGTGGTCTACTGTATCAAAGGCTGCGCTTAGATCCAGTAGCACCAGGACTGAGAGCTTTTGGGAGTCCCAGTTACATCTAAGATCATTTAAAACCTTTAGGAAAGCCATCTCTGTGCTGTGGTTCACCCTAAATCCAGACTGGAATATCTCCAGGATCTGTCTATCATTGAGAAAATCAGTAATCTGAGTAAAAACAAGTTTTTCTAAGATTTTACTTAAAAATGGTAAGTTGGATACAGGTCTGTAGTTATTAAAATCATTACAATCCAAATTTCTCTTCTTCAGAAGGGGCCTCACCACCGCCGTTTTAAAGGCAGCAGGGAAGACACCCAACTGAAGAGAGCAATTCATCATGTATAAAAGCTCAGCCTCAAAAAATCCATAAAGTGTTTTAAAGAGTGAAGAAGGGATTGGATCTAAAAGACATGTGGTGGGTCTCACTGTGGAGAAAACTTTCTGAAGGTTCTCAGCATTAACCAGGACAAAGCTGTCCAGTGTCTCCTCAGGTACAATCGAGCCATCAGATGTGTTTACAAACATATCGCGATTAGATAAAATATCAGATCTGATGGCGCTGATTTTTTTCCCCTGAAGTGGTCTGCAAACTGCTCACAGAGTGAGTCTGTGGGGGTTCTTTAGGAGCTGTTAAAATCAGGGTTAAATAAATGATCTATGGTGGAAAAGAGGACCTTGGGATTATTTTTGTTATTACTGATTATTTTGGCGAAGTATGAATTTCTTGAGTTCCTTAATGTATTATTGTACATTTTAAGTTGCTCGCAAAATATTTGATGGTTGATAGTATTTTTATTTTTCCTCCACCTCCTTTCTGCTGCCCTGCAATTTCTTTTGAGTTTTTTGACTTCTTCGTTTCTCCAGGGTGATACGTGTTTTACGTTAATCTTTTTGGTGGTGAGTGGAGCAACGGAGTCAAGGCTTTTCTTCAGTTTGCTGTTGAAATGATTAAAAATCAGATCGCAGGGTGCAGGTAAAATCACAGGGGGGCATTCATCTAAAACCCTGGTAAAATTTGCAGCCACTTCAGAGGTTAGATAGCGCCTCCTCACAGTTCGCACCGAGGTCTCCCGCTGAATAAAACCGGTGATGTTAAAAAACACACAGTAGTGGTCAGAGACAGCCAAGTCAACAACAGAGGACACGCTGGTGGACAGCCCATGGGTGATGACCAGGTCCAGAGTGTGTCCTCTGTTGTGAGTCGGCTGCGTGACGTGCTGGGTAAAATCCAAACAGTGAAGAATGTTTAAGAATTCTTTTGCTGCAGGGTCAGAAGGATTATCTATGTGCAGGTTAAAATCACCGGTTAAAATTATCATATTATAGTTTGAATGTATGTTTGTTAAAAATTCTGAGAATTCCTTGATAAAAGCAGCGCTGTCTTTAGGTGGTCTATAAATTGTGACAGATAAAACTGGAGGGCTGCTGAAAACAATAGCATGGAATTCAAAAGTGGTAAAATGATCAAATAAAATTTGTTTGGAGGTGAGTGTGTTGTTGGTTAAAGATGCAGTCTCACCACCTCTCTTACCACTTCTAATAGAAAAAGAGAAAT
This sequence comes from Rhamphochromis longiceps, assembly GCF_057381845.1. Taxonomy (NCBI): domain Eukaryota; kingdom Metazoa; phylum Chordata; class Actinopteri; order Cichliformes; family Cichlidae; genus Rhamphochromis; species Rhamphochromis longiceps. The sequence continues at coordinate 29,791,461 of NC_140572.1, forward strand.
TAAAATTTGGTGGGGAGGCCTCAGTGAGAACAACTGGTGCATCCGAGCCCAGCCATGTTTCAGTTAAAAATAAACAGTCAAGTTTATTATCTAAAATTAAATCATTAATAATAAAAGACTTGTTCGACAGAGAGCGTACATTTAAAAGTGCCATGCTGATTGAGACTGGTGGATTTTTGACAATAGAGTTGGATGGATGTTGATATTTTTGAAGAGGCCGGAGGTTATTAATGTTTTTGGAGTTACTGGATTTATGATAATTCTGTTGCTCTCTGTTTGTGATTATGACGGGTATTGTGTTGACTGTGGGAGAGAGAGAGGTCCTAGTCCAGAGTTTTGTGTATTACTGTTAAAAGTGGAACAAATATAGGAGCTGGGACCAAGGGGACATCAGTCAGTGGCAGACGGATCAGCAGGTAATGTCAGTTTGGGGTAGTGACAGGGCAATGTGCGGGAGTGCTGTACGCCAAATGCCAAATTGGCGGACAGCAAACGGCGTCCCCAGGCGTTGAGGTGGAGCCCGTCTGCCCCAAAAAGATGCCTCCTCTCCCAGAAGGCATCAAAGTTGTTAATAAAACCCACGCCGTGGGAGACACAGGCGGAGGAAAGCCAGGTGTTAAGGCTGAGCAGCCGGCTGAAACGGCCTATCCCTCTGCCACAGGTGGGGGTGGGCCCGGAGATAAAAGCACTCACCTGCAACTGACCAAGGAGGCTGAAGAGTTGGAGGAAGTCCAACTTCAGCAGCTCAGATTGCTGTTTGGGGATGTCATTGGTGCCGATGTGGCTGATGAGCCGGTTAACCTGTGGGTGGGATGCCAGAATGTTGGGAATTCTGTCCACTATGTCAACAACAGTGGCTCCCGGGAACGACAGCGTGAGCGCCCCCCTCATCCGCACGTTCCTGACGATGGAATCCCCGAGGACCAGCGTGGAGAGAGGAGGTGCCACCGGGGGCTGTTGGCCATCTGAGACGCCCGCGCCGCGACACCGGGGGTGTTCAGATGGAAATGCGCCAGCCGGACTGCGTGAGTGACTCCCAGGTAGCCGCGCCGTGGGTCCTCTTCTCCGAGGAGCCGGGGTAAAGCACAGCTCTCCGCGGTGAGTTTGCACCACAGCGTCGGGTTGCCCGCCGCGACTCCGGGGGCGTAGTGGTGGAGATGGCGCAGACCTCAGCGACACAGCGGGATGGCGAGGGCTAGCGGTCAGAGGAGGAAAGTCCACAGGATCCAGGACATTGAATTTATTCTCCAGTACTACCGCGCCGGAGGGGTGAGGGTGCGAGAGACGGATCCTCCTGCCCCCTCTGCAGCCACCACGCGTCTCAGCCACGGTCCATGGCGCTGGTTGGAGTGGAGTGGAGCTGACCAGAGCCTTGTGTCTGGCCCCTAGCTGAAACCAGGAGTTCTCGTCCTTGGCAGAAGCACCAGCGACGCAAGTTGAGAGCCTGTGTTGACTGTTGGCAGGCTCTTGGGACACAGCAGCTGGATGGTGCACTGTGTCGGCTAGCTCAGCGCTAGTAGCGGTGGTTTGAGCTTTGCCAAGGAGGATCGTGTCAAGTTCGCATTCAGCCCCCTGGATTTGGTATAGCGTGGATATCCTTTGTTCCAGCTCGATCACTTTTTGGCTCAGGTTGATGCAGCTTTCACAGCTGGATGTTGAGGTAAGTGGTGCCATTCCGGAATCTCGTACCGGCGACAGCGTCAAAAACAAAAATAGAAACTGCCACTTTAGCCTACGTTAGCTAAAAAGTCAGTCGTGACGCAGCAAAAAAAGCGTTTCAGATCAGTATCCAGCAAAAGTCGAGTCAAAGAGTCCAGGAGTGTCCAGGAGTGTCGAGCACGACAACAGGACGCCCATATTTTAATAATATGTATGCATTAAGTCCATAGTAACTACATTAATTGCAAAAAAGTGCAACAAACTACAAAAAAAATTGAAAATCGTTTTTGGTTTTTTTTTTTTTTAAAATATATTTCTACTTGGAGAAATTTAAGAGGCTTATCCCTCAAAACTTTAAATACAAAAAAGTTGCAAAAAATAGTTTACAACAACAGGAAATTTATTTTGAGTGTCTTCATAGTTTTATTTTTGAGATACACCAATTTTTATATACTGTAGGAAAAACGACAAACAATCCTATGATGCAAATTTGCAAAGAAAACAGCATGTGCATCAAAATTATTTTAAGCAGTGCAATTCGAGTTCTAAGCATCCCAGCAACTATTCAGAAAAGCATAAAGTCAAACATGACTTATAAAAACACCAGTATAGGCTCTTAAGGCCTACAAGTAAAAAAACTACATTTTCCACGAAAATGACATCACTTCCGGTTTCGGGCAGAAAATGGTGGACATGCAATCGTTCGCACTGACGTCTGTTTCAATGTGGGAAGTGTTACGAACAGCTGATCAGATCGGCAAAGCGTGTTTCTAGAATATTATGTTTTTGTTCCCGCAAGCTCTTTTCATGCAATTTTTGCAAAGCTTTATGTGGAAGGAAACCATGACTTAGGACAAGCTGATGGCATAAGATGTACGTACAACTCTGGTTTCATATGCAAAAAAAATTATTGCGCTAGCTTACGCGGTTCCCGGTTCTACAGGGATTTAAAAATAGTTACGCAAAACAGAGCGTGCCTGCTCCGACCGGCTTTAAAGGGTTAAACATGTAACAATCGAATCGCATCTTTCCATTGCCAGCCATCTCATTTTGTACAAATCCAGCCAACTCTTCCAAGTTTGTGTATTTTTTAAACCCTTACAAGAATTGAAATGTGTCCCAAATATCTGTATCCCATCAGAGGCAAGTTTCCTAAAGGAGAGGTAGTAGCTGCTCCACCATAGGACCAGTAGGACCTCCAGCACACAATGAACACTTAATTAACATTAACACATTTATTAAAACACAATTTTAAGCAATAACCCTTTTCTTTTAGTGTGTTTCAATTTGTTCCTACCGCGCCATTGGAACGGTGTACTATCCAGTAACAGCATCCAGCTGGCAGAAGCATACACCTGCAGCAAGGAGAATCTACCAGGCAGGATAGCACAGCGGAGTCATCAGATGAAGTGGTTCATCCAGCAGGAACAGGATACCAAAAGGGGAGAGAAAAAACACAAAGCATAGTCATGACTAACTCAGTGTCACTAACAGCTCATCTAGCAGTCTTAACATCATAAGGATACAGGCTGGTCCATATAAAAAATATTAACAGAAAAAATAAATGCTGTTAACCAAATTTTCTTAGGCAAAAACACATAATCTTGATATTTGACCTTGTATCAGCCGCCATATTGGAAAGGTAGCCAGGTTTCCTTAGTTGCTAGCTTGCTAACAGTCTGCTATCCAGCCCGGTAATAACTTCATTAACATTTTTTACAACATTTAGCTTTCTTCCTTAACAAAAACATCGCAGTTGTGGATTTGAATCTCGCTGCAGCATAATAAGACCCAGAACATTCAATTTGAACATGTGCTGCAAGCTAACTCCCCAGAGGAGTTCATGCAATGGCCAATGCCTGTCGGATTCGGCTCATGACTTCTCTGTCTAACAACACATTAAAACATCAGTTTCAAGTACAAATGTTTCATAAACTTATCTACAGCGACTCATATTAAATGTACCCAAGTTTCCAGCTGGCAGTGGGCACAAGAACAACACTCCTCATCAGATCAAGGGAGGAAAAGAAAATTCTAGAGCTGGGCTGGGTGGCTGCTATGCTCACGGCATTGTGGCACGTTCAATGACTGCCAAATAATCAGAAATCTCATACTTAATTAATGACTATCAATTGAAACATATTTACTATACCTCAAAAAAGTATGAGTGTACCAATTTTAATTGCCCATTGCAAATATGGTAAGTCATGAGGGTGCTAACCATGCTCTATGACTCTATGACTGTATGACTGACAGTTTTGCTATGCACCAAAATGTCAGTTATGTTTAATGCTATAAATAAAAATAACTTTACTTATATTTTAAGATAGGTATGTTAAGATGTGGGAATGTTAAAGCATGAATATTAGCTGTTGTAATTAGTATATTTTAATGAGTCGGTTTTTTGCACTGCAGGAGTCACTTGGCTGAGTGACAAAAAGGTTCTTCCCACTGAAAACGCTATGTCCAGATGAACAAAATCCACTTTTGGGGATGTACTTACCTGGATGATTGAGCATGTATCAAGACAATGAGTCATTTACTTTAGTAAAACTGTAATGCAACAAGCACAAAAAATGGGCTGTGTAAAAAAAAAAAAAAAAAAAAAAAAAAAAAAAAAAAAAAAAAAATATCCGAACTATAGCACCGACTTTTAAATAGCAATCAAGCCCAATAAACAGTTTCTTTTGTTAAAAGAGGGGCCTAATGTCCTCCACAGTTATGTGAGATGATAAAGCCATACAGAAAATGATTACTTCAAGATATAGCTGCTAAAAGTCGTTCTACTACCGAATTACGTGTATGTATCCTCTCTTGATTTATTTCCAAAGTTTACTCACTTGATTTGGATTACTGAATGGAACCTAATCATTTTATTAATCTATACACACAGAAATAGCCACACAAACTAAATTAGTTGGTCAAATTTTATTCAGACACTTGTTGAAATAATCACACAATGTAGTCCTTCTAATGACAGCAACATACTGTTGTTAGGAGGTGGTGGGATTGTCACATGCAGTGAGCTAGCATGATTTACTTAAAGCTGATGTGATTCCCAGATTGGATGAACTATTTGCATTTTCCTCATCATTATTTTTATTTTTGTTTTCTGATTGCTGATTGGTAGTGGTTGCCAGAATTATGCTTTCGCTTAAAATACAGTGTTAGCTACTAGTGCCTCAATTTCTTGGTTGTCTAAGAAATTCATCCTATCAGAGCCTTCAAAAACAAAAAAATAAAAACAAAAAATATACTTTACAAAACATAATTCCAATTAAAATAGTTAGCTGGGTAAAATGCCACATGTTTTATGTTATGGTACAGTTAGTGCGATTCTTGATTCTTATGATAAAATGTAATTATATTTTAATCCCACAAATCTCTTTTTTCTTTTTATGAGAGCTCACACACTTAAAGGATATCCCAAAGTCACACATTTTACAACAGCAACCTCATTTTATAAATGCAATACACTAAAAAACAAGGGGAATAAAAGCAAAACATTAAGAGCTTTTTACAGAATAAATTGCATGACTGCAGTGAGAAAGCAGTAACATCACGACAATGTCAGTAGGGACTGGGGAGAGGGTTTTAGGAAGGATTCGAGTGCCGGTCTTACAACTGCAGCACAGATCATAATAAAATTGCTATTTGCTTGGGTATTACCTTCATGAATGACATCCATATTAATAGGAAGCAAATTCTGCATCTTCAAGTTAGGATTTTAAGGGGGATAAGGGGCAGGGACACCAACTGATGTGCAACTTCTACTAAAGCTTTAGCATAGGAGTAATACTAATGATTCTTGACGCCAGCGAGGCTGACAAAGTGGTGAATTTCCTATTACTGACATCATTTAGAAACTAGGGTTTGACTCCTGCGTGAGACCGTAATTTTCTTTACTTTTCTTTATTTATGTAATTTTTGTTTTCACTGGCAATTTAGTGTTAGGTTAGGACAAAAAACAAATTAGGAAGGTTAAAGACAGAACATTACTAGATTGTGGTTTTAATTAAAATGTAACCTTTGACAATGCTGAACACATGAGAAGCTATTAGGCATATCACCCAATTTGTAATATTCCTAAACATTTCTTAAGGCAGACAAGACACTCCTGCTCACTCCTCCCCACCCCCAACAACAGCATCCAATACACACTCAACACAAGGCTCCAGCCTGTCTCTCTCAACCACCCAGGTTAGGAGGGAACTGAGGAGGATTAATGGCAAGAAGGCAGCGGGCCCAGATGGCATCAGCTCGAGGGTCGTCAGGTCCTGCGCGGACCAACTGTGTGGGGTGATGGAGCACCTCTTCAACCTGAGCCTGAGGTTGGGAAGAGTCCCACAGCTCTGGAAAACCTCCTGTGTTGTACCAGTGCCAAAGACTTCACGCCCCAAGGACCTCAACAGCTACAGGCCGGTGGCTCTGACATCCCACCTGATGAAGACCCTGGAGCGGTTGGTCCTGGCTCAGCTTCGGCGCCTAACAAGCTCATCACTGGACCCACTTCAGTTTGCCTACCAGCCTGGCATTGGAGCGGATGATGCCGTCATTCACCTCCTACATCGTTCCCTCGCTCACCTGGAGACCGCTGGAAGCACTGTGAGAATCATGTTCTTTGATTTCTCCAGTGCCTTCAACACTATTCTTCCCTCGGTTCTGAAGGACAAGCTGGAGAACTCTGGAGTGGACCATCACCTCACTACCTGGATTTTGGACTACCTCACCGACCGACCACAGTATGTGAGGACTCAGGGCTGTGTGTCGGACAGGGTCGTCTGCAGTACGGGGGCCCCACAGGGAACGGTTCTGGCTCCGTTCCTCTTCACCATCTACACTGCAGACTTCTCCCACAATTCCACCCAGTGCTTCCTGCAGAAGTTCTCTGATGACTCTGCAATAGTCGGCCTCATCACTGATGGGGACGACAAGGAGTACAGAGGACTGACTCAAGACTTTGTGGACTGGTGCCAGCTGAACTACCTCCAGATCAACGCCAGTAAAACCAAGGAGCTGGTGGTAGACTTCCGCAGGCACAAGCATTCTCCACTGCAACCACTGAACATCCAAGGTATGGACATTGAGGCTGTGGACAGCTACAGGTACCTTGGTGTTCATCTGAACAACAGACTGGACTGGACTCATAACTCAGACGCCCTCTACAGGAAAGGGCAGAGCAGGTTGTACCTGCTGCGGAGACTCAGGTCGTTTGGGGTGGAGGGCCCACTCCTGAAGACCTTCTATGACTCTGTGGTGGCTTCTGCTATCTTTTATGGTGTGGTCTGCTGGGGCGGCAGCATCTCTGCTGGGGACAGGAAGAGACTGAACAGGGTGATCCGAAGGGCCAGCTCTGTTCTAGGATGCCCTCTGGACCCAGTGGAGGTGGTGAGTGACAGGAGAATGGCAGCTAAGCTGTCATCCCTGTTGGACAACGTCTCCCACCCCATGCAGCAGACTGTGACAGCACTGAGCAGCTCCTTCAGTGGGAGACTGTGGCACCCACGGTGTGGGACGGAGAGATTTCGCAGGTCTTTCCTCCCCACTGCTGTCAGACTCCACAACAAAGACTTTAACTGAACAAACACACACATCCACACATGTGCAATAACACTAAGTGCAATAATCCTTTCTGGCATCGTTGTATTTTTACTCAGTTGTATATAGCATTCGTATTCTATTTTTATCTTATTGTATATTTTTATTCTATTTTATTCTACTGTATATAGTATATTATTTTATTCTATTCTGTACAGCTGTGTACTGTATTCTTATTGTATTCTAATTTTTGCGTCATAACTTTTGCACTGTCCACTTCCTGCTGTGACAAAACAAATTTCCCACGTGTGGGACTAATAAAGGTTATCTTATCTTATGCTGGCTGGGTCAGTGTCATTTTTGTTGTAATTGATGTCTGGTTTGTTCTGTTCCCTAGTGATGGGTAGGGATGGGTACCAGTATCTGACATAAACAGTAGTAACCAGACCGAAAAGCAGCGCTCATTTCCGTGCTTTTTTTTTTTTCCTGAAATGTCATACACTTTGGATTCTAGCCAATCATTTTACCTTTGCAAGGATAGTAGGCGGGCCCAGGTACATACGTTCTTTTAGAGCAGAGCTACAGATTGAAAATGCCCAAGGCAAAGCGGTCAAAGTCTGGCTGTACTTCACAGCAAAAGATGCAAACTCAGCAGCCTGCAACAAGTGCTTTAAGGTGATACTGTGCAAAGGAGGTAACTCCTCGAATCTGATGAAACACCTGGCGACGTACAGCATTTTGTTAAAAGTCGAGAAATGCGCCGTATTTGATAGCTTGCTGCGAGACCTCACACCGGGCACATCTACTGCGGGTGGGTTGTGTTCTCCATTCTTTAAGCACCGTTTCAAAAGTACCAGTTTGGTACTGGTATCGGATAAAACCTAAACGATACCCATCCCTAGTGATGGGTTCATGCTACTTATCTCTCTGCTTTAGGCTTTCCACACATGCGTGTGGAAGGATTGGGAGTTCTCAAAACAGACTCATGCTGTCAAATATAATTAAGCTTTTGCAACTGGAAATAATCATTTCTTTGAATAAAGTGGTCCTGAATGAGCTGTGATTATTTACCTGAATAAGAGTGAGCAAAACATAAAAGGAGGAGGCAGGAATACAAATGGCAAAGAGATGTTCATTACAAATGTAACTGAAATGTCACAAAGGATCGTAACCCGAGAGGAAATACATTTCCATTCAAACATGATTTAAAAAAACGTGGTTTCGTTGTGCGAGAACATTTTTTTTCATTTGGAAACAAACTTGTGTGGATAGATTTTACTTGTACTGACTGACAGATGTATTCAATTTCCCCAGCATTGTTTAGTGCTAATTGTCAGCTTTTGAGTAGATGCGTTTGCCCCTCAGGACACCGTCAAACTGACTGTTCTCAAAAGTCATTAATATACGTGCCAGTACTGACTCACTATTCAATATTCAACAAAGACGACATGCAAATATCAGAACTGTGGTGGTAAGAGAAGGCTGTGGTGATTTTCTTCATTGACCTTGAAAGCCAGCAGCGGTTTCTCGGCATTGCAAAATGTATGGCTATGTATAGCTATATAGTGATGTATTTAGTTTACTCAGTGCTGAGTGTTTTTCATGATTCTTCACAGAACTGATGTATTTGCCTGAGCTTGCTTTATCAGATGTTCCTTTTTTAATGATACAGTAATCATGCCGTCATTCAATTCACTTCATTTAAACTGTATTTATGTCTTTACTTCTCAAAAACAGTCAAACTAAAGGTGACTATTCCTCATCAAAAGGAATTAAACAGAAGCTATAATTATGCACCAATATTCTTTAAAGAAAAAAAATCGTTTCTATTCTATCCTTAAACGACGTCCATCAACAGACGATCACAGTTCTCTAGAAAATAACCTTAGCAATGACCCGAATCCAATCCACTGGAAGACATAATTGTTTCTGTTGTCAAAAACTTAAATGCGCAATTGATTTTGTTTCTTATTTAGAAAGTTTTAACTGAATAAAATTTTATAGCTCAGAGTTCTGACCAATATCTAAGTACATTTCCACTTCTTTGATATGACTAAGGCCTTTACTGTGAAACAAACATGAATTATGGACTTAAAAAGCATATTATTAAGTTTAACTGCACACTCTCATCTTATTATTGATCATCTTTAAGTTTCGAAAGCAACTAACAGCATTCTTGGAATTTTACCTGCTCTTATTTGTGCAGTCAGTGCGTTTGCTGTTGATTTAAAACTCGTCTAATTAATTATTCAAGGGTATTATTTTCTACAGTGAATCTATTTCCTGCATCAGCGATGCCAGTAATGGCTCCCAGAGGATTCTGGAGTGCCATACTTTCACCTCCTCTGCTTATAAGAAAGTGCCTTCATAATAGGGCTGCAAACAAATTCAACACACACACACACACACACACACACACACACACACACACACACACACACACACACAAGCACACAAAAATCGATGTTTCAAGGACTTGCAGTGTTTAACAAAGTACTAAGTGAATCTCTGTTCTTGTTAAAGTGCAAGTTTTTTTTTTCCAGTATCCTCTATTCCGCTGAAGCTGTTTCAAAGATGTAATACCAGCTACAATGCAGCTGAATAGTTTAGGTGAACTTAAATAGAGTGTAAATTGAGTTTTGTGTGACTCATCATGCTATTGTAGCAGAAGTCTGAAATGCCTTCCAAGTCCCACTCTTTGTTCAGAGCCCTATTGTATTATTAAAGAAATACAAAGTTAATGACTTTATTTTTCTTGTAAAGGTATATTTAATCAAAGCTAACAGTGGCTAAAGTGGACACAGAGGACCAGCTGTTTCATCTGCCTGGTAATTGATGTTAATCTCAAGTATTACATAAACACACAGACATGTTACATATAATAAATAAATGTGAAGAGAAATGTGGGAGTAGTTATTTATAAAACCGCATTTCCATGGAGAAATAATGAAGATAATCTCCAAACGGGCTCTAGTCGTGACATAAATGATTCTCCCGTTGATTCGTTTAGATTAGTTAGAAATATTGGGGACATATGTGCTTCGAAGCCTGCGGTGAACTTTGCATGGTCTTTATGAAACGGAGCGATTGGAATTTTTAATTAAAGGTGTTAGAAATAAATGACCAGACACAAGGTGTTTTGAACAGGATGTGATGTGTCATATTTAAAAGAAGGGACCGTGGCTTTTCTTCTTCGCAACTTTTTAAAAATCTGCTTCTCTCATTTAAAAGATGGCTGATTAAACCTCTTATCTGTTCTGGTGTTATGTCATGGTAAATCATGTTCAGTTTAACAAACCTTAAACTCAAGTTTGCAAAAAAAAAAACAACTTTTTCTGAAATAAGCCCACTGCACAAAAAAGCCATATAACCGTGATAAGCAGGACAACTCTTCAGATTATATTAGATTAGAGGAGATGAGTTACAGGGACAAAAAAAAGAAAAAAGCATTTTAGTACATGTACCAATATAATCTGAAGACACCAGAAAGGAACCCCCTAAAAGTATTATCAAGATATGTTGTCTCAAACTAAGGAATGTTTTGTGCCTTTAATGAACAATGTCCCCCAAATTACCACTCAGAGAGCCATTTAAACTTTGAGGCCAGTGGACAAAATAAACTACAATCATTTCTTCTAAAAATGTCCAACTGCACAGACTTCACTTCCAGAATAGTTTTTGACTGAAGGAAAAAAACGTCCAGATGAAAAAATGCTGACCACCAAGAGTTAATATCTCTATACAGAGTTTAAATAAGGAGGCATGAGGCAAGTTCCTCATCCAGAAGACCCGGTTAGCATGGGCCTGGTTAGGTGTAAACACTTACAGCTACTTGGTTAGGAAACAATCATGGTTCATGTTATACATAAACCATGTGATGAAAAATGAGCAGTGTCATTTCAATAAGCAGAGAACATTTGGAAGAACTGCATATGGTTTATTGAGATAGAAAAATTAATGAATTTATTTGGCAATTAGACTCTGATGACCCATCATGGCAGGACTAAGTGGTTATAGGATTTAGGACGGGACACCCCCAGAGTCTAAGTGCTGGTGGTGGTGAAGATGAAGAGTGAGGCTTGGATGGAGCGCTGAGTGACTCTGATGACAAGGAGACTGGGAGGAGGTGGGTTGCATGAATGAAAGTCTGAAAGGGAGAATGATGGAGAGGACCACACAGATTCACAGAACTGCTCTTCACTGGATCTTTGTGTTAACTAGTAGTTGAACAGTTCCTACCTAAAAAGTACCTAAAAAAGTGGCTAGTGTGTGCATAGCTGCACTTTGGCTGTGCATAATATTAAAGATCACAAGCAGAAATAGTCAAAGCCTGAGCAGCTGCAGGCAATACCAAAGAAATGCATACGATATTGTTTTACATCCCACTATTTGCTTAACAAGCATCACCACAATATTTGAATTAGTTCTGTTCATTTGTTACACATGCCATCTATTGTAGCCACTGTTGGAATAACAGGCTTAGATTAACCTTAAGACATGAACAAACAAAAAACCCTGATCGGTTTTATCAGCTATTTCCTCATCCTTACATATATGATGATAAATGATGGAAGAGACAGGCCAAAAAAACCTTTGTTGTTTTTTTAGAATTATGGCAAATACTACAAGTGTAGGCTGTCATCAACTGTCACCTGCAGCAATGTGTTAGTCGGGAATTAATAGAAAATGTTTTCAGGTAAAAGAATGACTCACCAGAGCGGCTGCTGGGCTGCCAAGCTGAACAACATTTTATCACAATCTGCTACTTACAGCTTTTATAATCTGTTCTTTATGATACTAACAGAGCTGAATGTTGCTGTGTGCAGTCAGTGTCCTGACTGCTCTGTACACCTTAGTGCTTTTGAATCAATGAACCTCTTAAAAAGAAAAAACATTACCAGTATGGATAATTACAAGGCTGCCAGCCTGACTTAGATTAGAAAAAGATTTCTCTAATTCTCTAATTCTAAGAATTTTTCAGTATGTTTTACAAGTTAAAGAACAGCAGTGGTGAAGGGATGTAGGCAGCATGCATCCAGGGTTTGATTCCTGGCTGTGTATAGCTGATCCAGCAAATGCTGTTTGGTAATTTTAAAGAACCTACAGAGTTAACTACCCTGAGAAAGTCCAGCTAGGAGTTCCAGTGCTGAGGGCGAGAGACTTAAAAGACCAAATCAGGTAAAAAAAAAAAAAAAAAGTGGAATAGTTACCTATAGGCAACCCTTGCCCAAGGATCTTCTGGTTGAGGCGTTACTCATTAGGGACCCATATATAAAGAGTATGTTTAATTAAACATGTTAAACAGGTTAAGTTCTTATTATACAGGACTTGCTGGTGGACCCATTCCATAGAATCACACCAGTAAGCGTGATGGTGACCACCTTCTGCCCCATCAGTAGACAGCTATAAGCACAACCCACAAAAGGTCCAGTTGCAGAAAAGGGAAAAAAGTTCAATTAAACATAATGCAGTATAATGTAATGTTTGGAATCCAGTGAATCCAAATACATTTAGTTTGTGCCATGTGTATATTAGATAGGTTATATTTCTTCCACTTTAAGGATTCTGCATACAAGAGTTAATAGAAAAACAAATTCAGATTAATCTTAGTAATATAATGCCAACATTATTTGCCCTTCCATTGCCAATTTTCTGATATCCAGTTTACAATTTTCTCCTACAACATAAATATTTTTCTCTCTCAAAACTGACAGTAATTGTAGTAAAGAGAACAATTAATAGCAATGTCAGCTTTGCCACAAATAATGTCTTCCATAGATAAACCCCATTTCATTTAAATGAATGTGCCAAGTTAATCCACTGTCTTATTATTGTCTGCTGATAATTTTGAGTGTTTTATAAACAATGTTTTGTAAAGCCAGGAGCAGAACAGATTCTGCATGACTCTCCCCATCAGAATGACACTTAAAAAAAATCATTAAGCCTCTGCATTTAATTTAGTGAGCAAACCTCTATTTCTATAATAACAAAAGGATTTCATAAACAGGAAGAGACAGATGAAGAGACTGGAGGGAAGGCCAGTAGTAAATCTATATTTCTACGTTCATATACAATAGAAAAGAGTCAGGAAAAGATGGGTAAAAAGAAAGATGAATGAGAAATGACTTTACACAAAGGATAAAAGCATTCGTTAATATAATTCTGTCCATTACTTCATTCAAAAGGATAACATTATAGAGACTCGTTGATGAAAGTGGCCAAGGAGCCTCACCTGCAAGATTTAAAGTCATTCTTCTTCTCTTAGGTATCGTTTCTCATTTGCATCACAGTAGGTAGATTTATATTAATGCATTTAAATGTTCCAGGAGATTCTTAGACATTTGGACCATATTAACACCTACTTTTAGGTTCATTCATGTATCTAAATCCAGTGGTGGGATCGCAGCTTTGATTTGAGACAAAGGTTTCATAGATTGGTTTTGTGATCTTTAAAAAAATATGATCTTTATTATTTTATATGTTTTTCCTGGACTTACAGGTGTAGGGAGAACACTAAAAGTAAATGCAACCCTCCACCTTGCTTACTTGGTCTCACAAAGTCAACCAAAGTCTACACAGCTTTGCTCAAACACTGTAATCATTGGGTGGTCACACACAGACACACACACGAGAGACATGCCCGGCCTTAATGAATATCCACAGTGCCCTCTACTGGGGACAAAGAAACGCACCCTTTAACTTCATCTTTGAGAAGATTAATTTTGAACAGAAATCCCAGTTTAGGGAACAGGTGTTCACATCAATGACAGGAAGGACATTTTGTTACTACTTTTATTGTGTGTACATGTGTTTGTGTGTGTGCACTGATCGTTGCCTCAGCCACATTTCAAGAACTTGAGTTCTGGAGAGCTGTTGGGGGGGAAAACTATTTTACAGTTTTCAAATAGTATAATTTCTACAGAGACAACTTAAAAGTGAATGTAGATATAGCATTGTTTTAGCATATTTTAGTGCAAAAAACGTTTTTCAAATCTCTTTCTAGTCTCAGAGGTAGTCATATCTTATTCTATAACCACTTATAGGTTCATTTTCAGCTTATTTTGAACATAATGGAAGATCAAAGATAACATCTTTTGTTTAATCGCTCACTTCTACCAGTAGACAACTGCATGGAACACATTATTCCAACTGCACAACATGTGTTTCGCTCTAGTTTGGTAACCAGCTAACTCAGATGAAGGGAAGCTGATGTGTTACTGAACATAACTATACTTTGACAAGGCATCAATATACATAAGTCTATTTTAATGCAGGAGCTGTCTGACAGCTGCTGCCAGCACAGCAGAAGCAAATACCCCACCCCCAGGACAGGGTGTTTCTCAGATGCTTTAATCTTAGATGTACAGAATGTGCAAAATTATGATTTTATGGAAATGATGCAAATAATCACACTGCCATCCTCCATTAGTATGTGACAGCCTTACATTATGCAATGTTATGCATAGTGTTCTGTCCACCCACCACTATTGCAGTCAGAATGTAGAGTGATGGTGTGCATGTCTAATAAATATTGCAGGAGGATACATTTGGACCATCTACCAAACTGCATAAATCAAGAAGCTTTCCAGCCCCACATTATAAAGCCTTCTCTTGGCTGCATAGCTGCTTGGCCCTTCTACTCTCCAGCAACTGTCAGTGGTTACTCATAAGCATGTATGTATCTATGCTTTCATGTTTGCCTGCACTTGGATTAGTTTCTCAGCAAGACTACACATGTAGTCCTTTAACTTCACATAAACCGTGTACAGTTAATTAGTACTGAACTGAGTAGAACGGGGCTAGCAGTTTATACCAAATAACACCTGCCAGGTAAGACCTTCATTTATCAGTGTGGGATAAAGGTTTACTACGCCCTGTTTCTTAGAAAAACTGGGCTGGTTTGGCAGCTTTTTAATATGGGAAGCAACGACAGCAGGTATTGAAATCACTTTCAGTGAGAAAGGGCGAAGGTTTTAGGGATATGGCAGGTCAGGGTCCTGTGAGATTTGCAGCTTGTGTGCCACTAATCCACATCCTCAGGCACATCTCTGAGGTACCAAAATTCCACTTTTTAAGATGACAACCCAGATTTATCATCTTTACCCTCAAAGTCCTTTTGTGACTTTGAGTTCACAATTGGAAGAAAATGTCATTTTATACTGTTAATTATTAAATTTTATAGTGTACATTATGCTGCAAAAATTTTTTAAAGGGCATAAACAGAAAGGCTGGTGTTTGGGAGCCTTCCAGCTGATACTCAAGTAGCCATTTATTTGTCTTCAGTGAACATGACGAGTGGGCGAGCACATTACCTCGTGTGACCGTGGCTTTTGAAAAGTCCTTAGTGTGCAGTAATGCAGATTTGTATATAAGTGCAAACATAACGAAGCAAAGCAGAGACTGAATCAGGAACACTGCAGCTAGCCGGCTGGTGGGATATAAACATTCCAATGTTAGGGAATGGGATTTTACACTTGGATTAAAGAAAAGTCAGTCAGTCACTTTTTTGTGGTCAAACGTTCTTCTTCCTTCCTTCTTTCCTGCTATAGTGTAGTGTTACCTTCCTCAGTCTAGGGGTTGTGGGGAAGTAACAGTATAAGTGTCCAGGAGAAAGAGGCAGGGAGCTAGAACTGGGAACAAAACAGAGGATTATCATTAATAATGAAAGCCAAGTCAATATTACAACCAAGAACAGAAAGAAATGGTACAATAAAACTCAGAAGCTGGGAACAAGTCAATAAGTTTAAAGAAGAGGGAGGGAAAAAAGAGCACTCAACACAGACAGAGAAAATACTTTTTTACCGTCTCCTCTTCCTCTGCTTAGCTACAAGAGCTGATTGCTGAGTGAAGCTTCAGGTGTGCACATTTCAGCTCCACAAGAAAGAGGCTGGTGTCTGTGACAAGAAGGAGAGAGCAAAACCACACACCCACACAAGTGAAACCACTGCAGGTCTGCTAGGGCCATAATATCAAACAAGAGGAAAATGTGTTAGTGATTGTTACCTCTACAGAACTTATAAAGTGAGAGAAAATATCTTCAGGAAGAGGCTTTGGCCTTTGTCTGTATGTAGATCTACTGCATAAGCTATTTGCAAGATTGTTTTTATGTTTGTTTGACGCCACATCACATCAGTATGCTACATAAAATAGATAATAAATAGAAAAAATAATAAAAATTCAAGATATTTTTTGAGCATGAATAGATAGCATGACTAGATAATGATTTTGTTGCCGCCTTGCTTGAAATATATTAGTCCAAGCTTGCCTGACCTAAAATTTATGTTAATTAAGGGAAAATTCACAACATCAGTAAGAACAGCTCAGTGTATTAGAAATCCATTGATATAGGGCAGCACAGTTCATAGGGACACATAAGGACATTCTACCAGAAACCTTTTCCAGTAATTAAATGATGTAATATTAGCAAACTTCTGCTTAAAGGAACAAAATAAGGGAGGGCGGACTAATTAACAGTACACCTTCCAGCAAAGTCAAACAGAAGACCACTGCTGTGGGACAAGGTGCCTCACTTACTTCACTGCTTCTAAGAAAAACAACTATTTCACTGAACTCATCCATTTTACCTTTACTGTATTTAGTGACTTTTTTCTCTCTGCTAAGAGCTCAGAGGTGTGGGTTTGTTTGGGTTTCTTTTTTTAAAGAAACCCAGAAGCTTAATGCTGAGCTGGAGCTCAGGAAGCACAAATGGCTGCTGATGAAATCAGTCACTGCCAAAGCTGTTGTAAAGTTGAAACTGAAACTTGGCCACATGTAGATGTGGATATTCCTTCAGAACTGAGGCAGGCAGCCTGTTATAGGTACGCTGCCAAAATAGCTGGAAGTTGTGGTATACACACAAATTCTGTGACATTATATTACAGTTTATTATTTTCTATCAAACGGATAAGAGAACATGAGTAAAAATAGAGAAAAAAAGGAAAGATGTTGGTTTTTTCTTGAGAGTAAGTGAATTTAAACAAGATTTGGGCAAAAGGGTTGCAGCAGCTGTCATCATGGAGAATGTAAGAGCAAGTGGAGGTGGAGAGAGTCCACTGACTTTATATGAGGGTCTTCTTATTTTCAGTCCTGCTGTCTGTGGCACCTTCACTGCAGACTCGGAAAGGTTTTGCTGGAAAGCTTTAAGGTATCACTGGGTCCCAATGGCTCATTTCTATCCCTACTGAAGGACACTCAGTCCAGCATAATTAACAACATGCAAATTGGGCATCACAACATTATAAAGGAGTCTATTTTATACAGGTATGTCCCAGACTATTTTAAACAGTATTCAGCTTCTTTGAAAGGAAACAGATTTAGACCCAACTCTTTCTCATAACTACTGTCCAATCTCCAAATTACCTCTACTTTCAAAAATTCTTTTTTTTTACCAATTATCTCTTTTACCTTTTAGAGATAATCGAAGCCAACGACGTGGACACTTTAGAAAAAAACACCCCTTTTTACTTAGGGTTGTGGCATTTTAAAGAGTGCAGACTCAGGTAGTTTTACTGTTCTTATTTTACTAGAGCTGACTGCAGCATCTGACACAGCTGACCATACAATTCTCCTCAAAAGACTTAGAAATGAGGCTGATGTTAGTGGAAAGGTGCTGAAATTGTTCTCATCCTACATATCAAACAGAGTATTTACAGTTACTATTAACAATTTTACTTCATTAGCTGCTATCATGGCATTCGGGGGTCCCAGAGGGCTCAATCTTTTTACCTGTTTAGTTTAGTTTATGTGTGTTGCAACTTAGTCATGTGATCAGTAGCTGTACTCAGCAGCCAGTTTGTTAGGTGTGTCTTACTAGAACGAGGTTGGACCCCCTTTTGTCTTGAGAAATCTTCGTGGTATAGTTTCAGCAAGGTACTGGTAAGATTCCTTAAATACAAATTGTACTTCTTTGTTCCTTCTCTGTTATTCTACCTTATTATTTTCTATTCAGTTCATGTATTTTGAAACATTTGAATGCTTGCGAAGTTGTGGTTATGATAGTGTTTGCTTGCATGTGTGTTTGTGTATCATTTTGTCTGTAAACACGATTAAAATGTGGCTTACATCCACCACATTCTTGAAGGTCATCTTAATGATTCACTGGTAAAAATTGACAAAAAGCAAACAGTGCATTTAAAAAGAACAAAGAAAACAAAATAATTATATACACTAAATACACTATTCTCTTAAAAGTAAACATTGTTTTTTTTACTATCTGTGGTCTGCAAACCTGATCAGTATTTGTTACTTTAGTGCTATTCCAGGACATTAGTACCCTTCTGGTTGTCCCAGCAGCTCTAAATGCAGGTCTACAACGGACTCCAACAGCTCATTTGGGCAATATTAATGTCACCCTGCATAAAAGCAGCCGTCTCAAGGCTGATATATATATATATATATAATGCATGTTCATAGACTGTCAACTTCTTAATCACAAAGTAATGAATACCATACTTTATCCTTCTTTTTCACTCTATAATTAACATAATGGCTGAAACCTGAAAGTCGGTATTAACAGCAGGGGAGCAATCACTGTTTATTTTCCACAACTAGACATGTTTAATCAACCACAGCTCTTGCCCTCTGTCGGCCAATGAAAGGATTGTTTAATTTAAGTTGCTTGACAACCAGAAGCTATGTCCATCTTTTATGTACAGTCTATTGTCTACTTCCACTTGTCAAATGAGTATCATTGTGGTTTTGCATTTGATTTGCTGTTGTCAATATCTCAGAATTTCTTTTATTCAATTATAAAGAGATCCTCAACAGTACTTTGAAGAAAGGTTAACTAATGCAGTGTCTGTGCATTGCAATAAAAGCGTTTCACAAAACTGTACTCTACAAGTTAAAAAAAAAGGGGGGGTGGGGAGTTTATGCAATTGCAATTTTATTTCATAAGATAAGATAAGATAAGATAAGATAAGATAAGATAAGATAACCTTTATTAGTCCCACAGGTGGGAAATTTGTTTTGTCACAGCAGGAAGTGGACAGTGCAAAAGTTATGAGGCAAAAATTAGAATATTGTGGAATAGACATTGTGGTAAATCCTTTGCTGGAGAGACAGCAGCCAAGTTTATGAAAGTTCAGCCTGGTGAGAGAAGTGGAACTAAGACTGTTTCAATGTAGGGATTCAGACTTGGCTCAACCTCTCTGTATTAAACTTCACAAAGCATACAGAGAAAAGAAAAACACAAATGGAACTATAAACATCATCGAACTGCAGAGCAACTTTGCTGAATTTATGTTTTCAGAGCAGTATCTAAAAGCTACATTTAAAGTCCAGTTAAAGCTGTCAACTGGTGGAGTGGAATCACTGTGACAACCAGGCAGATTTTAAAAGAAAAATACTGTTATGTGGTGCCACAAAGGTATGAATCACAGCCGTATTAGTCAGACTGTCAACATTTGAGCAAAAATCTATAGAGGCTGTATTTATCTTGCTAAATCCTGACTCAGTGTGCCCTGCAGAGGCTGAAATGAGCAGCTTGTGTGTATTTGTTAAGGCACCTTCAAGGACACATCTTGAAAAATCATTCTGAAAAAATAAAGTAAGAATATGAAATGATCATTTCACTTGTTCAAGACTCTGTAAGTTGGATGTCATGCATATGGTATAATATTTTTATATTTTCATGTCCACATTCATTTTTGTTTTTGCAGTGTAAGGTATTTTATTAGTTTTTCTGCATTAAACAAGCTGTCCTCCTAAAGTGCAAAAGGGAAACTATGCCTAACACATAAAAGATAAGAGAGGATTTATAGTATATGTCTGGTTGTTCAACAGGAGAAGCAGCATTTTATTTATAAGAGGGAAAAAAAGATATCAAATCAGTTTCCGCAAGGGGTTGAAAACAAATGCTGTAAAATTTGTAACAAATGTAACTTTAAATCTTGAGGTTTGAGACAAGTTTATTGTCTGACTTTCTGTTATGTTTTGGTTTGTTTTACAATGCATTTTTCAAAGTCAAAAACGAAAGATTTCTACAACACAGCACGTCTGCTGAGTAAGAACAAAAATGCCCTCTTTACACCTCTTCGGGGAACTGGTGGGCTTGGATGTTCTCAGAGCACAGTTTAGCAAAACATTAGCATTCACCGGCGATGCATGACAGCCAAATCCTTTTTTTCTTTACCGTATGAATTTGAGCACCGTGAGATGTCAGTTTCTATTTGACAGCTCATTTGTCAATCCTTTAGGCTTCTGTTAGGCATCTTCCTTTCAGTGTACTGACATGCAAACCCTTCACCTGTCCTCTCAA
The DNA here is from genome assembly GCF_057381845.1 of Rhamphochromis longiceps. NCBI lineage: Eukaryota > Metazoa > Chordata > Actinopteri > Cichliformes > Cichlidae > Rhamphochromis > Rhamphochromis longiceps. Next base: position 29,811,916 of record NC_140572.1, read on the forward strand.
GTGGAAACATCCCTGGACCTTTGCCCAAAGTTGGTCTAGCTCCCACTGTTAGACCCCCTACACACATTCAGAGTATCTGAAAGCAAACAATGACCAGTGAAGCTGATTTCATTGTTTATTCTTTCATATCAGTGGACATTAAGTTTGTCCACTAAGGTTACGGGCCATCATCTCAGTTGGTAGTTTTGTTTTTTCAAAATCAAACCTTTGTAATGTGTATGTTGATGTTAATATTGATGTGTACGTGAAGAAACGTGCAGAATTTGACATGCATCGTTGCCATTGTCTTTGCATGCCTCCTTGCTACCAAGATTGGAAAAATACTACAGCTTGTGGGAATTATCTTTTTATTATTTTGGCTATTATTACTGTCATACATCATCACATATTACATATTATTAAAACCTGGGGCTTATGCTATCCATTTTAATTGCATCTGAAACTTGGGCTTGTTACATTAATAGAGGCTGAGCTACATTTTGCATCCCTGGGCCCTCTAGTTCCACTAAAAGGAAACTCTTTAATGCTTCAGCACATCAAGGTGTTTGTTGTTGTTTAGACAATTTCATGCTCCCAACTTTGTTGAAGTTTGGAGATGACCACTTGCTGTTCCAACATGTCTGCATATCAGTGCACAAAGTAAGGTCCACAAAGACATGTATGAGCAATTTCAGTGAGTCCTGATCTAAAGCTGCAAAGAGTTTGCTTAAGACACAAATAAACATTAATTTAAGTCCCAAAAAGTTGATTCTGTTCATCTGGACGTAGCATTTTCAGTGGGAGAAACGTTTCATCACTCACCCAAGTTAATTTAAGTCATATTATAATAATTAAATTCCTGCAAACCTTTACTGAATACAGCAGATCATGGTCTTTCAAGGAAGGGCTGCCCTGAAAAACTCGAAGATTCGACTCTCACTTTTTGAAGGGGTCACCGGAAATTAAATATGGTTCAAAGAGCTCAGCAGCGAGAAACATTCAGCATCGTAAGCACTGAAGCACACGCAGGACACACGCGAGTCTAGTCTCAAACTGGCAGGAAGTGAGGCACTGGAATTGGATGTCACCAGCCAGCAGATCAATGGCTGCTCAATGGATCTTGACAAGGAGACAAGCGCTTCACTAACCTGGCCTCTAATAGAAACAGTCAGAACTGTGGAAGTTGTACACTCAAAGTCATTAGCTCCAAAAATGTATTATTTTAAAAAAAAAAATCTATTTGTTTAAAATTGATGTGTAAGCATCTAGTTAATTGTAATTGATCTACTTAGTGTCATCTGTTTAGATCAGAGTATCACCTTATATGAATACCTCACATGTCTGTAATAGACACAAGTCGTGATTCATGAATCAAATTCTGCATTTTAACCCACCAGTACAATACAGATTGGATCCATCCAGTGGAGACTTTCTAAAGGCTAATAGAGACACTTAAGCTTTCCTCATGCTTTATTTACTAAAGACACACTGTACTACCCAACTGTTAACCACAACATGTAGCACGAGAGTGGCTGGTCAGATTGTGGAAGCAGCTAGTAACAAGGGCTGGCATGAAAATGAAGAGGATGACCAAGTACGGTATATACAGCAGCTCCTCAGCAAACATTATTGTTCTCCTGATAATGAAATATTCATCTATCTATCTATATATTTATCTATCTCTATCTATTTATATTGATAGAAGGACAGTCTTTGAATCAGTATTCATTTCCAAGTGGAGGTTACAGTGGTGATGACAATAATTATAACATACAGGGAACAAAGACATAAGAGCAGAGGAGTTTAAATACCCACTTCTAAAAATCTATGTTGACTGAAAAAGGTGAGCACACACACTATGCTCTCTGACTCACCACACTGAAATGCTCTTCATTTAGCCCGAGCAGGGAGGATTTGTCACATGTCACCTCTGCTGCCTTTCCCACCTGATGGTTTCTGTCACTCTGTCCTGTATATTTTAGACATGTTTTAACACGGTTTCCCTGCTCACACACAAACCATTTCTCCCCAAAGGCAGAATGAAAAAAGAAAAGAAAAGCTGGACAAGCATGCTGTTAGATGTTTGGTAAGTAATACTGCAGTTTAGCCATACAAGTTCTACTACTTCTATAACTGCTAGTACTTCTCTGCATAAATAAATTGTAAATTTTTACTGTTATGGGAGTGGAAAACCTATTTGATCTAATGAATTTTAGGACTGCCTTTCATCTGGGGAACATGGAGATTTGCCTCATTATAGTGTTTTTATCCTCTTGGTGGGATAATCATCAACTGGGCTGAGTCTTTTGAAGCTCTAAGGCACCTGAATTAACAGTGAAAAGCATGTAAAACCTGACACCAACCCACCATGACTAAAAAAAGAAAAAGTATGCTCAAATGTGCAAAACAGATTTGATTAAAATATATTATAAAGAACTTCCAGTATCAGAGTTTAGACTTTCTCGATAGACACTCTCATTGTAATAATTAAAGCAAAAGTACCGAAGTGATCATGGGTGCCTAATAAGTAAATGTTAATGTGCTGTATACATAAACTGGAAGAGTTTCTTCAGTGATTGCACAATTTAAGTATCTCGTGTTGCTGGGAAAAGCACCCCACTCCCACAAAATTCACATTTCCAAAGGCAACATTGCTTGATTGCAATGTAAATCTCAAGTCTGCTGATTTATTTTGATGGCAGACAATTCTTTAGACTAACAATGAAGCTGCTAAAAGGTTTTAATCAGCGCTCCGGAAAAATAATCACTTCTTAAAATTAACCACAGTTGGTAGCCAGTGATTTTTATTTTCCAATAATTCCCCGTCTCATGTTGAAGTAACAGTTCACGTTTGTCAAGGATGCCCTTGAGAAACAGAATATGTGTTATCTATAAACTCTTTTTTTTATTATTTAATTTTTTACATCATATTAAATCCAACTACATACATTACATTAGTGTCTGCGGTAATTTTACAGTTCGGTAAATTTAATAAGTAAAAACAATATAAAACCTCTGGCATGACGGAACCTTTCAAGGTGAATCAACATGCATGATTAGCCTCTCTCTAATGTTGCTGACACTCAATGTTGCATAAAGGCTCGAGGACAAATATATATATAAAAAAAAATCTATCTTTCAAAACTATGAAATGAATCTTCCATATATTCATTTCTGACATCTTATATACAGTAACTCAGAGACAGAGCCAGCAGTTGGGCAGCAGCATCCTTCATCAGTGACAATAAGTGGACAGAAGCGTGAGGAAGATTAACTAGAGAATAATTTGGTTTTTGAAGCCGCGGTTGAGGTCTTTATGTGGGAGGACAATTGAGTTCAGTATAATCACCTCAGAGGGGATCGTCACGTTACAACCTGAGGAGACAAAGCAAGGCAGTATTAAGTCTCTGCAAAGGACAAAGACAGTTTATTGCTGTGCTGACTCTCACATCACTCCCTAACATCATTTGTGTAGCTCTTTTTAGCCACAGTTTACTGAAATGTAAAAACAAGTGTGACAATTAGAGAATTTTAATTTGCATACCACCTCATTCAAAGTGCCTTACCTGTGATTTACAAGCTTATTCACAAATATCTTAAATAACTATTCAAATACATGCAGGAACTGGGCCTTAGGTATTGCTTTCTTTCCAATAACTTCATTTCTCAGAACAATATACCGAACACAATATTTGAACAGATATATAATTTCAAGTCAGAGCAGGCTTACCTAGAATTGTAATTGAGGGGGTGAGTTTTCCTTCTCTGAAGAGTGTCTCGCTGTCGATCTTTGCATAGGGATCATTTGGATTTGGGTCACTTGGGGTTCCCTCTACTCTTGCCCACTTGCCAATGGTACTATCCCATCCCACAATGCTGTTCAAAACACAGCAGTGATCCTTGTGGAAGAGGGGGAACGGAAGTTAGTGAAAAATCGGGAAGCCTTCAGCAGGTAATTGTTGTGTTTCAAGTCTCCACATCTGCTTTAATACAGGTGTTCCAAATTCTGGGGGAGACGGGGGGATATGAGGTCACGTATTCCAAGGATACCTGACCATAGTGTGTAACAATCAATTCAGTGATTCTATTGGCTCTCAGAGATAATATAGATAAGAATAGAGGGTGGAATATGCTCTTTTTCTTTTCCTATGTGGTCCCCATCTTACACTTGATTATTTTGCGGAACCCTTGGCTATAGGTCATTAGTCCCTGGAAGCCCTGAAACTCCACTTTAAGCATCACTCCTCCATTAGAGATTGTTCAAACATGAAGAGAGGAAAAAAGCAGTGAGTATTACAACAGGTAGTGATGATTTGTAAGTATTGCTTAAATTACAAATTGTTCTTCTAGGCAATGCACAATGAAAACCAATAAGTCACCAGCAGTATAAATTCATTTTAAAAGGCTGCCAGTCATCGCTGGAGGTGTGGGATTCAATTATTCCGGCCTCAAAATCGTTAAAAATGACATCTTTGTGTGAGGTGCATGCGACGATATTTCTAGTGTGACAGATGAGTAAAGATAAATTTCAGAGAGGTCACAGCTGAAGTGTGGATAAAATGTAAAGCTGATCACTTCAGATAAATTCACCTCCATGTCAATTAGTTTGATGTTTAGTATAATGCCAAGCAAGACATGTCTGATGAAGTGAAGCAAGTTGAGCAGGGAATTGGAAATTACATTGCTTAACTTTAAAGGAACGCTTTTAAATCAGAGTATCAAGTCAGTTAAACTTCTGGAATATTGATCTGGTCAGTTAAGTAGCAGAGAGGGTTGTTAATCAGTTTCAGGTGCTTTCGTCTTAATGAAATTAACAACAGGTGCACTAGAAAAGAAGCAGTGATGAAACAACATCCTTACTTCCTATTTTTTCACTGTAGTTTTGTATTCAGGTAGGGTCAGTGTCACCACTGGTAGCACTGATACCTGGACCCTACAGGGGCTGCATAGGTAGTCCAACTCCCCCAGGAAGTCACATGAAGACATGCAATTACTAAAAGGTTTGCTTTGTCTATGAGCAGGGCCTCAAGAGCATGGAGGAGATAGACAGTTACTCTAGGAGAGCTGAACAGGGTCGTAGAAGCTTCCTAATCCATCAGCAGCACCGGCATCTGCTCCTTTGTGCAAAGAGGAGAAGGTGCACAACAATGCATGGCCTCATGTGGCAGTTTGTATGCAGGCAATTCCTAAAGAATGAAGGAGGTCATACCACCGACTGGCCCCCATGATCGCCCAACCTAAATCCAATCATGTTTCGGTCCATTCGATGCCGCATTGCACCTCAGACTGTCCCGGAGCTCAGTGACGCTGAGGTCCAGATGTGGGAGGATATCCCCCTGGACACCATCTGCCTCATCATCAGGAACATGCGCCCATATTGCCAGACATGCATACAAGCACGCAGGGGCCACATAAACTACTGAGTACCATTTTGAGTTGCAATTAAATTTTGGCAAAATAGACTGTCACGTCATTTTTTCCACTTCTGACTTTCAGGTGTCTTTGAATACAACCCTCTGTAAGTTGATCACTTTCATTTCCAACCTGTCATCCTTTCATTCCTAACACGTTACCCAGTCCATATCAGTATCGATATCACGCATGATTTTTTTCTAACAGTGTACTTTATATTCAGAGGCAGTCACCTGTAAATTTGCACCATGGAGGATGATAGATTCTCGAACTCTGACACCAGCGCCGATAGTCACTCCAGTGCCGATGGAAACGTTGGGACCCAACTGCAAAGAGAAAATAAATTACTGCGTGAGATAATATCTGTACCATTTCAACTAATAACACCAAATTAACTTATCAGACCATCTAAAAGCACATTCTTCTCTTTTTTAGAGTTAAATGCAGTACAAAATTTTTAATATGAGGCTCTGCTGTTAACAGGACATGCCATTTCTATTTAAAGCGTATAAGGAAAACCCTTACCACAGCTGTGGGATCAATATTAGCTGTAGGATGAATATAGACATTACCTGGAGAAAGGAAAAGAAAGCAAGTCTAAATAGATTTGTTTGTGTTATTATGAGGAAGGAAAAAAAAGATACAGGAAGTTAATAAATTGTACCAGTTATTTTGGGGCCTCCCTCCTTATTTGACGCCAGTCTTTCAGGATGAGTTGTGTGATACTGGTTGAGGTACAATCGACTGGCATAAATTGCAGACCTGAGGGGGGAAAAAAGTCAAAGAAATAAAATAAATAAATGAGTATAAATCAAGAGTCTCTTCATTTAAGGTGGTAATTTACATTTTTGTACAGCTTATAGCATAATCACACTGCACAAAGACTTCCTTGGTGAGTCTACATGGACTGTATAAACAACTATAAAAACTCACTCTCTGTGTCAAAGAAATAAGTTGTACTTCAACAAGGTTTGGAGCCTATATGCATGCAAGTCCAGTGTCTCCCATATTCTTTGACATTCAGGGTTGCAGTATCAAATTTATGCTCTCTTGAATGCGACACCATTTATGACACATTCACTCACCCTGCAGATTTAATCTGGCTCCAGAAGCTGAGGGTTTTATATACGTAGAGTTTTCCCTGTCCTGCCAGGGCAGTGAAAATGTCCTGCTCCAGCCTGATGGCCTCAGCTCGGTGCCAGCCGTTGGTTGGCTCCTCTCTGCCAGAAATAGATCATCAGTCGCACAGAGTTACAAATCCCATTTTTTAAAATATTGTGCACAAAGCTTGAGGCTGGAATTAAATTCAAGACAGAATCGGCATAAACTACCCTCAACTGAACGAAACTTTATTTTTCGAGTGTCAGCTGAAACCGTATATTTTCTGAATTTTGGAAAAAATGAGGTGACAAGTTTTCCAGAATTCATAACCTAAAGCTGTGGCCAAGCCTTGCCTGCTCACCAAGACGAAAACTGATGACTTGCATGCCAATGTTGCAGCGCAGACCAAGCACACCTATTTATAACCAGAGTTGGTCGTTAATGATCAGGTTCAGCTTTCTCTCCAAACATCAAATAAACAATTCACATATACAAAATGTGAAGTTTTATCACGTTCCTTTTTCTTGCCAAAGGTGAATAAAGAAATGAGAATTACATCCCGTTTTCCCCTTTCACTCCTCCTGTTCTTGAGTAGCTATTGAGATTCTTCAAATATTTAGTTGTGTACAAAAAAAACCAAAGAAAAAAACAACAACAACCCAGCGGTTCCCATTACCTCTAAAGTCTCTTAAGAAAACATGAATTTATTGCCCTACTATCCAGCCTGCAGAGTCAAATGAGAACACCGAGTTAAAATGCATCACTGTTATCTTTGATGGTGTCAGTGCTGGGCTGAAACCAAAGCTGATTACCTAGTTGTGATCCAAAACTTAAGTAGAAGAGACTATGTGTTCCATACTAATCAGGGTCTCTGGCATAGTGTATTGTGAGAGCCCTGAGATGAAACAGAGTGTTAAATATTGATGAAAAGAATATTTTAAAGGATTGCACCCATAATTGAAGTTTTACCAAGAAGGAGGGGGTGTGGTTAGAGGCGAAGCGGTCCCCAAGAGACTGCAGTAAAAGCCTTCTTATTTCTATCAAGTATCTCTGATGTGTTCAACAATTTTGCTGATTCAGTGCCCAGCTTGATTTAAGTGCTATTGATGTTAGCAGGTGAATTATGCAAAGCGCGGTTTGACCTGTTGTAATATATTTCAAGTGTCCTTGGTGTGGTATTTGTTAGGTCAGCTACTGTACAGTGAAAACAAACTGAAAAAGTATCAAAGATTGTATTAAAAAAAAAAAAAAAAACATATATTGATCCCATGTTTTATTGTAGCTTCTGTGAAATAGCAGGGTACACTCAGTCCACATGCATATTATTATATTATAAAAAGCAAGTCTTCTAGTGAAGCGATGAGCAAAGCGAGACATCTGTATCAGTTTGACATGAAGCTTCACTATCTCGATTATAGTTTTTTTCTAGCTTATTCAGCAGAAACTATAGAGACAACTAAATGTGTTGAGCCTCTTTAAAAAAATAAATAAATAAACCGATCATTTCAAAATGCAGTTCCTCAGAAGAGCAGGTTACAATAGCGTAGATGTTTCTTTAAACCTACGCATATGGATGTGAATTGCATTTTGTCTATACTCTATAAATTTGCAACTACTCCTGGAAAAGGTAAGAGGACTGAATAACCATTCTTATTAAATATGAACATTATCCTCCATTACAGATGCTTTATGTAGTGCTCTACACTATAGGGGTTAGCGATGTTTCATAAAAGCAGGCAATGGTACCTCTTGATCTGAGGCTAGTTAAGCTTCTTTAATCTCTAGGACATACTGAAGTCAGCAGCAGCAAAATCTTGGCTCCTGTTAATCTTGCTCTTGCCAAGAGCTTCAGTTTACTGTGTTTACTGGTTCATTCACTGCCTGCTAGTCCTTCAACATGACTGACTAGAGGTCAAAGACAGTAGGGAAAAATATGGGCAGAACAGAAGCTAGATGAATTTACTATCCTATCTAGAGGCGAAATGTGGTATTACACAGGCCAGACTAAAAGCCTATTTATACCTGCCCTTGTCACCATCCTGAAAAGCGACATCACAACTGCCGGCCTGAGTCATTTCAGTTTTTTGTGCCCCTTTTGACTTTTTGTAACTCTGGCACAGTTGGATTGAAGACACCAGTGTTCGATCAGTGATGTATCAGTATATATCAGGTGCTCAGGGATTCCCAGATTATACAAGGGGAGATGCTGCAAAAGGAGATAAGACTTTATGAAGAAAACTTTGTGTTGCTTTTTTTTCTGGTTTCAATTTTTTCTACTCTTATAGCAGTGCTGATGCAGAGGTTTTATCTGAGTGGTGACACGCATATTTCAGCAGAAGAATGCAGCAAGTCTGGCATGCGCTCAGTGTCAGTATAAAGGCTCGTTTATACTCCGCTGCAGACACCGACATGGACAGCAGGAGATCTGACAGCTGAGCAGTGATTCCTGTTATACCTCTTTGAAGCCTGCAGCGCATGAGTAGTTGGCGTACTATAATGTAAAATCTCTGTGGATGACTTGGCATGGTCGTGAACAACAGGCAGACACACAGAAGGCCGCACAGACCCATCGTGCTCACTGTCTAATGACAAAATCTGCACGACTCTGACCTGAGCATGCCCTAGCAGACTTGCAGAAGTGGAAAGTATACTCAAGGTGGGGATGGCGCTGTGGTGACGTTACAGTTGTCATGTGACAAAACGACTGCAACGACGATAAGCAAACAATAATCTGGTTGGCATTCTAACATTACTAGATGTCTTTTAAATACAATGCAGAGACATCTTTGACATAACATTATAGCTGTTGATACGTTTAGTTAATTTTCAACATCTTGAGCTGTTTCACAAAGCATAATTTTATTTATTTCTTAAAATAGTCCAGCTAGGACGTCATTAGTAAAACCTGGGTACACCAACAGAACAATGGTAAACTGAGTTTAAATTATGGCTTGTGTACAGACTGAAAAGTACTAAGTGACATTTTTTCACCTAGAAATCCAAAGAGCTGTTTTACCAGTTTCCAGTCTTTGTGTTAAGCTAAACAAAACTGAACTGAATGTAAACAGTGCTCAAAATGTCAGACCATGAAATCTAAGAAACAAAAAAATATTGTTTCCATGTCACTGTGCACAGAAAAGTGATACAAGTAGCATTCACAAGGAATTCTCACCCCATACACTAAGTGCTCTAAAACCACACCATGCAACCTAATCATACCCACTTACCCATCATAGGGATATCTGATGATTGTATGAAGAGACAGAAAACATGGCAGGGAGGAGAAAGGAAGGAAAAAAGACAAATGAAGAGAAACAAAGAAATGGAGTAAATGGTATTCACACACATTCCCACGCACATACCAACAAGTGGGACAGCTACAACTCACAGTAACATGTCCTGCTGGTTCTTCTGGAAGACTGCGCCAATATGTTGGAAGATGTCTGGGTTAAAGAGGTATATACCACAGTTGATGATGTCACTCACAAATGTGCTTGGCTTTTCCACATAATGCAAGACCTACATATCAAAAAAGAAAGATTAATCATAATTTTAAGTTTCAGCAGTACAGAGTAACTGTCTAGGAAGACCAAATGGTTAAATACCTCGTTCGATTCTTCGTTTTCCACAATACAGCCATAATTCATGGATTGCTTTCTGTTTGCCTAATTAGAGAAAATGTCAATATAATTTAGCATAATCTCAAATTCTATAAAGAGAAAAGATCTAATATAACCATTTTAATTGTAGTCAAAAAGTCAAAGAAAAACCAACCAAGTAAATCTAGTTTTACTTTCACGACAGTTCACGTTCCAGAAACTAATTATAATGTTTTACCGTTGTCCCAAGGATAACAAAGCTGTTTGGTTCTCCGTGTTCTTTCTGAAAGCTGAGCATCTCTGTAAGAGGAAATGCTGAACAAACATCAGCATTCAGTACAAAGAAAGCCTCTGGACTGCCAGAGACAATCTGATCTCTGAAGTGATAGATGCCCCCTCCAGTGCCCAGGGCTGCATACTCCTGCAAGTACCTGTGGTGAGGAGTTAAGAAGAGTGAAATATCTACAGGTATTTAGCAATGGGCGTGCACAGTAGCAAGTAAAGCATTACATTTGCCACAAAAAAGAATAACTAAAGACAAACAGAATCAAAATGGTGTTCTGGTTTGTGTCGTATACAAAATGTATTTCTAAATCTTGACACTGAACTATCACATCCTCCTAATTCTCACAAGCTCGTGTCGCTGCTATCGATATACCCAGGAAATGTAAACATTTTTCTATAAAAAAGCAAAGCCAACAGCTCCACTGTTTACCTGATTGAAATTTTGAACTCCTGCTGTGCATTTAACAGAAATCTATTCAGTTCTTCATTTGGCTGATAAAAACCAATGAGCAAAATCTCCTTCATGTTTGGAACCTATATATAAAAAAAGAAAACAAAAAGGATCAGCATTAGAGTGATTGTGGGTGCTGTCTGTCACAAAACACAGGCCAAGAAATTCCCAACACCAACTACTAATGAGGCGACAGTTGCTTTAGTATTTTAAGAATTACTAAGCTCTTACAAAAAAGAAAAAAAACAAACAAGAGCCAACATTTCAAAACTAGTGACAATCCGATACTTTAAAATGAAACTTACCTTGGCACATGCTTCAATGTGGTGCTGAAGCATGGGAACACCAGCTACTGGAAACAGGGGTTTGGGCACTTCAAATGACAGTGGCCTGAATCTTGTGCCTGAAAAACAGTGTTTGAATATTTTAAGAAAAATAATAATAACAACTTTATTTGTATAGCACTTTTCAAAACAAAGGATTACATGTGCGTAACAGTTCAAATTAAACTCGCACATAGCAGATAGATATACAAGTTAACATTAAGACAAACAGACACAATCAACCTAACATGATTAGACATTCATTCAAACATACACACATACACACAATTTTACTATAGTTGAAAATAAAGAGGAAAAGATTAAGGGAAAGGTAACCTTTAAAAATTACTTTTAAGCTAATTTTAGAGTCATAGAGTCAGCAAACCTGATTGACTGAGGAAGGCAGTTGCACAGTTTAGGCAAAACAACCTCAAAAGCACAGTCACCTCTAGTTTTAAAGTCAGAGTGGCGGACAGGTTTTCTAACGCCGACTGAATAGCAGGTTTCATTTTTGTACCAGTTCTGAAGTGAATTAAAAAGACAAACAAGTGTCTTTTGAGATGCAAGCATTCACTGAGGTAGGAGGGGCTCTTGAGGTTGTTGGGCTTGACAGAAAAGTACAATTATGTGTCATCTGCATAAAAAATGATAGGAGAATCCATTTAAACTATTAAGCAGAAGCACATGTAACATATAGACAGAAAACAGAAATTGTCCAAGAACTGAGCCCTGAGGGGTTCAGAGGTGGACATACATTGACTAATATGAATTCTGAGGTATCTGTTCAATAAGTATGAAGAAAACCATTTGAAAGCAGTACCAGTGATGCCAGCCTGTTTTGTAGTCTATTAATAAGAGTAGCACGAACAAAGGCTGCAGATAAGTCAAGCAAGACTAAAATAGAATGTTCACCCTTCTCTTAGTGCATAAGAATGCCATTGGCAATCTCCAATAAAGCTGTTTCAGAGCTGTGGTTTTGTTGGTAACCCGACTGGAATTTATTTAACTTATTTTAAGATGTTCTTCCTTCAACAATCTAAAGACACTAACGAGCAAGAACTTCCTCAAGGCTTTTAGAAATAAACAGGAGTTTGGAAATTGGCTTGTAATTATATGAAACAGTGGGATCTAAGGATATTTTTTCAGCAGCGGAAAGACACTTGCTGTTTTAATGCTCAGGGTCTCACTTGTGTCATCACTATATAACAAGGAGTTTATGCATGAGAAGATCTGCATTTACTAATCTGCCTACAGTTCTGAGTGCTTGGGTTGGTAGTCGATTCTTTACATCACTTTCACCTTCACCATGCTCTCACACTCAATTCTGTCATCATCACTCTGTTCTTGCCTGCCTTCTGCGAGCTTCTGTTCTGTGTGCTTTACATATCAGTCCTCTTCTATAATTTTGTCTTTCAATCTTTCATGATTTATTTTTTTTATGTATTATTTTATTTATTTTATTATTTGTTTTGGGCTGTTCCTCCAAAGCATGCCATCTTCTGTTTGAAAATGGAAAAATCTGAGCAAATCATATCACGAGGGCTCAGTCGTTAAAAAGATAAGAATACAAAGCAGACACAGTAAAGGGTACTGTATGTATGTAGCTGGTTTCTCCTAAGTATAAAATAAAAGACAGACGATCTTGCCGAGCTATAGAGCCTTTCATTACACACCCATTAACTTTATTATTAAACTTTACTTAAAAAAAAATAAAAAAATAGAATAAGTAATCTAAAATACTTTTCTATAAATAACTGTCACGCTTGCTGAGAGGGAATGACATTAATGCATCAGTAGTGGAAGGCAAGCTAAAGTTTTGGGGGGTTTTCCAAAAAAAATCTGTGCTCAGGTTGGACTATAGTTTACAAGACGTGGTGATAAAATATTAGGGTATAAAAGCTATATGGGTAAGATTTTACTTCTTGTTCGTGGGACACGTTGTGACACGTCAGTGATAAAAACAACTTCAGCCAGCCTGTTAGCATTAGCAGCCTAGCCTTGCTTTAAACACACGTTAATGACTTTGAAAACACGCCAAGGAAAAGAGTTACCTTTCTGGGGGCCTCCGATTAAAATGACCGACTTCAACATCTTGACAGAAACGCTGCTTGGTGACATGCAAGACCTGGCTGGAAACTATCTGCAGCAGTAAGCAACAGCTGTGAGAGCATTTCCGCACTCACTTCCTGATTGTGACGTTAACGAGATTATCGTGAAATCACGGACCAGAGTGTTCGGAGTGAAACGGAGTCAAGCGCCTGAAAGCTTTGGACTACAAATGCTCTTTTTGAAATCACCAGAATATGCCTTTGTGTACGTGCGACAATATTTCAAGATTATGTTTAACTGCATCAATTATGATGTTATTAATTTATAGTATGCTAAATATTATAAATACTAAAAATATATCAATTATAATATCACTGCAAACTCTTATATAAATTATATCCAGGCTCAGTAAACCTTGTGTACCTTATGTGTCTCCTATACATCAAACTAAACATCTGAACTTTTTTTTTTTCCTTAAAACTCCTTCTTTGTGCTTTAATATTGTTGCATTATTTGTTTGTTTGTTTGTATATTTATTTTATGTAGCATACTTCTTCTAGGTGCTTCCTTTAGAGGTAGTCACAGTGGATCTTCCTCCATCTCACTTTATCTCGAGCATTCAGTTTTATCACACCAAATCTTTGCATGTCCTTCAGTACATCCATGAACCTTTTCTATGGTCTTCCTTTTTTCCTCCTGCCTGGCAGCACAATTTAAAACACTCATTGTCCAATATATATCCCCTGTCCCTCCTCTACCCATGTCCAAACCACTTCAGTCTTGTGTCTCTTAACTTTGTCTCCAGACCACTCAGCCCAAGCTGTCTCTCTGATGTGTTCATGTCTAATGTATTTCATTGTGGTCACTCCCAGTGAAAACATTGCATCTGTAAGTGTTCCACCTTCAGTTCCACCTCTTGTCAAGCCAAACATGATAACATTTTTTAATTTTTTTATATATACACCTAAGTGCTTTCGATCTAACTTTCACATTCCAACTTGGTATTCAGTATCTTGCCCATGGATACTTTGGCATGCAGACTGGATCAGCCACCCTTCAAGCAGCCACCCTTTGATCAAGTCATTGAACTACCAACCTCCTGATTAGTAGATAACATGTTCTACGTCCTGAGCTAAACCCCATACCACATTATACAAAATTTAGTCTTGAAAGACTTTGCAACAGTGTTGTGAAAACATTCTAAATGACCTTTTTTTTAGTGAGAAAATAAGAGTATGAAGACCTGGGTCTGACATATCTTTGATTACTGCAGTAGACAGCCCAAGCATATCTAGACTAGACTAGACTACCACAATATTAACTGATTATACTTAATCCTAAACCTGTAATGTGCCACAGTTTGCCATTTCTCACTTGCACTGTATTATAGCGCTTATTTTAGTTCTAATAAATCCAGTTCTACCTTTGTAAAAAACAAACAAACAAAAACAAACAGGGTATAAAATCTGATTATTACAAAAAACAGGATTGTAATCCTACAGCTTGCTGTAATATATTCTTACTGATCATCTATTCCTTTTTTAGAACATCTCTTGCATCCACACAAAGTAGGTTATTCCCTTATTTCAGCTGAGGGAAGTTCTAGCAGTGGGGAAAATATCTCAGCTGTCAGTTTTGAATGCTTGCAAAGACAACACTTACACAGCTCTAATAGAAGAGTTTACTTTCATACTTACTCATTAAAACATAACCTGAAGTAAAACAGTCTCCCATGTGGTAGTATTCATAACTCAAACATATGCAAATAAGGTGCGAGTCTGCATCAAACAAACAGAATAACATTTTAGTCAACAATCACCAAGGGACAAGGTGCTCTGGTACAGGCTTTTCTGGAGGAGCAACACAGAAATCTGAAGCGCTTTCAAACCCCCTCAAAAGTTTAAAGATTTATTTCTTTTTCATTTTGGCCCTCTGCACATAGACAGAAACAGCGTTATACTTCCTTTGTATAAAAAAAAGACACAAAGAAGGAAAACAAAATGTGCAAAAGAGGACTTTTCTCCACTGTATTGTCACACATTTTATGCTATCAAATGTTCTTATAAAATCCTAATCTAGTTAAATTCCAGCAAGATTAGATCATAAAAACTGTACGTCAAAGATTCTTTTTAGCTCAGCTGCTGTAACGCGTCTGTTTTTGTAGACGTTTTTAAAATAAGTCCGAATTAACATCAGTTTTAGGCTAATTTGTTGTTACAAACAACATGAGCATGCATTGCAAAGATGCTTTGCAATCCTTGCAATGATTAATGTCTTAGACCCGATTCACTATTTAAATGTGAACTTCAGTGGCATGAAAATACTGAATCTATGGAGAAGAGCTGGCAGAACTGGAAAAAACTCACTTTATCGATGGGCACAGTCACGTGACTTTCCACTCAGTCGTTGGCAGACTTTAAAATGCCAAAGACTGTGAGGAGTGAGCATGTGACCAGACTGTGGGTGTAGCTGCTCAAGTATTAACATGAAATATCTATGAATATGGGAGTAAAACAATGGGACGATTCCTGCCATGATCATGACCAATAAGGATCATTGCAGTCTAATGGGATACAAGTGGTATGCAACACATAAAGGCAAAGCAATACTTTCAAACTTTCACATCATTTGGCACTTCATGAAGTTCATGAACATGTTAAAGACTGATAAATATGATTTAAATTGATTACTGTTCAAGACATCAGAGGCAAACATATTATGAGACTGGAAGAAGTATGCATGAAGGTTATACTGTGAACATGGACAAGTGCCTATAAAAATGACAAAAAAGTGTCCTTGAGCACAATTTTGGTAAAGACCCATTAGATGATTATTGTGGGTAAGTTTGATTAAATTCTGATCAATACTATAGAAGTAGTAATTATTGTGACTTGTGGAAGGACAGTCCATTGGCAAGATGAGCTAATAGCAGAGCGATGACAGTTTGAATACGAGAGAGACGCGATAAAGTGGAAGCTTAATAAGTTTGGGTCTGTTTTCTGAACAGGAAGCAATCCAAAAAAGCAACAATTTAACAGAAGCTGAGAGTAGTCACATCATGAAAATCATCCGATACAGTTAAAACGAACGAACGAACAAACAAGAAAAGAAAAGATAAATTTTGCATTCCAAAGGTTTTAATTGGTCAAATACACCAAAACAAAAAAAAAAATATTTCTTTTGCCACAGTCACATTATAAATGCAGTCTTAATTCAATCGTCCCTTCAACATGAATTCAGTCATGTCTCACTACAGTTAAGTACCAGTTAGATCCTTCACATATTTTGTAGTTCACATTCAGGGAGTGAACAAATTTAAAATGATAACAAGAAGTTCACAAAAAATTATTTGCTCACAGGCACAAAAGAGATCTGTTCAAGAAAATATACATTTTTGTGTTTGGCCCACTTGTTTACGTTCTTTACATCAACTATAACATGAACTATAATGTACGAATTCTTAAGGAAAACAAACCAAAAAAAATAAAAAATAAAAAACTAACAGTACAAGTAGCTAGGGCTGTTCGATATAACGATATATATCAGATGACGATATAAAAACCTCTATCGTTTCATTTTACGCTATTGTTTGTTTCGTGGTGTTGCAAAATAAGCTGTTTACAGCAATATTTTTTCATCGTTTTGATGGTCACTGCAGTGGCTATATTAATTTATTAAAGTTCTCTCTTTCTCTTATATTTAATATAACCACACTACGGATGGACAAGCGACTGTTTTTATGCGTTGTGGTTAGCAACAACGACGGTAACACCATCGCGTGTCCGCTTGTTTATGTTCCACATAAACCTTTCACAATAAAGCTCAAAATCCTGTTGAGACTTTTCAAAATAAACTGAATCACGTGAAAGAGCAGATTATTTACGGATGAGAAGTAAAAAAGAGCCGCCAGGTGCTAAAAAATAAACCTTGGACTCAAACGTTAGAACAGGCTTTTCCCCGCAGCACGCCGTGTAATAAATATTCACAAAGAAAACGGCGGCCGTTACAACTTATGTCTAAAAATGTGTAGTTTTATGCATCGGTTAAAACATTCGACTCCAGGTACATGACGCCCAGCTGGAAACACTTCACGCAAGACGAGCAGCCCGAGATTCACAGAATTTACAGAAAATGTTACATTTTTGTGATTTATATCGTTATCGGACGATAGATGTCTTATATCGGGATATGAGATTTTGGTCATATGGCACAGCCCTACAAGTAGCCCAAACACAACCATTGCAAAGAATGAATGTTTGTGTTACTTTTTTAAGTCAAAATAAAAAAAAAAATAAAAAAAAATAAAAAAAATAATCTGCATTAATAAACTGACTTATTATAAAAAAAAAAAATAATGTACAGACTTTTTTTTGTCACATTGTGCTCACTTTCACACAAGGTACCAACAGCAAAGTGCCTTTGCGATTTATTAAATGAATCCTAGCATTAATTTGGTGAATATGTTGATATCACAATATCAAATATTCACAATCAAATACTCAAATCCCAAACTGTCAGTCTTTGGGGAAAAGATAATTACCCTTCAGCATCACTGTAAGTCTGAAACCGGGGTAACAAATACAGCGTGTGTACCAAAGATTGTCTCAGAAACCTTTTAAATACAATTTATTACTTGTTCTAAAAACTACTGTTGAGTAAACAAATCAGTACCTAACATGTTAACGGTTCAGTGTAGTGCATTGTTATCACCGTGTGTTTCAAAAAAAACCCTCAATAAGAAAAAAATGTCTATGCTCTAGTAATGCAAAACAATAATATTTACATCCTATGTAAAAAGTAAAAACAAAATCAGCACTGCTCTTCTCATGAACAAAAAATGACTGTAGTTTACAGCATTTGGAGAGGTAATAGAACTATTAATGAGTATTATGTAATAACGAAGTTGTGGTTACCATCCTAGCTACAGGTCTACAGGTCAGAAACTACTTAATGCCCCTTAACACTGAGATAATAGATCAAACCGTTTCTACAGTACCTTTAGAGATCAATTTATTATTAGCTTTCACCTGCAAATAGCTGCTTTTGTACCAATGCCTGGTGCAGCTGAGCTCTGCTGTTCCCTAAAGTTTAGGACGTCTTGGTAGTACTATCTCCTGTTGTAGAGGTCTTTGCGTTTTCGCAGTTCCTCCAGCACCCTTGCCCTAAACTGGGTCCAGTCTTCTTCCTGGAATTGCTGGACACCCAGAGCCAGGTGGAGCTCTGCAGAGTGGCTGCGCAGGAAAGGATTGTACTGCTTCTCTTCTCCAATCGTGGAGGGACACTGGAAATAAAGAGCACGTCAAAACGCAGCCCACCTCAAAGGCTCTTGATTGAACAGTGTCAATCATTTGCAGAAAGATTAAAAATAAATAAATCTATCATAGAAGATAAAATAAGTGATTTCTGTTACTCCCTTCCCCATCACAAAACAGACAATGCATTTCTGCAGATGGCATCACCGTGAGTATTAAGAAAACACAGCAGCTAATTTGTTACCAGGATACACTGACGTTAATTTGGCAATAAACCTAAACAAAACAGAGACATATCACAACAGGAAAAGCTCAACCTGGATTCCTAGACATCTGCTTCCTCTTTCCAGCATCACAGCACAAAGGGATGCTTGAATAAAACTCGGTTAATTGTTAATAATGCTTGGTCTGTTCCTACTGTGACAAGCCGAAAACAATCTGTTAAGTCAGACTTTCTATCCCTTACCAATAACAGTTTAAAATCCGCCAATGAGATCTAGAATTAGCAAATGCATCAACCTTAATTTGAAAATCCTAGATGCTTTTCAGGAAAGGTCACCTTTGACTTTGAGGTCAAGGTCTCCAGGATTTAAACCTGTCCAAGAGTTTTAGTAATTGCATGGCATGAAGTTGAGAATCCTAGGTGACTTCCTTCTTGAGTTAATGCGCTCACAAGATTTTTAGAAAACTTGACCTCTGACCTCTGACCTTGAGGTCGAGGTAAATGATGTTCAAACTTGTTAGAGACTTTGAGTAGATGCAACTGTGGTATCGATTTTAAAATCCTACTTTACTTGTTAAGTTCTCGCATTCGCAATCTTGGGTGTCCACGCCGCATGGCATTTAGTTTTTATTCAAAGGACCTGCTTAACCGAGTGAGTCACAGCAGTGCTACAGTTTCTGATACATTTGGTCAAATACAAATGCAGTGTTTCAGAAGTTTAAGTCATCACCTTCAGGCAGCTCTGCTACAAGGAAAACTTTACAGTTTTCATACATGTTTTTTTGGTGTACTATATATCTGATCTTTTTAATAAATAATACTCAAAGATCAAACTCAGGTGACTGATATAAATAAGAAAAAGACTACGTGTGAAACGTGAAAACATGCAGACTGCAGAGGAAATGTTATGGTCATTCAATAAGTTTTGGAGGTGGAAATCATCAACTGGAAGCTCCAATCTTGTGAAACTGCCTTTAGAGGCATGTATTGATAACAGATAAAAAACTAATCTAAATTCAGGATGGGCACTTCACTGAACAGCAAACCTTTGCTCTGCTGCAGACTATATCACAGATGGACTCGACTGAGCCTGGAAGAAGGGAAAGCGAGAGGGCGGCATGCACTCAAGAGTGCTGTCAGCACGAACGCTGTACGCAACTGATAAGCCCTTATTTCAGGTGTTGGACAACATGAATCCTGGGATGGCTCGCTTGAGAGGCATAACAATGGTGATACATCATTCTCACCGTGCACAGCTTCTGGCCTCGCTGCTGCAGCACCCACTGATATTTGTTTTCCCTGGCTGTGTTGTGCGGCTCAACCTCAGCAGCAAACAGCAGGTTGTCCTCTGCATACTCATGACCTGCGGGACAGCCAGTGGACACACAAGAAAAATATCACAGCCACATGTATAACCATACTTAAAAGCCTAAAAAAACCAAAGAATTCCCTATGCAACCCGTTCTTATGGTTTGGCTGTATATATATAAAACACTTTTTTAAAAGCAAAGACATATTAAAACCACAACTTCATCCGCAGCACACAAACATAATTTTTTGACACTGAATCAGACAACTGAAAGGATTCTCCTACCAGGCCATAATAGAGTATCATCAGTCAAGGAGCCAACTGTGTCCAGAGATGACAGCATTGTTGTTGCACTGCCTTCAAACATTCTCCCTAGAAACAATAAAGACAGGTTAACAAAGAGATTCCAATTTCCAAACAGGGTTCCTGAAGCATTCATATGGTCTAATCTTTAGTATTACCAGGATATTTTCATTACTGCTATAGTTAGATTGTCAAATTGGTTAATTGGAAGATAAAAATGTCCAATTTCTCAAAGGTCATGCGGATAACCACTAGCTATTAAGACACTATCTACTGTACAAACTCTGTATAATACTTTCAGCTTCTCTCTTACTTCTCAAAGGGGTCATCACATCAGATGGATCCACACATAGATTTTACCCAAGGCTGGGTTTGTGTCTCCTGCTGATCTCAATATTTTGTGCATAATGAAAATGTATTAACCACTAAATTGCTATATAAAATCTATTGTATATTAAAGAACATGTCATTGGCATTACAAGGTAACCAAAACAGGCCACTAAATATACAATACTATAATTAAGTATATATTTTAAGTGCTTTTTGACGCAACTGATTCAATTATTTCAAGTCTTATAAAAAAAACTATGTTACATTAAGTTATGCAAAGGAAATCTAATCAGCATTTCCGATGAAATATGAAAAGGTGTAATTTGCATGCAACAGTATTCAGTTAAGATGGTGCTGACTTGCATTAGCAATGTTAAACTTGCTTTTGAATGAGGTAATCGGGTTGTGAACCAAAAATGACAGATGTGAATGCAGAAAAGGCATCAGGTCAAAGATCCTTTTTAAAATTGCACTGATTGAAACACTGATGACAGATAGGTTTCTCGTATATATCACATAGTACAATTAAGTCAAAATCACGCTTCCTTGGTATCACACTTATGCATTTTAGCTGACTTTTAGACTGTGCAATCATCAGGTTCTCAGACTTCAGCAGTTTTACAGTATAGAAAAAAAAAAAGCCCACAAAAACTCTAAAAACGTCACACCAGTTTTGTTTTTTTTAAGTTGCTTTTACTCAAGCATAACATATATTTTGATCAAATTGCCAGGAATAAGAGGGCAATGCGTAGACTTCTGTTAAGGTAACACAACTATAACTACGTGCAGACAAATTGTGCTTGCATGCATAGTCACTCCCTGTAGAGAACAATTTTGAGCCAGTAAAACCCAGAGAACCTGTGTAGAATGATTCCACATCAAACAAACTATTTCATCCTGCATTTTCAGTAACTCTGAAAAAAACAAAAAGAAGCAAACAGCTAGAATAATTCCTCTTGATCTGGTTTTCTGCATAACTTACCACATCCTGAGAGAAACACCAGGTCACCAGAGAAGAGGCTGGAGGGGGCACCGACCGTTTGACCATCCAAGAGGTAGATCATGTGGCCTACCGTGTGTCCAGGGGTAAAGAGGGCCTTAAAGCGCATACGCCCAACTGTTACCGAGTCATTGTGTGAGAGAGGGCTGGAAAGAAAAATAAGTAATGAAAAAACCTAAACCAAGAAGTGTGGAGTTACTGATTTTTAGTGAAAATTAAAAGATTAAAAATAACTGAAATAGACTTCCATTTCTGACATGTACCAGTTGAGCAAAGGTATCAAAAACGACTACCTTCCCATATTATTTTTACATTATTAGAAAAAAAAAATGTGAAAAACAAAATCTTTAGTGTGGTGGTTTGGAAGTCCTAAGATAACCCTCCATCCCCTCAGACATAACAGAATAGTCACTCATGCCACGATAATTTAGTGTGAAGTCAGCTGCCACCACTACTGACAGTGGGAACAAAACAGGACTAAGTACAGTAAGAATGATTCAAAGTGAGCCAGTGTGCTATACTGTGCAAGCTGGGACTTACTGCGTGAGGCCAGGAATGTTATCAGCCGCATTTCCATAAACTCGGCATGAGCTGTGCAGCCGTTTCAACCCTTTGTTTCCCCCACTGTGGTCCCTGTACACGGATCACAAAGAAGGTTCACGCAGCAATTTAGACAATATCCACACATTACAGATACAAAGCACCTATTTTTTTTAAAAAACACTGTGCTTATTTTAATCAACCTGAACGCAGGACTTTCAAAATGTGGGGAAAACATCTATACATACAAATGCATGGCATTCTTTTAATCTGCAGTACGGCAATAATAAGTCTAACATTTTTATTTTACTATACCTATTATTATATGATTTTTTAACCTTTTGTGACATGCTGAGTCTTGTATGATTATCACATTAACATATCTTTAGATTTTTTTTGCCTTCAACTGTAAATTATGTCCTCGAAGTTAAACATTTTCAATATCTGTCTTATCCAATAAGATAAAGTTACCTCAGGAATTTTTTTAGCTACAAAAGGAGATGGTAAAGTACATCAAAACTGTCACCAAGACCTACTATAAATGTTACCAGTGTCATATTGAATGGGGTCAAGTTGGCAATGACATCCAATCTGTTCCTAATATTGCAGCAATTTACTGTTATAAATATTCAACAGCCACATTAAACTATTATATTTGCACTGATCAACCTTCCTGTTTTATAGGAATATAACCAGAATACAATGAGCTGGCAGCCCATGAAGTCCCTTCAAGTTGTAATCATTAATAAAGACTCGTTCAGACTGATGGCAAGATGTTGGCAATCTCTCTGCATTTATACATTTACAATCTGTCTCATAGTAATTCCAGTCAATCCAAGCCAGACTGCATCTGTTTGCAGAAAGGTTGCCTCTTATCAGGTGAGATAAGCCCTCTTGTTCACAGTATTTCCAAAATAAAATATCGATAATTGGTGTCCCTGTATCAATATAACATTGCTATGCTAAATATCACAATACTATGCTGTCTTTCCCCCCTACTCCTTTTTTATACATACAAATTACATGAAACTCACCAGTGCTTGTGTGTACATAGTATTGCTTCTAACATTACTCCTTCTGCCTCGAGGACTGCCTGAAATGAATAAAAGAAAATACAAATAAATCGGGTGTTGGTAAAACCTTCAGTCAACACTTCAGATTCATGACACATCACAGCGTTATTATACTTGTGTATTTAATAAGGCAAGATACCATGGATACAAAACACACTCATTCACAACAGCTGGCTACGGACAGTCAACAGCTGCAGCTGAAGTAAAACACATGGTTGTAAGGAAAAATGACAGTGCAGAGATACCAGCTGTAAGAGAGAGAGGCTCCATTGTCAATGAGCCCTACAATTACAATCAAGCTTTCAATACAACTCAATTTTTTTGTTTACACACCTCGTACTTTTATAAATACAGCAATAATTCTATACAGGCTTTCATATATTGTTTGTAACTCACACTATTTATACATTTTAACCCCATCTATGTCCTGTATGTGTTACTAAACTGGCTTTGAACTGAATGACAATCATCACACTTTAATAGTATTATTCCAACTCCCCTAAAAAATATTTCGTTTTCTTAAAGATCTTAATACTAGATATTATACATTTCATATAATAGCTTTAAGGATCAGAGTTGTGGTACATATACAAAATAAAGCTGAACTAGAAGCAAAGCAATCATTTCTCACTAATATCAGGCGATATCTGTCCTGACTTCTCTGCAGCAACATGTTCTGAAGAAAAAACAACTTTTCCCTTGGAACTAACTACACAGTTACTGATTGCTGTTTTCAGCGCAATAGCCTAAATCTATTAACCCATTCAAAGACACATAAGTGACATCAGAGGCACTCACCTGAACTATCTGAGGGTCTGCAGGGTCTACAACGACTGCGATGCTCGAGGCTCTGTCGATGATAAGGTAGCTGTAGTTGTCAGAGAGCACAGAGATAGGAATTATTTTAACACCTGTGGGCAGAGAAAGAAATGACATAATAATTATTCGGGACAACATTAAACATGCACTAATAAAAATATCCATCTTTAATGAAACAAATGCTAGAATTTTGTACTGATAGTAATAACAATTGGTTCTATGGTATGTACAGCGTGTGACAGCAAGGCATTGTTTGGCCCAGTGTCACCAAGTTAAACCAGTAATTGTTGCATATACCATTGAACTCCACGGGATCTGTAGCTGAATGCCCTCCAGGGTAATTTTCACGAGCTTTCCGCATTTGCCGTTTGTAGTACATGTAGCCAAGTCTGGTCTTAGTGTAGAGTGTGTACCTGGGAGACAATTGGAAATGTTATGTCCCAATAGTAAAAGCTGTTAACATTATTAACCTCGCCATGCAGTTACTGTCATTTCTTTGGTTTGTTGAATGAGCACAATTGACGTAACTTCAATGGTTGGTATGCAAACGTCTCTTAAAATAAAGTTGAAGCCACTGCAGCATATGCTGATGAAAAAAATGGCATTATCGCGAGAAGAGCCTCACAGCAGAATACCAACAGCTGTACTTTTCAAATGGTCTTGACTAAATTAAATTACGTGGGATAAATCTATAGCACATAAAAATGGCTAGATGTTGCTAAGCTACGCCAAGAGAATCGCCAAGGAAACGACAGAAATCTCTGTCGCCAAGGAAAGTGGCGCCATACTCACGCTATTCGGAACAAGGGCTTCTCCGTTCGGGCCATTATCTTGCTGAACAGTTTTCTCCAAAACACCTGTCCTGTCCGTCTGTAGCGAAGGCACAAACAAAAACAGATGAAGGATGAAGTGGCTACCAGTGTTATTATCCAGTCAGGAAGCGCCATAGCCTCTGAGCGGAACGTAATGACGTATACAGCGACACGTCACAACAGTCCCCTGGTGACTTTTAGGCTCACTACCGGTGTTGTGCTCACCTGATTTCTCATGTTTACGTTTTCTTTTATGTATTAAAACAGAGTATATTATAATTTTTTCTGTATATTTTCATTATACATTTTTCCCATCACATTTTGCTTAGGTTTAGGCAGCAGAACCACTTGGGAAGTAGTAGTAGTAAATTAAATGAAATTTAAAAAAAGGGTTTTGACAGTCTGTCAGGCAAACTTTAACATGCATATGAACTAGCAAAAATACTGTGTGATTTTGCCTGTTTTATATCCAAATCCACTTTGCTTCAAGAAACACATAAAATGGGAATTTCTGTTTTTAGAATCACATTTCTTTCTGGTGTAAATGTTGAATAATTATCTGTCTGTTGTTATAACCGTATTGTAGGTTAATTGTAATGATTTTTGTAGTACAAGAAAAAATACATTGACATATAATTATGACTTACAATTACCCTTAGACAAAATGCCAAAGCTGACTAGGTATCAAGGAAGCACTGGCATTTAACTAATTGTAGAGGGAGGTACAACCAGTAGTTTGTGTTTTGGTAATATTGGTACTTTTTAACAGGAGGCGACATGAGTAACCAGTCTCATCTTTCTGAGAGTAGCAGTAACAGTGTGAGTTTCAGCCAGCATATCCAGTTACAAAGGATGACATCCTCCTGTTGTGCACGGCTGCAAATCTCCAAGGCAGGACTGAAGGACAGTGAACCCAACTCAGGCGCAAGCCACAAGGTAAGTAACCTTTTCTGCTTTGTTTTCATTTGTTTTCTGGGTGATCAGATCATAACAAACCAAAAGTGGGTCAAAGAGATTACTTGAGTGCAGTGTTGTAGTGTTTTAAAATTTGTATATAATGTATGGCTGGGTTTTAAAAATAACACAGGCTTAATTTCCTGTTCACAATCGGCAGTATGCTTGCTTTTTTCTCTTTTCCTATCTTAAAAATTCTTAAGTACAGTACTAATTTTCACAAGTAATCTGACTAGACTACATACAAAAAGAAAAATGTATGCAGTCTGGCCTTTTCAGACCGGTGAGGTGCTGTAGAGGGATTCGACTGCTCTTACAGGTGCTTTAATAGAATAAATGAAACTGAAGGTGAGCTCAGGATTGCATATTGAAAGAAGAAAAATCATAACTTTAGATGGGGGAACTTTCCTTGGCCTCCAAGTGTCCACATATACTTCATTCTTAAATTAAACAGAATTACAGTCATTGGTTTCTACTCTCATACTTTGCGTGACCCTTCGTATATTTTATCAAGCAATAAATGTGAACACATGGCATGACTGTGCCTTCCAGACACAATAATGTTTAAGTTGTTTCAATGTGTCTTGTGAAACTATATGTTGAATTACAACCAAGAGCTGAGTGAAACTATAATTCAAGCTGGGACATTATCTCATCTTTGTTATTGCAACAGCACCAGACTGCTAGACCTTTTTTCAGCCCTTCAAAATATTGCAGTTTCATTACATGTGGCCCAATTATCCCGAACAAACGTGCGCACTTTAATTTAAAATATTTATAGTAGTCAAATTAATTTTTAATTAGCAAGTGACTCACACTTAAAGTACAAGTGTAAGGAGACCAAGGGTGTCTGCGGTGTTACAGTACATACAGATATACAGCATGATAACAAAATTACATTTTTAATGTTAAATTTCAATGTAATTTATTATTGTGAGTTCCAAGTTTTCAAAAATATGACATGGCTGTCGCTGTAGCAGGGAAAATCTTCCACACATACCCCACATACACATGTACAAAGCCAGAAATATTGAATAATACCTTTATCTAATACAGTTTTTAAACCAAAGAGGGAAAAACAGTGAGCTTTATGCACAGTGAGAGGCTTTTGTACTCAAGAACTGTGCAAAAGTATCAAAATAACACATATGCACACGTTCCTGCTCCTGACTGCCACTTATTTTTCAGCATTTACCTGCCTTCTCTTTTTTATTCCCTCCCTCTTTTCTCCATCGTTCCTTTTCATCTGTTCAGCGTGTCTAACGTTACCTGGTTCGTGTCGCCTGCCTTGCTGAAAGAGACAGACAGAGCGACATGCGCACAGTTTTGCATGTCTTTGATGTGGTAGATTTGCGTGGTTCCTGCGTGGTGCTTGAACCAGCTGAAAGTTCACAGCAAGCCAAAACGTCCCCGAGGCCACCAGGACGTCCTGTAGAGACAGCCTTCCTTATTTTCTTTACAGCCACTGGAAACGAGCCAGACTTTAGAATTCTGTTATTCGGTGCTGATTTCTGAGAATCACATGTGAAACACAGAAAAACAGATAATAATGTTGTGCACAAGGAGGGACTTGTGATCACCCTTTCTGAAACTAGGGTGACCACATAGTTTCCAGGAAATAATACCACAGAATTAAGCAATGCAACATACTGTGATTTACGATGTAATATAGTAGGAAGATTTTATTTTGTAATTGTGAAAATGGAAAGTCAGCAATAACTAGTGGATAGTGAAAAGATGTAAGTCTGACATAGCTTTGTACCACTCATCCTGTCTTTAGGGTAGTCCAGAAAAATGATGACATCTAAAATTGACAGTCCTCCCCCCTACGAGGAAGCACTGCATCATCCTAAGTGTGATAACTTCCCCTACCAGCCACAGCATGGCTCTCCTCTTCCCCCACCTCCATCTTACAGTCCCAGTCCTGGCTACTGGGGCCAAGGGGGTGTCTACCCGCCGATCAGCATGTGTCAAGGCCCTGGCCTTCCTCCATCTGGGATGCCCACCACAATACCGACTCTGTCTGCTGGACTGCCTGCCTCCAACCCAGGTTCTTAGCGAGTGGCACAGTCTTGAAGTAATCACACCCTGCAATATATTTAGATTAGGTGTAACAAGGATAAATTACCACTTGGCTCTTCCAAATTCTGCAGGAGAGATGGAGGATTTTCTCAGCACCCAGTGGGAAAGCACATCTGTTCGGCACGCCTTCATCAGAAAAGTAAGAGTTTGTAACTGTGTGTTTTAACTTGCTCTTTGTGCCAGTGACAATCCTGCTGCTCTGATCTTTCTTTTTTTCTTTTTTTTTCGACAGGTTTACTTAATTTTATCAGCACAGCTTGCTGTCACCTTCTCAGTTGTTGCTGTCTTTACGTTTGTGTAAGTTTCCCCATTTGTACATCCATCCACTGATGAATGTATCTGGTGAAGGGTAAGAAACACAGTCTGCCCTTTGGTGATGCCATGTATCTGCTTTCACAGTGACCCAGTGAGGATGTTTGTCATCAGTTACCCTGGCATCTACTGGGCATCATTGTGAGTTACTTTTAAGAAACAGCCGCACAGTTTTAGTGCAATTACATCAATTGATAAAAAAAAAACACACATGTGAAGAATATGATGTATGTAATAATAATCACAGTGGTGAATCTCTCCGTAGTGTGGTTTACTTTGTGGTTTACTGCATTCTCATCTGCTGCAAAGAGCCGAGGTAAGCAAGGCCAAATAAGTTGGAAAAATTAAGTTGTTTTATTATTGCTATTATTATGGTGTATTAAAATTTTCATAAACAGTGATGTTTGTGGTTTCTGTACTTTTTAGGAGGCGTTTTCCATGGAATCTTGTGCTGCTTGGAGTATTTGTAAGTGTTGTTTATTAGACTAAGGGTCAGACATTGACACTAGTAATGCCACAGCAGATATATATGTGCAGAACTAACATAGTGTGAGGTGCTGAAGACTGAAAAAGTAAAGTCAGTAGAAAAAAGACATCTCTAAAAAGTGCTAAAACTCACTCTGACATTTAAGACGCATTGTATTCATGTTTGATCTTGCAGACTCTTGCCTTGTCTTACATGGCCGGAGCAGTTTCAAGGTTTGTTTATTGGCTTTATTCAGGCAACAGCTCAAAACAGCACATTTTGATCCTGATGGTATATATGTGCCTTTTTTTTTGTTTCGTTTTAATTGCTACATGTATCCTTTACAGCTATTATGGAACCAAAGCAGTGTTTATCGCCATGGGAGTAAC
Source organism: Rhamphochromis longiceps (assembly GCF_057381845.1). Classification (NCBI taxonomy): domain Eukaryota; kingdom Metazoa; phylum Chordata; class Actinopteri; order Cichliformes; family Cichlidae; genus Rhamphochromis; species Rhamphochromis longiceps. The sequence goes on from NC_140572.1 coordinate 29,840,979, forward strand.
AGCATTAGTCTGTATAGCTGTGACAGTCTTCTGCTTCCAAACTAAGGTACACGGAGATGTAAACTGTCTCGCTGTAGCTCAGTAGCCTGTGGCTTGTCAGAGGATGTCTTTGTTGTCGGTGTAAAAGAACTCCTTTGTCTTGCATTACAATGGGGGCACTGAAATCCTTTAAATATTTATAACATTTTGGGATAAGATGCGAATCCAACTTCTCTGTCTGATGCAACTCGAGATACACAAGTTACATTTTTGGCTTCTACAAGACACGTTTCACACACGCACACACATATATTTCTCTTTCACCTTATTCTGATCCTCTTTCACAATAGTCTCACTGCTCTTTCATGTAGCTTGAAGCATATCAGCTTCACTTTCATCCCCTTAATGACTTGTTTCTCATCACAGGTGGACTTCACCTCCTGCGGGGGATTCCTCTGCATTGCGGCCGTTCTGCTCATGATCATTGGGATTGTTACAGCCATCGTCCTCTCCTTCCAATATGTGAGCCTGCTCTGGTCAAGTCATTTAATTTATTCTGTCTACTCGTGTTTCTCTGCGTGAGGAACAGCAGCTCCCAAGGGTGCATCTGTGTGACTGATTTCACATTCAGGAGCCTTTCTTATGTCACTCAACAGGTCCCCTGGCTGCATATGCTCTACGCTGCAATTGGAGCCATCGTTTACACTCTGGTGAGTCCACACTCACACAAAATTAGACCGAGTATTTCTTCTTGGTATTATGAGTCTGTTGTTGAAAAGCAAGCGAGACATTAGCAGTCCTTACACCCCCAATACATAGCTATTTAGGAGCCCTAAATAATGTGGTGATAATCTACTATTCATCATCGTATTTGTCTTGATTTTGATTGGTCTATCAAATAAAAAAACAAGAAGGGAACACTCAATCTTCAGTTTAACACAAAGTCTGTTAACTTCAGAGATATCAGGATGTCCAGATAGAAAGCATAAACTATTGTGAATCCAATAAAAAAGTGATAACAGTTGCACTGGAAAGGCAACAACAAGACAACCTCCAGAAAGGGAAGGTTTTTTGATGGATTTTTCTCTAGTTTTGCTTTTTGCTGGGTCCTTTTTGCTACTTGGTAGCATGAGACAGCACCTGCAGCCTCCACAGGTTGCTCAGCTCCATCAGTAAGGCACAGATTTGCCATGTCGACAGGCCCGTTACACGAGCAGCACTGCCAGAGCCCTAAAAAGTGACGTCAATCAGGTTATTTGTGCATGTTTACAACCAAAATGTCATCAAGAGACTCCTTGAGCATGACATGAAGGCTCAGTGTTCCTAGGTGGGTTCTGTGGTCAGAAACCAGCATTGTGTAACTCAGCTGGCAGTGTTCTTTTCACGGATGATGTTGCAAGAAGCTAACATTTATTACGGTGTCTCCTCTCCATTTCACCTCTGTCACATGCTTTCTTTAGTAAAGGAGGTAAAATCACAGTTTTCCCTAATCGAACAGACGGATATTCCTGAAGTTCCAACTATGATGTTCAAGTGTTCCTTTAATTTTTTGCGCAGTGTATAAAGTGAATTGGGCTTTTTTTTTGGGACATTTTATCATTTCCTGTTACAAACATGATTTCCACATTCATTGTCCCAATAGGTCTTTTAAACAGGTAATCTCACTGTATACATGTTATAGCACTGTTTAATGTGGTTTTCCCATAATGCTGGGGATTGTCTGACCTTTGCTTTTGTACCATTATATTCAAAATATAATTTACCCAAACTTTTTACCTTAGCCTTTGCTTACCATTCCTGTCAGTCTCAGCTATAGTTGAAATTTTGTGTTAATGAGTAAATATTAACACAGCAACACACGAAAAGGGTTAAACTAAACGCACCACCACATGGTAAGGACAGAATCACAAAGCTATTAGTACAGTTGTAGCCTCACATGATACAGGATGTAAATTTTCTTGTTGGTCATAGTGAGTGACACGTAACAGTCCAAAAACCAAAAGTTTTAATTAATGGTCACAAACATGACAAAAGGCTAGAAATGTTGCAGCATTTTTCCTTGTATTCATGTTTTTATGTCAATTTCCTCTTTCCTTTTCTTCCTTATATTAGTTTTTAGTGTACAACACCCAACTTCTTATCGGAAATCGGGAGTTGGCCATCAGCCCAGAGGAGTACGTCTATGGAGCGCTTTCTCTTTATGTTGATATTGTTCACATCTTCCTCTTCATCCTTCAAGTCAGCGGAGCTGCGACTGAATGAGCCAGCGGTTGGAGTTTGTATATTGTATTTGCTGGCAGACACACAGCAAACTGTCAGAAAGATTATTACTTTATTATTATTATTATTTTTTCTACATCAGTAACACTCGAGCACTTTGTTTGTTGGGCTGTATGTAGCAGGACTGCAGCCGCAAAGCTTACACTTAGCCCGTGTAAAGGAAGAGAGCTGCTTAAGCTTTGCACATTTGTATAGCTGCATTTTAATATTTATGTGCACGTTAAGGAGTGTAGTACTCTCAACTATTACTTCGATCAAACCTCCTCATTAACAAAGTGTTTCTGCCTCCAAAAAAGGGAACAAAGCCATTTATAGATCAACACATTTGTTTTTATTATTGTCAGTGCTTAGACTTACAAAACATGTGTAGTTGGAGGCATACTGCTGGACACCACAATCATTAGTCAAACATCTGTGCTGGTAGTAAGACGGTCTAAGATCTGTTTGTTATGTACTTTTATGTTATGTATTTTTCCAAAGAGAAAACCCAGAGAACACTGACTCACCGATTAAAAAAAAAAAAAAAAGAGTTGTCTTCTTGAATCACTGGCCATTTCCTTTGTTCTCTTTAATGTTTCTGTTATTTGTTGTTGTTAGAAAACGATGCACACCGATCAATAAATCATACGTTACTGTTATAACTGCTTCCTTCATGTCGGTGGTTAATTACAGTAACACGTTAAGAGTTCTAGGGTGGCATTAGCTCCTATAAATGTTCTCCCTTCCTTGATTGTGGATTAGTATTGTTTCCCGTCACCAGTATTTATGTGTCGTCCACACCAGAAGGTTTAAGGTGTCAGGCGCTTGGGGTCACGTGGGAACATGGAGGTCTGCCGAACGTTGTGGAGACCCAGGTAGAGCATGCAGACTCTCTCCAGGCCTGTGAAGGATGACATCTTTATCAGTTTTTTATTCTTACAAAAAAACAAAAACCATTCCTGTAGTTCCCCCGACAAAACATATTTCTTACCAATGCCTCCGCCGCCATGTGGGGGAGCTCCATACCGGAAGGAGTCGATGTATGCCTTGATCTTCTCCAGATCTGTACAACAAACAAAGGAGAGGCACAAAAATTTTCTAGTGTTGTTCCGCTGATTGCCAACAGAGGGAGACAAATCATTTGAATTTCACTCAATGCTCCTCAAAAAGAAATGGAAACATAATAATAATAATAATAATGGATACTTTATTGATCCCCATGGGGAAATTACTTGTTTTTCTCTGCATTTGACCCATTCACTCTGTGAAGCAGTGGGCAGCCCACTAAGCAGGCGCCCGGGGAGCAGTGTGTAGGGACGGTACCTTGCTCAGGGGTACCTCAGGGTAGCCGTTAAGTGGATTCGAACCGCCGACCTTCCGATCATGGGGCGACCACTTTACCTACTGAGCTATCCCTGCCCCCACATCTCTTTTTCTTACCGATCTGATGGTGGATGGCTCTTTCTGTCAGCAGCTGAGCATCGTGGACTCTCTGAGCTCCGGAGAGAATCTCTTCTCCTCTCATGAACATGTCATAAGAATTGGAGTATTTCTAGACAAAAATAAAACAAACTCAGAAATCAGGTTTTTCTCACATGTGATGATGACAGGAGGGGGTTAAAAAAAAGAAAAGAAAATTAAAGTCAACCAGACAAGGTAACGCTGGCACAAAACTTGGGTAACAACAATGATTATGACAGGAAGAGAATGAAATGAAACCGTATTCATTTTTTAAAGCCAAATATTAACAGAAATATCAGTCTGGCAATTGAAATTCACACAGGTAGCATAAAGAATGTAGTAAACTGGCAATTTTGTGGCATCGCTCATGGATGCTGATGTTTTTTCTTGACTTGTCGGGACAATAAAAAAAAAAAAAAAAAAAAAAAAGCATTACGTTGCCCACAGGAGCCACAGTGCAAATTTGAGAGGCTGGTGTGTTTGGTATGTTTGATGTGTGAGTGAAAGACTTACAGGGTTGCTTGGATCAGGCATTGTGTAAAACGGTCTAACAGCCAGCGGGTACTTATCAAGCACATAGAAGTCAGTATCATACTGTGGAGAGGGGGGGAAAAAAGAGGAGTGAGAGTCAATAACTGCATACAAAAGGATTAATAGAGACATACACGTATCCTTTTCTTTATTTATGTGATGCAACTGTGAGCTTGAATATTAAAATACTTCTCCAGGATACTGTAGAGTCTTTATCTTACAGCATAAAGCAGCTTTTACTGAAGGAGGTCGTCTGAAGAAGACTAACGGCTCATATATACAAATTCTGGAGTTCTAATATCCAAAATGGCTTTTTACTACTTTTAAAAATCACTCGTGTTTTTATCTGACCTTCATACATAAAGGCTACGTGATCCATTGTTGGATCATGTCACATTCATAATTTTGACATTCAATGAGTAAATCACATTTGAAAACAAACCTTTTCCTTGACGAGGCGGCCAAGCAGCTTCTCATTGGGTGTACTACAAAACAGCAAAAATACATTGAGTTTAATAAAGACAGACACATCTCACATTGTTAAAATATTACTTAAACTGATTGTAATCAGTGAATCATCTACAGTTATTATTTCTCAGACTGTTTTTTTAACGTCACTGCTCCAACTGTACTGCAGATTACAGCTTTGATCACAAGGATTACTTAAATGCTGAGTTACTGATGTGATCTTTCACATCCTCACTTTAAGCACATGTTACAATTTACTTCTGCTTTTATCAAAAGAAATCATCTGACAAGATGAGTTGGCTGTGGGGGAAAGGCTGTGTGATGTATTCTAACCTGAGGTCATCCTCGTCACCCATTTCGACCCCGGCCTCACGCAGCATGGCCACAGCCTCGGTGTACTCCAGTCTAAGAGTCGGCTCCAGGAATTTGAAAGGCTCACTTGGGAACTGCTTATTCACCGTCTGGATCTCTGTCTGGAAGCTGACGCAGAGGCACATGCATTGAGTTTCCAGAGTGTTGAGAGGACATGACGCTGACTTTAATTCATTTTCCTGGGAAATTTCCCCAAACCACTAATTTTTTTAACCCAAACATAAAACTTCACATACACCAATAGTTTTCCCAATCATGATTGGAGTATGTAATGGTGATTTATATCTATGTAAAAATACTTGTTACACGTGTTACTGTGAAAAAGGGTCATGTCGCCCCTGATTTCTTCATATTTTGCTTCCAAGGAGACATGCTGTCTTAAAAAGCTTTAAAGTGGTATTGGGTAATAGTTCTCCGGTTTTCTGAACCACTTTCAAAGTTTTTCTGTGGACATTGATGGTTTGTTCTCTCATTTTATGTCCAGTGGTTGTATCTGGACTTAAAATGACTGACCCGTGAATAAAACACTGACCCATAAATAATTAATGCACAAAAAGCCTCCCAACTCAAAGGGCAAACCAGTGTTGTGTCTAAACATAACAGACAACTTAGCAAAGAACCAATCTAAATTGTATCTTTGTGCACTTTGTTAGCCTGATGCAACCCCCCATTTTTTCCACTGTCTTTAGTTTAATCTACAAAAAATGACAATGATAACACAGTTTGATGGGCATAAAAAGGATAATTTTGCACTAAAAAGGTGATTCCCAAAAGGCTATTAGCCAAAAAACTTGGCATAACTTGGCACGGTGTGGAGTACGCACCTAAAAAAAAATGCAGTAAAATAGACAAGTGGAGGACAAATGAAGAAGTAGCAGGCCTAAAATTCTACATGAAAAGCATCTGAAAGTCATACCCTTAATAAACAATTCAGCTAAGAAGTGAAACAGGGCCTGAGAAGTGCATTTTTCTGGAGCCTCATCAGAAAAGATCTCAAGAAGCCATTTTAAAGGAGGGGAATTTGTGATAAAAGGCCAAACTACACAAGGAATGAACTGAAACTCATCGGCTACAGGTCCGATGGACTGATGAATACATAAATTTGAAATTCGTGGCTCAAATTATTGTCAGTACACATGGTGGATGTCACAAGAGATGCCCCTTTTTCTAAAAACAAAAAAAGAAATGAGGGGTGATGCAAGACTTCTGCACAGTACTGCACGTACCGGTACACAAACAAAAACTACAATCTACCATCGAAGGACTCACAATTCTGTCCAGATAGAGACAAATACCAGACTAATTGTTCACATAATGGTCACAACCCACATTTGACTCTATTTTCTTGGCCAAGCTGTCCTAATGCCTTTCACTAATTTCTGATTCTTTTATATCACAATTAGAAACATTATGACACCAAAAAGAGATTTTTAACAACTAAATTATATTTTTTAAAGACACCTAACAAATTTCACTTGTATTTACTGTGAAATTAAAAGGAGATGCCAAACAGAGCATGGAAAGGATAAAGTCATCTGTGCTTCATGTGTTAAAACAGAAGTACAAAACGCATGCAAAACACTTTCACACGTCAAGAGAAACAGTCTGGAAAGTCATGAGAACAAAGGGCAAAAAGTCAAATGGGCCTGAGAAAGAGGAACAGTGGTCACAACCTGAAACTAACTAACGTCACAGACATTAAAAAGGGAATTCAAATTAAGCTAGTTGACACCTTACTCAGTGTTCCACTGATTTAACATGGTTCCTCTGGGGATTTACTTTATAATAAAAGACTTGTAATCACAGAATAAAGCATGAAGCACTGCAAACCCCCTTCTGAGTTTTCACTGTAATAAATACGTCCAAAAACCACTGACATTCACAGACGTATGTCGTCAGAAACGTTACAGTTTCCACACAGAAAGAGTTTCGCCCAGTATTCCTCTTTTATTTTAACCTTTGATGTTGAAGCTCTTAATGCCTACTGTACCGAGTTCCACCACACGGAGGCAATAAAACCACATCCTATCGTCATCTTGCTGGCAGTTCACTAAACAGTTGGAGTGGAAATTGCTGACATTCATCTAAGCAGACAGCCATATGTGATGACATTTAATTAATCTAGATTTAGCAGTTACATAGTTTTACTTAGACGTACACACTTTGACATTTTGCTGGCTGTAAAACTAAATAATTCAGCTGAGTGTGTTGCAGAAGTTGGTCTGCAACACACCAACAGTTTTAGGTTCATCTTTTACCTTAACTCAATAAATGTGTATCTTACTTGTCTCTCAAGCCCTTGAAGATCTGCACCATGGTGTCAGTGATAGAGTCGATCACTTCGTGGTAATGGTAGTTGAAGGCCATCTCAATATCCAGACCCACAAACTCGGTCAGGTGACGGTGCGTGTTAGAGTCTTCCGCCCTGAAAACTGAAATGACGCTGATTTAATACGAGTGCCAAAACAAAGCAAACTGCGGTGGCGTGGAAGCAACGAAAGGTTTCTGCTCATCTCCGGGAATAAAGTGTCATTTCCATTGTACTCGAAATTCCTAAATTTGGACGGCTCACAAAACAGAAGCCCATATAAAGGATCATCAAGCTTACAACCTGGCTTCTGAATCACCGCCACGTAAAGGTTTGTGAAACAATGACGATGTGTAGATGAGCGGCATTGAAAGTTGACGATAATCAAAACGCACTGTGAAATGTAGGTGCTTGCACTATGGCTGATTGAGAGGTACTTTAGAAACTCTGTATGAACGCGGCTGCCAATAAATAATTCCTGACTACTGTGTTATTCTAAAGCAGAGTACTTTACAAGTACTTGTATGGTGAATTAATAACATCATGGCTTCTACTTTCATTTAGTGGGAGTTAACGGTCATACTCGAGGACGGCTGCTCGATTGCTGTTTTTACAGGTTTACAGACTGTCAAAAGTGTTCTTAAAAAGGCACGGACACATCTGATTAAATGTGTTTCTGTATCTACATACTGTGGCTGGATTACCTGGAAACCACGCATGTGTACATGCACACAGTTTCACAATGACTGAGATTCAGAAAATACAACCATGCATACAAAGTTTTATTCAATTGTGTCTGAAACAAAGTGTAAATGTTCATTCCTGCTTTTGTATTCACACAGTGTTTGTCTAGAACCTGGAAAGTATTATGCGTCTGACCCTGCATATATTTCAACAAACTGGAAAACTAAAATGATTCCAAGCATAAATATGGAGATGTATGCTTCTCCGCAAGAAGATATGCTTCACATTTACTTCCGCTTCTTCCCTGGTGAACCTTTTTTAGTTGATTTCAGACAGTGGCGATATAGTTGTAGAACCTACAACTAAGTACATGTTGTACTTTGCCACTGGGATTTAGAGGAGTGTTGATCCCACTTCTCCTTACATGCTGTATCAGTGAGTCTGTAAGTAAGGCAACCGTGGTGAGGACATTGTTGCCTCAGAAGCAGTAATGACCTTAAGCCCTTTGATTTCTCTGTGGTGTTACACACAACAAAACAAAAACTTCAGTCCAGTCAGTGGAATACCGAATGTGGATCCTTGTCCCAGATGTTTTATTTGATCTTGGGCGAGAATCCTGTATCGAATGAAAATCAGATACGAGTAGCAATCTAAAAAAAACATAAAAAAATTCACGACTATGTATAGAATAAATACTTTATGCACACAGATGAAGGCAGAGTTTGCTTAGATAATCAGATGGTGGCAGTGTTTGCTTGGATTTCCCCTAAACTCGGCTCTATAAAGTCTTTTACAAGTCCCACTGTGTCACTATCACACAGCTCTACAGCAGCTTTGACACAGTAAAAGCATCACAGGGAGGTCTGTTAAACTTTAACAGTCTAAATGCATTTAGTGACATTTTAAAACCGTTTTCACTTAATAGGGTCTAAATTTTTCATTATCCTCTCGCGTCTCTTTTTCCTGTTTGCCAGTGTATAAGGTGACATACTGGGGGGAGGGGCTTACCTGGACCTACACAGAAGACCTTGTCAAAGTCAGCACAGATGCACATCTGCTTGTAGAGCTGAGGCGACTGAGCCAGGAAGGCGCTGGTTTTAAAGTACGACACTGTGAAAACATTTGCGCCACCTTCACTGGCAGCTAAAAAAGGACAAAGAAAATTTAATGACAAAGAGAAAAACATGAGGAAAAACAGCTATTACAGTCAAAACCTCACCCATCCCACCTAATGATATATACTGTGAATTTATTAGATGTTTCAGTAGGGACTATAATTGGCTAGCATACACACAAATAAATACCATCATTTTTTTTAAAGGCCAGGCCTCTGATAATGGTTGGAGAGAGTCCAGAGTAAAAAAAACTGTGGTGGAAAAAGTTTCAAAGTAAAAGTCTTATGACATAACTGTTGTCCACTGAAACACTCAGGCTTTTAATTTGAAACATCTACAGGATTTGTAGATTAGTGACGCTATTACACGACGAGTGCGTTTTATGACCATCGCTAGCAAAGAACGGTGCGTTCGGGGAGATGCTGACAGATTGTCTGCTCATTCCAGACAAAGACTTGTACTTAAAAACTCAAGTGATTCCTGTGATCTCCATCAGGAACTTTAGTAGGACAACCAGGAAAGGCTCAGAAAAGACAGTCATTATATACTACTTCAAAAACGATACTTTCCTTCCTCAGATACAGAGCTGAGGTCAATAAAGGAATGATGGCCCAACTTTTTGACTTATTCACCAGAACAACCCATTTCTTTTTTACATGAATATGTAACCACTGGGCAAATTTTTCAAAACAAAGTCAGTTCTCAGGACATCATGTCCCAGACTCTAATAACACGTGTCACCTTTTATGTGACAAAAACATCAGAGGGCATCAACTGATATTTTCACACTCTCAAAAGGTGGGTGGGGCTGTACATATAGGACAAACTGTTCACGCTTGCACCATGGGTGGTGCCACGCAGGAAGATGTGGTTTTGTGTGTATTTTTTCACAGGTGCCGCCAAAATAAAAGAGCGCCACTTTTGAATTTAGCGTTCGAGTCACAGCCACCATCATTGGCTCTTTAAGAAAAGAGGAAGTGAGAGTGTGGAGGTTTCACCACAGTTAATTCAAAATATGGGAGGAATGTGGGGGCTGCGAACTATTGACATAAGACTACTGTGCTTCTGCTTCTTTTAAGAATTTATCTTTTTTTATCATAAAGACTCCAAACGGATTATTTTAGATTATTAAAGCTTCAAACAGTACATTACATATTAACCAAGTAAAGGTTTGAATAGTTCAAAAAGCATCTGGAGCCTCCAAATTGAGTTAATGCTGGAAAAAATAAAGCCAGCATAAGAGATATGCCATTAAATGGTGAAAGCTCCAATAACTCTTTCTCCTGAATATTGGTGAGAAGATTTTTGTCTGAGTTCTAAGTTTCTCCCTTTCAGTCCTCCTTTTCTTCAATAAAGTGAGATGAGATCCTTTGGGATTGATCTTAAGGAAAGCCTCTCCTGTCAAATTAGAAGGGCGCTGTGTGGAAATGTGAAAGCAGAGAGGCTGACGTGAGAGCTGGTCGATGCATCGAAATTCCCAGCGGTCTGGATTAAAACCCTCATAGGTCTGAAACGATGAAATTCTCTCTAATACCTTACTGTCTGTTGTCTCCTTTAGCATAGATGTGCATGACTGCGCATGTGTGTGTTTCAAAAGCTTTAGCTGAACTTTTTATTTTGCTCTTGATTTGAAGTGGAGCCTAGATCAGCCTGATGAGGAAGTCAACTTACAACTGTTACACAATGACTCACGAAACACCTGTGGGCAGTGACGTGAAAACAAGTGTGCCTCTACTGAAACATCTAATCAAAAATGATTCAATGCATGCTAGTCTCAGTTTTCCCACGTGTCAATGTGGCAGAGGGTGTTTTTTTTTGTTTTTACCCGATATAATTTTCGGCGTCTGGATCTCCACAAAGCCCTTTTTGGTGAGGGTGTCCCTGAAGAGCTGGCACACACCTGACTGCAGGCGGAACACGGCCTGGCTGGTGGTCGTCTTTTCAGGAGGATACACAAAAATAAACACCATCAAGACGGTTGCAGTGATTCATCTACGTTATTACACAACCATGACAAATGTGTGAAAACAAGACTGCCAGTTTCTTCAAGGACCTCCTGTCTATGTGAAGGGTGTGACAATTATTTGTTGGCAACGGCAACGTGTTCAAATCCTGGAAGAGCCGCAGAAACTTAGAAATACCTTTATTTATTGTTTTTTTTTAAATTGTGTTTCAGTATTTAGATTATCAATATAAATACCGAAACCAAGGTGAGGCATAAAACTGCTGTGAAGAGGTTACTGTAAAAACCTCATGCACAAAAGCCCCCAAGAGTCAACAGTTGGGTGACAAAGCATGTCAAAATGCCAGTGAACACTCCCAGAAATCGACTGACTCATTTCAAATGACCACAAGATTTCTACAACTGATCTTGTCTGGTTTTCAAGTCTAGTTACCGTACATCATCATGAAGTCAGACCTGGGTCTTTTCAATACATAAATGCACAGTTCTGCGTTAATTAAAGTGCTTCACATCCCATTTCTAGTGCCTGTCCGGTCCTGAATAGTCTTCGTCTGACTAACAGCCGGCTGACTCGAAATATGATCGTGTCTAAATCCTGGAAAGCTCATTAATCTGCAGACAATGCTTCAGGGTTGTCTGGCTAAAACTTTTCCATCATTTACAATCTGGGTGCTTGACAGAAAGTAGAAGTGCAGAAAAATATAAAACGTCCCTGCTTAAAACACTTTTACAAACCTCTTTAAAAAGGCACTGAAGCAAATCATTCATTCTACTATCACACCACCTATCACACATGGGGCTGTGCCCAGCGTTAAACGTGGGGAAACCGACCTAAAAACCAGACTGTGTAAGACCTAATTTAAAAATTCGAAAGCGCTTCCTGTTTACAGCAAGTCTGCAGCGAGTAGGTGTAATAGAGAGTGGGTTGGTGGGTGGCAGTTACTATCCTGAAACTGGCAGTTCTTCTGATGGTGAGGGGCCTCATGAAATATACCTTACTCTGGTATACCTCTCAATAGTTCATACCTCCTTGAAACCCAGCTGCGGTGAACACATACCACACAGAGGTTTCAAAGCTCAAAAAATTTAAACATTTGCCAGCATCCAATTACGGGCTCATCATCGTACTCAAGAGGCCGTCGATATGTGTACTTGGAGGTTGACCACAGTCTAGTGCTGGCATCATTGTTCATACAGCCTGTATGTGTACAGTATGTGTGGTAGTCAGCATACACCCTAACCCTTCCTAAAGCAACCTGAAATACACAAATCTGCATTAGGACATTTTGCTTTTGCGCTTGTATCGAAATCACAGCTCTCTTCTCTTCAAAACTTTTAGACCTGTTCTGATAAAACGCAACTGGCTTTACTTTCCATCTCCGATGCTTACATGTGAAACTTCACGAAGAGCCGGAGCATGAAGCAAAGGGAGAATGGTGTGTTTGATGTGGATCTGAATCTTTCTTTAAAAATGACAGGACGGGGAATCGGTCTTTGTAGAAAATGAGTTCTCAGAGTTTTCTTCTTTCCTTCTGGTTTATGATAAAATTTGTTGTTGGGTGTCGCGCTTGTCTGCGTTTGTAAAGCCAGCGACATAGGTAACACAGATTTATCACCTTTTTTATTTGATCTAAGGAAGCTGGATGCAGTTTTTATGGACCAAATATTATGATTAATCACAAAATAGCATGACGTAGGTCTCATAATCAATCACATTTCTTACATCTTGAAGGCTGAGGTAATGGGAGCACTAGTGTTAGAGGATTTGTTTGGACTCCAGCATGTCCGGATGACAGTCCAGAAACTGTCTGCAAGTCCAGCCGTCTTTTAAAACTAAACTTTTGAACTTTAAAAATGTTCAAGTTAGAAATGGAGTTTCATGTGAACTACATAATTATCAAAGGCATTTTATGGTTCCCTTCTGAAGAGTTTGGCAGTGTGGGAAGCACTTTATAGCTTCAGCGGGCTCTTAAGAGCAAAACTGATGACAGACCCAAGTCCATGAGCTCAAAGTGCACAGTGCTGCAGAAGCAGGTGTTGTTGTGAAGCTTGTGAACAAAGTGGCTCTGTGCTGTGGTGTTGCTGCCTTCCTGCCAGTCGTATCTTCCATGTGGGAGGAACATATCAAAACAATGAGACACTTTGCGGCTTAGTGTCTTCTGCTGCTCGCATAAGTTTAGCACATCTCTCAGCACTGTATAAGATTCATATCACCAGCCCACTAAATCACAGCCTTTTCTCTTTACTTTTAGAGGTGCGCTGGTTTGTTGTTTGCATTCCTTCACAAATATTTTACATTCACTCTCCAACAGCCTACATTTGTGGTAGAAGTTTTCTGTGCTCGGAGACAGGATGTAAGCTGTAAAATTATTGTTGTTATAATGGCAATCATTTTTTTGTTTTTCAAATCCATGTATTTCAGCCAACTCTTCCAGGGAGACATTGAGGCAACCCCAAGACTTCGGGTAGGACATCCTCACAAAGGAAGCACCCATAAAGCATCAAATTTATAATCTTTATGAACACCTTAGTTTAAAACAGCTAAAAATTCATCATTAATCAACTAAAATATTACATGTATCAAACCAAATGCAAATTTTCACAGACTCACATGGTCACAGATGATAGAAACTTACCCTGAGATCAATCACTCTGTTGTCCAGCCGGGTGTCCTGGTTAACTGTGGCTCTGCCTTCCTGAATACAAACACAAAAACACAGTCATCCTACCAAAACCTCCTCAGCCTATGAAATATTAAAAATCATTACTATTCATCTCCTCCTATTCACACAGGAGTGTTTGCCGTCAGTGTTATGGAAGCATTTTAGGGGCTTTTCACAACTCACAGGGAAAAACTATAACAAAAAAAAGAAAGAAATACAAATCATTTTTAGCTTTAAAGCTATTGGCAGCTTGCAAACCTAAAACAATGCAATCAGCCTGCAAAAACCTTCCTGGGAACAATGCAAAACTACCATTCTCCTGCAGCTTTACCACATCTACCTACTTAGCTCAGTGAGTATAACAGAGTCAAGTGCAATAAAAGACACCTGCAATGTGGGACAACAGGACAAAAAGAATATAA